>NC_052958.1:7048025-7648025 GCF_013358895.1 Oreochromis aureus | reverse complement strand
GTGGCTTGCTTTGACAAACAACAGCACTGATTCAGTCTCATTACCGCAAGTTTGATTCATTAAAGAAATCACTCCATACTGTGGCGGTTTTGTCCCTTTTCTCTGTGTTTTTCTTTCTTTCTTTTTTTTCCAATTCCATCTAGCCGAGGCCAAAGTTTCCCAACCTCCAGGAATAATCCTCCTTGATCCACCAATGGCATGCAGCGCACAGGAAAATAGTCCTGACGACAGCTGAACCTCTTAGCCCCGTAGGAATGTTTGACCACGTGCGGCCACACAGACACACACACATAAGCTCACCATACACATAGGCCATACATTCAGCATTGAATCACAGTGCAGAGCCAAACAGAGCGTCTCTCCATCTTCAATAGCAATTTTGTTTTTTCGTTTCTCAGCTCTGAATGAAGGTGAAGGCAAATTTGAGGAACCAGTTACTACTTTTAGATTTTTTTGTGTTGTTTTTCATGAGGTCTACACTTCCTGAAAGCACCATGTGAGGTGACTAAAGCAGAAAAAAAAGGGAAGGAAACCCATTTCCTATAAAAGGCCATTTGACACACATACAGGTTCCCTTCTGTAGTTTTATAAACTCTCTTCACAAGAAAGTGTTATAGTAAACATATGAGAACTTCTATTTATCGCTCTGCCCCATATTTCTTTTTGCTGGCGTGTCTATTTGCTTGTGCGCGTTTGTGTGTCTGTTATCGATCTAAGTTGTTGCAGATGTCAGGACTGTCGTCCCAGCAAGCTGCAGAATACAGCCCTCATCTTGCAGTTTTCAGCGTGAGCCTCTCTTCGTTGGAAAAAATGACAGTCGGGGCTAATATAGAAATGGACAGAGTCAAGTCATTCATTCCCCGCATCGTGTGGCTCACGGAAAAGCAGAATGCACATCACATGAAAACACTTTATTTTTACTCTGAAGCGCGGGCTGGATGACAGATGCCTCACTCGTCATATTTCTTGGTTCAGTTGCTCCTCACCGCTGTCGCTATCTTGTCATTGTTAGTTCAGCTCCATTGTAGTCTCGCCACCTCAAATGGCTGCCTCGGCTCTTTTTCTACCCCGCTGAGCTTTACGGGGTCTTGTGGCAAAGCTTCTAAACTTTTGCTGCTGCTAGGAATTGGCAGTTCCCCGTAGAGCGCACTGTACTTACAAGCGCAACTGTTGAATGCCTCTTTGTGTAGAGGCCTTTGGGGTTGTAAACTGTAACAGCTTTTTGGAGACTGTTACTCTGTCAGAGAAATAGTTCCCAACTTTTGGCAGTAACATACTTCCCATACAGCAGATTAGATATTGTTTTATTTGATCAGCAGTTATGACTTCCCCATAATCCCTATTGTTCCTCGTGGTTCCCTTTTGAATTAAATATTTGTTAATCATTTTAAATTGTTTGTGCTGTGTTGCTGCGAGTCCATGGATGTGATATATTTTGACATTAATAGGTGTTTCAGGGTTTGTGCTCTGGAGCTCCTCCAGTAATGAATATTCAAGGCTTCGGTCACCGGCATCTGGCTGTTGCGATTTTTTTGGGCCATATTTATGATTAAAATGATCAGATGGAGGAAATTAGGTCTCGCACAATACATAGGGCAAGTTAGCACCCAGGCTATGGTACAGGTGGAAATAGGGCTGCCACAAACGATTATTTTGATAGTCGACTAGTCACCGATTATTTTTGCGATTAGTCGACTAATCAGATCAAGCATCCATTGAATGTAAAACATACAGCTTATTGCACCAACATGCATCTGCTCTTATATAACTATCATTATCTTACAGCTTTAAGTGTTTAAGGTATGTGCTAACTAAAATTAAAGACAAGATGATAGTTTATTGAATTGAAATTTGCAGATTGTTTCGGAGGAGTTTAATAAACGCAGCCGTCTGCTCCTTGCTATCTAAAATATAACAGGACACCGGAGTATATTCTCAAGCATCTCACACTTCTGATAATCACTCGTCTGCTTGACGTTTATTCAGCTGTGTAAAAACGATAACTTTCATCTCAGCCAAACCGATTTACTCAGGAACAAATAAAATACTGAAAAAAGCCAAACAATAACATTTTTAAGTTATCTAAGTGACTTATATATCATGTTTAACCTGAGTAGCGAAAGACGGCGGTGGGTTTGAAAACGATTTGCCGGGAGTCCGGTGTTCTCACCGGCTCTAGTGAGCCTTCAACCCCAGCTAGCTATCGAGCTAGTGGGTAACAGACATCTCCGAAAACGTCGGAGCGCTTTTGAAAATATGTGGTGTTTTGATAAACTGAGCAGATATTTGAAGTTTACACAGCTACATTCCCGCCTGAAAATATGTTAAACGTTTATTTTGTGACCCAGAAAGAATAATAAGAGTAAAATTAAAACTAACTAGCTGCCGCCATTGTTGGAAACTGAGGAGGGCGCGATGGGTCACGCTATGAATTCTGGGACAGTTTCTTCTTGGGGTTTAACGGCAGCTGGCATCCCTGTGCATGCAGTGCTGCCATCTTCTGTTTCAGTCCGTTATCACACTCTTAAATCCTACTAATTCCTGCGTCTTTTGCGATCTTACAAAGCTTCAAACGACGTGTCGACTATTAAATTAGTCGTCGACGATTTTGATAGTCGACGTAATCGTGACTAGTCGACTAATCGTGGCAGCCCTAGGTGGAAAGAGAGGGACAGATGTGAGTTCTGGTCACAAATTAGCAGCTGTAGTTGTTTCTGTTTTGGGGGAGTGGGTTATGAAAGGCTCTAAAAGTGTCTAAATCCAGCCACAGACTTCCTAAATTTTGAATAATGGTGTAAACAGTGTGATTACTGTCTACTGTGAGTGAGAAGGATGTTAACCAAAGGAAGTAAAAGAACTACACAAATCTCACACCATTTACTGTGGCCTTGAGTCTGAGACATTTTCTACTTATGACTGATCACACTCCCTTTCTAATCCACCATTAGCCATTAATAAACCTTCCTCGTCTCGTCCACGTTTTACCAGCATGACCAGTGCACACTTGATAGGCATTAGTAACGTAGGTTGCATATTCCCCTTACTGTGTAGGTAGTTGGCAAAACATCGCCATGCTTTGCTGTGTTAAATGGCATGTTCTCTTACAGTCACATGAACTTTTGGATTTATCCTTTTTGTCTGATATATGAACTAATGCCACAGATGATTTGTTTTGATTGTATGAATATTTACATAAAAATACATAATTATTGTGTAAAATATGTTAAAAGAAAAGTTTAAGAAGCAGTAAACCTCTTTACTCGTGAAAATTTCTAGGGGGAGGAGCAGCTAGTTCAAAGAGGTTTCTATAAAGGGATCTAAAGAGATTTCTAGTTTCATATTGGATTTTTTTTCCCTCCCCTTTTGAAAGGTTTTTGATTTCACAATTTTTCATCCATTTCATCCATTCATTCATCTGAGTCCGGGTCATGGGGCCAGCAGTCTAAGCAGAGAAGTCCAAACCTTCCTAACCCTCACCACCTTAGAAACAGAGGCATTCCCAAACTGACCTAAAGCATATATAGGGTATTTCGTTTTCAGCCTTTCTTACTTTTTGGTAAATAATGTGCAACATCGAAAGCAGAAAGAATAAATCCTTCCATCATGTTTCCTGACTTCCATCTTTTCGAAGCATCTGACATTGCTGCACTGCTGAATAGAAAAAAATAATTTTGTGTCTGGTTGTATGCATAAAGGATATGATCAACTATGTTGAAGGCATCAGAAGTTTATTATTAGCATCACTTCCTCATCTATATTTTTTTTTAATCCTGGGATGAGCCTGGATTGGTATGACACATCACGGGGATGGGTTTCATCTTACTTCACCTCTCTGCAGCATCATTTTTGTTGGAAAAACACTCCGATGTTAGCACATTTTATAGCACTGGAATCACTATTTGCATAGGCATAGTTTTGGTGGGTAATATAATTCCCATTACCAATTTTTAGTGATCCTAGTTCACGTCTTCAAAATTCAGATTCAAACTAAGAGTCTAAAACTCAATATTTTTAATGGCATAAGGCAGAGACATGCTGTCTGTCCAGTGTCACACTAGTCTGAACACTGATTGTTCATGCTTATACCTGCTTTCTACCACCCCTATCATTAAACTACCCATCCTTCACGCATCCCCTGGATTTCCTTCATTTCCCTTGTCTCCATTTGATTTGGCTGTACGTCCTGCTTCACAGGATTTCCTTAAAGTTGTTAGCTTAGCTCCTCTTTTGCCTGTATTAAGGGAAGCTGACATATTCAGAGCTCTTATTGAGAAGCAGTGACTGGATAGCTGGCTGGCTGGCTTAGCTGATAATAAGGCATGCTCCAGTGGCTTGTATTTGTGTAGCACCTGCCATCTGTGTGTCCTTGAGTGGAGCCTCCAAGTGTGTGTGTGTGTGTGTGTGTGTGTGTGTGTGTGTGTGTGTGTGTGTGTGTGTGTGTTTCAGAGTTATACCACGCTGCCACTTCCTGTGAAGTGTCTTCAAATGCCCTGGCTGTGTTCTGAGGCTATGACCGTCTGTCACTGCATGGGTGCGTTTGAGCCAGCACGCCGTATGCACGCATGCACGCATTTTGCCCGTGTGACTGTGCAGTCAGCGCTTCTTCCCATGTCTTGACCGCACGCAGTGAATCTGAGCACACGTCTTTCAAAACCTGCACCCTGTGGCCCCGTCACTTTAACGCATGAGACCGACACTGTGGTCTTTTCATCCACTCCCGTGCTTTTCACACACTCCCCACTGACTCAGATCTCTCGCTGATGCTTCAGTCCTCTCCCCCCTCTCTTATACAGTCTCTCTGTCTCTACTTGTCACTGAGCTCTTTGTTTTATGTCTCGTGAGGAGAGCTGAATGAGGACTGCTGGGCCAGGATGTGAAGTGAACGTACAGAGTAATGACTACACAGAATTGAAATGCTAGTCTGTCTCTGTTTCAGATGCATCTTTTAAATTTTTGTTCTGTGTTTTTCTTTTTGTTTTATTTGTGTGTGTGCATTTTTAAAATCATGTTTGCAGTGAACTAGACTAAATAAAACTCTTGGCGGTTGGGTAGACATGGAAACAAGTACCATAATTGCTTGAATTGTCTCCAACTCTATGATTAGCTGCAGCCCTATCATCAACATTCTCATCTTTCCCTCCGTCTAACATCGTTTGTCTGTCTCTTTTTCTTTGCATGCCAGTTAGTGCATCTTCTAGAAGGCTTAGCATTCAGTGGTAGCAGCATGGGGTAATTTCTCCATGACTGACTGATATCCTGCTTCCAAAGGACGTGCATGGTCAGCCTGAACACTAATGGGAAACTTATGAACGGTAATGAGATAAAAAATGGCTTCAAAAGTTAAAGCCAATATTAACCCCACTGACATTTGTCTTCAGGGTCCTCCTTCCTTTGATTCTAGTCTTCTCAATTTTTGATTTCTCTGCATTTGTGTCTGTGTGTGTTTGTGTGTGTGTGAGCTGAGCTTTGTTAATCCGATGAAGGAGAAACCTTCCTGTCTGTAGTGATTTCTTGATGGGTAAGTGTACTTTAACACCGGGCTCCATCTATACAGATACGTATTTTAGGTGCATTTCAGATGCCACACATATACAAGGGTATATGTCTGTGAAAAGGTCAGGCTGTGGTTTTTCACAGAAATGAAACGGTGAAATCTGTTTTTAGTTCCTGGCTGCCCTTGTTGTTATAGCTCTAGTGAACCTGAGAACATTACCTGCTCATATTCTTCCCACATTTTTAGTACATTTATCAGTAATTACAGTATTGAAAGCCTCTCTTATATATACACTGGTAGCTACCAAGGACGAAGATTTTCTGGTAATTTCAAAAGGTATTTTTAGTCACTTTGCTACTAGCACAGAACATACTGTCTGTCAAACTGTTTGACAGACACTCACCATGCAACACCATCTGGAAAACACCTGATTAGCAACAACTTCATTTGATAACATGATCACAAATCACAAATGCATAGGAAAACACAATGGAACACTATCAGTCATCTGGCACACATTATTGAAGTAGTATAGGATCATCTTGACAGAGAACAGAACTAAACTCAGCCGTCAAGAAGCCTGAAGAACTACTTCTGAAGACTGCTCTGTTTTCCCCTTATATACTGTATATCTCTGTATGTGTGCATGTTTAAATATTGCTCCATGTATTTCCCATTTTCCTATCAAAATATAAAGAAAAACTGTGGCTCAAGACTTTTGCACAATACTGTACATGTGTTAGATTTGAGTTATTTTAGTGTCTAGAATGGGTGTGGCAAGAAGAATTTTACTGTCTTGGAGTGGTTCTGAATGCAGTTCACAAAGTGCTTTATTTATCTTCATTTTGAATATTAGAGCTGTGACTACAAGAGTGCAGTGGGTTTTTGGGTCAGTGATTCTTTGAAAAGGTCATCAGGTCATTTGAAGGGAATCTGCCACTATTTAGTGCCGGGACATAGGGATAGAGCCATTCTACCGAGAGGAATAGCAATAACAATAACTTTAATTTTAGCTCAGAGGAGGTGTTTGTGTGCGTTGTCGGGCAGCTGGAAGTTCATTCGTTGTCTGAGAGCTTCTGTGTCATGGCTTTCACCCTACAATTTTGTCTTGCTGGTGGCGATGTTGTGGTGGCATGCTTCCTTAACAACAAATCGCTGTTCAAAACAAGATGCATCTGCTTGCAATAAAAAGTTGTTCCCGGGCTACTGTCGTGAAACAAACCAGCGGGTTTAACTAAGAAGAAAACCTCCATATGGTTGCTCATGGCTCACTGAAGATTCAAAGACTCCGGGTTATCCCCTCTCACCAAGCTAACAACACGCCTTTGCACATGTGTATGTTCATATTGTTGTGTTTATCACCAGTCCTGTCTGTGCAATCTCATGCATGTGTACATGCTGAGATGTTACACGTATTAAGAACAACATGCTTTTCATCAGGGCAGGGTGGGGAAATATTTTCTAATGAGGTGACAAGCACCAGCTGTCCACTATGAAAAGGCAGTATCAAATGGTATGATACCAGCACGTTAACACTTTGATGCATGCTGAGTCTACAAATGGGAGGCATTTTCAAACCGTGCTTCACAAGCTTGTAGAAGATGTGTGATATGTATAAAAAACTTTTTTTAAAAACCTCCAGAATCCTATGGCACAGGCTGCACTGTAGTATTCTCCTGAACAACAGGTGTCACCACTCAGACAATACTTTCACATCAGTTCTGATATAGGTGGAGAGGAAGTCAAAACTGGAAGCAAAGACACTGACAGCTTTTTGTTTTTTCCAAGTCTTGTCCTTTTAAACTGTTGCAAGCTCCCTCTGACTAATCTGTAAATCATGAGATAGATGCCACAATATGCCAGATTACAAAAATCGAGATGAAATGGTGAAACTGGCAAAAATGGCAGCTTGTGACGTCAATTTGACCTCCGCTTTGTCGTTCCATTTGCCAGGCAGGAGTAATTGCTCAGCTGTCAGGTCTCCAGGTGTGCATGACTGCAGTGGAGTATAGTCAAAGCCATAATCACTAACCTCACAAAAAAATGGATGCACATTAGTATGCAGGACAATTTTTTTTTTTTTTTTTGGTCAAATTAGCAACAAGGTGCTGGATGATTAATTATCTACAGTTACGTTTATTCATAAGTTCTAGTTGTGGAAGACAATAACCTTGTTATAAGTCACAACTTTTATACACACCAATAATTGTATATAGACTTTAATATACCTTGTGTCATTTGCCTGTTTATTTTCATATCCGTATTTCCATATTCTTAAAGCTCTGTTTTATTTTACTTTATAATAGGGCTGCTCGATTATGGCAAAAATGATAATCACGATTATTTTCACTGAAATTGAGATCTCGATTATTTGACGATATTTATTTAACAATAACAATGTATTGAATAATGGCTTTAAAGATTGTCAAAAAATAATATAAAATAGTGTGCAAATACTGATTACAGTGGAAATGTTTGCAATATAAAAAATAAATGAAAAATGTAAACATCTATGTTCAGTGAACTTCAAAATACTGCACAATATTTGATCCACGTCTGACTCCGCGAACCCATAATGTTCCCACACCACTGAAGTCGTTTTACCTCTCTTTTCAACCAACGGCATTCTTTCTTCAGCAGCTGTTATCCTCTCCTCTACAAATAACTTCTGCTTAGCTTCCCGAGCTTTCCGAGCTTCCCTCGGGTCCTCTTAATTGTTGTGACGCGTGTTCGAAACGCAGAGAGGTGCGCTCGATTTGCCACACGGAGCAGCGCGAGAGTAAAGCACGAGGGAGGTGCTAATAATCAGCTCAGTCATTTTTAATGATCGTTGAAAACCCAGATCGTAATCTAGATTAAAATTCGATAAATTGAGCAGCCCTACTTTATAACATTTCTTTGGTTTGTTTTTCTTTCAGTTGTACACTGTCTTTCGGGGGAACTGCAATTCTCTCTTTCCTGTACATATTGTGGAATTGACTATAAAGTTGACTTTGACTTTACAGTCTGACCATCCCCTTGCTTTCCATGTTCTTAAGCTGTGGCTAAGTCTGCATGTTGATGTGTCCTTGAGCAAGACGCTGAATCCTAAGCTGCTCTCAATACACCTGTCAGCATTTAATAAACAAAGTGTTGCATATAAAGAATATGGATGAATATCTGTGTGCCAGTGGATGAATGTGGTTTGTAGAGTAAAACCCTTTAAGACTGGTAAGGTGCTAAAAATGCCCGTCTTACCTGACGGTGTATTTTAAATGAACACAAAAGTGAGAGTTGCCTTTAAATTGATTTGCACAATCGGTTTATCCAGCTTGGAGAGAACATAGAGGCGTCTTATTAAGGAACTGAGACATGAGGGAACAGGTTGCCAGGCCATCACAGGAGTAACATATAAAGAACCTCATTCTTCTACTCTACAGTCAGTTTAGACTCACCACCTGTATGGGTCCTCGCCATCTCCTTATTACGGCTAATATTATATATAACGTTGGAATCCATTTTTTGTTAGTGTGTTACATTCATTTTGACAGGTTCTTTGTGCTAATTTGGTTACCTCACTCAAATGCAGAAATGTGCGTAGTAGTGAGATATAATCTGAAAACATTCTTAAGTTCTCATGTGCTTTTTTTCTGTTTCTGCCTCTCTGTGATTGATCTAACCTGGCTGTAGTCCCCCCTTCTTTCCTCCCTGGGCTCCATGGTCAGCGTGTAAATGTTTGAGAACTGACAGGGAGGATCTCCTTTCCCCTCAAGCCTGACACACAGGGGCAAACAATGCTAAGTGAGATCCACTATAAAGTCTGACGGGCTGCTTATCTCCTCAGCCTCCCTCTTCGATTCACTCACCCTCCCTCTTTTAGTTTCTCCTTCTCATCCAGTCTCTTCATTGTTTTGTTTCTCTTTAAGCCGTTCTGTTCGTCAGCCTCGCCGTCCTTCACCTTCTCTCCCTTTCTGTCTGCTTTTGCAGAAACTGCATCTTTATTTATTTTAATTTTTTTTGCTTCCCAGTCAGCACAAATCCCACCAGTGTCTGCACATCATCGGGCTTGAGGGCTGTGGCTTCAGGCAACTCTCTCATTTTAAATCTCTTGACAGACAGATAACACACACACAGAAAAAACTAAACTAAGCCAATGCGGTGGTTGTAGCAGCTCCGCTTCTCACATCCATTTGATTTCAAATCACCTTGAGGCAGCACTTTCCTTTTTTATAAAAGCCACACCTTCATTTTTGTTTTTTTGTTGTTGTTGTTTTTTTGGGGGGGGGGGGGGCAACTGACTCACACGGCAGGATAACACCACAGATGCTGTTTTGGGTGGATTTTGTTTCATCACGTTTTCATCATCGTTTCATCATCCTCAGTGTGGACCTGACTGCTCTCTGGGTTGCTATGGCCCGGAGCAAACGAAAGCAGGCTGTGGGTGTGTTTTTTATTTTAATTTTAATTTTATTTTCTGAGCGTGGGCTGAGGGTATTTTTGCTGATGTCACGTCATCAGTATGTGATGTCAGATGCTAAACCCATAACCTGCCAAATATGTTACATTTGTACCTGTGTGAAGATGGGCGTCTGTTAAGGTCAAAAACTGCCACGTGCCATGCAGGGTCTGCAAACTCTTATGCTCACGTTGGCTTCCTGTGTGTGTGTGTGTGTGTGTGTGTGTGTGTGTGTGTGTGTGTGTGTGTGTGTGTGTGTGTGTGTGTGTGTTTAAACATGTGTTTGCCACTGCATCAGGAGTGCATAATTTGCTGTAATTTGATTCAAGAGAGCCTGAAACGCAGATAGAGGTCAGTCACGCCTCCTCTTCCTTGAAAGAGAGCAGTGAAGGTGGGGAGAGGCAGAAAGGAAGTGGAGAGGTTGCAGTTGAGTCAAAAAGGGAGAGGGTGGTTGATGCAGTAGGTTTCATTTGGCACTCCCACTTTTAACGGTCACACCTGAAGAAAGAAAGAAAGCGGATGCTTCTCTCTTCCTTTTTCCTACCCTGTCTGCTTGCTGAGTGCTTGCTCATGGGTAATTGTTGGGGTTCTCCCTGCATTACCTTACAATGTGAAGTGCCCCCGTCCAGACTCACTTTTAAAGCTGAATTGAATTTTGTTAGTGGTAGCTGCAGCAGACACTTCACTCATCTATCTCTGTTCCTCGCACAATCCCTCCTCTCTGTCGTTCCCCCGCAGTGTCTTTGTCTTGCTTCACCGTTTTCATCTCTTACTTCTCCCATCAGCCTTTCCACACAAACTTAATTTCCCTGTGATCCCCGAGCACATTTTAGCTCTTCTTTCCCCTTTTTCCATCTTTCTCTCTGCGGGGCGAATCGACGTGTAGGCAGTGGCGTCGGCAGACTTCACCTGCTGCTGAAAATTCTCCTCTAAAGCTGTGGCTTCATGCATATTTACATGCGGGCTGTTTGGAGAGAGAGAGAGAGGATAGATGCTTTTATTTGCATGTGTGGTTTCATGTGGGTTAAATGATAATTTTGCAATTCTATATTTGTAGAGGGTATTTTTTATTTCATTTTAGAGACAAAGACAGCTTGAAGACAAATGAAAAGAGAGGTTATGACAGTTTACTGCCTGTTGTAAAGAATCACATTTTACAACTTTGTCGTTAAGCTTCGAACCCGCTGTCCTCGCCTGAGCTGCGTTGCCAGTTTTCCTTTGGGATAATTAATATTCTGCTCCCCAGTGTGGTTAAAATAATAAGGCTGAATTGTGGACTTGTTATCTTAAGTGGCACCAACTGTAGCCAAATTCGTGACCCAAGTTGCAATTAAGCGGACTAATTCTTCAAAGTCACGACGCTCAGTAGATTTATTTTAACAGTGGAAGAAATTACTCTGCATATTGTGAGGACTATTGCTTGTACACATATAATTATGGCCAAACTACACTTTTCCTCTGAGCTTTAAGGAGATATTTTAAATATTTTTAACAGCCCTGCAGCAGAAAAAGTTCTTAAAGAAATCTAGAAAATATTTTCTGCCATCGATGTGCAGCAGATGAAGGGAGCAACTAGCTAGTTGACCAATTGGAAATCTCATTCTGTAGTATGGGGCTACAGCAAAAGTAAATGTTGGTTGTATAGTACTGTAGTGTGGCAGCAAGGTAACCTTGTGATAACCTGATTTGGTTTTGGAAGGCTCTCTTACATATACACCAGTCAGGCATGATATTATGGCCACTGAAAGGTGAAGTAAATAACACTGATTATGTCTTCATCTTGGCACCTGTTAGTGGATAGGATATATTTGGGAGCAAGTTTCACAAGGACTAAATTGTGATGTTAGATGACTGGGTCAGAGCATCTCCAAAGCTGCAGCTTTTGTGGGGTGTTCCTGGTCTGAAGTGGTCAGGATCTATCAAAAGTGGTCCAAGAAAGGAACAGTGGTGAACCAGCGACAGGCTCGTGGGCAGCCAAGGCTGATAGACGTGGAGGAGCGAAAGCTGGCTTGTGTGTTCCGATTTAACAGATGAGCTACTGCAGCTCAAAGGGCTGAAAAATGTTATGATGGTTCTGATAGCAAGGTGTCAGAAAACACAGGGCATCACAGTTCGTCTGTATTTGGGGTTGCATGGGCGCAGACCAGTCACAGTGCCCATGCTGAGCATTAGAACTGGACCATGGAGCAATGGAAGAAGGGGAACATGAATGATCGGGTGTGTTGCCAATCTGGGGAACACATGGCACCAGGATGGAATATGGGGAGAAATGTGAGCCAGTGGAGGCAGTGGGATGCTTTGGGCAATGCTCTGCTGGGAAATCATGGGTCCTGCCATCTATGTGCATGGTACTTTAACACGTACCACATACCTAAGCATTGCAGTAGACCACGGGTGGGGAACTCCAGGCCTCAAAGACTGGTGTCCTGCAGGTTTTAGATATCACCCTGGTTCAACACACTTGAATCAAATGATTAGTTCATTACCAGGCCTCTGGAGGACTTGAAGACATGTTGAGGAGGTAATTTAGCCATTTAAATCAGCTGTGTTGGCTCAAGGACACATCTAAAACCTGCAGGACACCAGTCCTTGAGGTCTGGAGTTCCCCCACCCCTGCTGTAAACCCTGTACACCCTTTCATGGAATCTGTATCCCCTGATGGCTGTGGCCCCTATCAGCAGGATAAGGCGCCCTGCCACACAGTAAAAATCGTACAGGATGGTTTGGGGATCACAGCAAGTTTGAGGTGTTGACTTGACCACCAAATTCCCCAGATCTCAGTTTAGTCGAACATCTGTGGGATGTGCTGGACAAACATGTCCAGTCTATGGAGGCTCCACCTTGCAACTTACAGGATTTGATGGATCTGTTGCTAATATCTTGGTGCAGATACCACAGCACACCTTCACTGGTCTAATGATGTTCATGATGGGTCAGGGCTGTTTTAGCAGCAAAAAGGAGACCAACACATTAGGCAGGATGCCTCAGTGGTGTACACTGGTATTCAGAAAAGTCTAGCATTTTTATGTATTTTTGGATGTTTCAATAAATTGCTGTTTCTATTTCACATTTTCCAAGCAAAATTGCATTTTTTGCACAGTACTGTATACAGAGAAGTGATATTTGGGCATCAGAGTGACTAGAAACAAGACTAATTATGTCATCATCCAAAAGTAAATGGTAGAAAAGTGAGGGGAAATCACACATTTGTGCAGCTGAGATAAAGCCTTCCTAAAGGATTTTAATGATCATCTCATTTCCACTTTGGCATCAGTGGGCTATCTAATGCATGCTCTTAGCCAGCTTTGAAGCCTCACACACAGACGCAGAGACACAGACACACACATACACAGAGTCAGATTAATGCCTGGGAATGAGGTGAGGTTTTAGCGCACTGACCCATTTCTATTTAATCTGAGTCATTTGTGATTTCTGCTGCTCAGGACAGATTGAATGTCACTTTGGTTGCTCCCTGCTTTCATGTCTGGGGCAAAACTGGCAGTACCTTAGGTGGTGATCACACTGATGGGGAAAAAAACACACAAAAAGTGTTTTCAGCTTTTGCCTTGTTAAATATGTCTGTTTAATATGTGTAAATTGCCAAACGATGTGTGTGCGTGTCTCTGTGATGGTGTGTTTACACGAGGATGTTCTTTGCTAATCATGCTTGAAGCAATGCAGAAGCAAAGCAGCAGGAGCTCTTACAAGTTTACAGACACCTTCTATTTTTAAGAAATGGCTGTATCTCTTTTCTGCTCAGCTTTATTTTTGAGTTCTTTCCTGCATGCATCAGATACTGTAAGTGCAACATTGTGCATTTATTCCACGTCATCGAGCCCCGAGCTGCACTCGCTTTTAAAAACCCCCAACAAAAAACATAAAAAGTAATAGCATTCCTCAACCGAGTCCGCTTTGAAAGCTCCAGCTGCAGCAGCGTGATCTGAGCAAAGGGTTATTGTTGCTAGTGAGCAGTATTGTGACAGCGGTTAGGTCGCTATCTCCAAATGCACAATGGCAGCGAAAGGAAACTGGCGTCCAGCAATGAGGTGAGGCTGAATGAAAGCCGTTCCTCCTGGGTGATTCTGCTGCCCTGGTTTTTGTCTGTGCTGCCTATCAGACCTCTACGTCTGCGTGCATTCGCGCCTGTGTGTGTGTGTGTGTGTGTGTGTGTTGTCTGTGGGTGCACAGCTGCCAAGTTGAATCCCATTCAAGGTCTTCTCAATGCTGATACTTTCTGTTGTTGATTCCCCCCTCCTTTAAAATGCACAGTGCCACTTCTCAGCATTTGAAGACATCTTTTTTTTTTTTTCGCAGAATGTGCACATCCACTTTTCTCCCTGACTCCCACTAAACCTGTCTGGCACCTCTTTTACTGTCACACCGGTGCAAGTTGTGACTGCAACTACACTTCGTATAAACCTGTTGCCATGTGTTGGATTCTCCTTGAGCGTTGCTAACCATGGTTAGCAACGCTGCTTTTAATCCTTGATGTGTTGGACAAGCACAGCAAGAAGGGGACGCATTTGTAGCTTTTGAAAAATGTTTTTTTTTTTATTGACCGCATAGAAAGATAAATGCATGAGGTCTATGAGTTGGAACGCAGTGTGCAAGGATTTGGCTAAGGCGAAACATAGCTGAGCTGGTTCTGGTCTGAATTGGAATGTTTTAGTCACATTGCTGGAAATAAAGATTACTTTTGGTTTGGCAAACGCACTTCTGGATGTGTTAAATTGTTGGAGAGTGGACATGCGAAATGGCGAGCGTGCATCATGAGGAACTAAAGACGTTTATTGATGCAGCTGGCTTTCAGTTCTGTGCTTTTCTAAAAGTATTTGACGTGTAAGAAACAGGATGAAAACAAGCAGTGCTTCCCCATTTGTGATATGGCTATTCTCCCCTTCTTCAGCATCAACCCATTAACCTCATTAACAAAACAAAACAAAAAAGAATCATAATACTTCCTCAAAATATGCCGTTGCGTGTGTGTCTGTGCGGGATTCACAACACTCACACATATATTCCCACACGAAAAATTAAATATTCATGACATTACATTTGGCGGTGGTGGAGACCGATTGAGTGCCACCAGTTTGTGTGTTGTCAAATTAGCATATTAATGATATAAATGCTGTATAATTAACATGTGGGAGTGGATTATGCATGTGAATCGTTGTCAGATCAGTCAGAGAGAAGAAAGGGTCAGGCTAATTAGGTTAAAAAGCACATTAACGGGTGCTTTGAGTGAAATTTGCCATGAGATTTAGTGTAAACAGCTCGTAAAAGCTGTGGGCTCCGAGACAGGAAATAACTGCTTTTCTACTTTAATGGTAAAATCTCTGTAATGGAGCATCACACTTTATTGCAGACAGAATACATTTTAATTAAAGTGTCGCTTTTTTTTCAAACTTCTAACTTGGGCTGTTTTGTTTTGTTCAGTTTTTTTTTTTGAAGGGGAGTGCTGGTGTTTCTGCTCGAGGACCGTGGCGGTATTTGTTCTTCTAAGGAGCTTAGACAGAGCGACGGGAGAACCAAATGTAATGTGCTTTGACAGGCCTCGACTCCAAGTGGCAGCCTGAAGCACGTGTAAGCTTAATCCGAGTCAGTAGGCTTTCCAGGGATCTCAACTTACTCAGCAGCATGCACTTGCAAACTAGAAAATGAAAATGGATATGAAAGGGCAAGGTGACAGTTTACAAAGGTGTGACAAGAACAGCTGCAAAGTGCACTGACACTGAATCCAGCTGGTCCCTACTGGATTAAGCATCATTCTTCCAGAAGTTCATTCATTTAGGTTTTTGATGATGTTGGAGAGCGTTGTCTTCCTGTTTTTCATTTTCTTACTCTTCAAATCTATTAGTGAGTCTTGTTGCCCGATGGACAGGATCACTGTCACCCTAGAAAGGATCACTTGTATTAGCGTACAATAAAAAAACATTACTTGGAGAGTTAGAAAAGTCTCAAAGGTATTTTAATAAATCAAAGATAAGGTTTTGACTTTGGTCGGATGGAGGTGGGGTACACCTTTTGACTAGGGCTAACTGAGAGACAAACAACAGCTATTCATGCTGACATTCACACATTTAGAATCACCACACACATGGTTTCGGACTGTGGGAGGAAGCCAGAGTAGCCTGAGAGGACCCACGCAGCTAGAGGGAGAGCATGCAGAAGGCCACCAGTTATGTAAGGTGATGGTGCTGAACATCATGCTGCCCCTGTTTAAACGCTGCTTTTCTAAAGCACTTTCTAAGTTAGGTTTTAAAAAGTTTTGACTTTAGCAAACCTTGTTCCAAGGTTATATCCAAATGACCTGGAAACCACCAGTCACAAAGGAAAATGAGTTTTGGTGCTTCGATCCTTGGCTGCTCCAGTCTGCATAGGAAAGTATCCTTGGGCAAAATGCTGCTCTCCAATGCATCCATCAGTTTATGAATTTGTGTTAATGTTAGATAGAAAGCACTTTGGCACAGAAAAGTGCTTCTATGAATGGGTGAATGAGGCTTTTGAGTGCTCCAGTAGAGCAGAAAAGCGCTATATAAAAAGCAGTCTATTTAACATATCCTGTCACAGTTTACCAGGTTTCGCTACCTCTCAGTGGTTAGTTAGCAGACAATTTGGTGTCTGCAAATTATGGGCGAGCACAGATGTTGTGGGGGGGTCGCCGACTGGTCTCTAGGCCTGTGTGACTGGGGGCGTAGTGGCGCGATATAGTTGACAGCTGCTGGCAATAGTTTTTCATGTCAATCAAAGTGGCCACAGGGGTTTATTTGAGTCCACACCTCAACAGATCAGAGCTGTTTTGGCAGCAAAAGGAAGGCTAACACAGTATTAGGTAGGTGGTCATACTGTTATGCCTGAGCCATGCTAGCTCTGTTAAGACCAGATAACACACTAGCTGCTCTCACTTCAGTTTCTATATCTGCTCTCTTTCCCCTTTTGTGTCTCCATCGTCTTTTTCTGTCTCTGGTGAAAACTGACAATAAACTTGTTTTTTCATGGGTAAATGGCTCTTCCAGGCTGCCATCCTATTGTAATGTCTAGTTTAAGAAAGACAGTCTTTGCAAAAATAGCAGTGTCCCCACCATGACCCGGTGGACCGGTGTCACAGAGAATCAAACAGAGTATGTGTGTGTGTGTGTCAGAAAGTTTAAGACTTTGCCTCTTTGTGGCTGAAAAGCTAGTCATTGCAGGCCATCTGGAAACTGGATCTAACAGGTTCAGTTGACAGAAAATGTGTGTGTGTGTGTTGATGCCAAATCTGAGCATCTGCAGGTCTGTTTTTTGTTCAGTTTATGCAATAGGATATTCATGGACCAGTGGCATCCGCTTGGACGCGTGTGCGGCGTGTGCGTACATTGGACTGTTTATAGAGTTTTCCCCTTGCTTTGCCTGTTTTTGTGCTTTGTGGCAGCAGTGTGGTGGAACAGCCATGAATGGCATCTTTCCCCCATTTGTACTTACTGTTCTCTTCCTCTGGCGTAACGGAACACGTCCCGCAATCCCAGCACATGGGATAAAAACAACAACAAAATCAATTCCCTCCAGAGTGAACACCTTTCCTGTCTCATCTCATCATTTGGCAGTTAGCCAGCCTGGACGGCTGACAGACAGGTAGTCGGACTGATGGCAGGCAGTTAGAGACGGACGGACAGACAAGCAGCTGGCTTGTGGATCGGCAGGCGGGAAGCTTTCATTTCACAGCAGAAAAAAAAAAGAAAAAGCGGCGACTTGAAACTGAATAATTTAGCTTAATGCAGCTGGGAAAGTCACTTGGATAATTCATGTATTGGGCACTCTTTGTGAGTGTAAGTGTGTTTGCTGTGATTCGTGTGTGTGTGTGTGCGCCTGAGTGATTGGGCTTTGAATGAATTACAAAAAGTAGAAACTATCAGGCATCTCTTCACGTGTGTGTGTGTGTGTGTGTGTGTGTGTGTGTGTGTGTGTGTGTGTGTGTGTGTGAGCTTTGAACGAATTACAAAGTCAGATCTGCACTTGTGACAAATCCCATGTAAAGACAGCGTTTCTGAGGCTTGGGGAATAACAAAGAGTTGGCGATGCTTCAACATAAAATACGAAGGACACACAGAAGCACACACGTGAACGAGTTACAGACGGCCCAGAATTTAAATTTCGACTGCAGACTTGATCTCAGTGTCAACGTGAGAGAGTGGGTGGATGAGTAATTCTGCTGAGTCCTCTCTTCAGCAGTGGGCTATTCTCCTAGAGAAAGAGGAGAAAAAAACACTCCACCCCTAAAAAGGAAAAAATAATAATAATAATAATAATAATGATAACACCTCTGACATTTGTAGCTTAATTCTTAGTAAAGTTCATGATGCATTTTTTCTGATAATGAAAATATCCTTACAGCTGCAAGGAATAGGGAGGCTTTAATATTTTTTTGTCTCCCACTGCAAGAGGGCTATTAGTGCATCTTTTCAAAAAGAAAAATCAGAATATCATAAACAGTTGCACCACAGTCAGTTTGCTTTTTTGCATGCTTATTAATGTACTACTTGGGGAAAAAAGTAAAATGAAATTATTGGGCCATAACCAGTGGGAAGCCAGCTTGAATTTTACTGAACGGCAATTGAATTTATCCTTAGCTGCAGCATCCCTGTGTGGTCTGCAGTCCATGAACTGTGACCACCGTGTCTTTGTACTCCTGTACAAGTGCTTGTTTCTTTAAATTGTCTTGGATTAAATATAATCCCTCTGCAACTAAGGGAATTCTCTCTGCGCTGTTTGGATGCTGCGTTCAGGTATACCGAATGAGCCCTGTAGCCAGAAGAAATGAAATTCTCGTTCTTGCTTGAGCTCAAGGCGGAAGCCTTTCTGCATGGCGGGGACTCTTGTTATGTTTCCATTGGATATCCCAGTTTTACATGTGCGTGACCTTGTGTGAATGGGTGTCTCTGTGAGCCCATGTCTGCATGCATACATTGCTGTTTGAATAGGCTGCTTGTGTAAATTTGCTGCCTGTAACGTTGCAGCATTAAGCTTGCACCCTGGTGGATCTGGCAACATTTGCAATTCTGTGTTTGCATGAATATCAGTGTGAAGCGGCCGACATATTTGTGGGTACATGCAGGTTTAAGAGTGCGGGTTAATTCATTGTGAGTGTGTATGTGTTTGGTTTCAGTGAGCGAGTCAGCAGGACTCTGTGCTATTTTCAAGAGATGATTGCAGTGTTGTCAGCTGAGACATTTTGCTGAAACTCTCACAGTTACAAAGCAGCGCTCAGTGCTAATAGACCATCAGCATCATTCTGTCCGTACCTACTTAACCTGCTATCCTTTTAGATGGCAGGCTTTCTCATGACATTTTCTCAAAACCTGTATTAATCTCAAAGCTGTATCCACTCTCTGTCAGACATCTCTCCAGTGTTTGATGTTAAAATGTCATTTTCCACACGCTGCCAATTTAAGGGTAATTCCTATTTCCTACATGCAGGCACACGGCGCGTAGACAGATTGTGCCTTTCATGTGTAAAATTGGTCATATGGCTCTTAAATTGACTTTACTTCAACTGTGATTGACTAGGGATGTCATGATACCAGAAGTTAAGTTATTGGTACCAAAAACAGCAGAATTATGCAATTGTTGATGCGTAGTTTGATACCACCGTTTACCAAAAGAAAAGGGGGGAAAAAGCCTGAAACTTACTGCTGTTCAGTCAACAAGAGAGGGTGAAGCTATTCTGCAGCTGCACTAGTTACCACCTTCCATCTGTAGTTTTCACTGTGCTTGTGGGGATCTTTCTTTTTCAGCATGTAAGCATAGACTAGAATAATTATAGTCCGGTCCAGAAGAATTGTAGCCTTGGCACAGACGAGGCCAAGTACTGTGGCATTTTTAGAATTTTGGTCTCGAATGGTATTGTAAGCATCAGTTCTGGTGACATGTCTGTCATAGAATGTATCTAAAAGATGGACAGAGCCATGATATGGGGTTTTAAACCCTCAAGTTTGGCATTTTGGCAGATAATGTGTTAAAGTTTTTATCAAGACCATATTTAGAAAAGGCAGCGATCAGCTAATGCTCATGCCTGCTATGTTTTTAGGTTAGCAAGGTGCTGTCGTCATTTACTGTAATGTCAGTTGTGATGCTAATTTGGGCTAGTGAGATCACCCAAAAAATGGAATATAGTTGCTAGAGAAACATATCCAAGAAGATGAAAAGTGCCATCTGTTACCCTGAATGTAGGTTATTTCAGCACCTGTGCTGTATGTGTGCTGGCTAGCATTCAGTGCCGATTGAAAAGGAAGGCAAGAGCTTGGGTTAATCATGACTGTTTAGGGTTAAATAATAAGATGTAGTCTGTACATTGTTCTGCCTGTTCTTACAAAGCATTTCCTTGTTAGCCGGCGCGTCAAACTCACATGGCCAATTTAAGATGACGCAGCGACCCAGAGTCTCTATTTCAACTTGGGTCGAAAGTGCGGACTTCAAGCTATATACCAGTTTTTAAATTGTGTCGATAGGCCACGTAAAACCAGAGTTATGATAAAAAAATACACATGACGTTTTTTTTTCTGAACAAAACAGTGGTGTTTACAGTGGGAAGAAACTGTAAAAACTGCGTTTTCTACGGACAGCGCTAGCAAACATACCTGATTGTTCTGTAAATATTTATAAATGGTTATATAAAAAATGCCTGTGGCCTTGGCTGCATTTTTAGGTAAATAGTACCATATAACTTTATTGTTTGCAAAATATGTGCATAATTTTTAGAAATGTACAATTTCTATTTGCATTTCAAGTTATGAAAATGATTCGTTAAACATGTTTGTGGGTTTTAAGTAAAAAATATAACTTTTTCTACTTAGATTTTAAGTTTTTTTGTCTGAATTTAGATCAATTGTGCTAATATAGTATGTCAAAATGAAAAAACAACTCCAATTTCAGATATTTCAGGTTGTGCTGAAAATAATGATACCAAACAAGGCAAGATAAACAGCTTTTAAAGGTGACATATAGAGGTAAAATCAAAAGTAGTCAAAAACGGCCAATTATACCCTGGACCCCAGAGGGTTAAATTAGCGTAAAATACTGGCAGCTAGATTTTGTCATAAGTAAACAGTTATTTTACAGTACAGCTACAGTATTATACAACAGCAGCTTCTTATTGAAAAATTACATTGCTTCATAGAATGCAAGCTTTACAGTATAAAGCCTGTTATGATAGTTAGTTAATGTCCAAAAACCACTTGAAAAACACCAAAACACTTTGTCTAGTTGGCATTCCATTCATCTCATGAGCTACTGGCAGAAACAGAGTACGGCTTTTCTACTCAAAGGCGTCACCATTTAAAGCGTTAACAGTGTAAATGCACTTAGAAAGAACGGTGCATTTCTCTACAAAAGTCTTTTCTGTTTTTGCTATTGTGTGTGGAAAGTTTTTTCCTTAAAATTCGAGTCATTGAAAATAAAATAAAAAACAGCCTGATGTCCTCTGTGGAACAGAATGGATTTATGTAACTCTGTTTTGAGTGTTTGTGTTATGAGTTTGTGCAGAAATGGAGAGGTATTTCATAAGCTTTGATTTTATTTCACCTACACAGATTATTGATCGTATCTTCTCTCTCTCACTGTTATTTTCATTTTGTTATTTTTTTAGTTGTCCCATTATTTCTTTTGTCTGTTTGTTTCCTACACTCTCTTTCTAACTCTACATAACCAAGTTCAAGTATTGGAAAAAAAAAATGTAAAAACACTAAAGTGGATGTTTGTGCCTCTTTTGCTGCAGTGCTGGCCAGTTTCCGAGGGACCGTCCAGCATGGCCTCCCGCTGGAAATTGGAGACACGGTGCAAATCCTGGAGAAATGTGAAGGTATGGTGCTCGTTTTATACACTTCCTATGTGGAGGCTACATTCAAATTAGCTGCTCGCTCTGAGAAAATTTAGAAAGGAAACTGATTTCCTTTCCTGAATTTGAAACTTGAGTAGTTAGGAACACTTCTGTTTTTTCATTCAACAGATAAATAAAAGCAGCCCTTTACCAAATCAACCATAAACAGTTAGTAGAGTCACGCACAGACTGTCATCCAAATATTTATAAATGCAACCACAAAGCTGTCCGGATACATGCATTGTTTGGCATAAAAACCAACATGCATGTGGGTGTTTCAGTATGTGCCTACACTGAAAGCTCCCATGGGGGCAACATTACACTTGTTGCATGTCCTCTTGAGGGGTGTTGTGATGTGGTATATACGCAAAATGAGCACCAAGTTGTCTGTGAAGAGGACCTGTGGAAATTCATGTTTGCTACTGTTTCCTGCACCACAAGCTGGCTGCTTCTCCTGCCTTCCTGCCCACACTGTCTGCTTTTCTCCTCTACATGATTTTTTTGCACTCTCTCTTTCTGTGGATGCTAATATGTTTTTAGTTTTTTTTTTTCTTTCAGCACTTTCCTTTCTGTCCTATCCCCATTTCAAATCCCAGAACAATGTCGAGTCATTTCACAGCAATGCTACGCATTCATTAACACCAATAAGCAACTGTACACAAACATGTTTCTTCCGGAGCGCGCACTTGACACAAACTGTCGCACTTCCTGTTTGGTGGACACACACGCAGACACACACACATACTGAGAGACAGCAAGTCAGTCTGTCTTGAAACTTGCCAGCCAGAGGGATGTGATATTGTGGTAAGAGACCCAAAGGAAGTAGACAATAGCACAGCCAGTGGAATGCTTGGTCCAGAAGGGAAGAACTAAATCAAAATCCAGCCAGCAGCGCAGAGGCTGAGAGGCAGACTGCTGACAGCAGAGGAGGCAGACTAATGGCCCTGCCTCATGGTGATACTGTTGACACTTCAAAACACAGGAGCTTACACGCTGGACGTGTCTGTACTGAAATGTGGCTCCTGTCTGAAAATTCTCCGCCTCAGTAATTGATTTTTGACTTTGCCCTTCGATGGCTCTTTATTTTGTAAGTTACTGACAGCAGCGAGCGCACACTATATAAACTATGATTTTAAATGATGGTTTTCCACACTGCTCTTTCAGACGTTCCCCCGCAACCTTGTCAGATAAGCTCAAGTGCACCTTCCTAGACTTTGCCACTTAGCATGTCCCTAGCTTTTCATTTCAGCTCAATTTGAAAGTTTTTTGTTACTCTGTTCAAATAAAAGTGAATGTTGATGTGAAATATCGTTAATTTCTATTTAAAGCGTTAACCTTTATGTTAAGCTATTATTTTAATCGCCTCTGCTTGAATCTCTGCTGTTTTTATCTTTTTACTCTTTCAGCTTTTTGCTAACTTAGCAAAATAGGTGACTGGAACACTGATGTTAACAATACATGGTTTTTGTGGTTTTAACACTGCTACAGAGTTAGCATTGTACAGTATGCCTATAGTATTAATTGTTGTGATACAAACAATTACTAAAATTACTAAGTGACAGCTTTTATCATTTAAAAAAAAATGCTAGCTTGGTTAATTCCTTGTCTTTATGTGCCCACCCTGAAATAATGCTATGTTGTATGTTGGTATTACAGATTAAAAACATTAACCACTTAATACATACTAATCTGTTGCAGATGTATTTCCTGATTTGTTGATATTAAGCCTTGCAAAGAGCACAGCCTAACCTTTGCTAATAAAAAAAGATAAAAATTACAACTCTATGAATTCCTGTAATAAATTAGGTAGAAAATACTGCCTAGGTTACAGGTGCTTTGGCAAAACCAAATAATATAATATGATTATAATAATCTAATACATTTACATTTGAGCTATTTAGTTAATGCTCTTATCTGGCAGGACTTACAATGGCTGGAATGAGCTTAAATTGTCAGTCTGGAAAAGATCATCAGCTCAAAGCCTCTGCAAATTTGAATGTATTAGATTGTTTCTATCAGTGTTGGGATTTGCAAAAGCATCAAGTATGTACTAATTTGGCTTGAGCTGAGAGTAGAGTGTGAGTAAATGCTAAACCACAGTTTTTTTTTTCCTGTCTTTGCTTTGTATTTTTTTTCTTCAACCTTTGTTATGACAAGGCAAACTGATATTTATAGTGCTTTTCAGCGGCTTTGTGTGTTGCATGTTTCCTCCTGTATTCGGCTGTGCATTAACCTGTGGTCACTGCAAACACGGGTTGCTAAGAAATACATTCCTCTGTACCTCATTGCTTTTGAGTGGTGTGCCTTAACACATAAAATCTCAAAATCTATACCTGCAAAGTAACAAGGAACCCGAGCAGTGTGTCAGATCATAGTCAGAAACGTCAAAACCACGAGCGTAAGCGCTGATAGGAAAAACATGTTTTTGCTGTTTGTGTGGCGAAGTACAGGTGAAATTTCATAAGAATGTGGTCACTCTCAATTTTGACTGGCAGTGATGGTGACTGGCCTTTAAAGGGCTTATTTGGCATTCATGAGACATGAATATCATGCATGCCAGTTTTGGTAAAGATTAGAAAAGAGGGCGTCTGTGATAAATATTGAAAAAACGGTGTTGCAGGGCGCTTTGAGCCCAGCTAGAACCAAAGAATCCAGTGCCTAACAAAGTATATGGAAAATGCTAATTCACCTTCAGCCCATTATTTGTACTGGAGTGATATAGAAAAATGGTGAAAATATTCAGGGTTCTGTCCCCAGTCGCTGTGTGAGAATTCAAAACATTTTACCAAATGGTGCTCTGGTTGCCTTAGATTCCAGTCACAGAATAGGAAGAAGAGAAGTTTTGTTGCTTTGCCTAAAATAACAAGTTTATGAGGAAGTTGTTCCATTGACAATAATGTTGTCATAACTATACTGATAACCCAAGTATGCATTTTCACATGAAACTTAGTAAACCACAGGCTTAATGGCTTTGTTGTGAAATATTGTAAAAGGGAAGGGGACTATACAACTTCCTTTTTGCACATACATCTCTTTGCTCTGCTCTTAATAGATATACAGTAATTCATTTTCTTTTCCACTTTCCCTCTGCACTCCAGGAAAGACACAAAAATATAAATGTGTAATATTCACAGGAACAGGCTGTAAAATTAAAGTAGTGTTTTCTCTTTCTCGCTCTCTCTCTGCAGGATGGTACAGAGGATTCATCCTGAAGAACCCAAATGTGAAGGTGTGCAAACCTTTCCATGATATTTTTTTTTCTCGTCCTGTCTACTTATGCTCTCAGTAAACCTGATTCCTTCTCTGTGTATTAGTTGGTGTCATGCATTTGAATTGAAAGACTCTCTTGGAACTGTCGTTGTTAGCAAAAACTAGCACTTTCACTAGCTGAGATGACAGATGTTAGCAGGAACACCTGTCTTTTCGTGGTATGACTTGTCAGGTTCCCTACTTTGAAAATTGCTCTTAGCAGCCCTGCATATAGTTTGGTGACACTATGTGATTTTCTCTAGTGCTCCACCCAACGTCAGAGTTATAATCAGCCAGATCTACTCAGACAAGTGGAAACACCTGTTTGTGTGCACACTTAAACACCAGCGGAGGAGAGGTTTCTCTTTCATTACGAACAGACATGCTGCTGATACACAAGTACACTGATGTTAGCCAGGAAATTACTAGAAGTGTGCAAAAGTCTTGAGCTATAAAAATGATTTTAAAGGAGGACTTAAGCAATAGTTCTCCAGGATTTCTGAAGGTGCTGCTTTTTCACTGATTTTCATCTTCCAGTCCTTGTACCTAACCATTTTCAGAGGAATAATTTTTTTGTTGAGCCACTCGACACTATGAATCACTGAAACATAAAAAAGGCACCTAACCCAAGGGATGAATCACTGTTGAGTCTGCAAATAACAGACAACTTAGCAACAAAACTGTATCTTTAGTCACTTGGTTGCTAACAGGCTGTAGTAAAAACACAGCCTGTTCAAGTTGTTGCTGTTTCTTTAGTTAAAGAAAAAGCCCATGTGATTACTATAGAACTATTAGCTGCATACTTGGCATTTCTTGACATGGTCAGGTGTTCTTAAAGAATTTGAGGAAACTGGAAAAAAGAAGAAGTGACAGGCCTAAAAAAAAAAAGCCTACAGCAGATGAACAGAACTGAAAGTCACGTCTCTAAGAACGAGGAAGAATTCCAGCAAAGACCTGACACAGGAGCTGAGAGATGCGTCTGACCTTTCAGGTGATCCAGCTACTCTTTGCTGAAGCCTCATCAGAAACAATCTCAGTGGAATGCAATATACAGTAAATGCATGTAGTAATGCAGTAAAAACACACAATGGAACATCATTAGTCATGGATTGGACTCCTCAGAGATCCCAGAGTGTGGGATCATGTTGACAGAAAATTAAACAAAATGAAGCCAAAATCCAACAACATCCTTTCAGTGTCCATCAGGAAGCTTGGAGAACTATTCCTGAAGACTACTTAAAGAAATTAAAAGAAAGCTTGACTAAGAGAGTTTAGGCCATGTTGAAGACTAACAGTGGTCATACCAAATTTTGATTTTAAATATTTTGAAACAAAAAGTTATTTGGTTTTTGCGTATATACTGTATTTCATATATATTTGGACATTTTACAATAAATCGCTGTACCTGTTACCCATTTTCCTAGCAAAATATAAAAAAATCAGGGGTGGCTCAAGACTTTTGCACAGTAATGTATGAGAGAGAAACTCTATTACAAATCACAACAAAGATCGTGGTCGTAGGATAAATGTCCCAACTATCCCCCCCAAAATTTTCTTTGTGTAAACCTAGCCGTTGCACTGATTAGATACAATGTAAGAGACAAACGTAACAGTCAAATAATCCTGAAATGAGCAAAGTCAGCAAACTTTGTAAGCATTTAAAAAAAAAAAAAGGTGGGGGGTTGATTTTATACATCATGTTTTACTGCCCTGTTAACTGTTAAATTAAGCTAATTTAGGTAATACTCAAAAATAACTGCCCGGTTAAGTACCTGGAGGTGTTTTAGGATGAGTGCTGAATTGTAAGACTTTTTTTCAAGAACTGGGCTGAAGCAAACCTAGAGAAAGAGGAATATATAGTTGTTTTTAATACATGCCAAGAGATGATATCAAGATAACCCAGAACTTTGTTTCTCTATTTTAATTTACTATAATTTAATCTACTTTTTTAAAATTATTAAGTGCAACGGAATATAAATGAATCCAAATCTGACAAGATGTTAAATAACCTTCAGCCACCACCAATCGCATGAATGATCTACCATAAAACCACCTGTGCGCAGATTGTGGAAATTAGATTCATAAGTCATAATGATTCATCTTTTTATTACCACCACTTCCCAAAAAGTCAAAACCTGACTCGAGATATACTCAAACTATATCACTGGGGGCGATGACATCCCAACTTCCCAACAAAAGAAGAGTGGTGCGTGCAGTCAGTCTGATATTTTTACCACTTTTAAAAGCTCATGTGCAGAATAATATATCATAATAAGAGCCAATTGAGGAGTCAAGTGTGTGTTTGTGTTTTGCATTTACTGCAATACTACTTTGATCTTCCCCAAGTCAGTGGGGACATCTTGCAGTTTATTAGCGTCAAACAGCATGTGCGCACACACAAACAGCTTTTTAAAACCTTTGCTTGTCTACTGAATGTCATTGCTGCTTGCTTTTATCCCTCTGTTCCCTCCATTTTCCTATTTTTTTTTTCCAAGTCCACAAACACTCTTAGCCCTGTATCGATTATGTGCGTCATTTTCACATCCACCGCTGTTAAATGCTAATTACAACGGGAAGCAAATGACTCTCGGAGCATTCTCATTAACCTGTTTATCTTCTTGCCTAAAGGGGATTTTTCCATCCAGCTACATCCACTTAAAGAATGCCCACGTCAAGAACAAAGGGTAACGTTACATGTCTTTCCTTTGGTTTTCTTTCCATGTTCATATTGTGGTTTTATATTTAAGGTTACGTTATTTAATTCTCGTTCATGTGCTGATGTTTGTTTGTAGGCAATTCGAGACAGTCATCCCTGATGAAGACTCTGTCATCACAGAGATGACATCAACTCTGCGAGACTGGGGTGCCATGTGGAAGCAGCTCTATGTGGTAAGAACTCTTACACATAACCACACGTGCACACTTTGCATCGATTTGTCGTCACTGCTGCTTAACTGAAACTGCAATTTTGGAGTTCATTTGGCCCTGGGTAATTCAGAAAGCCACAAACATTCAAAGCTTTTTTTTTTTTTATATGCATTCATTAGTCGGATTGATTGTGTTTGTGGCCTATTAAACTATCTGGGGTGCTGATTAAATTGAGCTGATGAATACGTCTAGATCAAAGAGCATGCATTTGCAGCAAAAAGCAGCAGGACACTGAAGCTAATTTGCACAAATCCATTTTAAGCTCTTCTTGTCTTCTCTCTCTGGGTCGCTGTCTTCTTCTCAGTGTCGATTTGGTTCTCTAATGTGCGTTCCGTCACTTTTCATGTTTTCACTTATGTTTTTGGGTGGCAGCGTTGGCACAACTGTATATTTTGATCTCCTTATCTGTGCCTTTCCTTCTGTCATCCTCATTCTGTCTGCAGCTGATTATGAATTTTCCTTTCATTCGTTGTCTTTGACTGCTATTCTTCTCATTTCTTCCCCCCCCCCTCTTCTTTTCTCCCCTTTTCCAAACCTCCAGAAAAATGAGGGGGATTTGTTCCACCGGCTTTGGCACGTGATGAATGAAATCTTGGACCTGAGGAGGCAGGTGCTGGTTGGCCACCTCACTCATGACCGTTTGAGGGACGTCAAGCAGCACATCACAGCAAGATTGGATTGGGGCAACGAGTGAGTAGAATAAGGGCAGTGAGAGGGTTTACAATGTCCACATGTGGCTTTTAGACATGTTTGCATTGTTCCATTTCAAGAACCAATAATTCATTATTTAAACTGCTCCTACCACTGAGGATTTTGATTTTAGGTGATTTAAAGAGGCTTGCTATACTCATTTCCAACTTAGCTTATTGTATCCTTATTCATCTTATAGTGGGCTTTTGTGAAGCTCCCTGGGTCACTCTGTGTCTGAAACAATCCAGTTTAGCTCCTTTAGCCCTTCCTGAAAGCCAGCTTTCTCCTGATTGGCTGCCTCTCACAAACAGGGAGAGCAAATGGATGGGGCTTCTGACATTTAAGAGTGAATTTTTTTTGGTTTATGGGGTTACTTATACATACGATGACCTGATTATTTATAGCATAGGTCACATTTAATAGAAGCATCAACAGAATTAAAAGAAAAAACCTCCTCTCTAATAGTTCAAAGTACAAATTTCCACAGAAGTAACAGGGAGCTCATTTTATTAACTCAGCAGCCTTATATGTGTTAAGGATGTGAAGCAAAAAAAAATGGCAAGGGGGGGCTTTTGGCCTAAATGAGGTTGTTGGGCATAGTTGCTGGTAAGGATGCCCTAATCCAATACAGATATGAGTAACTCACTGGATATATTTCAATACTGATATAAATCAAGCATCAGTGGGCATTCTTTTTCTCATTTGTAAAATGACTAGATCCACAGTAGAAAATAATTAAGTTAAGTTTAAGCCTTAAGTTTGACATTTTGGCCGTTATCTTATTTTGATGTGTCAACCTTGTGTGCAGATATATTTCACTGGAGGTGCACGTCAGGTTATGTGCAAGGTTACAGCGTGGGGTTAAAAGGAGTTTCTGGTTAAGTTACGACATTGATTTCCAGCTGCATAATTAGCATAATTGATGCATTAATTACCATTTGGTCATGTCCTGATGTTTCATATGCAATGCCATTTGATAATAAAAAGAAAAAAAAGACTGCAACTGTTGTCACTGGCCAGTTCAGTACTGCTACTTCTGTACGTTTCCGGCAACTTTTTTTGCCAGTTTCTAAATAATCAATAATCATTGTCTCAATATGATATAAGGATTCACAAATGTCAGTGATTCCTGAAGGGAGATGGCTGAAACTACCGAAATGGGCTGAGGGAATGTACGAAGAAGCTGAAAAGCCTGAGTGACATATAATTGAATATTTAAATGGAAATAAATAGAAATGAAAATGGATCCAAAACTGATGACAACAAAGAGTGGGGACCCAGGAAAGCAAAAGGAAGAAAGGGTAAATGAGAGGTTACGGCGTAGATTTCCTGCAAATCACCTATCAAGAGTGCCTTTAGTATAGCACACAGTCAACACAAAACAAGTGAAGATGATTTTCTTTTTCTCTCCCTTTTTGAGCTTGCCACTGATTCTTGTGATGCTGAAAACTGTTAGTTTTCAGACTGATAGTTAGAATTCAGTGTTTTTTCTAACTTTAACGAGGATCACTCTTACATTGGCCAATATTCGAGCACTTAATATTGTAATGAGACAGATCTGGCAAATCCAATCAGTGCGTTCGTAGTTCACTTTGCTTGATGTTCCATCAGCACAGAAATCCTTTTCAGCAGCTGACTTGAAAAGCTTGGCGCTTCTTTGAATATAATTCTTTCCAACCTCTCAGTTGCATAACGGCATTGCAGTATGACAGTCTTCCACAAAATAAATGAATGAGATAAATCAAACTTTATGTGGACTGTGAGGGAGAACCTGCAGAGTTTAAAGTTTAAAGAAAGTTTTTTTGTTGTTTTGTTTTTTTTACTGCAGGGAAGGTTGTGTAATCAGTCTAAAAAAAACTCACTATACTTTGAGAATTACCAAAAATATGAGGAGTATTTTTAGTTACTGACACACAGTAAAATCTGTAAAGCCACCATGACAAGCTGGCTCTTCCATTAGAAGTGGTGCTACTCATCTAAAACTTGAAGGAAACTGCATTTGAGAATAAGAGTTTCATCTCTCATTTCTTTCTCTGCTTCTTTCCTGGAGTTTCTTGCAGCTTTCTAACTTCCCTCCTTCTTCCTCAGCCTCTCACTTTTCTCTTCATCTCTCCTTTCTCTTCTGCCTTTTGTTGTCACCTACCCTCCCTGTAGGCATACTCTTCACTCAGTACAATCTCTTTCCCGCACACAGACAGCACTCTCTCCATCCTTCCTCTCACTTTGCTTTCTTCTTTCTATCCTCTCTGTGCCGTGGGGGTGCAAGAGAGAGAGAGAGGGAGAGAGAGAGGGACAAAAAAAGAAATCCTCACAACTCCTGTCCCTCTCTCTTTCTGTCTGTCCTTTACCCTTCGCTCCCCTTCATTTCCCTGCTGTGGGCCTTCTTCAAACACACACACATGGTTCACATCCCTCCCTGGCGATGAGCATCCCTCGCTGCTGTATGGTCGACCTGGCCTGTCTCTGTTATTGGCGAAAAGGAGACACACTCAAGTGTGCTGTTTTGGTCCACTAATACCACCGACCAGGAGGATGTGAGCATGTAAGAGTTAGTGTTTATGGAACAAACAAGAATGTAGAGGAAGGCAAGGTTAAAGGATGGAGGAGAGGAAGGAGGATAAAGAGGACAGTAGGCATAGCAGGGGGCTAAAGGGAGAGGATTTTTTCTTTCATCTGCTCCACAGAGGAGCTGTCAAATGTATTTAGGCGACTGACGGGTGATGTGACAGCTGTGCTTTGAGTGTTTGTGGGTCTGTTCGCTTTGTTGTTGATGCTCAGTGCAGCTATAAAGTAGCATCTTAATTAACACTCATTGTAATCCATGTACTGTGTTATCTGTTTGTATTTTGCAGCTTCAGTGTATTAATACTCTCTGTGACTTTGTGTTTCAGACAGCTTGGCTTGGACCTGGTCCCGAGGCGAGAGTTTAGTATGGTGGACCCCGATGAAATCAGTGTCACAGAGCTTTACAGACTGGTAAGTGTCCTCACAGTTCTTCTCTGTTCTCAGATTAAGATCCCATCCAGAGTGCAGATGCCTAAAGGAGCTGTTCTCTTCTAGATTCATCTTGGAAAGAGTATTATAAAAACTCTATATTCAGCACAGCTCACAAGACACTCACAAAGTAAAGAAAGCAATGCTCTGCTGGGAGGTTGTTGCCCTGCAGAGTGGACAGTGACACTGAATGACAGTGACATCGATGGCAGGAGTTTGGATTGGTGGCTTTAGAGTTCCTGTGTTATTTGTCTTTTTAATGTCCAGTGTATTTACAATTTAGAGCCAGTGGCTTAGGCTGGATACAGGATGTAGACAATGATACAGATCTATTTAGGGTTACTGTTGTATTGTACACAATCTATCCACTTTCTAATAGGAACTGTCATTTGCTGCCAAGGGTAGCTTTATACAACAGATGGCAAACAACCAAAACATGTCTGACCTCTGAGTATATTGTACTTCTTGCCAACCTCTAAGTGGATTTAAGGAACTGTCTATCACTGACAACATCTGTCAGCTTCTTTCTCGAAGCTGACAGATGTTGTCAGATAGATAGCAGAGGTCGTGTATGAACTAGCTGCTCACATAATACCTTGCTACCTTGGCACAGCAGACATTATGGACCTGCTATACTCACTTCCAGTTTCATATTTTTTACTCTTTGACTTTACAGAATTGACACTTCAATTTTCTGTGGAACTTTTCAGTTCATTGTGTAAAAGTAGCTGCTTTCGCACCCGTCTCTTTAAGTCCCCGCTTCAACAAAAGGATGATGGGGTTCTGATTGGCTCACCTAGCTTCCTCAAACAGAAATTGGTGCTCGTGGGTACCGCTTCTCACTTCACTTATGTAAAGTTTCTGAAAATACCATGCTGAGAAGCATAATCTAGCACTCATTATCGTACATGCCAGTTTCTTAGATCCATTTCTACATGTAGATGCCATCTGAATCTGAGTTTTTGGGACAAAAATTGGCAGAAAATGATGAAGATGCAGGATGATCTGTTAAAAGTACCATCTCACTGTGGAACCTAACAATGGACTAGTGTTTCAGTCTGTGTGAACCAGTGCCCGTATTTGTACCTGTACAAAATACATGATGGAAATGTGCTAGAAATTGATAGAAGTGGAAAACTCTTGCTGCTATGAAATACCAAAGGTAGCACAGGGAGAGTCTCATCAGGGTTGGCTGCATTACCATCCGGCTGTGATGCAACTGCTGGAGCTGATTATGGAGTCTCAAGTTGGTACTAAGTGGCAACATCCGGAGCTGAAGAATTAAGTAAACGCTTAAGTGACAAAACTGCAATTCCCCCAGTGGCCACTCAAGGTTTGCACCATAAGCGAGTCAGTCAGCATCGACTAGAGAGTTAAAATGGGTGATGTTACAACACTGAAAAACATGTTTTTAGTCTGGTACAGAAGATAGTAATTATCTCCCTGGGTAAGTTCTTCCTTTGTAACAGCTCTACTGAAATTTTTTTTTTAAAACACTTATTTGTAATATTATTCTCTTAATAACACCATCTGAGTACTGGAGTTAGGTTCATGGCTGCTTTGATTGAGCGGTGTCCCAACAAAGGCAGATTGATGTTAATTGGAGTCACAGAGCTGGAGGTCTCCACCATGTCTATGCTGCAGGTTATAAATGGTTGGAAGTAGAGCATTTACAGGAGTTTAAAGCCTGAGATTTTACTTGTGTGCGCAGTGACAACATTTCTGTGACTTTAGCACAGTTAATATGAGCATACACTGCTGGGAAAGTGTATGTATGTGAGAGAGAAGAAGGAAAGGCACAACAGGGCCATGTTCCAGTTTGAAATTGAAGAGCAGCTTATATAAAAATCTATGGCACTGATCTCTAACGGTTATAGGACTGCTGTAAAGGAAGCTGAAGGATTTCGCTCATAGTATTTAATAACCTTTTTTGAGCTTTTTCTGGTACACCACATGTTTCTCTGCATTTTACTGAGCTGTTAACATATCAGCTTTCTCCGAGAACCTTGAACACGTCTCCGTGCGGGCTAAAGCTTTAGGATCGGAAGTCCATGCTTGACCCTTAGAACCAGCATTTGGCAAAACAAATTTAGAGTAAGCTCAGCGAGTTACTGATACCACTCTCATCCTCGCATGAGGTACACTTGATGGACTGATTTTTTTTCTTTTTTCCCCCTCATCCATCTGCTTCTGTATTTCTCTCCTTCCTTTCCCTACTGTTTGCTCCCTGCCTCTCCTTCCCACTTTCTCCAAGCCCCAATCGCTGCTACCATGGCAACCACTTCTCTGCCCTCATATGGTGTGGGGGGAATTGTATCACACACACGCGCACACACACTCTGTGTCGGCTCTTCCTTCGCAAGGGTAATTGAAGCTCTTAATCCATCTGTTATTTTTTTGTTGTTGTTGTCAAAACAAAAGCAGGAAAAGCACAAAGAAAGCTTTCTCCACCTCTATTAAACGGTGTATAAAATGAACAAGTGACTGCCATTTCTCCATACTGGGTCGAGATAAAGGGGCAGGCATTCACCGCCGCCATCCACTTACGAAAATACGCAAGGAAACCTCACACCAAGATGCAATATCTCAATGAGTCCAAATTACATCAATATTTCCCTGTGAGATCTTTGTTTGTGAGAACCGTGTCTTTGTTTCTGTCGGTGCTTCTGCGGCGTGGCTTAATTAAATTGACATGGGGATTATGCGGTGTCTCTGTGTGTACTTGTGTGCGTGTTTGCCTGTGTGCGCGTGCTGAAGTGCCAGTGCGGTATTACTGTAGGAAAATGTGGCTTAACTGCTGCATTGTTTCAAGGAATTGTGTGATATCTGCCGAGTGAGAATGAAAACAAGCAAAGACTGTGGATTAAAAAGAGATTTTATGTACGCCTGTAAATACCTAATGCTATCTCATCAGCCCTTCTCATTCTATATTATGAGAAACAACGCTGTAAATGTAAACATGGTATATGCATGCCAATTAAAGTCTATTTAAAAAAACAAAGGAAAATTAATTACAGGGTCATAGAAGGTGGTGGTATTCCTAGCAAAAATTCCAAGCTTGTGGATTTAGGAGAAATAAACCCAGCTCTGAATTTTCTGATAATAAAATAATACATCTACAAGGAAAAAAACCCCAAATGAATTTTTTTTTTTTTTTTCATTTTTCCCTTGAACAAAGGTACAACATCTACATATGGTAATAGTGATTATTCACAGGCAGCAGTACGGAGTTTTCCTGGCTCAGAATGGGCCTTTGGGGTTGGGTAGCTGTGCCTATAAGTATTATTTGATACTTCAGTCTGTGTTACCGCACATAACAGAAATACATACATTTTCGTCTTATTGCTGGCCATTTGAAAAAGTATTCAAAAGCGTTATATCCTTGACTAAATCATTTCCTGATGATTTTCCTCTGGGGTACATTCACAGCTACTTTAGTGTGTGCCAGGAGAAACCCTGTATTAGTGACTGTCTGGAAAAGTGTATGTAGCAGCCTGAAAACATATGCTTCCCTGAAGAATTAGTGAAGAACAGCATAGTAAATCAACAATTTTCTCTTTTTGTCAGATTAGGGGGGAAAAAAAACCCTACTTTGTAATACCATATGACAAAAATGCATCAAAACTAAATATTTGTGGAGATGGAGGACCAGATTTTTATTGGACTTAAATCCTTTAAACAGATGCTTGTTGAAACACTATGTTTGGTCCTAGCTTAAAGTGAGAAAAAAAACCCTTTATGTCTAATTAGCTCATGGGAGTCATGTGTAGAGCAAAGACTAATCAGCTTTAGGCTTTCCATTGTTTTCCTCGGGGACTGAGTTCAGAGCGTGAGCAGAGAAAACTTGAGTTTAGATCCCCCAGTGATGACTTCATTAACAGTGGAAGCTCACTCTGTAGTAATAGATCATAGCTCAGCTCTTTGCCCTGGACATGTGGTTGTAATATTTCTTCTATTGCTCTTATGGTTCAGCTTATCACTAAAGAGAGACAAGCCTTCATACAGCTCTTTAACTTCCTGCACGACTTTCATCCTCAAGTTTAAAAAAGGGATGAAAAGAGGCTTAAACATTGATGTAGAAAAGGACAGAAGGAACTGCTACAAGTTTGTGGCCTCAGTTTGACCTGTCTTCCCTAGAATTTCCTTGTCGTTTGACAGTCTGTAGGACAGTTTGGCTGGCACACACACGGTCATGTTCTCGTTCTCTGTTCAGCTACCTCTCAGCCTCTCCTTGTTGACCACACCATTGTGTGTTGCAAGTCAAGCTGCCAGCCTGTCATGTCTATGCTTTGTGTCTAGTCATGCTGAAGCTGTCACATAACCACACACTGTTCCCGCTGGGCTGCTGGCTGAAATGACACACTGAAAATAACCTCGTAATAAAATCCCACAGTATAAATTAGGCCTTTCTCAGACCTAGTAATTTTACGTCAGAACCAGGAGTTCAGCCCTGCTGGGAGTAGTTTGTCTTTCTGTTAGATAATTCTGTTTCTCTGTTTCTTTTCAGGGATCTCTCACAAAAACAAAATGTTTTTATAGTTTTGACAGAAACTGCAAAGGTAAAATGATTTGTAGCATGGTTTTTGAGCACATTTAGAGAACTTGTTTCTTAATCTCACAATTTTTCACTTTAGTATGCAAATCATCATCTCCGCAGGCAGGTTTTTGTAAAGTTGAGCTAATCTGTCTGGCTGCAGGGAAAAACATTACACGTCTTGTGACCTGTAATGCGAAGTGGTAGTGAAACTTGAGTGAATCTTGACATGTGGTGGCTGAAGTGACACGTTCTCTTTTTAACTTTGGTTTGTTAGCTTTTGAACTTTTTCAGTTTCATAGCCGCTTTGCTAATAGCTGAGGAGGGTGTTCTGATGGGTCAGTGTCTTCCATGCAAACTAAAGGCTACTGTAGCTATCTGCTAGCAACCTAATCAATCATGAGGAGGTTTTTGGTACAGCATCCTCTTTGTGACCAATCTCATCCACTATAGCAACTGCGAGCAACACGCGTTTTACCCTAGCAACCAGAGTTGCCAGGAGGTCACTGACATGTCTTTCGACCAGAGAGAACATGATTACTCGTGTGTGTGTGTGTGTGTGTGTGTGTGTGTGTGTGTGTGTGTGTGTGTGTGTGTGTGTGTGTGTGTGTGTGTGTGTGTGTGTGTGTGTGTGGGTGGGTGACTGAAGCCTAAAATGGAACTTCTGACTACATTTGCACATAGGGTAACTAACTGTGTATGCGACAGTATCCAATAATACCTTGAATTAAGACATGACAAATGTGTTTTAGTTCGTTTTAGTACGATTATTTGTAGCCTGGTACGCAGCTTCATAATTCCTTGAGCTTGAAATGTTGCACCGACAAGTGCGTTTCAACAAAGTCACCTATGCTGTACGATGCAACACTATTTAAATTTGACAACAAAACCATCATTATAATCCTGTAAAACCTATTATATCCACTATCAATATACTGTGTGTGTGTTGTTTTGTGGTGGAGCTTTACTACACTCAGTTCTTGCATTGTCTTTATCCGTTTCCCTTTCTTCTGTCCTGATCCCCGTCTCTTGCTCCCCTCCTTCCGATTTTCTTATGTTTTACAGCAGAAGTGGATGTGAGGCCAAATTTGGCAGTGGCTCTCGTGGCCATCTGGTGCTTTGTGTATATTTGTGTGTATGTGTGTGTTGTGCGCGTGTGTATTTTTGGCTGTTGACAGCAGATTATGATGAACCTTTTATAAACAGAGCTCTAATGTGTGTACACACACCACACCATCCTGTATGAGGCCTTATTGATCTTTTTGGTATAGCTTGATGTAATATGGCAAGTAATATCAACCACCACTAAAGCATTGAGATCTGAAATTGTGCTGAACTATTTGACTTTTTATTTTTTTTAACATTTGTGTGAATCCCAATGTTTCAGATGTTGCTTTCTGCTTCTTTCTGTCAAAACCCCCCGATTTGGCCTCCTTAAAGATAAAGTGCTGTGCGGAGGTATTGCCCATGTTGTTGCAATTTATTGAAATAGGCAGACATGCATAGAAACACAACATATAAGGGAAAATCCAAATTTATAGACTTTAACAAGCTTGAAAGTCAATATTTTGTACACGCAGACTGAATTCTCAGTCTGCTTTTGTAATTAAAGTAGTCTTCAGGTATAGTTCTCGAGTTGTCTTACCTGGAGAGGACATTACAAAGTTCAAACGCCTTTCAGATGGTACAGCATGGCTTCCACCGTGTTTTACAGATACCTGTAGAGGCTCCCTCCTGACCTTTTCCATACATATTGCCTTCTTTAAGAATGGCTTCTTGACAGCCAGCCTTCCACTGCGAAGCCAAGAGGTCATTCCTGATGAAGCTTCAGTGAACAGTAGATGAATCAACTTAAGTACCAGATGCATCACGAGAAATGAGTGTGGTTCTTTAAAAGGAAAATGTAACATAATGAGGGGAGGCTCAAGAGTTTTGCACAGCACTCTAAATGCTTGGCAAGTGTGCTGCTTAAACACCAGTCTGAGTTGATGTATTGGCAGAAAGGCTGCAAGAAAGAAAGAGCCAGACAGTGTAGCTTCAACTCCCACATTTTAGCCTCTGAGCTGCCAGCCTGCAGTATTACATCCCATATTAGCCTGATGTATATCAACATCTATATCTTTCTGCTCTTCAAATATATGCAAATTGAGTCCTTCTGCCTACAGTGAGAAGCCTCAGGGGGATATTACCTGTTATTGAATTCATCACTAATACAGCAGCTTTGTATTGAGAGGTTATGAGTTTTTAACCTTCTTTGAATCCACCTCTATAACTCTGTATTTCAATTGCGGCTCTTCGTGTTTCAAGTTGTTTTCTTGTTTATTTGAATTTTTCCCAGTTTGCATAATTACAGCTAAAGCGTAATATATCACGGTTTCCTTTATATAGAGAAATCTGCTTGTGCTGATTTTCTTCTCTCACCTGCAGATGGAACACCGACATCGTAAGAAGGAGACCTCCACTCCTGCTAGCACCCATCACCTGTTTGTCCACGTGAAGAGTCTAATGAGCGCTAATCTGGGGGAGGAGCTGGAAGTCTTCTTTCACATTTATGATGGACGGGAGAACCGGCCACTCAGGTAGAGACTTTACAGGCAGTACGCCTTTATGATTCTAATTGGGCCATTTCAAAAATCAAATATTTTTCCATCTAGCCTGTAGTGCTGTTTGTGTAGCTAGATTGTTTTGGTACAAGTTGCCCAGTTTTGGAAAAATAAAGTTCAGAGATGGTTGCATTCTCTTTAATATAGTGGAGCTGAATGGCACTTGTTTAGTGGTTGAACTAAGTGTAAAGGGAAAAGTGTCATTCTTACCATGACGAGGCCCATACTTGCGTCAGCATGACAGGATGCACGTCTCGCCATTAGCCAAACTGTTAGCTACATTAGCTAAATTTAGGTTGTTGCGTGTTTATGTTTGGTGAATATAGACCGTGTCATTTTTACCAGGTCGCCTAACCACAAGTCTACAAAGAGACATTATTTAATTTTTATTTATTTATTTAACATTTTTTCTTTCTCTTTTTTGTTTTTTAGCATGTTGAGAACTAGAATGCCAGTTTCATTTAACGCCATTGTATCGGTGGAAATTGGATATTTGTAAAATTGAACTCAAACCAAAACTTTCTGAGTGATGTGATGAAGTGATGGTTTCCATCACTGTGACATGTTATGATTTATTTATTTATTTTTGGTCTTTACAGTGTGTTTTTATACGAAGCAGCTTGATTTATCAGCTTGTATGTTGTTTGCTTGGATTGTAGGCCGCTGAAAACCAGTTCCTTGCTTGTTCATAAGGTTGTATGGTTTATGGCATTAAATCCTGTGGGAGAGCGAAATGCAAATGAGCTGCTCTGTTGATTGTGAACGCCCTGTGCCAAATGGCTCCCCTTAGACTGCTCTTAATTATATTCATGAAGATTTATTAAATGAAGCAGTTTATTAAAGTGCACTTGAATACACAAAATTGGACAAGGCCATGTTATTTTATTTCTTTATTTATTTTTAGGAAAAAAAATGTCCATGTGAAAGCTGGTCCTGGTGCCCTGGGAGGTTGCATGTGTTACTTGCATACATGCTCACACACCAGCAGATACCACACTGTACTCCTGATGGGGTGTTGCCCAAATAGAAGACTGTGTTGAAACTCCCTGGTTTCAAAGTTCAAAGTGAAGAAATTTTGTTTCATGTCACAAACGAGCGAATTTGTCAGGCAAAAGAAAAGCGAGTGGGTTGAAAAATGAGCACAGCAGCACTGAAACTTCTTTTGATAAGTCGTGCTTGTGTGAGAATACTCTCCGCCCCGCAGGGTCACATCAGAGGAATTAGAATGGTGTTGATGGGACTCTTTTTAAAAAAAAAATTTTAATTTTTTTTTTTATTATTACTCTCTATTATTATCCATTAGCCCTACTTCAGTTTCTGTTGTAATCCAATTTATGATTCATCCACATTGCTGGCAAATTTCTTTAAACTTTACACGAAAATAACTGCGGTTTCCACCGTTCCTGAAGAATTATAGCACAAAAGAAGGAAGGCGCTATCTTTTCTTTTTTACAAGTTTGCCATTTTGTTTGGTTGCAATGATGTTATTCATCTGAGAGAACAATGGGGCTATAACTGTCATAAAGTTAGAGCGCGTGTAAACCTTTGAAATTTTGAACTGAAAGATGTTATTGTGTTTGTATAGAAAATGCACATTTTCAACTAGTTTCTAAGTTGTGGACAGAAGCAACAAAAGGATGGACAAAGTTATTAAATTCTTAAAAAAAAATACTGGCTGAAACTTTGATTCATAATAACTGGGGAAGGGCATACCAAGCTTGCATCAGTTCAGTATCCAGAGAAATCTGTGTGCAAGGGACAAGGCCAAAATCCAATATCAGACAGGAGTTTGTAGTGGAATGGGCTCGGGAAGAGCCATTGTCTGAAAGCCATTGTCAGTGAACACAGTTTCTCACTGCGTCCACAAAAGCAAGTCAAAACCCCCCCCCCAAAAAAACAAGACCCATGAAACTGACCACCTTCTGTGGGCTTGTCTCGGAGGAAAAGTGAAAACCTGTTCTGTGGTCTGATCAGTGAGCTAAACAGCTGTAATGTCATGTGGTTTGTTATCTTTTAAAGCCAACAACTTTAGCGAGATGAGGGGGGATTTAACAAAGTAATGTGTGCATCAGTGAAGGCAACATTAATGCTGAAAAACACATACATGTTTTGGAGCAGTGTATATGCTCCAGTTGGCATGTTTTTCAGGGTAAACCCTTGCTTATTTCAGCAAGATAATGCCAAGACACGTTCTGCACTTGTGTATTACAACAGGAGGTAAATGTCTATATGTGCTAAAGTGGGCTGCCTGCAGTCCAGACATGTTACTCACTGAAAGCATAACGACCATTATTACCAAGATATGTTCCGCAAATGAGTATGAAAGAACACATTCTGGTTCTCCTTTTTCCAGGTTGCTGGACATCAAAATTCACTATTAGTATTGGTTAACATGTTAAGCTTACATGTGAAAGATCCCTGGTTCGATTCCCCCTCAGGGTTTCACAAGGTAGCATATTCGTAATGCTGGTCCTGGTCCAGGATAAATGTGAGGGTTGGTTCAGGAAGGGTCCGGCTTAAAATCTGTATCTAGGTAAAATATAGCTTTAAATTAATTTTACTTTACTACCGCTTGTATTTCTTAAAATTTTACAGTGTCCCTGTAAGATATATGGCTCAGTAATAATTAAGGTTTTTTTCAGAGTGAAAGTGGGTACTTTTTTGTCGTGAAGAGGGTAATTAGTCTTCAGCGCCATCGTATCATGTTCCACTTGAAGCCCTTTTGTTCTTTTTTTTAAACTGTCACTCTTTTTATGTCATCGTTTTTTTTCTCTTCTCTTTCAATCTTCCTGCTTCTTTGAAAGATTGAGTACCTTAGCTGAGCATGAGTAATTACACTCACTAAGCTTAAATATATATTTGAAGTGGATTAAAAATCCATTTTCTGAAGTAGAGTAAAGTCCACTTCAGTAATGGTGAAATTATATACTTAACAGCAGCTTCGGAATTCATGATGCATCACAAATGAAATGTGAATTTATCCAAACTCAATCCAGCAAGAGAGAACACAGACAAAGCTATATTTTTCTCAGAACCACTTATGTTGTTGCCTAAATCAACAATTTGGGTTTTCTTGCAATTTTGAGGGATAAAGGCAGTCAGAGGCTTCAACCACAGTGCCTTTATGCTTCTTATTTTCTACGTGTGCAAGTGTGTTTGCTTGCATCAGTTGTCTTTTAGGAAAATCTCGCAATGGCAGCTCGCCAACGTGTCTCTCACTGTCTGGTCACATGCATAAACAGAGACGCACTCATTTACACAATCTGCCTGGCAGAGAGCCATTTCGCTGCTTCCCTCTGTGCTGGTGGTTTATCTGTGTGTGTGTGTGTGTGTGTGTGTGTGTGTGTGTGTGTGTGTGTGTGTGTGTGTGTGTGTGTGTGCACGCGAGACCAGATGGGGGGGGTCTGACCCGTTGTCTCAGTACCACGCCAACACCATCATCCCCTGTGCACCATGGCAGCTTCTTTGTGTTCAATACAGACTCCTTGTCAGGCTTTCCAGGAGGACACACACACACACACACTGCGTTGTACAGTACCGCGCTCACGGCCCACACTGTGGGTTCTGATGCTGTTCGACACCAAGATCGCACATCACAAACCGTTTTACATGCTCATATTTCCCTCCTCAGAAGTTGAATTTTACTTCTTGCAAAGGTCCTTGACTTGTGTGAATGTGTAGGTTTTACTCTATATTCTTATATATTCATATATATATATTTTTTTATTGACTGTATATACTAGTTTTATGTTTTGAAATCCGTTTAAATTAACAATGCATAGTCTATATTGTATCGATACAGGGACAGCAAAGAACGTTATTTTATCAAATACATTAAAATACTGTGGGAATACTGCAAACAAGAGGGCACATATCATCCACCACCAGCCTGAGACAATGTCAGCAGAACAAACTTTTATTAAATCGGCTCAGCTGAAAACATCCGACACTGGACACACTTAGGTTGACAAAGCTACCCCCTAATTCAGAGCAGGCTGGTGGCTCAGTCACAGTAAAAATAGGGCCAATTGTAACTTGTGGTGATTAAATAGTTGCCCAGAGCTTGAGGATGTTGCACACTTAGAACCACTTTTGATTACAAAGCAGTTGCAAAGGTCAGCTGATCGGAGGCAGCCTTTCTGTGAGCAGTCATCTGGACCTGGACTGATTGCAATCACTCTCAGAGAGATTCCTCTCTAATTTAGAAATGACGGATTGCCAACATGTTGCCATCAGTCTGAATTAGTCTTTGTGGATGAGCATGAAGGGACTTGACTCAGCTGGCCGGTTGTACTCTGGTTATATTCCTATAGAGGATGTTGTTGAGTGCAAATGTAATGTAAAAGCAACAGATATGTGATTTAAGATTTCTCACAGTTACTTGCTGCAACAATTAATTGCCTGAAACAGACTGCATGCAACTGCCAAGTTGACCTCATTCAATCGCAGACTGATATCAGACCGACTCCGTCTTATGGGAACATTTATGGCAGGTTTTAGGGACAGTGCTGGTATGATCGAGTGAGATAAGTTTATCCTATTGGATAAAACGGATACTGACAACGTTTAATCCACGATAAATCACAATTTATGTCATTCCAGCACGTTGCAAAATGCTAAAAATCGCAATAATATTATATTGTGATTGATGTATCGTGATAGGATTTGACTATTTTATACATAAATTGTATACGCTTTTTTTTCCTTGTGGATTGATGTTATCTGCTCTTGAGTGCTCTCCATGCGCCCTTTCTTGATCTCTCACCGTCACTGGCTATTCAGTGTTTAGATTACTTAAGGTCTAAGCTTTAGGCTTTGTTGTGGGGCTTTTTTAGACGTATATTTTGATGTATTTATTTATTTAGTACAAACTTAGGAGGTGGTGACAGTTCATTTATTTAGCAGTTAACACCTCAGTTGAAACACCCCTCTTCCCCTCCAACCGTCTGCTCATTGGAAGAGCGCACGGCTCCTAATGCCATCATCGATATTAGGAGGGGGAACAGCAAGAGCCCAGAGGGGAGGGGAAATCGGCCATTCACGTTATGTTAAGTGAATGGCCGAGTGGTGATAGAGGGAGATAAAGTCCCACTGGGGGACGTTGGTCCCCTCGGCTCGGGCGATCAACACGCTGCAGCTGCGAGGCTGTGAGCTGGTGGCAAGGGAAGGGTGTTGAAAAGAAGGGAGACCTTGTTTGAGTCTGTGTTTGCAGGAGTGGCTGTTAATTGGCATTTGGGGTTTCAACAATAGAGCACTAATTAGGAAAAGCGGGCGCAAAGTCTCATGTCTAATGCATAGGAATCCGTCTCCATATGGCTGGATAAATGGCCTGGAAAGTTACAGAGTGCAGCTAATGAGGAACAACTGCATTCAAATCAAATTGGGCCTGAGCTGGTTCCTTCCAGTATGGCTGAGAAAAGGAAAACTTTACTGAAGGAATACATGTATAAAAAATCACAAGCATTTGTATAATTAATAATCAGGAGCCTAATTAACTCAAACAAGAGCACCCACTGCCCTACATATACAAAACACAGAATTACAGTGAGAGAAGCTGCCTCTTATTTACATCACTGCAGAGCCCAAACAATTTTGAACTTGTAGCAGGAGCTTTTAATACCTCTGACAGTTACAAAACATCCCAATCGATCGTATTTGTATGTACCGCGGTCAAGCTATATGTGATCTTTTGTGGTGTGTTCTGCTCTCGTTTGAATGAGCCTACTGTAGCGTGCTCTGCTAGCCGTGCCAATGACTTGGCTCATTGTCAGGCGTGGGTGCATTACAAGGTTTTCTCTTTGCTTATCGGAGGACTGTGAAAGTCACCTAACTGGATTAGCCCTCAGCTCGCCTGCCAGGATGAGAGGGGCCCAGTAGGATGCCTCCGCTGCCTCTTTTACACAGTGTATGCAAGATATAAAGGACAAAGTACAAAGAGAATGAAAAGGCGATCAGTGTCTGTCCTTTCTGTCTTTTTGCGTGACATTCACTTAATTTCCCGCCTGAACAGAAATGGGCGTGAGGGGCATTTGAGGCAAGACTCGGAGACGGTTCATTCCAGATTATGAGGCAATTTTTTGGTTATGCAGAGTTCGTGTTCCACTGTGAGAGATATCTCACGAATTCCTTGAGGGGATTTCTTCAGCTTTGGCCCAAGGGTTCGCTCTGATTAAAAGTTGAAATGATTAGATGTTGGGAAAGTTTGATTTAATCATGAATGGCGTATAAATGTCGCCAAAAAACATTTGACCGCAAAAAAGTTCGTTCTTGAGTTTGAGTTTGAGTTTGTGGCCAGATGTAATGAAATTCCCCGTGGGTGTTCCCAAGACTTGGCACTGATGAGAATTCCGTGAATGTTGAATATGAGGTCGTAATGACCTTTAACTTTCACTTTTTTACCTCTCAGTTCTTGGCTATATGCCAGATTTTAACATCATCCATCCATCTATCAGGTTGTAGAGCTGCCCTCTCCCAAGCCCACTTAGAGGTGTTGTCTCGCCAACATATCCTGGGCCATGACCAGGACTCCTCACTTGTAAGGCACATAGGAGGCATCCTGCTCAGGCATCCCAACCACATCAACTGGCTCCTTTCAATGTGTAGGAGTACTGCCTCTACTCTGAGCCCTGTACGAAAAGACTGAGCACCTCACCACAAATGCACATAAGAGATAAGGGCATTGCAGTAGCCTTATAACCTGAAATAGTATAAATTCTGTATACAGTATCTTTCACAAGTTCACAAGTTTTCTTTTCCTCTCTTGGTCCTCAGCGCAGCCCTGTGACAGCCAGAAGTTTTATGCCATCTAGTCTGGCAGTTATGATTGAGGTTGTGCGTTTTTAGTTGTAACCTATCACTGTTTTTTTGATGAAAGCCTAGTAACTGTGTTTAAACGTGTCAGAGAGAATTCATAATATCCAGCAAAGCACTTTCATTCAGCCACGTGTGAATGTTCTTGTTAGATATTTTACAGGCATTCTGTTTTGGGGATTTTCTTCAACATCTTTTTCTTAAACCTCTATCCCTCTGCCTCTGAACCCTTTCTGCCTGTTTTTCTTTTCCCTTTTCCCGCCTCATATTCTGTTTCACGCAGCTTCAGTGTGAAGTTTGAACTTTGAAGTGATTTCTCCAGTGCCCACTGTTCTGCACTTGACATTTTTTGACATTGTGTCTAATCTTTATTCTGTTCCTGTTAGCAAAAACTTGGATGCTGTTGTTTACTGTGACACTCAGCCATCACTCCTGACCACATTTATCTGTGTGTGTGTTCCCTGTCTCTGTCTGTCCACTTACTTGTGCAGTGAAAGGTTCTTTGTAAGGCTGAATAAGAGTGGACTGCCCAAGTCACCAGAGAAGACAGAAAGACAATGCACGCTATTTGTGGTGAGTAGTTAACACGGAATTTTGTTAAAAAAAGATTTACTGGGAGCAATTTAAGGCTATATAAAGCTGACTTAACTCATGCACTGTTATGCTGAAAAATAAAAGCAGCGTCAGTGCTCTTCAGCTTGTTCACAGTAATTGGGTTGGATGCTTAAATATGTTTTCCTGCATCGTTTGTCAGGATTTGGGAAGCAGTGATCTACGAAAAGATGTCTACATCGTTGTGCACATCATAAGAATAGGTGGGAGTTGTGATGTTTCTTCTTTATTCTCCTGAGTACTACTCACGTTCTTAAAAATCTCTCGGGCTTTCATTGTCATACTGTTCTTACCGAGGATACCTCTGTCTGTCTGTGCAGGGAGGATGGGAGCAGGAGAGAAGAAGAACCAGTGCAACGTACAGTACAGGCGGCCGTTTGGCTGTGCTGTTGTCAGCATTGCCGATCTACTTACTGCTGACTCTAAGGATGACCACCTGCTAAAGGTTTATACGTAAGTGACTGTAAAGAACTATTATTTAGGAATTCTTCTTTCTTCTAAACACTGAACCAGAGCTAAAGTGTTGTTCGGCATGATGTGTCGTTTCTTTATTCATTTTCTTTTCAAAACTTTTTCTTTTTTGGAAAGCAGAAGTGATCACATATGCAGGTGAGGATGAAGTGCAAATTTCTCACTTACTGCTCACAAGACTGGTTAGCAAGCTACATCTATAGACTGAATGGATGCATTGCAGACACCACCACATGCCTGCTAATTAGTGCTAGCATATAATTAAATAACACTAGCATTTCAGTCACAGGAAAAACTGGAACACACAGACTTCTGGAACTAACTTTAGTTAAAACAACAAGACATGTTGTTTGTCAGATAACTGCTTAAAAATACCTCCAAAAGAATAATACTACACAAAGTACTGCAAAGAGGGTTCAGACTTTCAGTTAAGTGAACTGAATTTAGTGATTGTTAGAGAGGCTTTCTGAGGGGCTTCCAAAGTTTTTCTTTGGACATTGGTTGCTTTTTCACATTTATAGTCCAGTCCTTGTACCTAACCATTTTCAGAGCAGAGTTTTTTTTTGGTTTGTTAATCTACTTAATACTTACCTGTGAATCATTCAGGCATTAAAAAAACAAAACAAACAAACACTTGACTCAAGTGATGAGTCAGTGTTGTGTCTACGCATAAAAGACAAATTTAGCAAAGCACCAATTTTAAATTAGATCGTTATTCACTTTGTTACTTTAAAAAAAAAAAAGAAACACAAAATTCCTCCCATTTCTTTAATTGGATCAAAATATTCTAAAGATGACATAGTTTGAAAAGCATAAAAAGGTATTTTTGCTCCAACGAGGTGATTACCTAAGAGCTATTAGTTGAAGGTTTTGCATGATATGTAGTGTGTCCTCGAAAAATTTACGGAAACTGGACAAGTGTAGGACAAAACAAAGAGTGGCAGGGATGAAAATCCATCTATAACAGATGAACAACATGGAAGTCTCAAAGTCGCCATTCAGCCTTTTAAAAATCAGCGACACTGAAGCTCCAGCTGTGGTGTTTAAGGGTAATTTATTAAGCTAATGTAAGGCAATGGTAATCACCATTAAAAGCTTTACTGGGAAAAAGCGAGCAGGAGTCCTTCATCAAAGCACCTGATCAAGAAATCTGAAGCCCCCAGAAGTTGTATTAAAATATTCAGATGAACTGTTAACTTGGTTTGATAGCATGTTTACATGATAGGGCTTAATGAAGGCTGACGGCAGCCGACATGTTTTACATACAGGTGAACAGGGGTGAGGCTAAAGGGGGGCATGGGGTGTACTAGACCAGATTTATTTCAAGGTTCAACTTTCAGACTGAAAGTGCACACTTAAAACACATGAGAGCAAAAACCCATAAAGCCTTCCAAGAAGACAGAGTAAAGATTCATTTTTTTATGTCTGAGTTTAGATTGCATATTTGTCTTAATTTATTTAACTATGACTGTACTTGAGAGTATTCATATAATTTTGGATTTAAGAAAATATTTTCTTTAAAAAATATTTATATATATTTAAAAAATATGTAATATGGGACATAAATGCAAAGGGAAACATATTCAAGTAATCTTTTAGGTAAGTAGTAGTCTGAATACATGAACATTAATCTGGACCAACAAAATTATGGACCTTTCCTTTTACACTTTAGATGACTGCAGTCAAGTCTATGTGATGCCCTCAGGGATGAAAAGGCATCTGTTGACATGGTAGTTTGACCTAAATTATAGCAGCATCAGAGTAACTGACCAAATGTACTTTGCTCACAAGAACATGCAGCCACTTTCTTCACACCTGAGGCAACAACAGGTTTTAGTTGGACTAGCATGAAAGTTGTGACCTAATTGTTTTGTGAGTTGAATCCAGAAAAGGCGTCATTGAAAAGCTGATTTTTTTTTTTTTTTCTGTCATGCCACCGTTAAGTGTTAAATACACTCAACAAATAACAGCTTTTGGTCACATGTCACATATACAATGAATTTCAAGAAAGTGGTTGGTCAGCACAGAAACTCAGCTGATTTTCAAGAGTAAAAACACTTGTTACTTCAAACATTGCGGCTTGGATGAGAAGAGCAGTGATGATGCTATCAATTTTCAGCACCAAGCTTTTTCTACAGAGTGGGTTCTTGGAGTTTCAAAGAGGTGTGCTTTTTTCAAAAATGAAGAATTAATGCAAAAAATGCTTCTTATTATATGAAGTGTAGGATTCAGCAGTTTTGGTTTTGCTAGGCCTAAGCGCCATCAATCCGGACTCACTTTCAAAGATCTTTACCTGACTCTTTCAGGAGCGTCTGTGCAAATCTGCAGTAATTTTCTTTTTGTCTGTGTGTCCCAGGTGTAACACTGAGAGCGAATGGTCCCAGATCCACGAGAACATCATCAAAAAGGCCAATTCTAGGTACAACCTGTCTGGATCCAACACTGGTGAGAACCCTATTTGCTTAACTCATTGCTCTTAATTTCTCACACCTACACAATCATGTAGGTGGTTTAAGCCATCAGACAACGGGGGTGGGAGGGGTTCAGCCCTGCATGTAAAATTCATCATGTTCCGATGACAAACTGAGCAGCTCAGTTGCACATCTTGCCATGCATTACTCAGTTTCCGGTCATTCTCAGTAGCTATCATGTGGGAGTTAAGTTCTCTTCTGTGGGAGTCGATTAGTCTTTACATTTCTGTGTCTGCAGGAAATCTATGTATTCAGATAGTTTGTATTAATAGCTCAAATTTCATCATGCCGATCAGCAGCATCAGCAGTCTCCCATAGCAACAAGTTGGTGGAGAATGAGAATGTTGAGTCTTTCAAAAACATGATTGCTCTGCAATGAGATCAATACTTTGGTGGACTCTAGATTAATACCGATGCAGTCGTTAAGGTGCTAGTTACATTTTGTTTGAAGAAGAAACTTGTTGAATGATTACAGTGAGGGGAGAGTGAAAAGGGGTGCAAACTGTGAAGCAAGAGGACATAAACACAAATTAAACAGAGCTGGCTAATTTGCAGCTGCTTGCATCAGCGTGTACAAACAGCTCTTGGCAGTCACGGACTGCTCATCAGAAGTTTCCGTTATGTAGCCGAGAAGCTCCAGGAGGCTGCTGCTTTCTCAGTGAAAATAAACACTATGCGTTTTTCCATCTCCTAATGCCTGCTTATACGTTATATGTGGAAATATGGAAACGAGATCTGATCTGCTGAGTCAGCACCCCATTCCACCTGCCCTCGGAGAACCAATAATTGCTCGAGGTGAGAATAATCCCGTACAGGCGAGAAGAGGATGCTGTGACACGAAATCACTTAACACCTTCTGCATGGTCCGAGCCATGTTTTAAATTAATTTAATTTATTTTTTAACACCAACAACAAAAGTTGTCCGTCTAAAACGAGTGCGATTTAATTTCTCTAAATTAACTAAACTAGAGAGCTAGTACAAAAATTTGAATATTGAGCAAGCATTTCATTCTTTTAGCTACTTACTAAGGTTTTCTAATCTCATATTGATTTCTATAACAGCTTTTATTTTCTACTCACTACTTCTGCTTCTCCTGACTGGTCATATTATCATAGATAACTCCTAGCTACGCACAGAGATCAGATTTAATAACAGATTATGCGCACTGATAATGTTCTGTATTGTTGCTGTTCAACTTCCACAACCTTTTGGTAGTTATCACTGCAGATGCGGCACAAGCTTCTTGATGCCTGCTGGATAAATGTGACATTTTCATCTTTACGTTTTGCTTTTTTCTGTAATCAGAGGCAATTATTCGCACTCATTGGTAAACGCATTGTTACTGGCAGAAGACAGCGTGTTGCCCGACTTTGCGGGGTTCTCTCAAAACATATCCGTCATGTAAGTGTTTGCTCGAGGCTTTCTTTTGACAGCAATATGCAAAGCACACAGACGCACTCACACAAGCACGTGCAAGTGAATTATTTTGAAGTTCAGTCCCCTTTTTTGGCTGCAGTGCAAAGTTTATCACAAACGCTTGAGTGTTAGCTGTTGAGTTGCTGTCAGATGAAGACACTGATGGAGCTGTGCGGCTGATTAGCCTCAGTCTTTTTTTCTTTCAAAGAGTATTAGAGGAGGGCTGCAGGGTTTTTTCTTTTTTTTTAAATGCTGGCATGCATAATTAAAGTCTGTTTGTTCCAAAATTACATTTCTGCCACTTAACTCACTGTGACATTGATCTTATGAAACAGAAGAGGGAAAAAACCCTTTAATCACAACATAGAGGTAATAATTTAAGTATTAAAGATAATGAGCTCTGGATATTAAGTGTCATTTATTAATTTACTTTGCTTAGATGGTGCTCTTTTTAACTACTATCTCTGTAATTGCATGTCTTTCACTCAGACACCTGCCCTTAAGACTAATGGCTCTGGTGACAGGTTTTAACAGCAGTTAAAAAGATATACCTAATAAAGTAGCCAGTGAGTGTATATTTAGTATATTAATGTGTGGAGCAACAACTTTGAATGCAACACAACATATTCCAGGAAGCAGTCCAGTTGCAGTGATTTCTTTCCTTCTGGGCTCCTTCTACATTCAAAGAATTATACACAACATCACTTGCGACAGATTTCACTGAGGCATCTAAAAAGCCAATTCCTCCCAAAAGGCAATTATTCTGCCGCGGAGCGACATTACAGAATAGATAACAGAATAGAGCTGCGTGCCAGGCTGCATCAACAAATGTGAAAACTGGAGGGAATGTTTCATCTTCTTAGTTTGTCCCTGTAAAAGCATCCATACACGAGCTATGGAATGTCACGCTGTATTTATCATGGACCCAGTGTTCTTTTCAATATTTTCTGTCGAATGTATACTGCTACATTGATGAATGCTTATATCAAACATGCCTAGAGTTTAAAATAGAGATGGACCGATCCGATATTACGTATCGGTATCGGTCCGATACTGACGTAAATTACTGGATCAGATATCGGAGAGAAATAAAAAATGTAATCCGATCCATTAAATATCAAAAAAGCACCTCACAAAACTTGCGACATGGCGTAACTCGGCTCATAACCGTAGCACGTCGGAGCAGTATGCGTCACGTGATAGAGCGGCTGTGTGTATTTGTAGCCTCGCTACCAATCCGGCATTTCATCTCCGAGGAAGTTATCCCAGAGAGAAGTAAAGCAAGTGTGTAAGTTCATCTCTGAATGTTTGTAAAGCGTTCCCACGTTAAGCTTAACAACCGATATATGGAGCGACTGCCTCTCTCTCTCCCTCACCTTCCTGCTGCTACTTCAATCATGAAACTGATCAATGATCAGCTGATCGGCTTTTCTGTCGCGAGTCCGTCTCTCTTGTTTGTTTATCGCCCACTTTGCGCCAGAAAGAGGAAACCAGCGGCTGAACAACAGCAGCACGTTTAAGCTTGATAAGCTGTTGTTAGAATTTATTTAATATTACTTCCTACACCAGGATCCTTTTCTACGTAGCTGACGGCTGGTAACTGTGCAGGGGCGGATCTAGCAAAGTTTAGCCAGGGGGGCCGATAGGGCATTAACAGGGAAAAGGGGGGCACAAAGACATACTTTTCTTTCTTATTCTCATTTAAAATGTCTAGCCTTTAATAAATAATTATCTGAATCTTACACCCAAAGTTTTAATCTGATGTAAAATGTATAGAAGTCCGTTACTGTATATAGTAACTGTTAAGTCTAATATACCCTAGTAAGCTATAGTACTTTTTCCTTTGGGAAGGTACCATCTGTGAATTCTGCAATTCTGTTGAAGAAAGATGTTGAATCTATTTAATTATTCTTGAAAAATAATTTATTTCTGTGCATTTTTTTTCCACACTGCATTAAATTAAAGTTGATTACGTCGATTAGGCATCATGAGGTGGAGGGTGGGTGGTTCCCTTTTTTTTTTTTTTTTTTTTTTTGCTTGGAGTTTTAGAACCCTATTAGTTAGGTTGCTTAATATTTCTGCTAAGTACTCTTTAAAATACCAGAATAGGGAGGATGGAGTAGGTTTAACTTTATTAGATTGATCAGTGTTGCTGAACTATGAAATATTTTGGGTGCAGTGTATTTTTTGCATACAGGTATAACAGAATAGCTTTAGTGTTTGTTTGTTTTTTAACTTGAGTATGAACTTATACAAAAAGCAGCAAGATATTAAAAAAACTGTTTTATTGATTAAAAAACACACTATATCGGATTCATATCGGTATCCAAATTTATGATATCGGTATCGGTATCGGACATAAAAAAGTGGTATCGTGCCATCTCTAGTTTAAAATAATAGTAATACAATATCATTATTACAAGTAGTATTTACAAGGGATCCCTTTAATACGTTAAAGATCCTTTTGTTTATGAGGGGCAACCAATCCAAAGAAGGTTGTATTAAAGGCAGAGGATAGAAAACAGCTTCTTTTCTGACAGTGGATGAACTGAGGATGAACCTTGTGTAAGTTAACGTGTAAGGATCATGCGAAGCTGCTGTTCTAGAAAGCACGACAGTAAAAACACGGAGCTGAAAATGAGCATAATAGATCCCCTTTAAGAACTACAGTTTATTACACTTAGTGTCAGGAGGGCAATTAAAACAAGTGTGCTGCAGAGTGAGATACACATAATGTGGATTTGTGTGCATGTTGATATATTTGTGCACGATTCCATGTTTGCTTGTGCGTGTGTGTGCGTGTGTGTGTGCGTGTGTGTGTGCGGATCATGATTTGTGTCTCACTGTTTTTCTCCTTTAAAACTGAACTGGCAGTATGCCAGAAGTCTCTTATTAGCAGCCAATTAGCAAGGGGGAAGATGAATACACTGCCCCGAAATAAAAAGAACACCAGGCTGTTTTCTGCAGTAAAGTGGAAGAGAGACGGGAAGACTTGGAGACTTATTTTGTTCTCCTAGAGCCTAATGAGTTTTTTTTTTTTTTTTTACCTGTGTGTTTCAGGGTCGGCCGTGCTTTTTGGGTAATTGAATTCAAAAGACAAGAGAGGGTACTGATGAACAAAGATTTTGTTTATGTGTACCCAGTAACCTGTAAGAGGGATTTCATAAGAATCTGGCTCTGTGTGAGTCAGGTCAGGTAGATAATTCAGCTCCCACCTCCACACTGCGAGCGTAGGCAGTGACAGAAGAGGCTGCGACGACTCAACTGTTTTTGTTTTTGCAGCTTTTTTATATTTATTTATTTTAATTTTTTGTCGAGTTTGTGAAGAGGCAGGCCCGGTAGGCTGAGGGCAGCAAAGGTTGAGAGTGTTTTTGTTATACTCAGTAACGTGTACCATTCAGGAATAATAATTAGGCTCGGTTTGGCTCATTGTGGCCCCGGAATAGCCTTTAAAGCCTGACTGTGTGCGTTCGTTTATGTGAGCCCAAGTGTTAAAGGCTGAATCAGATTAGGCAGATTAGGGTATAAAAAAGAAGAAGATAAAAAAAGGTCTCCCCTGAACTAAAGAAGACTCTCCTTTTCATTTCTGACCAAGCCATTGTGCCCCAATGAACACACTATTGATGGACTGTATTATTTTTGAATTGTTTTGACCAGAAGACCGAGTAATGTATTATGTAGTGAGATTGATGGGTTAGGGAGGTTTACAGCCTAAAGCCAGCGCATTCAAAGTCACGAAGGGCACTCTCTTTCAACCTGGTTAGATCACCATGGTAACAATATGGGAACTAAAATAGCTAGCTATATACTAGCTGGGGTAGTGTGTTTATGCATACGGACCTCTCAAACCAAACCAGTTTTATTTATATAGTGCCAATTCACAAAAACCGTTGCCTCATAGGTCCTCATAGACACTACAATAATATAGAGAAAACCCCAACAATCAGACAGCCATCGATGAGTGAGCACTTGGTGACGGCGGGAAGGAAGAACTCCCTTTTAACAGGAAGAATACCTGTCCCTCAGATGGCCGCAGGGGCAGCCATCTGCAGGACCATTGTGAATGAGGGGAGGGAGACAGGACAAAAGATACACTGTGGAAGAGAGCCAGAGATTAACAATAACTAATGATTTAATAGAAAGTGGTGTATAAACACAGTGTATCCATAACTATGTTGTAAGTAAGATCATGAATGAGGCTGTGCAGTTGCAATAACATGCTGTCAGGAATTTCCATGCATTAAGTTGGTGATACGTAAAATGAACTTACTGCACATCGCTGACACTACAGCAAGTTAATACAGATTGGTATATATATCTCAGAAAATCTTTAATGAATTGGTTAATTTCACTCGGCCAAGTTTTTTTTTTATTATAAACTTCATTATAAAAAAAAGCTCTAATATGCAGCTATAATGTGAGAGATTAGCAATAGATTCATATTTGAAGGACATTCATCACATTTGCTCACATTCAGGACCTGTGCTGTAATTTACCATAACATTTTTATAACCTTCATATGTCTCCCCAACCTGTTCCCTCTGTTTGAAATGAGTAGGTTCTTTTTGTGCTGAAGATGAGTCAAACAACCTCTTTTTTATGAGCATGCCTGAATCAAAAAGCCCAGGTTAACAAAGAAAGCTGACTGACCCTTTGTGGTTACCTCCAACTGGGGTTTTAGGATTTGTTCATTCAGCAAATGAAAAGAAGATCTGGCTACGTCAAACTTTTGTATTGTGCCCTAGGCTGTGCATTTATACAGAGGTCTATGTTTTTTTCATTTTGGTTTGTTTTGTTGTTGTTGTTACATACAAAGCGAAAAATACAATATGTTTGGTCAAAGTGAAATTAAGACTGACTTCAGTTCAGTTTTACAATAATAAAGCAATTACAGTAATTTTCAGTTCAGTAATGAAAAATCTAAAGCCCTTTTCACATGTGCTCTGCAGCCCTGAGTCAGCCAGCCAACAGAGGAACATGTGGGAACACAAATAGTAGGCAGTATTTATCTATTTCACTGCTTCCTGATACAAAGTCAGTAGATTGCACTGATGGGCAAAAAGCACAGCTAATATTCCGGTGCTTTCACCTGTAACGTACCCTGTATTTCCACTAGCATGAATGCATCGGAAGTAGACTCTTCGTGATGTGCGCCACAGATGAAAAACATAACTGTAGAAAATATAACAACCTTATTCACAGTTGTGTGAAGTTGTGAATTTTAAGGAAAAAAGTTGCATTACTCCTGCAATCTATATTTGTATTGATACAAACAGCACTGACTGGTTTTGTCTACAAATTCACCAACTCACTGTTACACTTGGTAGACAGCTAAAGCAAAAGTAAGATACAGTAATGGATGCAAGTGATGACCTGTTTAAGTGTGTGTGTGTGTGTGTGTGTGTGTGTGTGTGTGTGTGTGTGTGTGTGTGTGTGTGTGTGTGACTGTTTGGTTTCCATACATGCAACTGTCATTTATCTCTGGTATCATTTTAGTTATGTGGTTTACAAGTTTCGTCTACTGTAATAAAATGGGTTGTCACTTTTTGATTACACTGTTATCTCAGTGATACGACATTGCTCACCGTGTACTGTTTGGAACAGGATTATGATGCAATGGTATTATAATATGCTGAAATCCTATATTGAATGCTATCATTATCTTATTTATAGGCCTGACAGTGGCTCTGCAGCTTGTCCACAGTGACATAGAGCAAAAGTGAGATGCAGATGCTTAACTAAGGGTGTAAAAACCAAACTCAGATCTGAGATGTAACCCAAACTTCTGAGATTTGAAACACAAATTGAGAAATTTCTCCACAAATAGTGACGTAGTTGCAGCAGCGCGGCAGTTTAACATTTCACTAGCTGGGCCCACGTCCTCATTTATGTTTGACAACGTTTTAGTAGGTAAAAGTGAATGCTTTGACATGAATTGAGCTGCGGTTTGGGGAAGGCCTCGAAGGGGACTGGCGATGGGTCCCGGGCCTGGCAGATCCCCATGTACTAAGTAGAAGTGAAGAAGTTGAAGAATGGAGAAGAAGGAGGGAGGGAGGGAGAGTGGGGCACGTAAACGAGAATGATCAGCTTGCAGAACTAGGGGAACCTATATAGATGACAGCTGGAAGGAGCGTGTTTGGAGGCGTGGTCCTGCTCCTGAAACTCCGATACATAATCTCCAAAAAAATGGTGCTTGACAAGTTTGCTTTTTATCTATGAGTATAACCAGAATATAACCAGCTAAGTCCAAGGTTGGAAAGAGACACATTGCAGTGAGTTGCAGTCATCGGCACAGTCCGACACCTGAATTAACCTTTTGAAGAGGATCTGCATAGATCCTACGACGTAGCCTGTGCAGGTGGCAAACACCACTTGTGACTGCACTGATGGTGACATTTGGTTACGTTTCTAGGAGGGTGCATGTCATGTGCATGTTACATTGTAGGGTTTCAGAATGGTTTGTGGTTATAGTGTACCTGCAGCACAGATTTAACACCAAAGCATAAATCCACCGGGACTCGGATTGATTGCAATGTGTGAACAACCTGTCTGTATGTATGATTTATAGGGCAGTTATTTCCAGTGTGTCTGAGAGTGATTTCACTCAATCTGCGTCAGACTGCAATTGTTTGGAGGCAGGTTGCTTCCCACCAGGTGACCTGTACAATTACCTTGTGATTGAAAGTGGTCAACGGAGGTTAGAGGTGTTGCATGCTCAGCCTCTACAGTCAGTTTATCAATGCAAAAAAAGAGTTCAGTGCAGTTGTGGTGCAACCACTGATTGTTCTTAGTTACAAGGAAGCTATCGTCCTATTTTTACTCTAGCGTGACTGAACCATTAGTGCCATTAGGCATGCTAATCTGGTGAACACTAATATTTAAAGTTTGTTCAGGTAAGAGTGAACTGAAAGTACTTGAAAATAGTAAGTGATTTAATTGCGTTAAAATAGAATGCACGATGAACTGACATATCGAAAGAACAGCTACACACTGAAAGCTTTTTCCTTGCTGTACTGTCCCCATGTGGCCTTTGAAAATTACCCAGAAGACACTGTTTTAGAACCTGTTTAAATAGCCTTCACGTAGGCACTTTCTACAGTTAACATTATCACAGACACAAATATATTTTATGCTTTCAATGTGCTGTTCATCTCTTGTACTTCTCCTTCTTCTTCTCTGCTTCTGTAAGGTAGTGTAGTCCAATGTCTCTACCCAGTTTGCAAACAAGTCACGTCTCTTTGTTGACTCTCATTGACTGAAACCTCTTACAGCTAATGAACCATTTCACCACTGCCTCCCAACTTTCCCCAAAACACGCACAACAATAATAATTGTCGTCGTCATCTTGTCTCCTGCATTTTCCCTTGCTGTGAGGCTGTTTATGTAGCTGCTTCTCTGGACAGGCAGAGACATCAAGGCGATGCGTTTTGAGCTCTAAATACAAGCTGACGCTTTAATTTAGCTCTGCTGACATTTGGAGTTATTGCATAAGGATATTGAACTGAGACGACAGCCATCATGTAGGATTTCCTCTTAATAAAGAAAGAGCTGCGGGGTGACTCGCAGACTGTTTGCATTACTTGTTTATATGTGTGTGGGTGTGTGCTTGCTTTCTATACATGCAAGTGTCATCACTGGCAGGTGTAATGGTTTGCAAGTCCAGTCTGCTGGAATAAAACTTGAGATGTGCTCTTGTGAATGTGCTATTTTCTTACAAATTTAAAGTTGTTAATGGTATACGGTTTGGAATATATGGTTGTTATATATTTTGAGCTTTGGTGAGGGGTAAGAGATAATAAATGGATGAGAACATGATATTTCATTAATGAATGTTATCACTCTCTGATTTTTAGGTCTGGCAGTGGCTCTGCAGCTCCTCCATGGGGATATAGATCAACTAAGACGGGAGTACATGGTCCTTTTCACCCGTGGTGTGTCAATCACCAGGAAACTGGGCTTCTCTGATGTCATCATGCCAGGTAGGATACCACAAACAAACATTACTCTGTAGGTCTCAAAGCAGTTGTTGTCAAAGTGGGGCCGGGGGACTAATAGTCATGGTGTTGTGGAAAAATAGGTGTGCTGTGTCATTTAAAAAGTGCACATTTACAGTTGGGGGCAATTTACCTCTATAAAGCAAGCTTACTCTGTCCATTACTCACTCCATGTTATCTTTGGGTCAGTAGAAGCACTTATGTGATGCGACACATCACATCAGTCTCTCATATAATCGCTCATTTCCCTCAGGGTGCAATGAACCATTTGTTGTGTAGCTTTGCTTATGAGCTGAGTCAAAACTAACTAAGAATTGTGTTTTTATTCTTCTTTCATTTTATTGCTATGTTTCTGATCATGGGTGACAGAAGTGCCGTCTGTCGGTCCATTCATACACTCTTTATTTCCTAAACTACTCATCGGGTTGAGTGGCTATAATCCCTCAAAGCTAACAGTGAGCAAGGGGTTCGGCACATCCTGTGTGGGTCGAGAGTCTATTACAGTGAGAGCAGAGCTCACACATATGTAGACTGTCACACCAATGGCCGATTCATGAGACAGTATTAGGCTGTTTAGCAGACAGCCAGGCCATAGCTGGGTGATTTGAACAGTGCCCCCACCTTATTATGAGAGAGGGGTTTTCCATCCAAAAGGGTCTTAAGCTTCACTGGCAACGGTCCAGGTGATACATGCTGAGGGAAGATGAGAACATAGAAGGTTGATTGCATGCATGCTTACAATACACAATAAATCTAGTAATAGGCCTGAGCGAAGGCCCAAATGTATTTTGCTTCTTTTTGTAACCTGTTGCACTTTGGTCTACTTGGTGACTGATGACCAGAGTCAGGGACTAGCCTCAGAGACCCTGAAGCTTGAAATTTATTACCTTGTATGGAAGGTGTTATCAAGGAGAGAGGTCTTATGTCTGTTTATAGCCATTAAAGATGTATAGGGTGCACCATTGACGGTAAACAATGTATTTTTACTGTGATTGACGCACTGGGGGCGTGATCCCCAAATGCTATAAAATCAGCGTCCAGTGTATTTTTGTAGGAGATATAGAGAAGGCATATGCTGATATTTTTTCTCTGCTAATAAACTCATCGTTTGATTGCACCTTTCTGGGGCCTCCGTGGTTTGTTTCTCTGGTCTGCATTTGATCGATCTCGCAACACTGTAAATACGGGTTTTCAATAACTATTGCACAGCCTGCAGGTGTGAGTAGACCTAATGCGTCCTATCATACGTCAGTGTTTGTTACATGAAGTTTAAGCTGATAGATTTGAGGCTGTAAACAGTATATTTTTTTTGTATTTTGTTTTGGTACTCTGTTTTGTATTGTATTTGTTGGCCTGCCTCAAAATTATTATAGTTATTATTATTGCACTTGTCGTGTTTACACCCGACATCTCTACCTACTGCATGAATCGAGAAATATTTGAATTCCACCCTCACAAAGATGAATCATGCTGTTAAAGGTAGAGAGATGACACTTGGCTGCTTCTGTAAATGCACCTCGGGCTTAGCTGAATTGGGTCTTATCGCCTGGGTACAAATACACAGCCACATGTTTATATGTACACACGCCCGGGGAAAAGTAGGGAGGGAAACTACTGGCTGAATTAGCTCTCTGAGGCAGCTGAACATAAGGGGACTTTTTCAACAGAAAAGCTGATGTCTTAAAAAAGCTAGATATGCTGTCTGGTCACACAGATATAGAGGAACCACATACTGTGGGCCCCCCCAGCGCCTCACTAACACAGATTTATGTACACCATCTCCTTTGTCTTTTTCTGGCTACAAACCCTTAACGCTGAGTGCTCTCACCCTTTCTGCTTGTGCAAGTCTGCCCTTGGGCAAAGGAGCAAAGGAGACTGCCTTTCCTCCTTTTCCCTCTTATTTCTCATTCCACATTTTGTGTGCGATCTTTCCTCTCATTTTCTTTGTCACACACAAACACACTCTTTTCTCCGTCCAGCTGCTCTCCCCCCACCGTCTCCACTTCCCCTTTTCCCATTGTACATTTAATAAAAAAAAAAAAAAAAAAAAAAAGTGTCCCGGTCGACCTTCCTGTGCTCTTTGTGTGTATATGTGTGTGTGTGTGTGTACATGTACTTGTATGTATAAAGTTGGGGTGAATATATATAGTCGAAATCATCATGAAGAAGAAGAAGAGTGTAGCTGTCTGATTAAGAGTAGATAATAAGTGCTAACTCTAATGATAGACACGACCACTGAAACCAGCCGAAGTTATTTGTCAAACCACATACATTTTTTTTCTTACTTACCCAGCATACTTTGCATTTATACTCCCCCACCACAGGAAACCATATATGAATGGCTGCAGTCATTGAACAGCTGCAGTTATAACAAAGACAAAGATTATTTCTTCCTGAGATTATTTTCTCAGATTGCAGCACATGAGAAGCACAGAAAAGGCTGCATTTGTTGCAGGGTTGTTTATAAGTCAGATGTTTTAGCTTGAAGTGATACTGAACAATGATTATGCTCTCAAACAGTGTGAATATGCACAGTTACCGTAAGCTTATGTCCTGGGATAGATTGATTAATAGGAAAGAGTTAGGGTTCTGTTGCAATTTGAATGCACGTACATTATTTATTCATTTGTGCGATTTGCCCTAATGTGTTTGTGAATCATTTCATGTGCTGTCCTTGCTTCTGAGCCCCTGGGGGTTGTGGCCCCCATGAAGGATAAAAAATAAATAAATAAAACTCAGAAGTCATTAAAAAGCAAACAGAATAGCAATTATTAAATATCTAAAAAAAACAAAAAAAAAAAAAAAAAGAACAAAAACCCCCCAGAATTAATACCTTCAGGCTTTTTTTCCCCAAGTAAAATATTAAATACTGCTCACCTGTTCAGACGTATAAGAGTAATGAGAAAATGGTGTAACTGGTTGAAAGCCCAGTACATGTATTCAACCTCACGTGTAGATACTTCTTGCTTTAACAAACAGAATCCACATATTCCTCCCCCTTTTACCCCCGTTTTACCTTTGTCAGGCTCAACCACACTGACAGTTTGACGTGACATGTTAAAATGTTATAACAATTACTTTTTTCTTTTCTTGATTACTTAAAATGGCAGCGTCCCCCATCTCTCTCACACACACACACACACACACACACACACACACACACACACACACACACACACACACACACACACACACACACACACACACACACACACAAACACACACAAAGAACAGGCTTTAATTGTTGAACATTCTGGCAGCCAGATGTCATATTTCATGTCAGCAGAAAATATATCATCAAATGCCACCTAATGTAAATGCTGTCCACCCCTGCCAGGAGGAATTACGCAGAGAATCTGCAGCGCGCTCATTAATAATGCTAGCTCATGTGCATAATCAATGCCTTGTTGCCTGTTTCCTGCAGGAGAGATGAGGAACGACCTTTACATCACACTGGAGAAAGGAGAGTTTGAGAAGGGGGGGAAGAGCGTGGCGAGGAATGTAGAGATCACCGTGTATGTGCTGGATATTGATGGACAGATCCTAAAGGTGAACACTGCTTTTGTGTCTTACTTAGCAACAAAACTGTTTGTATTTGCTAGACACAACACCTAAGGCTAATAGATTTAAATCCCTAGCCAGTTGCTTTTTTTTCTTAATAGTGGGTGTCTTTTTTTGGAGCAAATCTCTTCATTTAAGCATTGCTGACCCAGATGAGGGCTAAGTGTCTCTCCAGTGTGTTGCCCATTTCTGGTGCAGCACTGTGACAGTCTGCCTCTGTGGTTTCCTGCACAGCCTCGGCCTTGGACAGAAAATAGAGTCAAATATAACCCTGCTGTCACTGCTGCTGCCACCACATGTCACGCAACCCCCATCCAAAACACATAAACACAAATGTAAACCTTGTCTTCCTCACTTTATTGCCTTTTGTTGGCTCTGGAGGGTTTACAGCACATTTCTAGCTGACATATTAATTCACAGTGTCCTTTTCAGTCTGCCTCACCCTTGAGGCCATTCTCTTTTCTGACTTTTTTTTTGTTTTTTGGGAAACGTTAATACAATATAATATTCCTTATATCTTCCAGGGTCATGTGGCAGCTGGCTCAGGTGAACCAAGTGTGGATGAGTATCATTCCTTGGTGTTGTATCACAACAACAGTCCCCGCTGGGGTGACCAGATCAAGCTCCCTATTCCGGTCGACATGTTTCGGGGGTCACACGTCCGCTTTGAGTTTCGACATTGCTCCAGTAAGTGAAAATAGGTTTGTCAGTATCCTTTATTTATTCAGGAAAGGTTAAGCGAACACATTTTTGGCAAGTTTTCGCACATTTTAATACACCATCGGCTTGTGGTGTGAATGAGTGAGGAGCTGCATTCTTCACAGCTGAATACCTGGGGAAGTTGAAGATAAAGACCAGACATCCTGCACTGACTCCACTGTGCCCTGCAATTCCAGGCACATCACTGATAAACCTTTGAAAGAAGTATTCATTTTCCTCACTTGCTTCAACCTACCAGCCCTCCAGCCTTGTGCCCACTCCACATAGACGGTGTCCAAGTGTTTAAGCCCTTTTTCTCGACTTTGGTACTGATACTAGTTTGTCCAACGTCTCATTTCCTAATGAGACAAAACTTTAATTATAATCAAAGTATGCCTCACTCCCTCTCACATTCTTTGTGTGCTTTGGGGAGAAGGCCGGGTCTCTTCTCTCATAACAAGTCGATATTATTATGCCAAGCCGTGAGGCTGTGTGGCTGTGTGCAGCAGATATAGTAGCCTTATTACTGCTGGCAGTGCTAGCATTGCCACCCAAGGGCTGCCTATTAAGATCCCAATTTAAGCCTGTGGTGACACCAAACTGAGGAGGCCATATTACACATGTTATAAGGGCTTCCAAATTCAGGGGCAACCTGCCTGCAAAATCCTGATTAGCACACACTCTCATTTTCAGTTAAGGCTTAATGGAAGGTTCGGTTTTCTGACTATGCCTTTAACTGCTAATTTGTTTTTGAACTCATTATTATCCAGTGTTGCTTCTAAATGGGGCTAATAGGAACAATAAGGACCTGCCAGTATTAGCTGTGCAATGCTTTATTAACTGGTTGTTTATACAGTACAATTCTGAACCAGTTGAATCAATTTGCAAGAGAAGCTGTACTTTTATGAATAAAATGGCATGTTACTGTGTGTGGGTCTTGCGGTTATTTTTCTCTTAGTAATACGAAATATTAAGCAGTTCCATGCATTATAGAGCCTCAAAACTGCCATGTTAGGACTCTCTACAAAAAGGCAACCTGAGATAATTACAAACTGCGGCAACAAGAAGGCTGTAATTTAAAGGATGTTGCAAACAAGCAGTAACTTACAGTGGTGAATACGGTTTGATATATAACAAGAGTGACTGCTTTAACTTTGTTTTTTTTATTGATATCTCTTTTTAGATTTCACCGGGTTAGCAGTACTTGCCTTGCTTGCCCCAATGAAGTGGCACTGCAGTGGCATAATGGTACCAGCGTTCATTCAGGATGCAAAGTTAGGCTCAGGTCCAACATCAGCTGATGGCCCAGCTGATGCCCTTATACTTAGCATAGGGTACTTGGGCAGTGGTTTAGCCTGCCTCCACTACTGCTGCACAGCTACAAGCCACTTTACAACCCGTCTCCACTTTAACTTCTCATTGTCATGGCATATATAACTGGATTAATGGCCTATCTGCTACATTTTGTTGCTGTACTCCCCTCATCCATGATCCAAACTGCAGATAGAACTTAAAATTGTCTTTTGATTACAATGGTAATTAGTGGTCTTTGTGAGTAGAAAACCTGAATAACAAGCCAGAGAGAAATGAGACAACAGTTTCTAGTTTGATGCAGTAAAAACTTGTTTCTCCTGGGAAAGACAACACACACAAACACACAAACTCACAAAAGACTAGTAGACACTGTTAAATAAATCACTGGTGTTGCAATAAAAGGAAATAAAAACTTTCCTCATGCTCTGCTTTTTGCTTCCCGCTGTGCACGCATTAACATTTTACTGCTAAAGCAGCAGATAAATCAGATTACATGTGTTCATACTGCAAATTATGCCCAGAACTTTCAGAAAAAGCTTCCCACATTAATCAAATCCTCAAAAGAGTAAATCAACTTAAAAAAACAAAACAAAAAACAACAACTTTTTGCTCAGTTACCTCACATCCTACCGTTATGCAAGTGTGATTAAAGGGGTAGTGAATTTCCGAGTACAGATGTAAAGATTAGAGGTGTCCTAGATTGTGTCTTAGGTGTCTTAGATTTTCTTGTTAATAAATTTTTTTTTTACATGTTTTAAAATTAAAATTAATTGCCTTACATATGCAAAGCTCAGGTTTTATATATTTAAACCTCTGTTGTTTACCCTATATCAACCAAGGCTCTTGATGTTTGATTGTGCTAAATTGATCAGGAGCACGCACTTCGTTTGCACATCTTTGCACTTGTATACCCACTGATTAGCACCTTCAGCAGTCAAAGGTTACTCACAGAGCCTTTGAATAAATACTTTTCTTCTCCCTGGAAACATACAAAGAATTCAACATATTAATTTGCTGCTGTTCAGTCTGAAAAAGAAAGCATTTTTGTTTTGACGCAGTCTGGGCTGTTCTATTTTTGGACTCAATATCATGTCCATGTGTTGTTGTTTGACAGCTAAAGACAAGGGAGAGAAGAAACTGTTTGGCTACTCCTTTGTTCCTCTGATGCAAGAGGATGGAAGGACTCTGCCAGATGGCACCCATGAGCTCATTATCCATAAGGTAAGACCTGCATACCCTCACCATCTACTGTAGGCTTTGACTGGGGGGGAGTACCAAATCAATTTTAACCTGTTCTTGGCAAGATATTTGTTTTTGGCTAATATGTAGTGTATATAATTTGTACTGCAGAATCCTTCACAGTGATGTGTAGGTTCATCTAAGATTGTGATGATATCTTTAAAAAAAGATATCAACTCACATCCATCAGTAGATTGTAGCTTAGCCGTGATCTTAACTGAACCTGTTGATTGTTTTGCATCTCACAGGTGCTGTCAAGGATAATTTGGATGGGATTGTGCCCTGTATATGATTACGTGAATCATTGTCTCTAAATGGCAAATTGCGAGCAATCTTTTATGATACAGTTAGAGCCACCGGCAACCAAACAGCTCGCATCACTCAATTACAGGGTAGCAGGCCAGTGAGTAATGTCCGCTTACATAACACTGCCAAGCTGTGAGGTTGAATTTAACCAGGCGTAAGTGTTGCTGTATTTCTGTTTGTGTGTGCATGTGTAAGAGTTAGTCTGCATCTCTTTATTTAGAATCACCGCCCCCCACGTTTTAAGGGACTCACAGGTTTGTCATATCAAAGGTCTGAAACAAGTAAAATGACCAGTATCCCCAGTTAAAAGCTGCTGCAATGCTGTCTTGGGTGTAATTCGGAATAATTGCAGACTAGATGCTTTTCCTCAGCTGCAGGCGAAGGGTGTGTCCAGCTCTGTGGAAGGAAAAGAAACATGGAGTGCATTCATGCATTTTATTGGCAGTGAGGGGTCCAAAAATGTGATGTATTTATTCTGTGATTATCTATGGTTTAGTTCAACAGTGTATAAACACAAAGAAAAATGCTATTTTCTTTGTACTTTTTCATGTCAGGTTGCAAGATTTAGTCTTACCAAACCCCAGATTTTGAGCCTGCTGGTTTTAGTGGACAGCTTTCTTTTCCCTGTGTGTCTCCACCATAGAGGGGGGTAAAGGCCCATTGTAATGCCAGATGAAAGTTGCTGAAAAGCTCAATGAAACTGGCATGGCCTAGTTTCTCCTCAGGCCTAAAATAGACACACAGGAGCAGTCCAAACTCTTTGGTAGCTTTGGAGCTCAAACAGCTTCAGATGTAGGACTGCGTGTTAAATCCATAACACAAGACAATTTAATTTCAGTCAAGACCTCTTCAGTAAAAAGAAGACTGTCTTATGTTTTGTTTTTTTTACCTTCATAAACAGTAATTTATCTATGCCTCTGTTTAAGCAATTTCCCCACATAAGAGGGTGAGGAAGGAGAGCAGCAACAAGATCCTTGGTACCAAGCAGACCAGGCCTTAATGACAACAGATATAACAGTGGAGTCAGACACAACATGAAAAGAAGGGTCTGATTCAGAGGTTGGTTGCAAAGGATCTTGCAGAGGGAGTTGCAACTGTCGCCAGGCTGATATATGGGAGATTTATCAATTAGCATAAAAGGCTGATGTAGGCTGTAACTACGCTTTGTGGACTTTCTGGTGAAGTCACACATATTGCTTCAACAGTTGGGGGTTTCTGATGGTTCAGAGAGTTACAAGGAAAGCGAATAACAGTTTGTTCAGAAACGATCCTATTTCTAACTTCAGTATGTGACGGGATGATTAGTCACCATGAGGATCAACTTCTCCTTTATTTTGATGTTGGATGACAAGTTACAGAGCAACCACCTACCTCTCAAAAAATATTTATAGACATGATTAGGCTAGCTAGCAGAAACGAGCACTGAAGCTTTTGAATAGACTAAAATGTAAACTATTTACTATTGCAAGTAAAGCAGAGCGATGGATCTGCTGGTCAGTTATCGGGCAATACAGGTCATTACTTAATTCAAAATGAATGCAAAGAAGGAGTATTAAAGCCTGAAAAGATACCTGTGTGAATCCTCCATCACTGACCTCTAATTTAATCATCCTTTCAGGCTGAATATGACTGATGTAGATTCCACCCAAGATCTTTGATGTGGTATGCCCACATACTACCTTTTTGAAAAGTAGTAAGAAAAATCATCCACCTTTTCCTGTATCTCCCCTCGTTCTCTGTTTTTAATCGGTGACACTGGATGGTGCAGTGCTTTAACAAACTGGCATTTGAACCCTCAGTGTTGCATTCTTCTGCTCTTGTCCATAACATATGCCAGTGGCAGCTCAAAAAAGTTGTGCTTTATTTTTTTTCCCTTGGTTTCCTTGCAGTGTGAGGAGAACACCAGCTTGGCTGACTGTTCACGCTATCTGAAGCTGCCGTTCTCCAAGGCCAACCTGCCGTCTAACAATCAGACACTGAAAGGCACCAAGGAGTCCTTCTGGATCACCAGCTTCCTCTGCTCCACCAAGCTCACGCAGAACGGTAAACCAGACTCAGGCATCAACATTTGGGCCACTTGCCTGCTGAACTGCTTTTGGCCGCCACACTTTTACAGATTTTAATTGGGAGTTTAGTTGCGCAGTGCTTCACTGGCTGGTTCTGTGTGCTTATATAGATCAGCGTGAAGGCTGACGTGTGAAAATTATGTTCCCCTCCCTAGTGTGTGAACAAACCGGTGAATATGCAAGGTGGTAGGAACGGCTTCTGATCTGCAAAGCTCACTAACGAACTAATAAGTCCTTATGCTTTTGGGTTTTCAATTTCAACATGGCTAGAAGGCTAAGTCAATGTTTGAATAGAAACTTTAAAGTTACAAGCATAATTCACTTGCAACACTCTTTATTTATTTATCTTTTAAGACAACCAAAATCAGTAATGTAAGAACACAAACAGAATTTTGAGTATAAAATTGCAAAAAGACATTTCAGGTTCAACAGAGACAGCTAAAAGACTTTCTTCTTGAAGCTTATGTATTATTCATGCATATGTCTGGGGAATCCTGCACAGGAAAATGGCTTTTTATCTCCCTCATCCTGCTGCACTTGAAAATGTCATCATTTGTTTGGATACGTTGGGGGCTTTGGGGCTATAATTGAAGGGCCTGATGATGCTTTGTGATGTGAGGTGCACGCAGCTCTCATAATCCTATGTTGTTGTTGTTGTTTTTTTTTTTCAAGCAAACAAGGGAAGCGTCTGGATCTTGTCACTTGTGCGTTTTCTGTTTGTACGTCACATATCTTTATGCATCTTACCCCACTTTGTCTTTCTTCAGGTGATATGCTGGACCTGTTGAAGTGGCGAGCCCACCCTGAGAGGATCAACGACAGCTTATCAAAGCTGAAGGAGATCGATGGCTCAGAGATTGTCAAAGTAGGCCAGCAGACACACTCTCGCCCATGATTTGGCCCTGCTTTTTCTTGCCTTGTTAGGAATGAAGTGTCACTGTTTTGTTTCAATCAAAATGTATTTAAAGTTCAGGTTGAGAAAGCCTGTTTTGTACTTCTCTAACAGTTTCTCCAGGACACCTTGGACACCCTCTTTGGGATTTTGGATGAAAGCTCCCAGAGATATGGACTTAAGGTGTTTGATTCACTGGTAAGTCAGTTGTCCAAATGGCCCAGTCGTGTCGCAGATTTTTTTGTGTGTGTATTCTTAGTTTTTCTTCACGTCAGGAGCCATCTGATAGTGTTTGAGTCAACAGTAAGAGCAGAAACACAAACTCCAAGAGAAAGATCTAGTGATGTAACGCTTCAGAGCTCGCTGAAGCAATCTCAACCTGGTCATGCTACACTGAGCTGATAGTGTGAACCCGGAGATCGATCTCTTTCTCTCTTTCTTTCTGTCTCTGTCTCCTCATGTCTCTCTTTCTCCAAATCAGTTTCACGCTGACACACAAGCACACTTTGTCCTCTCAGTGTGGTGTTATCAGTGATGAAAAGGTCTAGTGGGCCGCTGTAGCCATCAGGTTTTCTTTATGTTGCTCGAGATCAATCAAACAGGTTGGACGAATGGACTTGCGCTCTGTGACTGGACAAGCTCAGATCATACAACAACCTGCAGACATGAAGTGATGGGTTTTTAAAAATATTTCTAGAGATTTGTGTGCAGCATGTAATTACCTTTAGTTTCTTTTTAATCTCGTAGCCTCATATGAAAGGCGCAATTTTAAATTCATGCATCTTAGGTAAAACTTTATTAAAATGCACAGAATTTTTTAGGGTTTTTTTTAAAAGGAAAGCGATATGCCAACATGATTTTTTTTTAAGCTGTCTTCTCTGTTTACTGTAGGTCCATATCATCAACCTTCTCCAGGACAGCAAATTCCAGCACTTTAAACCAGTCATGGACACCTACATCGAAAGCCACTTTGCTGGAGCTTTGTCCTACAGGTATGTGATGTTTCAGCATTCACTTGTAACAAATGCAGCAGATTTTCAATGCTACAGCACAGAACCACACATTGTATTTTAATAAGATATCACAAGAGGTAGGCAGGACAAGAGAGTCCAACCTACGTCAATGCTGAGAGGCAGCTTTGCTCAGTCCTGTGCTTTGATAGAAGATTGAATGAAATGCTTATGGTGCCCCCTGGTGGATGAAAAGTGAATTAGAAAATTGTGCTCACTTTTGCCTCCCTGGATTTCATTTCTCCTCCATCACACACCTGCTGTTCTCACCTCACCAGTTGTTTCTTTCAGTCTGTCAGACTTCTGATATTTTTGTTGAACTTTCTTTTGTAAGCACACACACCACTGCCACATTTCTAGAAGCTCTAAACAGGAAACCAAGATACTTACAGAGTACTCTCATAAGTACTCAATGCCATATGTGTCAGAAGCGCACCGCTGATGTCTTGAGTTGAATAGTTTAATTTCAAAGTTCGACCATTTAAAGCAGCAGTAAAAACTGAAACAGATTAAAAGTGGGTGGCAAAGAGCTTTTATTTCTCTTGTCAGCCCGCAGTTTCATGATTATTACACACGGCTGTAGCATTGTATTGATGAATTAATGTGATCCGAGTTCATTTAAACACTGGACGATAGAGCGTTGCATTTTAAAACATGACACTGTCTCGTCTATATTTGCCAAATCCAATGAGAGAAGCAATGCAGCTAGTGGTAACTAGTTGTACTGTGTGTGTGTCTGTGTGTGTGTGTGTGTGTGTGTGTGTCTCCTCCAGGGACCTGATCAAAGTGCTGAAGTGGTACGTGGACCGCATTGTTGATGCAGAGCATCAGGATCACATACAGCAGGTGCTCAAGGTGAGGCATGCACAAAGACAGCCAGGCCAGTATTTCAAACTGTAAATGCAGCTGCCTTTATCGATACACAAATACACCCATGCACACAATGACACCATCCACTCCTGCTAATTCATGCGTTCTTCTATCATTCGTTATCCCCCACCTCTGTCTATTACACTGCATGCAATTTTAATGAGCAGAAGCACGGTGCCTCTGGTGTTGGGAATCCTCATCACATTTTTCTAATGACTCATGCAGACACACCGTCAGCGGAGCACATTGCGGCACCCAAACTGTGGCTCCTCGTTTAACATTCACAGAATAGATTCTGCACCAGAAGTGAAATGGTATTCTGTAGTGCAGTAAATAATGAATAAGCGGTACAGTGCAGATGTGCTTGCAGGCTTTTCCACGTAGAAGTAGATAAGAGAATCTCTTTAGACGGGTTTAATTGCGTATCTAACATGTCGAGGTGCTTATCTTTTGGCAAATTCCTTTTTTAATAAAAAGCAAAGCGGATCACTGTCAAAAAACTGCTATAATATAAATGAGCTCCATAATAATAAAATTAAAGGTTATCATGAATAAAATTGTTTTATTTATTTAAATTCCAGCATTTCAAGGCTTTGCCGTAGACTGTAAAGATGTTGGTAGTCGCATCAATGTCAGCTATTGGTTTTGAAGCTTCAAGATGGGCATTTTACTTAGTGTTGTTGTTTTTTGTTTTGTACCCACACATTACCTAATTTGGAAAAATAAATAATGTAACTGCTAGCATGATTTATGCTATCAGAGAGACACAGATACCTGCTGCCATGTAAGTCAACTTATAAATAAAATAAAACTCTGGATTTCACTCACTTTAGAAACTGGAGCATGGGCGTCTTTGACAGTATGTTGGTACAATTAAATAAGCAGCCATGTTATTTGTCAGGTAATTGCATTAAACTTTTTCCACGAGACATCATATACAGTCGGAGAGATCCAGTTCAGTGACTTACATTAATTGAGGGGATCTCCTAGCAGATAGCTAAAGGCACCAACTTGTTATTCAAAGCAGCTGCTCTATTAATTATCCAGAGCTTTAAGCCCTTACAGTTACAGTTGGATACAATACAAAAGATACAATTTAAACTGCTGAGGTGTGTGAAAATTTGCTCCCACGTGCCTTGAAAGAACAAATTGGCATCCAAAGTTGTTTTTGTATTCCAGTAGCTTTATTGATCTCAAGGAATTTGTTGACATATGTGAGTCCTTATATTGATGCTATCATTATTATTGCTTTTAATAAGTAGGCGATTGTTATTTTCTCAGCAAAAAGCAAAATAGTCAGAGATTCACAGAAGGACTCAACAGTTCTGTATCAACAATCACAATAATCAAAGGGCGCATCAATGTGATGTGCAGTTAGCCACGTTACTTTATTGCATCGGTTATATCTAGGGAGGTGCACGTTATTTGACACCGTAAGTTACGGCATTTGGTTTCAGAGGGGTTTGTGGTTATGGTGTACATCTCCCACTGAAGCATAAATCTCCAGCCTGACTGTAAATCTGTCTACTACTGTTTTTAAATTGGGCACCCTCACATTAACATCTGTGGGTACTGGACAGCCTCACGTAGCCCTTGAGATCACAGTCCCAGAGTGACTTATTTGTTTTGATTCGTTTCACTTCATTTCTTCCTGCTTGACTCAAAAACTCAAAATGATGAATCCATTATCAGAATTGCTGGCAGAATTTTATCTGAATAGTCTGGTACTTTTGACTTTGAGATAAATAAAATAATAAGAGATTGGATGAAATTCATCAGGACAAAATGTACTAATTCTCTATTATTTGACAACTTTCCCTGGAAGGACCTTTTGTGCTTTTTCCATCAGGCAGCAGAGCACAAATTCTTTTTTGCTTTTTTTTTTCTCTTCCCTCTCAGGCCAGCGAGTACATCTTCAAGTACATCATCCAGTCCCGTCGGCTCTTTTCGCTTGCTACAGGAGGCCAGAATGAGGAAGAGTTCAGAGTCTGCATTCACGAGCTGTTCATGTCCATCCGCTTCTTCCTCTCGCAGGAGAACAAAGGCACCACGCCTGTCGCACAGACACAGGTGTGTATGGGCTTGTGTGAAAAATCAGTGACAGGCAAGAGCGCATCTTAAGATCTTTGCAGCTTTGTCATACATGCGCCTGATTGCGTGAATCTGAATGTGAAAATGTGCGCCACTTGATGTTTTCTTTCTCAGGGGCTCCTGTTGATGCAGTTGTGAAAGGTGAGAAATTGGCTGTAATTGAATTTCATGCTGCCAGAGGGTTTGGAGGCAGAACAGGGATTTCTGTGGCAGGTTTTCCTTAATCAGTGGGAGGTCTGCACAGCAGGGCAGCTGCCTTCACTGATTTCAAAGAAGACCAAAACAAAACAAGCTAAAGACCCCAAAGATAATCCTAATTACACACCAGAAACAGATGCTTGTGCGGTGGTGTATTTGTGCACTCTTTTAGCAGCCATAACGAACTACGCATGTTAGCAAAAAACTCACTTTGAATCTTCAAGAATCAGATTGCTGGTGCAACTTTAAGTATTCCAGCAGCGCTCTGACCGTGCTCTGTCTGAAAACCTCTGTTTTAGTCCCGCACTGACTTCTGATCTGTATTCTCAACACAACAATAGCAGTGGGAGAATGCAGGTTGGGCTAATGCTAATCCCACTTAATCTGTAACATCTAGCACACACGCGCCAGCATACACAAATACATACTCACTCAAAAACACAAGCAGCAAACCCATATACAGATAGGCAAATTCAACTGTCACTCCTGTTTTAGATTTTATACTGTGAAGTAAAAATGCAAAAAAACAAAACATGATTTGAACATATTTTTTGATATAATTATGCTTATTTAATGCAAAAATTAGATATGCTGCATCCTAAAATTAGTAAACGCACTGTAATTACTCAGAAAAGCTACTTCATTTGGGCAGTTACGGCCCTTGTTGCCTTATTTAAATGGATAATTTTTCAAAGAAAACATCTTTGACAGTTGCTGGAAAAACAAAACAGCATTTGTCTTCTGCCAGAATGTCTCAGAGAAGAAGAACATTAGTGTTAAAAAAAGAGAGAAAAAAAGACAGACTCAAAGGGACATATTTAGTCTTTTTTTTTCTCAACTATGCAATGAGAAACTGACAGAACCTGACAGGAAGAAGGAGAATCTGACAGCCAGCTACAAACAAGTGATGGGCAGCAATCCTAGCTGTCCTTCAGCTTAATGCACGTAATCCGTGCCTGCTAGAGTTCTGACTAAATCCAAGTGGGGCCAGTGATTCAGGGCAGAATAGTAAATATTTACCTCTGTTTACTAAATAACACAGCTTTCTAGAAACAGAGTATGAATATTAAGAAGAGTATGGAGCATTGCAGTTGCTTATTCTTGAGTCAGTTCTTATCGGTTGAGCTGAGCTGCAGGGCATCTTCACAGTATCATTAGGATGTAGCTTCTTTATTACGCTACTTACATGATTACAGTTAGTGAAAGATGTATGGTAAAATATTCACTGCATATACATATATAGGAACACTCTCATCATGGTTTTCAGCACAGTGATTCCATGCCTGGAGAAAGTATTTAAACAAGAATGAGCTGCACCTGTTGCACCTGTGATTGAACATTCCCTCTTTATGCGCAGGCCGTGTTCCTCCGAACATTTCCGGCAATTTACAGCGAGCTGTTGAAGATCTTCACGGTCCGTGAGGTGGCCGGTTTCGTCAGGGAGACTCTGGGCAGCCTGCCTACAACCGTCCATCCTGACTGCCCCCTGGAGGCCGTCAAACTGCAGTGCATTGCCAAGACTGTGGAAAGCCAGCTTTACATTAACCCAGGTAAATACTAGTAGGACAAAAAGCATTTATTCACAGCGTTTGGAACATGATCAGAGCTCTTTAGCTCTGCACTTCCATTTGAGAACACACCTTAGCTAATTGTTACCCTGCAGTGAGCCAAATTCCAAGTTATTAAACTGTTCTTAATAAAGGGTTTTACACTGAAGCAAATTACTGTGTCAGTTTTTTATTTCCAGCACGCTCCCAAAGGCTGCATGTAGCAGGGAAAAAACATCCCTCATGCAAATCATATGAATGTCATACAAGATTTTCATTAGTTCCAGTCAATAATGTTTCAACTGAGCATGAAAGCAGAGCAAGACATTATGGCCCCGCGGAGAAATGAATGTAGAATATTTTCTTAGTTGTTCCCGTTCTGTTATTTCTACTTCATTAAGTCTTTGATGTGTTTGTGCTGTAGAGTCACGATGCATCCTGTTGCCGGTGGTGCTTCGAGTGCTACAGGCCCACATGCAGGAGCAGAGAGATCTGGTCATGTGTGCCCAGATCCTCTCCAGCATGCTTTCTCTAATCAAGAAGGAGGAAAATGGCACTGCGGTGAGTATTACGCTCATAACTGAGAGCCATTAGTCAGGCCCCCCTGCTTCCTTAAAGAAACACTGCAGTGTTTTGGGAAATACACTGGCTTTCTTACTGATGAGGAAACTGAGACGGCTGGTTAACTGAGCTTAGACTAAAAAAGCTCAGGTAATGAAATCCATCTAAAGCATATTTCAAGCTCAAAACCCAAATTTGTGTAATCTCTTAAAAGCTTATAGCTGTCTTTAGAATTTCTTTCTTTTTGTTTTATTGATTAATAAAAAACAGTTTAAGGTTTTTATTAAATGTTAGCGCCAGAAAAGTCCCTGGCCTGGCCTGACTAGAGCCTTTGCTTTTAGTTTTTTAAATTTGACCAGTCAATTCCTTGCAGTTGCACCCCTGGATGCTGGAGATCCCACTGGCCATTTGCACCTGTCTGCATCCCACTATTTCAGTAGACTTCAGTAGCACAGAGAGCAAACGTCCAACTAAACTCAGATCGAACAGTGGCTTTCGGTGTAAGATCGCTCCTTCCGAGCCTAAAGATGGCACTGTCTGCCACATTGGGCTCCTTGTGACTTCACCCTCTTTCTCACATTTAAATTCAAGATGAAAGGTTGCCCTTCTCTTAGAGTGAAGGAGGTCCCATGAGCTCCGGGGAGGAACTTAAAGGTGGTATCTGCCAGTTTGTTGCTTTTGATGGATTGCGTCACACCTCAAAGACGCACAACAGTCTTATTCTTCTCACCTGACTTTGAACAAGAATTTTTTAAGTCATTGCAGTCATTCACCAGATCATTGTGTTGTTGCATAAAGATCTGGTTACGCTTTAAAATGTGGTGTACAACTAAAGGCGTAATTCCTACAACTAAGGGCTGATTCAATGGAAATTAAATGGAATTTTAATTACTTGAAATTACAATGAAATTATATTTACCTACAAATAATAACAATTTCATGGTAATTTTGAAGACAAACAAGAAAAAATAAAATACCATCAAAATTTGCAGACCTGTGCTTTTCCATAAAATTATGAAGAAGTTACATAAAAATGACAACTATTTATGCAGTGCTTGAAATTACTTGAGGTATAACTTTTATTTCCTCTCGTGTAAAATACCTGAAGTTATGCGTTACTTAAAATGACTTACAGACTACTTAAATGTACTTGCAGTATACCAAGTTCTTTGTTTCCTGTAAAATCTGACTTGTGACCCCCTTATTCTAGTGCATACACCGTTAAGTACTTGTAGGTAAATATAAAGACATTATAATTTCAATAAAATACACCATTTAATCAGTGGGTAATTACAGCCTTAGTTGCATGCCTTATTATAAAATGTTAGCAAATATCACTGGCACCTCCAAGTCAGAATAATAACTTTTTAAAATCATAAATAATATGGTGTAATTGCTTCATAGAAACTTGTGCAGTTGCAATCAATTCCTGATGTTTTTCAAGAATCTGCATGACAGTATCCCTTCCATTATATCTCCCAAAATAATTAAAGTCAACACCACAGGAATTAGTCCTACACCAGTTTCGTTGCCCGTACACTGCAATAGCAGATTGCTTTGTTGCGTGTATATGGTCAATTAGTCTTGGTAACAGGGACACTGGCAGCTGTGCAGTCCAGTAATGAGAGCCATCAATTTAGCAATGGACACTGTCAAAGTGGCAGTCACTTTGAGCTGTGTGTGTGTATTTGTGTGATTTGCCTGTCTGTGTGTACCTGCTCAGGTTGCCGGGCTTGTACCAGTCCCTGCCAAGGAGGCAGGTAGTGGAAGAGGCAGCCAGAAAAACACATACACAAATGCGTGCACACATGAGCACCCACTGGCACCATATCTAAAGGGAAGTGACAGCAGTGGCAGTCAATGTGCCAGTGAAGCTCCTTCTCATTATCACTCTTTCCAAGACCTGTCTGTCTTGTCAGGGGTAGAGACTAGAGAGAAATACACATGCACACACACACACACACACACGCACACACACACCAGTTTATTCACCACTCTCTTTGAGTTTCTTTTCATCTTTAACTGCCTCTACGTCTTTTGTATTCTACCTTCTTCTATTCGTTTCCATTCTCCTCTTTCTTCGTTAAGTTTTATAGTCTCAAAATGTTCGGCGTGGCCCTGAAACTTCTTATCAGTCCGCGTTCTGGTTCAAGACTCATTAAAACTGATGAAAATAGAATTACAGGGTAGCGGTGGCGGGGCGGAGAGGGGTGTAGACGTTGGCTCGGAAGCAGAATGGTGTCGGTTGTTGATTACGGTTCAGTGTTGTGCTTGCAGCACAATGCCAGGTAACTTTAAGAGGACATAAGTGCACAGATGGAGTCTGTTTGAAATTTAGGGGCTCTTACATTCAAGATTCACATTTTTTTCTTCTATTCTAAAGGCTAATACTCTCTCAAGGTAATCTGTTAGTTTGACCTGCGATTCATTCTCACATGGGTGTGTTTTCTTTTCCCTCTCCAGGAGCCTGTGGTGTCTGAGGAAGTGGAGCTAATTGTGGAAAGCCTGCTGGGAGTTTTACTGAGGACCATCTTGGAAATTAGCAACCGGCCCCAGCCTGCTGGAACCTCCATGAGACTACAGTTCCAGGATGTCACTGTATGTGTGTTTTACTGTGTGTGTGTGTGTTTGTAAGCTAGCTTACTGCTATAAATGACAGGACTTGACAATATGTAGAAGCGTAATTAGACTAATAAACAGAGTTTCTGGAATGGCGGGAATGGTGAGGTGGATGACAGATCATCATTGTCTGATGAAGGAAGGTCAAAGTGGAAATTCTTTTAAAAATCATGTTAACATGTGTACAATTCTTACTAGTTCCACTATTGTTTTCAAAGCACAATAGATCTTATTTTTTGAACTTCTCATTTCTCCTCCAAAAGGAAAGAAAGAAGAAAAGTTTGCCCTGAATATGCAACAACATTAAAGCTCCATCTTCTCCCTCTCCCTCTCATTATGTGTTGTGTTGTCAGGGAGAATTTGTGGCATGTTTGTTGGCGCTTCTGCGACAGATGAGTGACAAGCACTATCAGAAGCTGCTGCAGGCGTTCAGCAGCAAAGACGACCTGAGGGTAAGACCACGCCATCTTTCTCTCTTTCCCTCCATCCATATCTGTCTGTCTGTAGTGATACTTTATCTTATTCTCTACTCCTGATTGTTTCTGTCTGCAAGTCTAAAAGTAAAAGATTATAATTAATGCCTGTTGATGCATTACTACAATTTCTACAAATTGTGTAGAATAGAGCAGCAGGAAAAATAAGAGACAAAGTTATTAAGTTCATGGGTTTACTCTATTGGGAATTAATGTTAACAGAAGTAATGTGCTTTTTGTGAGTTCTATTTTTGATTCATGCATCAAAAAAAGTTTAAGAGTTTACTAAGTGAACCCTGATGCTGGGTTTGGTGGTAAAACAAAAGTGAAAAACGCAGATGAAACCAGATTTACTCCGTTCACATGTGCAGCACATCTTTCTAGAGGCTCAGACTTTGAGTGTATAATATTATTACAGTTGACAACACTGCACATCCTTATGATATGTACATAGTTACATAGTAGATTTGCATTTGCCTTAACACTTGAGAAGTGTTAGGATCAGATGTTTATGTGCAGTGTAGTCTCCTTAAACAGAGCTGATATTAACATTGGTAAGATTAATACTGTAGCAGCCTTATTCTGCACCTCAGCAACTGTGAATAAAAATCTAAGTCAATAAATCAGTTTTCTCCTAACAAGAAATTTCACCATTAACAATAAAGTGATCCATTGTAATTGAGTTAAGTCCAGGAAGACTTCAGCACCATGGACAGATGCAGAGGAAGTTGTTCTACCTTCATACTAACTCTGAGCAGATTTAATGTGGTTCACACTGGAAAAGAGACATGAGCCCCTTTTCCGTTAGTACCTACTTGGATCAACTCGCCACAGCTCACCACGGGTTTTAGGGTTTTCCATTAGGTCATAGTACCTGCGCAGCCAGGGATCCAAAGCGATCCAAGCAGGTTCTAAAATGTGATCTTGTCAGACTGCATGCCACCAATTGGCTGATCAGTGGTGTCACTCGATGAGTCATAAGAGCATCTTGTTCGTTAATGGAAAACCAGCCGATCTAAGTTTGTCTGAGTAGGTAGAAATGGGAAAAGGAGCTACAGTGAAGTTTTAGGTTGTTTGTTTTCCCCACAGAGCGTGCAGAGATAAAGAGAAGTCAAGAAGTAGCTTATAGCTAGAAAATATTAAAATGGCCACAAAACACAGACATTTCTTTTATATATTTTTAATTATACCCAATATATAATAGGATCGTAAATGGTTGTCAAAAATAAGCTCCATCCTGAATCTTTCTTCTGCAATAACTCTTTACTGAGTAACAAACTTAATGTGTCTTGGTGTGGGTTTGCATGTGTTTGTGTTGCAGGATTTCCTCCTTCATATCTTTACAGTCTTCAGGATCCTAATCCGACCAGAAATGTTCCCTAAAGACTGGACTGTCATGAGACTGGTCACGAACAAGTAAGAACACACACGCAAACAAATCAAGGAAAGCAGGAAGAGGACACCAATCAGGACAGACAGGAAATCAGAGGCTCATGCAGATATGCAGTATGCATCTCACTCGCAACTAGTCGTTTATTCTGTTTGTGTGCTTTCATCTGCTAAAATATTCAACCTTGGTTCTCTCAGTTAACACTTGATTTTGATCGCACAAAAAGCTTCAGAAGATGGAGAGATTTGAATGTAGTCTGCTCATTTAATATGAGAGTAAATGCAGTGCTTATCCATCCATATTATTGTCTGGAAAAACAAGTAACAGTTTTTTCATAATAAAAAGTTTTGTCGGACAGAAAAGTGTAACTTAAAAATGTTATGCCATAGCTGTTCATGGTTTTGCCTCTCTGCTCGTATTTTCCTTTAGCAGTGCAGAATGGAAATGACAGATTCCCCTCCAAGGTGACACAGTAGTAATCTTCTCCACCTCTTGCTTTCTGTGTCTCTTTTTGTTCTTTTAGTGTCATCATCACAACTGTCCTCTACCTTTCTGACGCTCTGAGGAAAAACTTCCTCAATGACAAGTTTGACTACAAGGTAAGGAAAGGTGGCAGGCTTTGTGTGTGTGTTGTCTGAACAGTGCTGCAGTGCTTCAGAAGTCTGAATGTCAAAATAGCTTCAATTCTTTTAAAAGTCTGCTGCATTACTTTACCACTGACACACAGACAGACACATATATAATATGGAAGTTCATCACACATCACAAAAACTGAAACATGGATATAAAATCGAGCTAATACCATTATTCAGATGCTTAGCGCAGACTGTGCAGCAGTGAGCTGAAAGCTGAAAAACAGAAGAAAGAACAGTAAATATACTTTACACCAACATCAGTGACTTAATCTGGTTTCAGTATTTTTTCTATGTGGTACAGTCATGGACTATCTAACAAGCTTGATTTGATCCATTTTGAAACATACAGAAATGAAGTAGATAAAGTAGAAAAAAAAAGGGTAATTCTAGACCACCAGTGCATTTTGGCTTTTGTAGAGTTTTTAAACTGATTTGTGATGGTTTGTTGTTTTCATAAACATTTTGAGATGTTTGAGTCTAGTGTCTAGTGCTGCTGCTGCTGCTATTGGCTTAATGAAAATGATGTAAAGTAAGGATGTTTGTCCTATCAGTATTATGTCTGATAGTAAGTTACTGTGTGCCCACACGGAGGTAGACACTTTTGTAGGTTAAAGTCAGGAGGTTGTGTACGTTAACAAGGTGATGTTTTTTTATTGCAGGTGTGGGATTCATATTTCTACCTGTCTGTAATATTTATCAACCAGCCCTGTCTTCAACTTGAATCCTTCTCTCCGTCCAAGAGAAAGAAAATACTGGAAAAGTAAGTGCTGATTATTTGCAAATGCTCGGTATTCTTTGCTGGATGCGTTAGAGCAGTCTGTAATGAGCCACACGCCTACTCAACAAGCCGCTCTATCTTGCTCCTCCTGTCTGTCAAGAACCTCAACACAGCTGGACACACAGTGTACACTCACTCTAATGACTGCTTAACATGCTGTTCTACAGCTTCCATCAGTATGTGCACACATTTTTAACCGCATTTTGTTGTTGTTTTTTTGTTTTGTTTTTTTATCATGCAGATATGGAGACATGAGGGTGATGATGGGCTGTGAGATCTTCAGCATGTGGCAGAATTTAGGTAAGGTGATAGAATGGAAAAACGTGTCAGTGCTCATCATGGCGCACATCTTATTCCTCAACATGGGCTAGACCCATGATGGAGAAAGTTGTTAAGCTCATCGTCCTTCATGTGGCATATTCACAAGAGATACTTACTGAGTACTTACTCAATGTTTCTGTGCACGGGATCCGTCTCATTGTGCTTTGCAATTCACTCCTTTGCTGGATTCCAGCTTGATCATTATATGGATGGATCTGCATGATGTGTAACAATGTGGGCCATCATGCGGACCAAATTTTCATTTATAAATGGCACTACAGCCTCCATAGTGCTCATAAAGGAAAAGAGGCCGAAAAAAAGCTGAAAAGTGCACAGAAAGAAAAAAAGTAAAAGATTTGCTGATGCAGGACCTAAATGTTTGGAAAGAAATTTGTGAAGGGATTTTAACCTAATGACGTACATGGCATATCTGCAGGTACTTATAAGTGCTACTGTCTGTCTTCCATTTCAGCAATAGCTGGATCTCTTAAAGTCCTGTGGTGATATTGAAACTATCTAAATCCTGTTTTTATTTATTCATATTTATTGCTCCTCTGGTGCAAAAGTAGAGCTCTTGGAATCTGTGTGATGCAACAAAGCAAACAACTCTCTGTACTTGAGCTGATGGGATCTAAAAAAAACCCCCCTTTTTTTCTTCTTTATACCATTTGTCACCATGGCAACAGACTGGATGCCTTGGTCTGCTTTATGTGGATGCTTTTGTTCTGACTCTGTGATGGATGGATGCAATTTTGTTTTATGGTAATTTCCAACGTACTGTTCAAGTGTGGTTTTTCTCATTTTCAAGTACACTTTGGAACCCCCCCCCCTCCTTTCTTTTTTATTTGATAGTAATAATAACGTTACATCTTTCTGCTGAAAATAATGGAATAAACTGTGCACTCTAAATTGTTTCGCTTTAGCACTTCAGCCAAATTGGAAGGAATTTGTGAAGTGTACTTTATCAGAATCTGTCTAAAAGGGAGGACAGAGGAGAGAAATCCACTTGACCTTTTGATTTCAGAGCTGTGTTAGCCAAAGAAAAAAAAACTTCTGAGGCATTATTTTTTTAAAGGTGTAATGTTTGTTTAAATGATTAGAAGATGGGGGAGTAGCAGAAAACAATCAAAACAGAAAGTTTTGGGGCTTTTGGGAACTTCATGAACTGCTAGAGCAGGATTTATTGCAAAGGTTTTGAAGGAAGACACCTTTCCAGAGTTGGGTAAATTGTCTCTGACATAAACAATATGCTGTGTGCAGGGATAAAGTGAAAGCCTGACCTCTGTGTCGATCTGTATCTTTCTTCCAGGTGAACATAAGTTGAACTTCATCCCAGCAATGATTGGGCCGTTCCTGGAGGTGACGCTGGTGCCTCAACCTGATCTGAGAAATGTCATGATCCCCATTTTCCATGACATGATGGACTGGGAGCAAAGACGCAGTGGCAATTTTAAGCAGGTACTGCGTGCTGCTGTTTCACAGAAATCCATTCACCAACTCAGAACTATTTAATCGTGGCTTTAACTGTTAGTTGCAAAGGTCACTGAAAGCTAAATTCATCCTTGTCATAATCAAAAATAAGCCACATCTATATTACTGGATAATTGGAAATATAACTTGCAGTGTGTGTTATGTTTAAGTTTTTTCTAAAACATTTATATTCATTTATAGCTGGTTATGATTCTCATTGCTAAATAATAATATTAGTTACATTTCTGAAACTTCTGAAACCACAATAATTAGTATAATATATGAACTGAAGTATGTGAATGCAAGAGACAGACAGAGCCTTACAGAAAACTACTAACGTTTTTGTTGCTAAAGGTGGTTCTACAAGCTACTTGGTCATCTTTAGTTTTTCACATAACTGTAAATTCTAACAATTTTAACTGCGAAAGAAATTGACAGAGGCGTGAGATCGATTAGTGTCTTGTTAATCACAAAACTTACTCCCTAAAGCATATCCTGCTTTAATATCAACGATTCTCTAAAAATATCACGTTGTATAAACTAGTACTCAAAACTCATTAGTAAAATGTCTATTCAGGTAATAAAACAAGTGATTAATAAGCAGTCAGATTTTTCTCAGTCAGAGGAGTCACCCTCTGCTGGCCATTACAAATACTGCAAGTTTAAGGGAATCCTGCATTCTCATTCAGATAATTAAGTCTACTTTTTTGATGCAGCACACTTTAAGATCAAGCTCTGCGTTCTTCTTTATTATGTCAGTGTTGTTCAGATTGCGAGCCTCTGAGCTTTAAATGCTTTTCCTCACAGGTGGAGGCCAAGCTGATTGACAAGCTGGACAGCCTGATGTCTGAAGGCAAAGGCGATGAGACATACAGGGAGCTCTTCAACAGCATGTGAGTTGGTAAAAGAGTCAGGAAATGTTACAAAATCTAATAAAGTAGGCATTTTTCAGAAAGACTTTTGAAGGAAAAGTCTCTGCAATTTGTTAAATAATTTGCCGCTAAAGCCTTTTTTTTTTCTAAATTAATTAATTAATTTATACAATAAACAGTAAAATCCCAGCAAAAACCTACTTGAAAGTGCATGAAGGCTAGTTTAGGAGACCTGGGCACTTCCAGTGAAAATAGCTGTTTATGGGGGTCTAATTACCTAAATGATGCAACCCACACAAGGCTTCATCAGGTAAATTATCTGCGTGGGCTGCAATCCGCAGGTCATTTGCCTCACTAAATGGCCGTTTTATCTGGAAGTGAATGTGTCTAAGTATTCTGCTTTTGAGAATTAGCCTTTAACCCTGAAAACCCAGAGCACAGATAGCAGCGTTACAGCTCTGAAAAGGCCTCTTATACTTCAATAAAGAAAGCCATTAAATGGGTTAGGTTGCTTTCAGAGCGTGTAGTTAATGAGGGAAGCAACACAGAAAGCTGCAGGCTTACTTTTAAAGTAACAAACATGTCATTATTATAAAAGTATACAATAGGTAGTTTTGTATTTGAAATTGCTTATGTAAAGCATATTTTTCAAGCAGTGAGAGGTAAGTGATGGGCATTTAATCACCTTCATCGTCACTCACACCTCCTCTTTGGTCAACTCCTTTTGTCTGTCCTTGAGTTTCCAGGTTTGTACCCCTGCATGCTTAGTGTTTGTGCACCCCTTTTCATATATATATGTGTGTGTGTGTGTGTTCACCTGAGTGTGTGCGTATCTTGATCCCTGCTTCTTTTCTGTTCATATTTTTATGTCGCCCTTCACTCTGGGCTGCTAGTATTTGAAGCTTTCAAAGCAAAAATCTTGCATTTCAACTTTAAAAGAAGAAGGAAAAGAAAACTACATTGTTGCATTAAATGAAGTCGTATTTCCGATTCACTCTTCTGCTGTCGCACAGCCGCAAATCAAAGTGTGATCAATTTTATGAGTATGGATCCACTTCTAATATCCCTTTGTCTTCCATAGTCGATCATTCTCTTTCCCACCATTTGTACACGTGAAACATTACAAAATATGAGCCGCAGTGCCTCTGCATTTTATTAAAGTTCAGTACTTATAGTGTGCGCTATATTGCAATCATGCATAATTGGTTATTATTAACACTTTTTTATGTTTAATTTCAAATTTCTTTTGTTTTTAATGATTTAAGCCTACTTTTAGTTCATGATTATTGTTTTTTCTTTTTCCACTAATCCCTAAACTAACCTGTGTGAGTGTGTGCTAATATTAATATTAATTTATTCCGCCTATGCTTCCCGCCTGGAGTAGAATTCCTCTGTTTGGTCCGTACCCTAGGTAAGACACCCTCCTCTTTGTTCTCTCAGTGTCGTCTGTGTGAGGGGAAATGTGGAGCAATTACAAAAAAGAAGAAGAATAAACAGCTTCAGTATTTTGGCTGTTGTGTGTTTGCCCTTAATTCTATAAAAACCTGTTTTTGGTGGCATAACTGTAAATAAGGTGTTGTAATTTTTTTTAGCCACCTTTGTGCTTTTTCTTTCTTAAGCCCCTGTAGGCAGGCCAACAAGCATAGGTGACACCGGTGTGACTGCTATTAATTTTGCTTCGCCTCCTTTCCTTTCTTAGTTGTTTCTTCCATCGCCGATCCTTTCGTATCTATTTTTCCCCCCCTTTTGCCCACCCTGTCTCTTTTGGTCTTTACATCTTTGTCTTGTTCTGTCTCTCTTCATTTGTCCTTCAGCCTGCTGAAGAAGATCGAGAGAGAGACCTGGAGGGAGAGCGGGATCTCTCTGATCGCTACCGTCACCCGTTTAATGGAAAGGCTGCTAGACTACAGGTGAGCATGCACACACGTTCACAAATACTTACAGAGACACACATGCTTAGTCTTTTTAGTCAAATTCTCAATGTTTCTATTGCAGGGATTGTATGAAGTTGGGAGAAGTGGATGGCAAAAAGATCGGATGTACTGTCAGTTTACTGGTGAGTACCTTAAACTGTGTCAGGCAAATATGTTAATGTTTATCTTCTATTCAACTCTGAAGTTATTACCTTTTTAATTCAAAATGATGAAAAAGTAAAACATATGTAATATATAGAGGATAATTGAGTATTTTTGTGTGGTTTTTTTTTTCTTACTTAACTGGAGTTATGTGCAAGAGGACCTCAGTGTGTAGGCAGAGGGATCAAAAGGACCCTGCAAATCAGCAGCTGAACTATATTGTTGCACCACTTTTAAATGCCCTCATTACTTCTTTAAATTCCCTCTCTAATGGTTATGATGGTCTCTCTGCTAATGTTTCCCTCTTTCTCTTGTGTTTTTTCATTGTATCATCGACTGCTCCTGGCAGAACTTCTACAAAACAGAGTTGAACAAAGAGGAGATGTACATCCGCTACATTCACAAACTGTATGATCTGCATCTGAAAGCACAAAACTACACAGGTACATTGAAAGGAATATACTGCCTTGTTGTACAGTGTGGCTGAGCGTGGGTGATGCATTATTGCTGTTTTACTGTTTGTCATAACCAGGGCTTTAAGTTGGGATTTGGCAGGGAATCGTCAGGTCTACTGTAAGGGGACAGAAATAAGTCATTACGTAATTCCCACTGTGAGGTCCAGTAGGGTTTTTAATTTGTTTTTCTTTTTGCAGCTTTTCCTGCTGCTGGTTCTGAGGTTTACTAAACTTTGTGGATTTAGCCAGCTACATTCTACAATATATAAGAAGATGTTACCTGAGCCATCACTAATTTCTTAGTCGACTAAACGGGAAAAAAAACAGACCCCCGTTATTGGGTTAAATTTGATAACTGTTCAGTGGAAAGTGTCAAAAACTAATAACCAAGGCATTTTAAACCATTTATCACATTCTCCAATAATGAATCATAGCTATGCTGCACCTTGCATTGTGAAATATAAACATTACACTTTCATGTGTTACTAAAATATGACAAAATAAACATCCAAAAAGCTAATAAATTGCAACTGAAAGTTGTGGTGCATTGTGCTGTGCATTATGAATGATGCATGCTGTTTGAAAATTTTATATAACAACCATATGACAACCACTTGTTAAAATCTAAAATAACAAAATAATAAATCATCCAGCCATTTTCTTCCACTCATCTGAAGTCAGGTCGCGGGGCCAGCAGGGAAGCCCAGACCTCCCTCTTGCCACCTCCTTCAGCTTATCCGGGGAGTCTTTCCTAGACCAGCCGATAGATGTAATCTTGTCAACATGTTGGGGTCTACGCATGTTAGGACATGCTCGACCGGAACACCTTACCCAGGAGGCGGCAGCCTTAGCGGTCTCCTTTCGATGTGGAGGAGTAGCGGTTCTACTCTGAAGCCCTCCAATTGAATGAACTCCTCACCTAATGCTAAGGCAGAGCCCATCCACCTTTCTGAGAAACCTCATTTCCACAGCTTGTATCTGTGATCTCATTCTAATAATGTTAACAAGTAGATCAGGTGTAGATTAACAGATTCATGGCTTTTCTCAACAATGATGCACCATCTGGTGGCAGATGGCTTCACAACATTTTGGACACAATTTACCGGCATTGGGCATCAATTAAAATTTTAACAGTTAGATTAAACAGCTCGGTTAAATCCGATACAGACGAGTGACAACAGCAAGGATTAGTCAGCTAGTTGCACGCATCTCCAGTGCACACCCACAGAAACATTGGCTTACACAACAAAACAAAAAAACAAACAAACAAACAAAAACACATACATATAAAATACAAAATATTAGTTACAGTTACAAAATGTTATCTTAGCTATCGGTGGCTTTTAGTAAAGAACACGAAGGAATAGCATGCTAACAGGCAGCAAAGAAAAATAACTTTCACCTCGTTCAAATATATTTTATCTGCAAAAGCCAAAAGTTGGACGCCATCACTCTCAAAGATTTATCATGAAAATGCATATGTTCCCAACTTGCTGTCTGGTTTAATATCTTTCCCTTACTCAGGCTTTTTGCCTGCTACTTGCCTCATACAGTCTGCTGCTTTTTATCTTTTCACCAGTGAAGGGCTCTGTGTTTACAATGATTTGGCTGCCGCTGGCAAATTTGCCAAAGAAGCAAAAGTACAAAATAACGACAGCAATGAAACTACAACTACTCGCACCTCATTTGAGGACAATTCCCAAATGTATAAAATACAGTTCACATCACATTCCCCAGTTGATATTTTATCCATCCATAGAGCGTTAGCTGAAAGTAGGATGTAAAATCAAAATCTAAAGAACAGGATTAAACAAATGCAACAAGAGAAAATTCAACTAGAGAAGTTTAGACAAATGGAGGCCCAAAATAAACACTTGGGAGAAACGCACAATGAATTTCCCATGAATAGACAAGACCAACAAATTAAAAATACACAGTATCAGCCCAACATGCAGATTATAAATGAAGGCTGGGGAATGATGTTTAGTCAAATACGGCAACAAATTATTAACCTGATGTGAGAAAACAAGAAAAACAGCGCTCAATTAAGAGAAATCTCCTGCCAGCTTCATGAAATGGAAGATATTAATGAGGAGATGGAGGAAAAGAATCAGGAGCTGAAAATGAAGTTTGATGAAGGCCTGGTAAAAAAAAAAAAAAAAGAAAGAAAGAAACTCTGCAAGAGAAGGGCCAACAGGACATAAAACAGAAAGAAATTGACTGTTAAGTTTCAGAACATCGAAAAATACAATGAAGGCTTGCAAGTATCGCTCGAAATAGCACTACACAAAAATGCAGAAATACTTCAAGAAAAAGTGCAAGAAAATCAGAAAGAAGCTGAATTTCTCCAGATTCTCTAGATTTTTCCAAGACTTTGAGAGGAGAAATCTAGAACTGCAGGTATTTTTAAAAAAGAATGAAGGACAAAACCATTGAACTAGAATGAAAAAAGATGTTCAAAGATGGAGTGTAGGTTCAATGAAATGCTAAGAAAAAATACAGTTTATACTGAAATGCAGGCGCAAAATCAAGAACAAGAGAGAACACATGAAGACCTGCAGTGTACGCTTCAGGAAATGCAGAGGAGAAATAAGGAGTTAGAAGGCATGTGCAACAAAGTGCAACAGAGAAATGCAGACATGCACGGGCCAAAGCTAATACAGGAGGCAAAGTCTAAAGAACTGAATGAAAAGCTTGAAGAAAAACAAGCAAAACCAGAAGAACTTGACAAAAGATACAAGAAACGTGAGACGTAAAATGCAGACACAATGAAAGACATGAAAAACCTCATCCTTTAAAACAAAGAGCCCTAGTTTCCGCTTTTTCCAGAAGAGGGACTCTGCTGCTTCCTCACTTGATTCTGAGGAGTAGCCTTGTCTTCCTCTCCCTCCTACCAACTCTCCTCACTCCTAACCTCCTCCTAATCTCCCTTCTTCATCCTTTTTCTTTCTGTTTTTCACCCTCAACCCCAACCAGTCGCAGCAGATCGCTGGCCCTCACTGAGCCTGATTCTCCCGGAGGTTTCTTCCTGTTTAAAGGGAGTTTTTCCTCCCCACTGTCACCTAGTGCTTGCTCAGAGGGAATTGTTGGGCTGCGTTCACTTTTGACCGCATTAATGTTTTACATTTTTAGCAGTATGGTCTCCTGGTTTTACTCACCCAATAAAGAAAGGGATAGACAAAAAAACGTGTTATGTTTCTCTTATGAAATAGGCCAGAATATCCACAGATGTTTAAAATAAGAAAAACACATGCATAATATGCATTATTTAGACTGATGAAGATCATAGATTTTACACACATTTGGATTAAAAATGTAAAAATAAATCTCATGTAAATCAGAATATGACATGTAAGCATTAACCACAACTGCAACAGGGGAGAGAAGGGGGGTAAAAAACGCTGCATGCAGGTGTGACCATGGGGTGATTTAATGGTTTCTGTGGCATCAGTTGGAAGCACAGGCTGACTGCAGCATATGAAATTCAAGCTCACTGCCTATCAGATTTAATTGGTCATTAATCAAAGGTGTGGGATTGCAGTTCCAGATAGGTCCGTCCCACTTTAACCCCTGGTCTGAACACATACTGTATGATGATTATTGAAATGTGCTTTCATGTTGTCATCTGTTCATGTTCTTCTGCTTCAGTTTATTCATCAGTATTTGAGACACTGAATCCTTCACAGGTTCTTTAAACAAGAAAAAAAACAAGCTGCTAAATGTAAATTAATATGCTGTTTTTCTCTGTGTATGCTCACAGAGGCATCCTACACCCTGCTGCTCTATGACGAGTTATTGGAATGGTCAGACAGGCCGCTCAGAGAGTTCCTCAACTACCCCATGCAGAGCGAGTGGCAAAGGAAAGAATATTTGCATCTCACTATCATCCAGAACTTCGACAGGGGGAAGGTAAGCTGGAAAGCGCCAGTTTTTCCTCCACAGTCATCCGTCCAATGCGTTTGCATTTGACTTTACAGAAACCAGAACATTTGTTATGTGATGTAATCTGTGACGTTTCTAGCACACTGGCAAGGTAGAATGAAGGAAGTAAGCTGAGCTCAAACACCAGCAGGACAACTGGTTCCCTATAACACCGCTAAATGCCAGTGAATGTACTGTGCCAGTGTAAAGCAACAGCATGTTCAGTTTTATTCAGAGGAATTTGTGCCAAGCTAATACCCAGCAGCACGTCAGCTTCTCATGCATATTCAAGAGCCTTCTAATTTAAATGCATTTCTATTTCATACCTGGCAACGAAATAGAGGCGCAGGCATATTATTGATGGCTCTCCTAGAGTAAATATATGCTGGCCATTAATACGTATATTTCAAAATAATAAGCACCAACAGTTTCATAAAACATTAATAGTCGGCTCAGACGCATCGGGGTGAAAGATGAGAGAATTTCTTTTCCTGCTTGTTTAGTAGATATGACATCATTCACGTAAAATGAAGAGGAGGGCCAAGAAGAGATATTTCTATCTGTTATGAACTGTGACGTTGACTAGAGGTAGCAGCACCTCTTCCACTTAATCGGGGGAATTGCGGGTGGCTGTAATTAGAGTGGGATTCATATTGTCCCACAGTATTCCACGCTGTTCCTCTCAGATGGCGATGATGGCCACGCTGACTGTTAAAGCATGATTCGCTCTGATGGCGCCGCATTTAGCTAAAATAATCTCATCAGTGAGAAATGTGAGCGCAAACAGAGCTCAGCTGATTCAGGATGCAGCGTTTCTCACTTGATAAACGGTTCCCAGGCTGTTGTTTTGTTTTCGTCTCTCAGGAGTTGCTTTCTTTCATCATCCCAACTTCACTTCTCTTTTCCAGTTTTATCTCGTTATCCTAACTACCTTTGCTGTTTCTCTGCACTCTCAGGGGAAGGGGGGAAGTGGCAAAACAAAACTACTCTCACCCTCTCAAAATAACACATCACTAACACAGGGGGGTGGGGGGGATCTCTTTAAATCGTTAAAAATGCTGCCCCTCCTTACTCGTAGTGCAAATATCCTTTACATTCCCGAATTATGACACCTTCCAGTGCTGCCGATCACAGAGTGGAAGGCAGCAGGAAAGGAAAGCTTTTCACTTAATTAGTGAGATGGTCGGTGCTGCACGTACCTGCATGGAGAGGTTGTTTGTGTCTGCTGGCGTTGTTGACTCGCCAGTGCCATCCAGTGGAGACCGATTGTGTGAGCACTGCAGAACAAGTGTCTTAGTGTTAAGTAGGTTTCGGGTCAGTCTGTAACTGTCAGACTGGTCACGATGAAGGTGACAGGGAATAAGTGTGTGTTTTTGTGTCCTCAGTGTTGGGAGAATGGCATCATCCTTTGCAGAGAGCTTGCTGACCAGTACGAGTCGTACTACGACTACAGGAACTTGAGTAAAATGAGGGTAAGTTGTTCCAGAAGCTGTGGGCATGCTGCTTGAGGAGTCCTTTTTTTTTTAACCTGATGATGCCCTGGTCAGTCAGAAAAATGCACAATATAACTAACAGATTAGACACTACTGGTTTATAAGCAGTTTTGTCTTTTATTGTCAGATGATGGAAGCGTCTCTCTATGACAAGATCATGGATCAGCAAAGATTAGAACCTGAATTCTTCAGAGTCGGATTCTATGGGAAGAAGTTTCCTTTCTTCTTACGGGTATGTAAATCACCATATTCCCTCTTTGTCTTGAACAGCTAGTTGAAGAGAATAATACTTTCACCCTCTTCAAAAAAGAAACGGCGCTTCTGAAAGAATTAACTTTTCTTATATAAGACTCCACCAGTGGAAGGTGACATTCAGCAAGTCTTATTCAGTGCCATTTAATGATGTAACAGGCCCTGTCCTTGGTGGAGTTTGCAGATGGTGCTGCAGTTTCAGTCTGTGCCCACTAGATGTCAAGCTAACCCCACGCTGCTTCTTTCCTAACCACCCTCCACTGCAGAATAAGGAGTTTGTGTGCCGAGGCCATGACTACGAGAGGCTGGAGGCGTTCCAGCAGCGGATGCTCAACGAGTTCCCCCACGCCATCGCCATGCAGCACGTAAACCAGCCCGACCAGACCATATACCAGGCAGACGCACAGTGTATCCTTCAGTGTACATGGAGGCATGAAATGAAGTTGTGGTCAAACACGAAACCCTAACTGAGCAGATAGAGTCTTGGACGTGGGGACTAAACCGACTGCATATGCATGCATGTGCTGTCAGGAAGACTCAGCTAGCTTTGTGTATACACGTACACAATTGCCCTGCAGGCGACATGAGGCACATGCTATCACGCAAACATACAGTGCTGCAAATTGCATGCAGTATACAAAATGTAATACAAATCACAATCAGACACACTAAGGTTTTGCATTTCCTTAAACACAACAGCTAAGAGCCAGTTCCTACCAGGTTCAGATTCACTCCTACAGTATGTGGGACTTTTTAATTATTCACACCAATGTAAGGGACAACTGTTGGCCTAGATAGAAGAGGGAAGAAAACAGGCAGACTCGATGACATAGTGACACAAAGACTGAAGGAAACAACAGTAAAAGAGAGAACAGGGCTGAAGATAGAGAGACATGTTTACCAGCTATGAAAGTGAGGGTGGTGTCTGTCTTTCTGTGTGTGTGTTTGTCACTGCAGCAAATTGCAGTCTTAGTGTAGCAAGAACAATCGCAAAAAGGTTTAAAGTATTTTGGCAGGTGTTTGTATGTCTTCCTGTCTGGAGGTTGGCAGAGTTTGTCACCACAGTAGTGTTGCAGCCCTCAAAGTTGCCGTTAGGAAATATTCCAGGTGTGGATGTGACATCAGAATGTAAACTGATTAGAAAATAGCCTCAAGTTAAGATGTACTTTTCATTTTTTAATACGTTTATGTGCGATGCGCCTACCTTTTATACACACGCCCCACTCAAAGTGACATCTGAATGAAGTAGCAGGCTGTTGTGTTGTTCTCACATTACGCCAATCAATAGTCTCTCTGATTGCTCACCCATCTGTAAATCCTTGATACAAACACTCATGCATATGAATTCATGTGCATCAGCTCTCCTCCCTCTCTCTGATATAGTTGTTCATCAGTGCAGGGCTTCTCATAATAAAGGAGAGGCTGGGCATTTTTGAAAGACACTTAACTCACTTTTCACTCCTTAACTTTTTAAACTGCTCAAGTTGTCAAGTCTCACTGTATGTTTTCTCATACTAGTCAAAAGAAAAACTTCTTTTTCCCTCTTGCTTTACAGTGTTGGGCAACAGTTTTGAGTCACCCATCATTTCTTTTTATTCTGCTAGGAAAATGGGAAGAAGCAAAAAAAAAACAGCTTGTATAATCCTAACAAGCTTGGAAGTCAATTATTTGGTATGATCACGTTTATTCTTCAACACAGCCTGAACTCTCTTAGGCACGTTTTATTGTCATTTCTTTAAGTAGTCTTCAGGAATAGTTCACCAGGTTTCTTGAAGGACATATAAAGATCTTCTTTGGATGTTTGATGCTTTTGTTGCATATTCTGTCAGGATGATCCCACACTGCTTTAATAATGTTGATCTGGGGAGGCCAAACCATGACTAATAGTGCTCCACTGTGCGCTTTTCCATCCAGATATGCATTTAATGCATTTGCAGTGTGTTTGGGATTGTTGTCATGCTGAAACATTGTTGCCAAACAGGTGTTGTTATGTTACTGATGATTCAAAATCTCACAGTACTTTTCTGCATTAATTGCATCAATTTTGAAAAGTTTCCCAAACAATGACAGAACCTTCACCATGTTTTACACATATTTTACACACATTACACACAATTTGAACAAAATTTCATGTGTACTATGCGTTAGAACCTGACTAACATAGGACTTTTAAGGCCATACTAACATTTGGTGATTTCTCATTCTGATATATAGACCGATATATCAGATTTTGAAACATAAAAAGATTTTCCTCACACTTATTTTGTGAAGATATTAGTGAGTCTGTTCTAAAAATAATTTGACAATGCAGCTTAAAACTAAACTTTATGGTTTCAGAAACGTGTTGTCAACATGGAAGTTGCAGAGTGCCCTCTGCTGGACAAACTACACAACATCAACATTTACGACATGGTTGAAAGGTGTTTCTTCTGTCTCGTCTTTTAAAAATTTCCTTTATCAGCAGTTACAAATGCTGATACACATATCAGCAAATCGCTGATATTGTCCAATGATATTAGCTAGCTGATACGTTGGTCCGGCTCGACTATACATTAGTCTATGCCAGCAAATGTTTGGCCAATATCTTGATTAAAGACACACATAAGCTCTTGCCTATGTGTGTCTTTGTCATGTTTGAAGTTCCGATATGCTTTCGGGTCATTGAAGATTTCTTTCCATTTAAGTCTGCAGTGCTTTCCCTTGTCACTCTCTCTTGCACTTTCCTTAACTTCCGGGGCTTTCAGACCTGCAGATCTATGCTGTAACCCCCATCCCCGACAGTCAGGACGTGCTTCAGAGAGATGGAGTCCCTGACAACATCAAAAGCTTCTACAAGTTTAATCACATCTGGAGATTCAGATATGACCGGCCCTTTCACAAGGGCACCAAAGACAAGGAGAATGAGTTTAAGGTAAAGAAAATTTCTCTGCATTTATCTAAGGTTATCTTCTCTTCAAACCATCAATTGTGGATTTTTGCTGAGTGGAAAAAAGGAAAAAAAGGAGCCTGAATGTGGAGTCATTGCAAAATGTTATGTGCTATGAAAACAAGTGTTTTTTTAATGAATATTTCAAAAGTTAAAATCATACATTTCTGAACATTAACATTTTTCACTGATACGAAACAGCTTCATTTACTTCCTTCTTTGCCCTGTTCATCCATCATGGGCCATGTAGGGAGTGATGGTTTGAACCAGTGCTCAGGTATTACTTTGTGTATAGTGCATGTTTTATTCATTGTGACTCCGGTATCAGTAATTATACACAGGAACTCGGATACTAGTCAGAGCAGTGTACTGCTTGGTGCAAATGAAGCCTTACAGCGTGATGTAGTTATACACACTTCACACAGTCACGCAGATGCACACACTCTAAACAGATACACACACCCGACACACAGACGCGGATATTATTCTCATAAATATTCTGCTTTAATGCACACGCTTCATGCAGCCTTCTCATCTCACTTCCATCAAGGCTATTTGGCCAAATTTAATCGTGATATCATATTTCCATCAGGATTGGATATTTCTGGTCCTTAGATGGGAATAATATCTATGATAAACTTTCACATAGTGACAACAGTATGCCGCAGTCAGGATATGGTAATAAACCGAAGTAGGAAAGAAAGCTTTTCTTGAAGTTTCTATCTGCATGACAGAAATTGCTTTTTTATGTGAGATTCTGCTTTCAACTTCCTGCTCTTAAACTGCAGTGCATGTTTTTTTTCTATCTTTTTTTTTTTCCTCAAGACTTGTTCAGGAGGATTTCTTGGCCTTAAAAAACATAAAATCAATAAAAGGGCAGCAATGTTGTGTAGTGAGTCGGAAGACCTTTCTTCAACCTGAGGACACTGGATCAATAGTGCATGTCAGCGCTCATCTGCTCTGCTGGAGTGTCCTTGAGCAAGATACTGTCTCTAAATAAATGAAGCTATACTGTGTTAGCATCTTGATCATTAGAAAGCCTTTAGAAGGGTCACCTGAACAAAAATGCCCCCAAAGTTGTGAAAGGATTGCCGATTTTTGAAAGAAATTAGGATAAAATAAAGATGTGGGGGTTAAGGTAACAGAATATATCAAATACTTGGGTTTAAAAGTAAAAATACGCAAGTGACATAAAAATATAAAGTAAAAATACCATCCATCTATTCTCTTCCGCTTATCCTTTTTTAGGGTCGGGGGGGGGGGGTGCTGGAGCCTATCCCAGCAGTCTTAGGGCAAGAGGCAGGGAACACCCTGGACAGGTCGCCAGGGCTAACACATAGACACAGACAACCATTCACACCTGCATTCACAACTATGGGCAATTTAGAGTTACCAGTTAACCACAATTGAACTCAGGACCTTCTTGCTGTGAGGCAACAGTGCTAACCACTGTCCCGCCCAAAGTAAAAATGCATGGATCACATATCCATAACTCTTTGCAATTGCCCTTTAGCCCCAGTTAGCATAACAAGATGTTAAAGTAACATGGTAGCATGCCCACTACACATCAGATTGTCATTGTGATTAAATTAGAACACCATTACTAGCATTTGGCATGAAAAATCACTGTGGCATTGAGGTTACAGTTCACGAGAAAAACTAGCATACTAGCTGTTTTAAGAAACTAGCATGGCTGTAGACGCTTAAACATGCTGTTGTTCTTATTAAGTACTAGCAAGCCTGTAGATCTTGACAAGGAGGGAAGTTTCTAGTGCTAAGTACAGTACACCCCCCCAAAAGATAACTGTTTGCCGTCTATATGTAACATGTCTATAAAATAGTGTTGTTTCACTTGTATTATAAATCTATTATATTTAGAGCCTGCTGTTAAAATTAAAATTTCATAGCTTGCGTGCTGTCTTAATGACCTTTTGAGAGGCTGGAAATATAACAAGCATGCTGGCTGACAGCATAACTGTTGGAGAGGAGATTAGACATATGACATGTGAGTAAAAGTGTGTTTTTGGGTAGTAGGCTTTTTTTATATTTTCCTTTAACTGTGGATCAACAATTAAATCCTGAACAGTGCTGCCACTAAGATATGTGTACAGCGAGCCTAAGTATTTATGGATTTTTTTTTTCTGTATGTTTAGCAATCAGCTAATGCTCATGGATATATTGTGTGTATGCAGAGTCTGTGGGTGGAGAGGACAACTCTGACTCTGATCCAGAGTCTTCCAGGCATCTCCCGCTGGTTTGAAGTTGAAAAGAGAGAACTGGTGAGTGTGACCCAGTCTGATGAAATAACAGTGAAGGCATAAACACAACACACAGCCATTTCACACAAGGGACACAGTGATACTTTCTCTTTTTTTTAATTTTGCAGGTTGGAATTTAGAGTAATGACAGCCAATACACAAGTATTGATCCAAGTCATTAGACTGAGCAGCAATCATGACCTAGGTCATAGGTTTGGGGCTATTGGATGTTCAGTTTCCGCAATTGGTTTGATTGGATGTCACGCTAAAAGCCAAACTGCTTTACTTTGATTGCCAACGTGTCCAATTTTTAGAAATGATTTTTGTATTGGGATTTTTTCCCCCTGTAAGTGGCAAATTCCTGTTATATTTGACATGGGACAATTGCTAAACTGTTACATGTAAATGCTTTGTCTTCTCAATCAGATTTCTAAGGGTCAGATTTACACGGATTTTGAAATGTTGCTCTGTGCAGTTGCGCTTAGACCAACACAGTGTCTGTCTGTGATGGTCTAAGCGCATATTCTTTACTTCACAGCTGCTGAGCGTGGTGTGAAATTGTGGATTGTAAAGCCAGTGTTACTCTATGATGGCTGTGGAGTGCAGTAGCATTTAAAATGGAGACTGGCAAAAGCTCAATTAGCAAAAGGATTAAGCTTTGTGTGAGAGGGAAAAAATAGAGAAAAAGAAATCAGGATGAAGGAGAAAATATTTCGCTGTGCCTTCACGAGTATGTGTCAGAGTGTACATATATTAATGTATATGTTTAAAAAATAGTACTTCGTTTTAAATGAAGCTGCTACAATAATTCTTTATAGTAATGGTTAATAAATTGATACATGTAGGTGTTTTTTGTGTTTTGGTAAATAACACAAATACAATTAAAGATACTGACCCAACTTTGCAGCTGCCTCACTCAGAGAGCCGTTTTCACTGAAAAGGCTCTTTAAAGCATTTCCAACAAATTTAACAACAAGCTGGTATCGAGTGTTTACTTCTAAAAAGACTCATTTTGGATGTCAAGTATACCACATAATGTGTAAATAAGCTGGTGCTAAAACTTCTACCATGTCAACTTAAAAGGTCCAAATGATTTTGGCAACATTGTATTTTTTTAAGCTGCTTTTCCAATTGCTGTATTGTAGAAGAAGTTCTGTTCTGGGACAAAAAAGTGGTCAAAACTAAAGCATTACAAGCTGAAATATCCTGATTTATAGAACCTAATATGTTTTAAACTGCTGCACCATTCACTATAAAGGACCTCAGTAGCATTTATAATTTAGCAGACCCTCTAAAATGCCCATATTGCTCAAATATCTTATAGATATTTTAGCTTCCAGATATTATTTGTAAAGCTCCCTTTAGAGCGTCATACAAAAAGCTACAAAATGTTTCTTCATCCTTCATGTGAACAGGTGGAGGTAAGCCCACTGGAGAATGCGATTGAGGTGATCGAGAACAAGAACTTGCAGTTGCGCACATTGATCACCCAGTGTCAGAGCCGGCAGATGCAGAACATCAACCCTCTCACCATGTGCCTCAACGGGGTCATCGACGCCGCAGTCAACGGGGGACTGGCCCGCTACCAAGAGGTATGAATGGCTTGCTGGAGGATAAGGTTGGAGGATTTTAGAGACCTAAGCAGGAATGAGAGGCAGTGACATATGGATTACCTAACGATGCATGAAGGTGGCTTAAAATGGAGAGATGTATGGACAGAAAGTGTTTTGTGGAGGGGTGGAGCGGATGAACAGATGGATGGATGGATGCATCGATGGCTGGATGATGGCTTGACCAAGTAGATGGATGAGTGGAAAGCTGGAGGGGGCGGAAGTGGGAAAATGAGATGGATGGGTAGTGTAGGAATAGGTCAATGGGGGGGATTTTTTTGGTCAGATAGAATGATAAGGTGGATGTGGGGGGAAAAGAGAGGTGAGGTCAAATAATGGCAGATAGATGAATGGGAGGAAGGAGTTTAAGGGATTAGATGGCTAATGTAGTCCTAAAAATTGGAAAGAAGTTGTCATGTTTGCAAATTACTGAATTACTGAATAACAAATTATATATAAATACGCCACTCATGTATTTTGAAGCAAGTATGTGTTGCAGAGAGAACAATTGCTAAAATGTGTTTAAGTAAAACTAGATGGGAACATCGTCAACGTAACACCAAACACAGGACCAAATTGGTGGTGTATTTAGCTTAATGTTAGCATTTTAGCCACTATGTTCATGGCTGCGCTTTAAGCGTTATCTGTGGAAACATGAATAACAACCACAGCTAGTTTAGCTAGCACAGGCTCCGGAACAGCTTATTAGCTAATGCATGGCGATTACAGCACCAATGCTTTATTTGGCAGAGACATAATGCCAGTTCTTTACAGTGTTACAGTCATTAGTAAAGATTATAAGAATCTCCATCATTGTAGGTGTACAACTTTCAACTTTACCTTAGCACCCAACCCTTTTGGTGACATCCACCAAGTTTAGCTAATTATATACCAAGCCGAATTCTTAAGGAGGCAGAGCGCCAGATTAATAAAGTACAAAAATCTAACTAGTCATATCTTCCAATCACACAAACTTATAGTATTTATATGATGAAGTGGTAACAGATTGGTATGGAAAGTTGAAATATGGGCAATCTCATCGAGAGCTCCATTTACTGCTGCTTTTTTAAATGCTCCGTGAGTGGAGACACTTTAACCATTAGGAGCTCAACTGAAAAGAAAGAAGACTAAAAAAGAAGAAATAAAGATTTTTTTTTTTTTTTGTTCTTCACAAATTGAGTGGACTCGGCTGCCTTCTCTGTGTCGCATAGCAACCACTGTGACAATGCATGTGTGTTCTGTGGAACATATACTGTATGTGTGTGCTTGTGAGTGAAGCGCATGTCCTCAGTACAAGTACCCTATTAAGGGTTGTAGGACGCCGATAAAAGCCCAAAAATAAGCATCATAGAAGTGCTTTGCTGCCAGTATTTTGCTGAAAACAAAAAAATCTATATAAAATTTTGCAACTTCCAAAATATTTACTCCCATTTTACACACTGTTTACGAGGTTAGGTATATAATGATATGCATAGAGATGTTTCTCTGGGTAAACACTGACCAGCATTTCCTTCAAATCGTTTGTAATTTATATTTTCACATAAATAACAGAAAGTGATCATACCGCATGAGCCGGACACAGATTTGACCTTTTTTTTGTTGTTTTGTTTTGTTTTTTAATTTGTTTGTTTTTTTCTGCAGCAGACACATTGGCACAGATATCAGCAGCTCATTTTTCTTGGCAGAATATATCATGCGGTGCCCCACAGACTGCATCTATAAATCTATTAATTTACCCGCGTAATGCCGATTGACAGCTGTGGAGGTTTGCTCGGCTCCAAATGAAGGAGAAATTGTCGTTATTAATATTCAGATTTATTGCTGTAGTTTGAGTTGAAACCCTTGAGGGGGAATGCTGTCTGATTTATTCCCCCCCTCCCCTCAGCATTCCGTCTCTAATTGGACTTTTCTAATGATTAACTGAGCCACTCCACGGTGAGGTCTCACTCCCTGCAGCCCGACGAGAAATTTCCATCATTTGTAGAAAATTATTGATTATTTTTTGATGCCGTTTCTGGGGGTCTTGGATAGAATTTCCTGGTGAAATTCAGTACTTCTCTCTTTGAGCTTCCCACCTCACCATAGAGTAATAATGTTTATGCAATAAGATTTTTTTTCTGTTGCACAGTTTAATAAGAGGGAATATTATATCCAGCACATACTAATTTATGCCATCTTGATAAAGATCTGAGGATGCCTGTCTGGAATAATAAGGTTCCTTATTTTATTGAAGTTTCATAGTCTGCAAGCCGCATGCATCCATTGATAGGCATCTATGTGTGTGTTTGGGAGTGCATATGTCTGAAGCAGCCTTCAGCTTCTCTTCTCTTAAGTGTCTCTTTGGAGATAGACAGCTGTGTCCTTGAGAGAGGAGCCGTGCTGATCTTTTTAGTGAACTCCTCCTTACCTTTCAATCTCGTTTTTTTTTGTGTGTGTGTGTGTGTGCGGCAGATTTATAAGCAGATTGTGAGCTGGGTCTTTTCATCGGTTCTCCCTCGCTTTGTGTACTCTGATGCAGATTGAAAAGGATTTACCATAATCTGTAGACACACTGCAAGTGTTGATGGCATTGTAAACAGGAAAGATCTTGCATTTAATGTATGGAAGTGACAACCCCCCCAAAAAAAAACAGTTATCATCATTCAAAGCAGACCGGGGCATTTTTCATCTTATCAGTTTCTCCTTTGAGTCGGGTTTTTTTTTTTCGTGTGTGAAGGCAGTGTCTGGGAAAGTGAATAGAAAGCACAGTCTGCAAGCCAAAATCAAGAAGGATGATGTTTCTAAAGAGACATGATCTCTAGCAGAGCACAATGACACGAATGAAAGTGATATAAAAGGGGCTTTTAAAATCGCAGACCAAATTGGCTCTTAAATCAAAGCAAAATCAATGCTTTGATTTCACTAACATCCATTTGGCACTGTATTTTTCGCCTTCTATTTTTAGCCACTATGTACTTTAATTCTGCCCACTGAACCTGATATTAATATTGCAACACAAATTTGCCAGACAGGACTTTTACACCCTGCATTTCAGTAGGATGTGATTTTTTTTTTTTTTAAACTCAAATTTTTCTCAGTTTTTGTGAACATTTTAAAGGCAAAGTACTCAACAAATAGCTGTGTGGACACTAATTCGCTGTGTCAGGCAGGCTGCAATTCAGGTAGCACTGCTGTGGAGAGAAAAAAAAGCCCGCTGCTTCAGCTCCCAGGGCATACATAACAGATGTTCTGCATTTTTGCCTCCATGCAGGCCTTTTTCGTGAAGGACTACATTATGAATCACCCCGAGGACGGAGAGAAGATCGGGCGACTGAGAGAGCTCATGTTCGAGCAGGTTGGAAACATCACTTGAGCTCATGATGTCTTTTTAAATGCAAAGACAAGATTAATCATTTTTATCAGCTAAATTTGGCTTTCAATTATTGTGCACTTTTTTTTGTTTGTCCTGCAGGCACATATATTGGAGTATGGCCTCGCGGTGCATGAGAAGTTTGTTCCTCAAGATATGAGACCCCTCCACAAAAAGTTAGTGGACCAGTTTCATCTCATGAAGTCCAGTCTAGGCATACAGGTAGGCATCGACTTTAAAGAAAGCCTTTTAAAATGCTGTACACGTGTAACTCAATGATAGATTCAAATTTCATGTTAAACAGAGGTTCGTTTACCTAATGAATGTCATTCATGTGTAAGGATGATTAAAGCTGTCTAACATGTGTTGCTTTATTTTCCTCAAATTACTTATCAGAGTCTTTGAGCCTTAATGGAAACAAACAGTGAATGTGACAATAGAAACTGACTGCTGTGCTAAGAATTCTGAGTAAATGACCCCTTTATTCCTCTAAAGGGGAAAGCCACCCCTCATTAAACAAACTGCCCTCATCTGCATGTTGTGTGTTTTATTTACATACCTCACGCTGGCACAAAGAAGCATTTAATCATGTGCACTTTCTCCCCCTCCCAATTTAAAAAAACCCCAGGAGTTTCCAGCATACGTGCGCGCGAGCCCGGTGCACTTCACCAACGGAAGCCCGCGGACGTGCAGGAACTCCGTGCCCAGCATCATTAGCCCAGATGGCGGCAGAGGAGTTGCCAGGCGGAGGTGACGGCTCTTTTCTTAATTTCCATAGCTTTACGTGTATGTCTCTGTCTTTCTCAGCTAATTAAATTAACAAGTGAGGAAAACGTATTGCTTTTCAATGTCAATTACTTCTCTGGTTTATTATGCCAAGTCACCCAAAAAGATCTTTAACTTCCATCTCTGGAGTGCATAAAATTTCTCCTTCGTATTCTCTCACCTTCCTTTACTCGGTCTTAAAGCGCTGCCCTTCAGTGCAGACCTTTGTCCGCATCTTACTTTCTTTTTCTTTTGCTTTTTGTGTCTCCATCTCACCTCGAACGTCACGCTCTCTGCCTTTTCTCTCTTCCTCCTTTACTGGCATAGCTCAGTACAATAGGTGTGGGTGGCTGGCTGGCACCCACAGGGATGTTTTCTGTGTGGCTGCTGTCGGGCCAGCGGGCAGACTGTGTGTGTGTGCGTGCATGCGTGTGTGTTTTGATGTGTTCAGTGACCCTGCCACTTCGTCTACCTGCGACATTCTGCCTCCAGAGTCTGATCCCGCGGGGCGCAGCCACACACAAGAAAGATGGAGACGCACACATCACCTCAATCTCCCTGTGACATTTCGTATTTTTGCTTGTTGAGTTCTGATTTCTTTTTTCCTTTTTTTTCTATTTTCCAGTTTCCAACGAAGAACCAGGTCACATCTCTTTCTTGTGCCTTTTGGCAGCATGATGGAATGCTGTGATTGATGAATCAATTGCCTTCTTCTAATCTGGTATTTTCTGTTTCTCTGTTTGTCTATTTTTTTTCTTTTTATTGGCCTTACTGCTGCTGAATCTTTGGTGAGTGAACCATTTTAAAATCTAATCATGTATAATAGTATGAAACCTCACCCTTTGTATTGTAAATCATCATAACCCTCTCTCTTTCGCCCTTAGCCTCTTCAGCTACCCTGCGGTGAACCGTTACTCCTCGTCCTCTCTGTCATCTCAAGCCTCCAATGAAGTCAGTAACATCACAGGGCAATCGGAGAGCTCGGATGAAGTCTTCAACATGCAGGTAGTCTCCCTTTGTGCCTACGCCTACACGCCCACACAAAGGCACTTAACCTAGTAGATTGAGTCCATATCCCAGCATTTGCCCTCCTCCTCCCTTCAGATTTCACTTGCAATGCTTTTTAATCCACTCTCACTCTATTTCACTCCTATTTCTCCTCTGACCCTTTTTCTCTCTCTCTTCCACTCTTGCTCGTGTGAAACGCCGTCTGTCCGTGCAAATTGTCATGATTATATCAAATAAGGACATAGTGCTTTGTGTGGGCCCGTCCGGGGAGCCCCGCTGGAGTCTAATCTAAACTAGATTTGGCCAATTCAGAAAGCTGCCGACAACTCCTGGCAGGCTGTCTCCCGCACCTGGCAGGCTTGGAATAACAGGAAGAGAGGAAAACATGGGAGGGGAAAAAAAAATCTGTTGTCAGGGATGTGACTGAAGCTATTACAAAGAGTTAGTTTTGTGCTTCTTTTTTTCTTAAGTTTACAGAGCAGGTAGAATTTACAAAAAATTATAAGATGGACGAATCATAAATTACAAATATATGTATATATATTTATATGGTTTTAGTTTTGTTAATTGATTGAAGATGCCCATCATTATCTTGTTTCAGTCAGATGTTACTGTATTTAGTTAGCGGGGTGTATCCACACACTGCAAAAGAGCATCATACATGTAAATGCTAATTAATGCTACGTAACAAACCAATAAATAATAAAAGAATGGGTTCTTGGAGCATGGTTTTCTAACATAAGGCCCGAGGGCCAGAGCTGACCTGCCAGAGATTCCAGAGATTCCGACTGGACTTCTTTGAAAAATGTGAAAGGTGGCATAAATTTTGGACTTTTAACTGTATCTTCATAAGTTTGACAGCTTTTCCTACTGATAGCAAACAACTAGCAGTAAAGCAGTCTGTGTCATCACATACTAAGTAACCAAAGTGGCCACATCTCCAGTAATGCATACCTTTAAGCCTTAAACAGATGAGTTAGAAAAACTGCCACAGCCCTCTTTGTGTTAGACAGCAACTATATAAATTTTTCAAGTGAAGTTGGGCATTTTAACATGGCCATCTATGGGACTGAGTATCTTTTGAAAGCCGCCTCAAGTGGCCAGTTGAGGAAGTGCACTTTAATGATAACTTCTTTATTCCGCTGTTGCTTAGTACTGTTTTTTTTGTTTGTTTGTTTTTTTTACTTACTGAGAAAAAGGTAAATGTTACAGACAAAACTTATAATAGATGCTCAGCACAAACTAGATTAGAAATCAAGCATATCCAATATAAGCCAAGCAAACTGGGATTTTGTTTTGGTAGATGTATATTGTATTAATTATGAATATTCATGATTTTCTGCAGTTTGATGGTGGTATCAATGTAGTCATCATTTTTGTTTTTTCCACCTGCAGCCCAGCCCATCTACCTCGAGCCTCAGCTCCAACCATTCTGCCTCGCCCAACGTCACCAGCTCAGCCCCATCCAGTGCCAGAGGTGAGTCTGGCACTCAGCAACACCACTTATTATACAAAAACGATACACAATGGGCTTTTAGCTGATATTTCAATCCACACAGAGGAAGCAGACAGAGGTTCAACTGGACAGTCTGAACCTTTGACCTTTCACTGACACAATGTTCTCTCAATCCACCGCAGCATCCTGTCTGCTGAGGTTCGAGAGGTTAGATGACGGCTAGGGATAAATGCGGAGGAGGTTGACAGGGGGAAGAAAAGAGAACAATGAGGAGGGAGCATTGAATGGATAGTGCGAGACTGAAAAATAGAAGGAATACAAAATGAGCCCAGATTTAAAAAAAAAAGAAAAGAAAAAAATGAAATGAAATGAGCTGAGAGAAATGCTGTTGAAAGAAACATGGAGCTAGTGAAAATGCAAGAGAGAGTAAGAGATCATTATAGTTGAGTATCCCTCTTGGACTTCAGCACAATCTCCTGTCCAGGCCGGTGTCATCCAAGCCTCCTCTGCGGTGCATTTTGAATGTCTAATGCCTTCTCTTGCTCTCATCTCAATGTGTTCTGCTTGATCCCCGTCATAAAAAGTAAGAATATATGAAGACGTTTATGGAAGTGTACACACTCCCCTTTGGCAAGGTGCTGACAGCGGCCGACGCCCTTATAAAAGTGCCCTCTGTCTACCCATAAAGCATGTTGAGACTTATGGCTGCTGTGGTATTATCTGAATGAGAGCCAACGATGGGCATTTCATGCTCATGTGATAGACATCCAAGTGCTGTAATATTCGTTAATGGATCAGGATCCATACAATAGCTACAGCAGCTGAGGAGAAGTGCTGTGAAAAAAAACAAAAACGTACCAACATGTGTGTGGGGGCGGGCTTTTGTGTTCGTCTCCGTTGGCGTGTTACATATGTTATAGTGTCGAACTCTAGCACATGTCTCTGTTGTGATTGTCCAGTGTAACAGAGGAGGTGAGGGAGTGAGGAGGGTGTGTGTTAGAGTGTGTGTGTGTGTGTAGGAGTGGCCAAGCCATTTATCATGTTGTGGAAGTAGTGAGGCTGAAAGAATGGTGGAGAGGCTTGGAGGGAGAAAGAGAGATTGGCCTTTCCTGATTGCCAGTGTTTGCGGGTAATAGCCTAACACCTTGCTGTCGTTTGGTCCCTTATGTGTTTGTGTATTTACTTGTGTGTGTGCGTCTGTGTGTCTGTTACCGCTCTAATGTCTCATACCATCCATTCCAGGATCCCCTCAGATGGCAGAGAAACACAAGCATTCCAGAGAAAATGCCTGTCTGTCTCCACGAGAGAGACCGGTCAGTGCCATCTTCCCCAACCCCCTCGATCCTGCACAGGTCAGCACACACATTCATTTGCACTTACAAATACAGCATTCAAATATGCCTTTTATAGCTATAGTGCATATGTCATAATACCTTGTGTTCCCTGTTAGAATGCGTTTCAAGTGTTATGTTCAATTTGAAGTACACCTCAGTGACTGTTAACAAGCGAGCACAGAGACACTGGAGTTGTGAACCGTTTTCCGCTTTGTATTGCATGAAGGTGTCTACTTGTCAGTTCAGCCTGTTTGCACAAAATAATAAATGACTAATCCCATCCCTTTTTGCAAAGGGTCTGGCTCTCATAAGCAGTGTATTAGGCTGTTTTAGAGAAAAAGAAATAGTAACACAAGAAGATACATTACATAACTTTGTTTTGCAAAGTTGCAAGAAAAGTTTCTTATGATTCCATGTAATTTTTTAAAGCATTGTTTTGTATTTAGTGCCTTTTGTATCCTTTTCCATACTTCATGCCACATCAACCGATAGGGCATAACATTCTGATCACTGGCAGGTGAAGTGAATAACACTGATTATCTCTTCATCTTGGCACCTGTTAGGAAAATAGGCAAGTGTAAGGGTTTGATTGAGTTTAACAGAGGCCATGTTGTGATGTTAGATGAGTGGGTCAGAGCATCTCCTAAACTGTAGCTCTTGTTGGGTGTTCCTGATCTGCAGTGGTGAGTGTCTGTGGAAAGAACAGTGGGTAACCCACGACAGGGTCATGGGTGCTCAAGTTTCACTGATACACATGGGGCGTGAAGGCTAACCTGTGTGGTCTGATCTAAAAGACAAGCTGATAGAAGGGTGCCAGTACACAACAATGGGCACATGAGCATTAGAACTGGACCACGGAACAATGGAAGAAGGTGGTCTGGTTGGATGGCTGCCTGCATGTGTGTCGCTTATCTTGGGAACATCTGGCACCAGGATGCACTATGAGAAAAAGGCAAGGTGGTGGAGGCTGTGTGATGCTTTGGTCAATGTTCTGCTGGGAAACTTTGGGTCTTGCCATCCATGTGGGTGTTACCCTATGTACCACCTCCCTAAGCATTGCTGCAGACCCTGTAGATAATTTTATGGAAGCAGTATTCCCTGATTGCTGTGGCCTCTTTCAGTAGGATAAGGCACAATGCCACAAAGCAAAAATGGTGGAGGACTGGTTTGAGGAGCACAACAATGAGTTTGAGGTGTTGACTTCAAATTTCCAGATCTCAGTCCAAGAAAGCATCTGTGTGATGTGCTTGACAAACAATTTGGTTCCATGGAGGCTCCACCTCACAACTTACTACTTAAAAGATCTGTTTGTAACATCTCGGTGCAGATACCATAGCACACCTTCAGGGGTTTAGTGGAGTCCATGCCTTAATAGGTAAGGGCAAAGGCAGGGACCAACATAATATTGAGCAGGTGATCACAATGTTATCCCAGATTGTTGTATATACTATTACAGTGGTAGATACTTATATTAAACCTGGAGTAAGTATCAAGTAATGAGGTTGGCATATAAGTAAGCGAGAGATAGCTACAGAGTTACAGGGGAGGTGATTAAGGCTTGGGTCTGAAAGTGAAGGTTCACAAAGCTAGAACCCAACCTCACAGTGTTAACTTGAAAAACATGAACATGCAGCATGAACTATCTGGAAAAAAATAAGTTTAGGTTTATAAAGTCAACGGCGCCAGTGTGTACTTACAACTAGGCTGCAGTGCCGATGGGGGAATTGTTCGGCAAGAGGCATCCAGCCACCGAGCTTGAAATCCCGTTTCATGCGCCACTAACAGCGGGCAAAAGCTGAGGATTACAGCGGTGAGAAAACCGATAACATAATCTACTGGAGCTTATATCACTCCACTCTTGAATTCTGGGTCAGTTTTTTGGTTGAATTCAGCAGCTATGGTGCTGTTTTTCATTCCCGAACACTGTGAAGCACTGCAGGGTTGACCACTGCTACCTAACTTAATAGACTACACACTCAAAACTGGTGGTTTTGGCTGAAGTGAGTATGCTATTTATTTATTTTTTCTTAGGAGGGTAATGGATGGAGGAAGAGTCATTTTTCTCTCAGTTGTGGCCCTTACACATGGTTCTGTTGCTATTAGTCCTGCTCACGGCACAACCTGTCATCCAAGTGTGTGGCTGCCTGATTTTAACAAAAAAGGCAAAGAAGAAGCAGGGTCTATATTTGTCCAGCTCTGCAGCCACACGTAAGGTGCATACTGGGGCAGAAAACAAGGTCACCTTTGCAATGTACAATATATTTCAATGAGTGACTGTCAAAAAAAAAAAAGGCTTCTGGATGAGGGCGCATGCCGTGAGGCTATTCGTAGCATAGAAGTGCAGTTTTTCAAGAGCTGCTGATGTTACTCATGTTTTATTAAAGTCAAACAGTCCGGCTCACCTTTATTCCTGTTAGCAAGAAAGATAAAATAAATAAAAATCCTTTACAGCCAACTAATGCTACAACAACAACAACAAGAGCCGACACGAACGCTATGATATTGCAGTTTTTCTCGATGAAGGACAGACTGTAACACAATCACACACTCCATCTGCAGTGACAAAGCCACGATAAGAGAAAAATAATGTTTGCCTTTCAAGGCCATTCATCTCTTGCGGTCAGTGCCTGTCACTGTTCACCTGTTTTTCTTCCCCTTGTTTGTGTTGAGTCATTTTGAAGTGTGGAGGTATTGATGTTAGGGAGGCGAACAATTATTTCCAACCTGACAGCAATGAAAGACTCGCTGTTAGCTGCTAATGGAATATTGATTATTAGAGACATTGATCGCTTGTATCATTTACTGTAATTAGAGCAAGAGACTAAGAATAAGGGACCTTATTTATACGTTTTCTTTTTTGGGGGGGAATATGGAAAGGTGCGGAGAGGCATCACCCACTTCTGGAAAATCCAAATCTCTGCTATGAAAGTCACACACAGCAGCCTTTCTTTCGTGATCCTTCTTCTTCTTTTATCCCGTTCTGTTAAATTTGTCCCAACGCTTTCTGCTTTTCAGGCCGGTGATTCTGTTACAAATACAGTTCTGTGCGGTATGTGCTAGACAATAATTTGGACTACTTCTTCCTTGTGCAGAGAGCCCCTGCTCATCAGATAGGCGATACCACTTTACCGAGGAGTGACCCCAACCTCTCAGCACCAGATAAAGGTAAAAACACTTTGTTTAACATATTTCTTATATCCTTCAAGTGTTCCCTCTCCTTCCAGGGAAACGATGCTATCTCACGTAGTCCTTCTTTTGCATTAAACGCATTTTTTGATTCTCTGTTTCTTATTGTCGATTCAGAGATGGTTTATTTCTGATTCTATGGTGGCCCTGAGATGCAACGCAACAAAAATTAAAACAAGGCATTCTAGAAAACACAACAACAGCTGAAAAGAACGAAATGTTCTTCACTTTATGATTCTGTCCTTTCAAACTAAGCTTTGTTAAAATGCAGGAGCAGGTAATGGGTAATGTATCCATTAACTAACTAACTAGGCAGCTCATTCTCTTTCTCTTAACAAAACCTTCTTTAAAGAGACAGATTTTAGGGCCAACTTGAAAGAAAGGCAGATATGAAATATAAAAGTGAGGTCAGAGGTAAAAAGTGACATGATATTTGGATGCAAACTATAATGTGACATTTAGAATTCTCATATACCCCTATCATTTAACCTTGAAGACGAGGTCAGAGTTCCAAACTAATGTGATATTTAGAATCCCTATATATCATTCCCTATACGTCTGTATGCTGTCAATACAAACAATGGCAGTATGAAACACAGCTTTAAATAGCTCTATATAGCATTATTATCACTTATTATCACACCAATAATATGGGAGGTCATATATAAAAATATAAGGAGAGGGCAGAGGTCAAATGTGACGTAATTTAAAAAAAAAAAAATCTTTATATGGCACTTTCTATATGTTTACAATATAGACTGCACGGTTTCTAAATGATAAAATTCTTGTCAATTTTCAACCAATTAAAAAAAACAACTTTTAATGGCTCGTTAACGTGACCTCACTCTCCCCCACTACAAAGTTTTATCGGGATTCATTCAAAAAGTTTTTGCGCTATTTTGTTGAGAGACCGAATTGCACACAGACAAACAATAGCAAACAGAAAATCTTGGCGGAGGTAACGAAAAACTGTCCCCACTATTTCCGCGCCTTTGTTTTTTGGAAACATCTCTGTGCTGTCTGAAATTTAGTGATTTCTAAAATCTTGCTTGCGTTTTACAAAATGTTGTGTTTTTATTGTTCTTGTTGTGTTCCCACCTCAGCGCTGCCGTACATTTCCCACATCCAGTTCCCAGTGCTTGCCCATTAAGCACACACCCCAACCACACACACAAAGCTCTCTTCACTGATGCTTATGCTATTCTACAGAGTAGCATTTTATCTGTCCAGACATGCGGTATGTGTGTGTCACAGTTTGGCCACAGATTGACTGAAGGCATTTTTTTTTTGTTTCCACACAACTGCTTCTGGCCTCAAGATACAAACAAACACATAAACACTCAACATACACACAGACTAGATTATAGCTTTTCATAATCCATCATCCTGAAAGAGTGAAAAAAAGAGCAGGTACTATCCTGACAGTACTGATGGACACATGTGACATTCCTGTGTACGAGTGCATATGGATTAGTTCAGCCCACTCGTTGTGATTTAGCTCAGCACAGATAAAGGGAGATGCACATGTCTTGTATTTTCTGGGTATACCTGCCATTTGAGGCAGAATGTTAACAGCCTCAATTATAATTTCAAAATACTTAAACAGTGTGATTATAAACCAAGCGCACCCGTTTCCCCCCTGTTATTGCCATTTCTTGCAGCAAAACAAAAAAGAACAACTCTCAGAACAGTTCTTTAAATAATTATAGAGGATTTGCGGAAAAGACACATTAAAAAAAAGAGCGAAGAGCGTGGATGCGGTAGCTTCCTTGTGACTCGCACACAAACGCACACCTTTCCATGTGATTCAGCTGTGATCTGTAAATAATGCAGCGAGAGATGCACAATATGGTGTCGAGACACCTACAGGCACATAACGTAATAAAAGGTGTTAGAATTAACACGAAACCTGCGAGTGGCATTATCTGCGATGAACCTTTATTTCTGACTCTGGAAAGTGTTGTTTATAATATAACATTCGCTGTAAAACATGATAGAGGAATATTGCTTTGCTTTATTTTTGTGTTAAAGGGCTGCTCAGCAGTTGAGTCCAGAGACATCAGGCCTACCACAACTTTCGAAACTGTGACCTAAGTACTCAGTCACAGTGGGATGTCAGTTATGGTGCATGATTACCTTTTATTTTTTACTGAAATGTCTGCGCTCTGAGAGCCGAAGGAGCAACTTGAGAGCTTGAGATCTGATTGAATGTGACCTATAAATCTCACCACTAAACATCGTCTGAGATTTCGTAACAAAAGCTACAGTAAGCTTTTAAAGAATGTTTATGAGCTGCAAACTGAAAGTTTTGTGGCTTTAACCATAAAACCCCAAAAGTCTGCCCTGATTTAAATTCTGCCTCTCTCCTCCTTCAAGTTTGGCAGTTTGGGAACCTCTGGATAGCTTCCAGTAGAGGTTTTTTTCACTTTTTTTTTTTTTTAAATGATGAAGTTCTCGCCACTTGCTCTTGTGCATTTGTGATGCGCAATGGATCGGCTCTAATGTGTCAGAACAGCACACATTAAATTTGATTTTCATTTTGACGAAGAGGACAAAAATCTCTGTGATTCCTCCTCATTGCAGCAATAAATGCCACCAGGCGCAAAAATCTCCCACCTCTTACACGCAGTCTTCTCTCTGCGCTCTGTCAATACCAACAGCAAAACCCAGTTTGCACTGGCAAAATGCCTTAGTAAATCTGCCCTAAGGTTACCCTTTAATGCAAAGCTAGTGAATGATCTAACTCACATGCCTCCAGACATTAAAGAAGAACTCTCTGTTTGCATTCTGACCCCAGATGACAAATTCAGAGTGCACAACTCAGTAAATGTTGAGCAAGCACGCTCCTGGTTGTGTTTCTAAACATTGCCCAAGCTACTTTCAGACTAGGGCTACTGGGACTATTTCATTGAAGATTTCTCTTTGGTGTCTGGGTTGAAGACATGATTTTTCAACATGAAGTTTGGGTTGGTTTGATACAGCAAGTATCAAGTTAGAGGTGCATGGTGAAATCACAGATGGACGTGTGCAAGTGGTCAGGAGAGGATCTAAAAATAACAGGAGCCCTGCAAGCGGTCTAGATGTGACTAAAGCAGATATATTTTATTCTTATAAGGTTTTTGCTTTTCAGGCTAAGATTTCAAACATTTTTGATGCCAACTTGTGCAATCAGCACAATCAGAATTGTACAGGACGCACCAGAAATTATCACTAGATTGCATTTGGTCAATTGTAGGACAGTGAAGGCTAGAGGTAATTCAGTGTGTCAACAAAAGAAGACCAGACCCAAAAAATAAGCTGGTTGGCAGTTTTTAAGATCCTTAAAACAGAACACTAGAAAAACAGCAATCAGAGTTCAAAACACAGCTTTTTTGGACCAATCAAAACCTCTGAAAAAATTGCCTAATCAGGACTTGTTGTGAACAACAACCTTTGCAAATGCCATGAGTCTCTCCTGGAGGATTTGCTAAATCCTGAAGTATGTGGCATCACACTTTTCCATCTCCCTTAGAAATGGCGAGGAGTGAATTCTGTCATGTGTAATAATCCAAACTGTTCTAATTTTGGCAGATGGAAGTCATGTTGCATCTGATCACTCATCACAAGCAGCTGATTGATAATTTCTTCTTTTAGGATCTTTAAATGGTTGAAATTGTCTCTGTGCTCTAAACTCAACAAACACTTTGCAATTTAACTTGTGGTAGTCATCTGATCACCCTCAATATGTTGTCAACAATCATACCATCCATTTAAAATGTGCAACATTTCACTGTGTTCTCATGTTATCCTGTGTAACCCATACCTTGTCATGTGATATGTCGTGTTTTTGTGTACTCTAAAGTGAGGCCCGCTCCCAGTAGTTGGAGCCTAGACAGTGTCAAAGTGGGTATGCCACACTCCTCTGACTCTGGTGGCAGAATGCTATGCCCTCCTGTACCTCCTAGGCCACCGTACTCAGGTAAAAGGAAAAAAAAAAAAGCTGATCCAAGAAAATGCTCCAGTGACGAATGGTACTAATTTTCCAGTCTGACTTTTGACACCCGGTGCTTACACCACCTTTTCTTACTAAAGCATTTCCCATCTGAGGCACTGTTTCCTGTCCTTCTGCTCTTACAGTGGCAGCAGCATTTCCTTCACTAACAGTCTTCAGTTGTTGATATTTCTCTCTATAAGATGTTCAAGTGTGAACAAGTGTGGAACTCTCTATGGAATTTTAGATGGCTGAAGTTAATGCCAATTAAAATTCCAGTCAATTCCAAGTTTCTTGTTTTTTTTTCTTCTTTCAATCCCCTTGAGAAATGCATGTCATTACATTTCAACAACAGTTTTTTTTTCCTCCACCAACAGCTCAAACTCTCTTTTAGTTATTTACTTATTTAAAGATACACCCGTGTTGACTTATTCCCTGGTGTTTCCTGATGTATTGCACTGCCCAGCAGCATAATAAGCAGATGGAGTGTTTTTCTTTTTCTGCCCTCTCTGCATAGTGCAGTAACAGCTGTTGGATGTAAAAACAGCTTAAGGCGGTCCAAAGGACCTGCAGCACATCAGCGCTTATTTTGACTCATTGACGCTTTAAGCCACTGCCCCCTCTTTGCTCCAAGTGTGTATGTTTGCGTGACTCATGCTGTGTCATCCTTGTGAATGGAAGAAAACACTTCTCTAATTTTTATTTTACCTCTCTTTCCTCTCTCTCTCATCTGCCAGGCTCCTCGGCTAAAAACATGAGGTCACAGTCTCCTGTTCCCACATCCAGATCACCGCAAAAGGTTAGTTCCTTTTTTTCCTTTTCTCTTTTAAGTTTCTTGTTACTTTGCTGTGACAGCCTGACCCTGCTTAAGCTGGTCATAGTGTTAACAGAATGAGAATTGAGAATTTTATATCTTCTTATTTTTTATTTTTTTGACAAATGTTTTCTTGCACAATAACATAAGAAGGTGATACAAGGTTGTAGGAAGTACAGTCACATGAATTATCAATTTTCAGTGCTTAACAAATTTATTAGACCAACCCCCAGTTTAAGGTTTTTAAATCCACCTCTTTTCACTGTTTTAATCAAAGTGATACTTTGAATGCTAAAATATGACATTTTTTATCCATCAAATTTTAAATGGAGTGTTTTACCAAAAAAGCAGAAAAAATAGGGAAGCGCATTAATTTTTGATTAGAATGCCAAATTGCAGTTATTTACTGAGATTCCTTAACAAAAAAAATAGTTTAATGGTTGAATGTTACGCTTGATTAATATCTGACTCCTCGGAGAACTTGAATGGGATAGCTCAAATTTGTAAAAATAGGAATTCAGTTTGTTATTCGCCCAATAAATAAAAATGTCATTTTTAGTTTTAAACATGTTTTTGACAGATTTCGAAAATATATGTGTGTTTTTTGTTTTTTTTTTATCACAGGTAAGGTCTAAGAAATTTGTTAACCATTGTACTTAATAACTTTCAGTATTTGATAAAATTAGAATTATTCATACCCTTTCTTAGTATACAGTTCCGATTATTCCTCCAAATACTTCTTGTAGATGATCACATTGTTTCTACAGGTCACCACAGGGGTTTTGGCCAACTTCTCTTTAACCACCTTCTCCAGGTCTTTAATGTTTTTTTGAGTTTGTTGGCATGAATACGGTTGTTAGTTCTTGCTGCCCAAGAGCAGGTTTTTTGGCATACTCCTTCGTATTTTTGTTGAGAAGCTGTATATACTGGTCCTGTTTCACGATTCTACTCACTTTTGCCTGGTTTCCAGGCCCATTTGTTGAAAAATAACCCTATAGCAGCAGAGCATTATACTCCCGCCTCCGTGTTTGACTGTTGGAACCGTGTTTTTGAGGTTGAAAGCGTCACCTGTCTTTCACCAAACAAACCCTCTATACCTGAAATGACCATAACTCTGATACCTAAAAACTTAGATCTTCATCCAGGTCAGCTTTTTCAAAACCTAGATGAACTTTTGTGTGCCTGTTTTGGAAAAGTAGAGTCTTCCTTGGCTGGCATTCATAAAGGCCCCCCTTGTGCAATGTTTGCTGCAGTGTCTGCTATTCTATTTCTGTAGAATACCCTCGTTTGTGATGTGTGGGTTACGGTTGGCCTCTTGTAATACTTTTCTTGTGAGATGGGACATCACCTTGTGCTTTCTAGAACATTCCTTCAGGTGGAATAACATATACTTGTTAATGATGCTCTGGACCGTGATTTTGGGACTTGGAATCACTTGGATATGGCTTTGTAGCCCGTGGCATTCTTGTAAGCATTCAAAATATGTGACCCAAGGTCCTTACTTAGTTCTTGCTTCTTACCAATGGCAGATGTCCTAGTAGGGACCATGAACTGACAGTGTTTCTACAAACTCCCTTCAGTTTATAGCTCCCAGAAATGCTCTAGAAATCGACAAAGCTTAGTTTTTTTGCCTGTAGAGAAATCCGGAGCACAGTTTGGGTGTGCTAAAATATCCGCGCTGTAAACCACAATTTCCTTGATACTGAGGAAATGAGAGGCATGAATAATTTTGGACAGAAAAAAGTAAAAATGAAAGTATTGGTATTTTTATTGTTATGCTAATGATGTGAAATAAAAATGTATCTGGATTGTTCCATCTCAGCTATAATTCTTTTATCATAAGGAAAATCTCACCAACTGAGTTTTTATGTACAAGAGAATTTTAAAAGATTAGATTTTTTTTTAGGTGGATGGATCATTTGGGGCATAACTGTACGAATGCAATAACATTAGCTGCAAAAATACCTGTGTCCATGCCTTTCAGTCCCAAGGCTTGCACTTAGTAAATCCCAACAGTAGCTTTTTAACACCAAGAGGTTTTTTTTAAAAACAATCTTTTTTTCCCGCTGGCACAGACTGTTTGTAAAGCTGTCCCTTAATCTGCTCACTGTAAACACCGACTGAGCCCAACTGGGAAAGACCCGGTCCGACTGAGCTTCATCTGTCGGCAAGTTGAAATCATATTCATAATCAGCCTGACAGACGTTAAGCAGCAGCCTCGGGATCTTTTTCCTGTACTGGTATCCTCTAGCTAACCAGCTGCAGGGTCTTTATTGTACTCTGTGTCAGCCATGAGACTGGGGGAGCTTTGCATTACTGTTCAGTGAAACCATTAACAGCTCCAGTGCTGTTAATGGTTTTCATGTAGTTTCATGTCACACCTGTCCCAAAGTGTCGAAAAAATGGGACTGGCTTGAGGGCATACAGTGTATTAAGTAACTCTACACCTGGTAGAAACCAACAGTTATACTCTGAGTTAGAATTCAAGCTCTAGGACGATGTCACTCTGTGTGCTCGTCAAAAATATGCAAAACCAGATGGAAGGATCTGTCAGTGAATTTAAAAGGAACCCCGACTATTATGACAAGTTACTCTAAATATGTTACAAATGATCTCTCCTACATAAAAATACTACATACTTGAGAATAACTACAATTTTTTCATTATACATTAAATCTTTGTTGTTTAAAACTATTTTGGAGCTGTGGGAGCGGCCATGTTTTCGCACACACAATGCATTCTGGGACGATGACATGTATTGGTTGTCGGCAGTATTGGCGCTTTCGTTTCAGCTAACCTGTTTTGTTTCTTATAGTGTAGCAATGGTATTAATTAACTTGCCTATTAGTGACCTGGTTACGACTTGATAGACCAGCACTATACCGTCATGGAGGCTAACTAGGGCTGCCCAAAGAACATCTGAATTAAGACATACGGCTTCACAGTTTTGGTGCACTGTGATGCATGGAGAATTTGTAAAAATAACGATATCGTAATTTCACTGTATAAAAAAAAGTTAAAATTTTATTAATGTCTTTATCATGTGGTTATGTGACACCATGGATAGCTGCTGCTATAAAATTGAGCTCTTTACAACAAACGCTCTCAGTCTCCGTTGCCATTGGCAAGCAGTTGCCGCATAGACACCAGTAGTTTTCCCCAACTCTCGCATGCTTGTGTAGCGGATTGCTTTCATCTTCATCTAAAATAAGTACTGGTTGACTATTTTCATCCTCTCTCAGTTTGCTCTGGTTCAAACTGGGAAGGTTGAACAGAAGCCATTTCCAGTGTGCTGCTAACTGTGAACTCGATGCGGTGCAACCGTATGACGTCACTACCCAAAGTGCATTGAGAAGTAAATAACAATGGCGGTCTACTGGTAAATCGGTTTTACATAAAATGTGCTTAAAAGGAAAACATTTTAAAACCACATATATATTATTTAAAGCACAGTACATATTTTAGCGGAAACATGACTTAATAGCTGGGATTCCTTTTAAATTTCAAAGCCTGAACCCTATTTGTTGTGTCTGTTTTTCCTTTACTATTAAAGTGACGAGCTGCTGCAGTGAATGTTCCCCTCAACATCTTGACTGGAATGTTTTGAAAGAAGTTTTTTTTTTTTTTTTTTTTTTAATGTCTCTGACCTCAAAGTTTATCTACAGATAAACCTCACTTTGTTTTTAAGCTTGGATTTATTGATGATCGTCTTAATACCAGTCTGCAAATGCAGAAGAAATCTGGGAAACGTTAACTAAGCAGTGAGTGAGCTCTTAATGAGGGTAAGAAGTTGTTTTGAAACGCTGTCTAGTCTTCTGCTAGCTGCTATCTTATTTGTCACAAGCGGGAGTGCTGAACTCCCAGCGTCGTCACAGGTGTGATGTCTCCTCACATGTGACAACTGCCACGTATGCGGCTGCTTGTGTGCGTTTCCCACCACTTGTGTATGAAACAGAAAGAGAGAGAGAGCGAGACACTGGATACCAAAGTGTGAGTGACAGCTTGGCGCTCAGCGTGCTCAGTGTCAATCAAATTTGTGTGTGGCAAAGTGTGTTGGCACGTTTGTTTGCGTGCGTGCTCGATGTGGCGATAGAAGAAGCCCGCAGCGAAGTACCGAGTGCCCATCACAGCACAGCCTGAGATGGATCCTCTGTGGACCTCCAGCGGGCCCCATTATCTGGCACATGAGCGCACCCATGCCAAACGCACACATCAGTCAGTGCAGCCAGAGGCCTATTACCAGACCACAAACCCCAGGACTGCAGTGAACCTGCAGAAAACACATGGTGCAAGTCTGACAGGGCTGCACTTACTCATCTCCAGAGGTGGAAAACTGGGTCAGGAGTTTAAAGTACTTGTCAGCACTGTATTAAATATACAGATTTTATCACGCTCGGACAAATGTGAAAAGGCTTGTGCAGTCGTGCATGTCAAATACATCTCTTTGTGCATGCCCCTGTAGCAGGAACAATGCAACCTTACCGATCAACTGTATACTCCACTAGATCCAATTATTTTCAGCAGATATAATGGCAGCATGGTGTAATTGCTTAGAAAAACATTTTGATGAGTGATCGGATTTTTGTTGGAGGGAAGTGCAGCATATTGTGTTTTTTCGTCTCGGTGCACAGGGCCGGTTGATGGAGTGAAGAAAACCTGGTCCTTTCATTCTGTTCACCGACTACGTTTTTAAGGTTATTCATTGTTGCCACACAGCTGTGTTAGCACACGTGTTTTAGCCAGCGCAATAGAGGGGGGGGGACAACAGGTTAAATGGTTATCACAAGCGACTCATGATAATTAAGACGAAACTTACATGGCATATGTGATTTACAGAATATTTTTGTCATGCACCTAAAGTTTTGTTCATTTGGGAGGGAAACATAACCCCAGCATGGAGGTTATTTCATGGTGATGGTAATTGACATGAAAAAAAAAGCGTTGAGTGTGCATTTGGTTTTAAAGAGCTCTCCTGTTTGGCTCTGATGTCAGTTTGCAGATTTAATAAAATCCTGAGATTTTGCTCTGTTTTTTCTTGTTTTCTTCTTATTTTGTGTTATTGAATATTAGTTATTAGAAAGTGTTAATAGATGAATTATCAATTATACTTCGGATTAAGATCCTCAAAAATATCACTATATATATTCTTTTTTTTAAATTGTTATACTTTTTAATTTCCTCTTCAGTATTACTCTGCTTTCACGCTCCGTAATTCAAATGAAATTAAAAAAAAGAAGAAGAAAAAAACTACTGAAGTTGAAGGCGGTCATTTTTTTTTTTGATTTATAAAAAAAAAAACAACCAAAAACCCCAATCTACTGTTTGTCTGTTATTGTATTTTAGTTACCCAGTTAATTGTTTACCAAAAGAAATGTCAGAGAATATCACAAAATCTTATCAGTTTTCTTGTGTCTTCTTTCTTCCAGAGGTGACTTTCCTTTCAAAAGGGTGTTTTTTGTTTGTTTGCTTATTTAAATTTAGCAACTGCTTAAATGCCAAGTTCTCTCACATCAGACAAAGAAACACAGCGAATCTTTGTAATTAAGATTCTGGCGAACAGCTAATATTTTGATATCCTTATTAAAAAATCGAGTAAAAGTAAAATAATTCTTGTTTTCACTCTGATTACAAGTTTCACAACAGCTTCACCTCTTATTCTGTCTGTAGCTATTCTGACATCAGTCATTGTAGGTTTAGTGTACGCAAACATTTAAGATTATTTTCTGTTTATTAGGAGATATATGAATGGGAACTTCTTATCTGCTCCCCAGATCACCTGTGGTGTACCTCAAGGATCCATTTTAGGGCTTATACAGTCATGTGGAGAAGAAAGTATGCCTTATTGAAGTTGTGTTTTATGTGTCGGGACATAATTCAAAACTCTTCTGGGCCTTAGAAGGTCTTAAAAATAGGTACATACAAATCCCAAAAAGTTGATTCTTTTCATCTGGGCGTAGTGTTTTCAGGTGAACAGAATGAACTTTTTTGGACTTGGATGATTGAGTATGCATCAAGACAGGCAAATGCAAACTTTTGATGAATAGCAACAAATGACATATTGCATTTTTCGTAATACTATTTTCCCTATAATCTCTACACCACTTAGATTTTTATTTTTATACAAAAACACAATTACTAAAGATTGATTTGATTTGCTAGTAGCATCACTGTTGTTGATGATATCCATGTCCCGTACCGGAAAAGCTCTTTCTCTGTGCAGTGAACTACAGTATTTTTAAATAAAGTCTCCTATTTTTCAATCTAGACCACAGTGCCACCTTTCACCCCTTCGCCCACTGAGTGCCAATCTGCCAGTCTGGTCTCCAACTCCCCAGTCCTGTCCGGCAGCTACAGCAGCGGCATATCCTCCCTCAGTCGCTGTAGTGTGTCCGAAGCTTCAGGAACCGAGTTCCCCACAGGTGACCATCCGCCCCACCAACTGCCTCCACCTACCACCTTGCCAAACTCTGTCTCCAGTAGCTCGGACGAGCCCATCCGCAGAGAGAACAAGACACCGCCACCCTACAGTGTGTACGAGAGGAACAACCCCCGCAGGCCCGTGCCGCTTCCCCACAGTCTCTCCATTCCCCCACAGACGGACCCCCCGGCCCTGCCGCCCAAACCTCACCAGCTCCGCACAGGCAGCATGAAGTTGGATGGAACCGCCGACCCTCGAGTCCCCAGACCGAGGCCTCTGCCCAGGAAGGTGTCCCAGCTATAGGTGCTGGTTACAGAGCACACGAAAGGAGATGGCGGGGAGAAAAAAAACTGGCATATTTTGCACTTTTCTACATGGCACTCACTTTTTTTTTTTTTTAGAGACATTCAATTTGGCATTCCTGACCTACACTCCAATAAAAGACACAAGCCTACACATTAACAGGCAGTCTAGAAACTGAAAAGCTGGCAGATAACAAAAGTTTCTTTTGTATTTACTAGAGGGCATTGCATTGACTTTGACTTGGTCGTTCTGCACTTTTAGCTCTAGTACATACAATAGCTCACCACAGTCAGTTGTAACACCACACGTTTACCGAACACTCTAGAAAAACACAGTTTTGATAGATGTAATAATCTCAAATATATGTATATTGGTATATATGAGAATTGTTTTGCCTTAAGTATTGGAAACAGAGTCTTTTATCTGTGAGTCTTGCACGTTTTTTTTCCTTAACAGCTCAGTATATTTGTATACTGTACGGCTAAAAAAAAGGTGCTAGAGGCCTCGAGTATGCATTTCATTGAAGTGTAGTAGACAACGGTGTGTTCTTATTTTCACATCCACATAAGCAATGGTACAAAAACCTCAAACTTTGAACTGATACTAACAAAAATGTATCGAATTTAAAAGATCTAATACCTGTGTTGTTGATTTTACAAATTCGACTGCAGTTGTGACCTTATATTCGTTATTAATATGCAGTAATACAGAAACTCTGGCAAATGCAACTTTGGCACAATAATGAGAGCAGTTTTACTTCATGTGGTCACATTAAATTTGAAACCTCAGCAGACCTTTAGTGGGATTTGAAATCTAAAGAAACCACTCTGCTGCCATTCTTTCTTCTGAAATTTGAACATTATTAAATCAGTGACTTGCTAAAATTACCCATAGTGACAAGAAGAGTCTGGACCAAACACATGGGTAAAGGTAGGTGCAGTTTCTACACAGAGAAACTGGAATTTTTACAATGCCCATTGCCATTAACGTGAACACATCCTATTCCTCCTGCATGATGTATATGACAACAGGGAGGGGGGGAGGGGATCGAGTAATGTGCCAAAGGAAACTGAACAATGTGCTGTCGAGAACCTTTTTCTTTTTTTAAACTGGGACCTGGAATCAAGAAAATTGGAGAAGCTGAAAAAAGGGTCTCTTTTTCCCTGTTTTCCTAATAAATAATAAACTTTACCCCAAAATCTAAATTAATCTTTAACCTACTGATAAGACGAAACTTTCGAAAAGCACAAACAATAGCTTATCGTCCGCATTATGACCTGTACTGTTATTCTAAAGTCTTTATTTGACAAAGCAGTAATTGGAGCAGATTTTCACAGTCAGCAGTGACCTTAAAACACATGAGGAATGATGTTGTGTTGGGAAAATATTTACAAGCTAATCACTGACAAATATTTGTACAGTTGACGTCTACTTTCTGTTTAATTAAAAAGAGGACGTGAGTTGACTTCTCAGCACAACCACATCGCATTGCTGCAGTGAAGTAAATGTTCTGTGGCAGGCAAATTTCACACTGTTTTGTAAAATGGAGACATTTTTTTTTTTGGCATAATATATTAATAAATTCAATCCTGTGCAAAATGTTTTTGGGTCGGGGGTGGGAGTGGGTAGCTTTGGTATTGTTTGGATATGTTTCATTTTTTGTATGGTTGATTTACTTTTTGATTTGTTGTGAATTATTTGAGATTAAATATTCACATTAATCAGCACTTGAGAACCTGTAAATTAAATGAGATTAATGTAAGTATGCCAAATATAAAATTTGTGTATTACAATTAATGTAAATATTGTGTTTTTAACAAAATGTAGCTATAACAATTTACAGCTTTGAATGTAATGTTGAAGCAGCAAATTATTATTATAAATGTTCAAACTTTTATGGTTTTGTGAGTGTAGAAAAACTGAGGTCATGCATAATGACTCCTAACTCATTTACAAGTTCAATAAACTGCCCTATGTCATACATTTGAGTGATTTCTACATTATGAAACCTTGTGGATGGTACAACACTGTGCAAAAGTCTTGGGCTACCAATCATTTCTGTATATTTTGCAAGTAAAATGGGAAATGGGTGCAGGGGTTTACTAAAACATTTTCAAATATCTATCTATCTATCTATCTCTCTCTCTCTCTCTCTCTCTCGGGCAAACACAGAGTTTGTAAAACTCTAACAAGCTTGAAGTCACAATTTATTCTTCAGCACAGCCTGAACTCTGTTAGTCAAGCTTTTCTCTGTAGGTAGTGTTCATGAACAGTTCTCCAGGATTCTTGAAGGAGATTCAAAGCCCTTCTTTGGATATTGTGCCCCCCCGTTAAGATAATCCCACATTGCTTCAATAATGTTGAGGTCCAGCCTCTGGGGAGGCCAATCCATGACTGAGAGAAAAAAAACACACAACAGAACACTATCTAGGTATGCTTTTATTAAATTGCCAGTATGTTTGGAAACATTAACAGGCTGAAAAATGACACCGTTGTCAATCAAACGCTTTACAGATGGTGTTTCATGGTGGATCAAAATGTGATACGAGTACATTATTAATTCCATCAATTTTGACAAGATCCCCAACACCACTGGCTGAAATACAAACCATGACAAAACCTCCACTGTGTTTTACAGATAGCTATACACATATACTGTTGTATATCTCTCCTGACACACTTAATAAAACTAGCTAAACCAGAAATGTCTAATCTGGGAATCACACTGATGATGTAGAAGTCTCAAAAGCTCATGTACAAAATATGATACACTTGGCTATAAAGGGTTAAGAATGGCTTCTTGACAGCCACCCTTCCACTAAGACTATTTTCTGATGAAGCTTTGGCAAACTGCAAATGGATCAACTGTCGGAACACATCACTCGGGTCCTGCGGAAGGTCTTTATTAGATTATACAATAAAGTATATATTATAAATATTATACAATATTGGGCGATTGTGGCTCAAGAGTTGGGAGTTCGCCTTGTAATCGGAAGGTTGCCGGTTCGAGCCCCGACTTGGACAGTCTCGGTCGTTGTGTCCTTGGGCAAGACACTTCACCCGTTGCCTACTGGTGGTGGTCAGAGGGCCCGGTGGCGCCAGTGTCCGGCAGCCTCGCCTCTGTCAGTGTACCCCAGGGTGGCTGTGGCTACAATGTAGCTTGCTATCACCTGTGTGTGAATGTGTGTGTGAATGGGTGGATGACTGGATGTGTAAAGCGCTTTGGGGTCCTTAGAGACTAGTAAAGCGCTACAAATACAGGCCATTTACCATTACGGAGTTTCAATACTTTTCAGGTTTTTAGGCCTGCTATTTTACACTGCAAAATATTATTTTATGTGTGTCATCTTTATAGTATAGTTATCTTTAGTTAACTATACAAGAAATACTAAAGAAATGGGAAAATTAAAGTGTCTAAAGATACCACTTAATATTGGTTCTTTGCAAAGTTGTCTGTTATGTGTAGACACAAAATTGATTCATCTTTTGAGTTAGATGCCATCTTTAAAATGCCTGAATGATTCAAAGATCAGCGTTAAGCAGACTGACAACATGGTCAGGTACAAGGACTGGACTGAAAAAGAAAGAAAAATCAGCCAATGTCCAAAGAAAAACTTTCAGAGACCTTCAGAAAGCCAGGAGAATTGTTACTCAAGACCACTTTAAAAATCTGAAGAAAGTGTAGCTTCTTGGAAGCAAAATATGAAGAAATAAGGTTTGACTCGAGAGATTTGCACAGTATTATAAGCCTGTTTCATTTTGTTGGGTGCAGGACATTCACAAGGCAGAACACTTCTGCTTCTGCAAAGAACTGAGTTGATTTACCGTGAGTGATGAATCTGCCTCTTCAGTGGTTGTGGATGGGAGGCAAGCCTAGGAGCATGTTGTTGCTTCTGGTTAGGAGAGTCTATTCGCTGGACACAGCTTTGGTTTTGGGCAGATAGTGTAAACAGTTCACATCAGTGCACTTTTTGTGTGAAATCGCAAACTGTAAATAGAAGAAGTGGCTAGCAACTCAAAAGGGGAATCCGTGAGGAAAGACAGCTGCCAAAAGAGGTTAGAGTCAGTTCCACATTATGTAATGCTTCAGGAGTAAATCTGCTGTGAAGTAATATTTTGTATCTTTGCCTCTTATTTTCAATAACCTTACTACAGCAACATGTAGCATGGAATTTTGAGGTATTTAAAATGAAAGGACAAAGCGGACAAAAGCAGATTAAGGTTGCTCGACTGAAAATGATGAGGCTTTATTTGAACAAGGAATTCACTAGTTGTTACAAGCAGGTTCCTGATGATTACATAACAGGCCTTTTTTCAGCAAACCCTTTGGCTCATCATTGAACAGCACAGGTGTTGCTCAGCATGTGTAATACCATCACCCTTAAGTCAAAGCAGCTACGTGGAATTCACTACGACAGTCCAAAAACCGTATGTACTGCCACACTCTGGCTCACTTTTCAAGAAGAAAGCAGAAGGGAGAAGACTATCTGCAGTCTAGCAGACCACACAGTCAGTAAACCATCCTATGTATACAAATGGACTGACTGATAGATTTCAGTGACAGCCTGGAGGTATCAGATGTACTTCTGTTACCTTTCGTTGGGTGCAAGACATTCATAACACTTGTCTGCTTCTGGCATGGTCTTGACACGGTTAGCATAATTGCCTCATAGCAAAAAGGTCCTGGGCACGAATCTGCTTCCTTTATGTGGAGATTGCATTTTCTCCTTCGGAGGGTTGTTTCTGGGGTAGTCTGCCCTTTTCCCACAGTCCAAACACATGTATGTTAGTTTAATTGGTGATTCAAAACTGGCTGAAGGTGTCAATCTGTGTCTGCATAGATACTGTGTTTCTTGCACCAGTGCCACAATAACCAATATTACTGGATTAAGAATTGTGGTTTGATGAGATGAACAAATTCCTAGTTTTAGACCACTAAGATGTGAGGTTCAGACTGACATAGACACCCCCCCCCCCCCCACACACACACACACACCACCCCCACCGCCATGGGACACGTTCAGAGGGTGTTGAGGAATGCTCTCACCCAATAATCAGCACAGCAGTTGCTGCTTGACAGAACCGACTGAGGGACCTTGAACACATGCAAACCCCCTCTCTCTTTTGCCTATAAAGATACTGTGCGTGCAGCGTGGGAAATGTTCACACTTTCACCTTGTCAACACTCATCATAATTGTTGGTGGTTCGCTCTGATTTGACAATTATTATGTCAGGAGTGAATTTCCAGCTAATCGCGGAATCTCCTCGCAGCACGGGTAGTATTACAGTAACTGGGAGAGAAGTGCCTTCGCCATTCAGCGAGCCTGGGACAATTGTAGTCGGTTACAAACCTCAGCGGGCTTGTCGGTCTGCTCATTATTGAGAAAAGAGCTGCCTTTTGCTTGTAGAAGAGGCAAACAAAGCCTATACCGGCTAAAAGGACAGGAGAGAGTTAAGTAGGCGACAAATTTCTGCTGATCCCAGACACTGACATTTTCCATGGGCATAGATATCTTCCTTACAACAAAAGGAAGCATAGCTGGAAGGCATGAGGCTGTAATAGCATGTAAATATTGTGAACCCGCAGAGCTCCTTGTAATTGTAAAGATGTTCAACACCTTTCTAAGAGATGCAGCGTTCATTATATCCAGAATGAGGTTTTTGCTGCAGTTTAGCCCTATTATACAAGCACTAAGCATCCTCCGTTTATAGCATTCATGGGTGATGATACATAATTATCAGGGGAAAGGCAGTGCTAGGTATTAATTTAAAATTGCCTGGAGCGAGTTTTGGAGAACACACAGCCGCAGAGAAACCCAAGGTATTTGTCTCGCTCTGCAAATCTCTCCAGGGAGAGGGGGGGAAGCTGGAGGAGCTCTGCAGGGAGCAAAGAACCTCCATCTCAGAGGCAACACTGAAGGAAGTTTCAAAGAGAAGCTCGCAAGAATAGATGGCGTGTTTTATCTTTCAGCTCCACTCCTATATCTGCTCTGTTGTGTTCGGCAGCTTACGGGGGATTTTCACCTGACAGATTCAAATACTCCAGGTTGTTTTTAATGGCAAGATGAGTGAAGTTAATTTTTTTTTAACTTGTGCTGTCCTCCTCAGAAGACTATTGCCTCAGTTGAATGGGGAGTTGACTGGTAGTTTCAAATGCTTTGAATGCTACGGAGTAGCGCGAGACAAAAAAAAGAGATCAGGGAAATGCAGGTGTGTGTATGTGAAAGAGAGATTGTGTATTATTGTAAAAGACACACTGTATACAGTATATTCAGTAGATTTGTGCAGTGGTTTTCTAAAACTACTGCAGGAAGGTTTGGTGCAGAGTTTCAAATGTGTGATAAAAAGAGGGACAGGGCCAAAATACACTTCAGTTATGATACTTAATAGACGACTTAGCTGGAATCCAAAGTATTCTACTCCATAAACCTTTATATGAGTAGTTCTAGTGAGTAGTAATGTGTCAACATCTGAAGGTGACATCTAAAAGCAATCACTATTGACTTAAAAAGGAGGGGAAAATGAAAAAAAGATCACAGACTGTATAAAGAAAATGGATCCAAGTCTGAAACGAAATGTGCATTATTCCTAACGGACAGAAGGGGGCATTACTTGTGGTTGGAAAAAAAAGTCTGGTTGTATCAACAGGTACCTTCCAGGATTGAAAATTTATGTGCAAATGTGCAAATGCCATAAACTGCAGTTCCTCTTACAGCCACTTGGGGCTGGCTCTAATGGTGAGTCATTACCCCATAAATCAACACTGAGAACCCTGTTTAAAGCACTAAAAACTGTTTTGGCGTAATATACCAACGATTCGTCACGTCCCAAGGCGTTCCATGGGAATGCGAAAGGTGACTTTCTGCATTCCTATGCTACGCGCCAGATTGTGGATGAAATTGAATAGAATGATGCTCTCGTGGTAACAGACGTTCCAGCTGTGTATTCCAGCCCTAACCCTAACCTTACCCCTAACATAACCTTATCCCTAACGTTAACCACCACTTTAATCATCACCTGAATCGTGTTAGATAGCGTTTTCCAAAGCGATTTAAGTAAAATAAACGTACATGTGTAGATTCATTCCAAACGGTTCTTATGTTTCCTTATTTTTCCGAACTCGTAATATAGGGACGTGTTGGATGGCCGAAAATGTAATATACCGATGATTTGTCATCCTGGTCAAATGTTACGCTTTGGGAGTGAGAACGTGTTGGTTTTGGCCTGCAGTAGTTCCACCTTCAAAACAACTCACAGATATAACACACATACTGGATGTATAAGGGGTGCCTTTTGGTGCATTTTATCATTATCTGGCTACTAACATGGCAAACTCTGGTGTAGTGCCTTTGCTAAAATGTGTTTAAGCTGAAATGACTTATCACATCATTATATGATTTAATTTTGTATATTCTATGTTTTTGATAAAGGAATATCATCAAGAAGGAGAACAATTCCTGCAGACTATTTAAAGAGATTACAAAAGGTTCTACCTGATATAATGTGTTTCCGTGTATGTTGGCACATGTTTCAAGAAACCGCTGCCTCTTTATCTCAGTAAAACATGGGGAAATAAGGGGAGGCTCGAGACCATTGCACAGTACTGGAACTGGTATCATAGCAGCTGGTGACAACTTTCTTTGTTAACGTGGGCTTTCTGCTTCAGGGTCTGTGCATGCTCACATAAAAAGGGGCATCTGACGTGTCACTGAAGTCTTCTTCTGCACAAAATGAATCAATTTAGCATTGCTTTCTTCATTCGGAGAACCTTTCAGAGGAACAGGTGATGCAGATCTATAAAGAACATAAAAATATAACAGCGCGCTGCAAATAAGTAGGCCAGATGCTGAAGAAAATAATTAATTTGGTCATTACAAGCACACTGAGCATTAAAATAAGTATATTTATATATTTTATATTATGGTGCAAATTTATATCATGCTTACAGGACACTATAAATGGAAGAATTTGTGAAAAAGTGGCACTCCCAGAACACCTGCTTCATATCAGGTTATGTGTTCAGCATAAGTTTCCATGGTGATCTAGCCACCCACTGCCATCATCATATTTTATTTTTGATGCAGCAAGCTTATTGTATCTGTGGTGTATTTAAGCCTTAAATCAGCATTTGGGTTGTTGTATGTTGAAACAGCTCCTGTTGAATGAACACAGGAATCTTCAGGATGCTTGAAAAATGAGAGCGCAGGGCATTCCAAGTTTGGAGGTTAAAACTTACTTGAAAACATGAATCACTAAAAGAAAGTATTTGATCCAGTGGAAGCCTTTGCTCCTTACAAAGAAGCAGAGCTGCATTCCTTAAATTTCAAGTTTAAAGGGAGAGAGATGTGAAAGTAGTTAATCCCAAAATATTTGAAATTATTCCGCTTTTTTAACTCGACTTACCCCTATGCTTGCTAGTTCTAGAGACTCTTTTATCCAGACAACTCCACTCTTCTCATTAGCATATGGCCGTATCCTTTCCAATGAGTCATCCTCCAAAGGTCAGCAAATGGCGACCCTGTTTACTGAGCTTTTGTGTCTGCCAAGGGTTCTCGATCCTTGCTTCCACTCCAGCCCACGTGGTTCAGTAGTCTGCACGTCAGGGCCAGAGGGCAGCTGCATCAAAGCTTGCATCAGGCCAGCCATGTTTAAAAGGTAGTCTTTTGCCCTTATCCAACCTCTCACTGTCACCTGCACTCACTCTCCATGGGGCGTATATTAAATTAAATGTTAGGCTCTTTCCTTCCCCCATCTCTTGGGTGATTGCCTTAGTTCTGCCTGGCTAGTTTGGCCGTGAAGCGGCCTTTCTTGTTTCTCCGAGACACATGAATAAACATAAGGTCAGGTGAGATTTTGAAGCATCGTCTCCTCAAGGGTTTGCTGTGGAGTTGAAAACCAGCTCAGGGGTTAACATCAGGGCAGGAAGGACAGCACACAAGTGAGAAGTAAGTCTCCCTGCTCAAGTCTAGGATGCAATTTTGAAACACGACTTGAGGCCAACCTAATCATGAAAATATCTACGTGATTTATTGCACAATAAATACCTGCCAGTGATTACCGGTGATGATTCTTCATATTGGTTTATTATGTCTTAATTAAGATTGCTTGTGTTAATCAAGTGTTTAATTGAACAAGTTTTGTAATAGGAACAAGGCTTCAGGCCCTAACAAAGCTGAAGCCTCTAAAGAACCCACACATTGCTATCGCGGTCTGTTGTACAGCTACCTAACTACTCCTTTAATGGCAAATCATTTTACCTATATTTATGTTAAAATCATTTTTAACAGTATTCAGCTACTTTCACTGCTTTGTTTATCACAAACTCACACTTGTTTACATAGCTATAAGGAAATAAAACCACTGTTCACTGAGTAGGCTAGTAATACTGAAGACAGAAACATAACTGTACCCGCTCAACATAACCTGTGAATGGCTTCTCAACATGCAACCTCTGAGATTAAGTTATTAAAGTTTAACAAACCTCGTGGGCCTCAGAACTAACTCTCCCATGGAAGTGCCTTGAATTTGCATTCTGTCAAATTACCCTACTGATTTATAAGCTCACTATTTTCCTAATGATTTTTTTTCTTAGCTGCTAGTTCGACATTTTATTCTATACAGCATGATGAGGTCGTATTTAGAGTATTGTACAAAATGTAGAAGAGTACCCTACCTTGCTACCCAAGCTAGTGCTAGTATTAGCTGATCAACACTGAAATATTGTCAATATACGGACGCCTTCATTTTTCAATTAAAAAAACAAAACAAAAAACAATTCAGCAGTGCAAAAATCCTTATTAAGTCATTAAAAATGTCGTGCATGAATCGTTAGTGATGGCATAGTGGCTACGTCCATCATTACAGTTGAGGCTTTAACACACCCGATGCATAAAATCTGTGCAAATATTTCAAACTCACCTATTTTTAATCCAGCTATTCACACCAACCATAATTTCACTGGACAAATTTGCAGCATTTATTTTAGGCAATAAATGGTCGATTTTTTAGATCCGAATAAACCAATCTGACCAATCAGATAACTGCATTTGGCAACAAGAGCACTTTTAGCTCTGAACATGCACCCGTACTGAATATACAACGATATGAAAATTGTGAAATTGTAAAATAATACTATTTTATCACAAACACACATCGGCTCACTGAAATTGTTTCCCTGTTTCCTCAGATGTGGTCCTAACTCTTCCAACAAGAGCTCAATGGTCCTGTGTAATGGCCTTTTGGCTCACACCACCAGTGAACAGGCTCAGCAACACCACAAAAGACGACAATTAAAATGCATGATGACAGAATTATTTCCAAAGAAATAATTATCTAGACTTCAGGCAGTCATTGACTGCAATTGATTTTGATGCTGAAACCATCAAAATACTGTATAAATTGTTGTAATTCCTAAATAGTCAATGTAATATTTTGGTTAAATGCCCTAAATTAATGCCCTAAACTAATTAATTAAAGTCACATTTTGTAGAAGCCTCTAGACCATTAATAAACCATTAGAACAGTAATTTAAAATACAGTATATTCCAGAATAACATTCAACTTTTACATGAACTTGCATCACCAACATACACACACTTGAATCAAAGTTTCGTGTCATCTGCTAACAATAGCTGGAAGCGGCAGCAGTGGCTTCCATCGCTCTCAAATTTACAAAGTGGCTCCAACTGCTTTGCAATTTCAACAAAAAAGCTACTTGACTGCCACAAAGAAAAGCACAGACAATTTTTTTTCTGCATCTTTCTGCAAACTATTCATTCTGCTGCTTGTTTTCAACTGCCCTGATATTGTCAGTGGTGTTTTAGAAAACAACACTGTCAAAATCTGGTGCCCCTGGTCGGTGATGAACACGGGCTGGCAGCAGGGGGTAAACCATGGAAAGGATAATGCACTGCTTGAGCATGCATGGTTTGATTCCTGTAGGAGAATGACTTTACTGGACTATTACCGCTTCAGCTCAGCAGCACTGAATTGTTCTTTTTGTTCTGTCAGTGGAGCTCTGAGGGGTTTCTCACAATGAATTCCTATTGATTTTTCTGGTCATGTCATCAAATTGTGTGTGGCTTGAATCGTGACTACTGTTTTCTCATCTGCTCCCTGAGGTTCTTCTCCTCTATTAACTTTTTATCCTATTTGGTTGGGGCAAAACTACACAAAAGACAAGCAGAGTGAACACCGGGCTGAAACTGGGAAATGGAAGTAAACACAATGAGCAGACCTGCTGTGTAAGTCACTTGTCAAATGAACTTCCAGGAAATTCGTTGAATGTTGATCCTCAACCTCTTTTTTCCATTGTTGTGAACATTAGACTAGAAAATCACCACCACATGGTGCCTCTTCGGTGTAGCTGTTTAAGAGATGCAGTTTTCTGCATGTAAATGCAGGTTAGTGTAAGTGAGTGGATGCTAAATGAAAAGTATAATAGTGAAATTATTTTGTACTCTTTAAAGAGTAAGCAGAAAATACGAGAATATTCCAGAGTTAGAACATACATCTCCGTCTCTTGTATCTTCCCCTCCGTCTAAACTCCTCCCACCTGATGGTAGCAGGCCAATTAAAGATAAATGTTGAGTTTGGGTCACATAAAGAAATTGAAAACCTCTCCTCCATGTCAAAATCCTTTGCCTTTGACTTTCTATAGACTTTTTCTTTTGTTCTTTGTATTATTTAATACCAGCCTACTGATATGGTCTGAACAGACCTGTAATTAGCTAAAGTCTGTCATTATGAACTAGTTACTTTTAAACCCAAAGAAAAATATTCTAGATCCATTTCAGGCCTCTTAAATTACAGTATCACAGACCATAAAGGTCCTTAGTTGTCGGAGGTGATACAGGCGCTGCCTAGCCTTCTTGGTCTGGACCTGAATGTGGGCAGCCCATGTCAGGTCTGAGGAGATGTGGACGCCAAGATATTTGAAGGACTGCACCCTCTCCACTGGAGCTCCATTGATGAAAATGGGTTTGTAGTCTCTGTGCTGACTCCTTCTGAAGTCCACCACCAGCTCCTTGGTCTTGCTGACGTTCAGCTGGAGGTGGTTGTCCTGGCACCATGATGCCAAATTCTTCACTTCGTCCATGTAGGCCGCCTCATCGCTGTTGGAGATGGCACCCAACACCACTGTGTCGTCAGCAAACTTCACAATGGTGTTGGAGCCGTGGGTGGCCACACAGTCAGAAGTGTAGAGGGAGTAGAGCAGTGGCGAGAGGACACACCCCTGTGGTGCTCCTGTGTTGATGGTGATGCTGTCGGAGACACACCCACCCACCCTCACCACCTGAGTTCTGCCGGTGAGGAAGTCCAACACCCATGCACACAGACGGCTGTTGAGTCCCAGGTCCCTCAGCTTTGTGAACAGTCTGCTGGGCACTATTGTGTTAAACGCTGAACTGTAATCAACAAACAGCATTCTCACATAGTTACCCTGTTTCTTGTTTCAGTGATTGTCTCTGTGCTCTCGGCTCACAGCAGCTGAGATAGGCTCCAATCCCACTGTGACTCTGAATTGGATAAATGGAAGAAAATGGATGGATGGTAAGTTTAGTTAACAAGGTGTAACTATAAATTTTATAGGTGCATTGGCTCTGTATGTGGCTAGATCCACTTCAAAGAAAGTTAAATTAATGCTGGTTAACAGCAGCTAATGCTAAAGGTGAGCAATATAATTGCAGATGATCCGAAATCCATGCAATGGTATACAAATCCAGATATTGCAGCACAAAATATTAAATCAGAATCAAAATACTTTATTAATCCCAAAGAAATTATATATGTATTTATTCAAGGAGGAAACCCTAAGAACACAATGATAACAATACATAATACCCCTGGACCATGAAGTATCTGGCTTTAAAGATTCATTTCTGCTGTATAACCAGTGAATTTATGGAGATTTGCTTGCTTATGTAGCAAGTGTCAAGTGGCCTTTCAAGAACTGGTTATTATGGATTGTGGATTTTTTATTTTTTTTTATCCATTACAAGCCTTACTGGAGTCTCACCTGTGTCCATAAAGTCTTTAAGTCTCTGTTCAAAACACCACACAGTTTGCTTTATTGCCTCCAAATTCAATGTAGAATAAAAACTGTTGCTCAGGGGGTTAGCTGTTTGCAGTGCAGCTGCTTCAACACTACGCCTCCACTCTAAACAATGAAACTGGCTACTCCAGACGTGAGAGCAATGTGTAGGCGGTATATATATGTGCACGGAGAGCCGGTATCCTAATGTAAAAATAGACCAGTCTTCAGTTTCTATACTCTACCCTTTGTATGCACATCCATTGTACACAAATTTTATACAGTCAGCATGAATATTCATTAATGCAAGCAAATTGCAACTTTTATGCTGGAAACTAGAGATAAACTTTATTTACCATTACCGTGTTGCATTATAGCATGTCATGGATCAAACTCTTTTTTACATTTGTATAGACAAGCCAGCGTATTACTTAAACACAAGGAAATATGAAAAGATCCTTATGATTTAAAATACGTTTTTAGAAGTATAAAGTAAAACTTTCCATAGTCATCCATATCCACACCTCTTCGAGTCAAATATCATTAATACTTATAGCACCTCCATCTTCAAAAAGTTCTGGACATCGCTTTTTCTCAAGCCACTTCAACTACCATCTGTGGGTGCTGTACATGTTGATAGAGAAGTTCAGCACACTATAATATGCACGGCATGCTTCTAGTCTCTCGCTCGCTCTGTGTGATAGTTCAGCCATCTGTTAATGTGCTGCAGTCTTAATTATGCCCTCATCACACTAAGTCAATCAGAGGTGTGCCTGAGCCAACTGTAACACACCTAGCACGGCCTTTACCAATCAATAAACTATCCTCGCGGGACTGCTGTAGCTCTCACCAGCTCAGGGGGTCTCAGTCAGTCAGTCTCAGCAGATTGGTTGGGAATCTTGCCATGTTTTTGCTGGAGGTGCTTTAAAAGGCATGTTTGTACACATTGTATCTGAAAGCCAAATGTGCACTGTGTGTGTTGCTGCATGTTAACGCCTTACTTCCCAACTTTTCATGCAGATCAGTAAAGCTGTCTGATAGTTCAGTGGTTTGCGGTCAGTGATCCACTACTCAGTATACCGCACTGCCTAAATGCATGCAAGCAATTTTTCCTTGAATACTGTGCTTGTTCAGGAGTTTCATAATGCAATGTGCTATGCAGTCTGGTCTTCTCGTGCAATTTTGTATAAGTGGTTGAGAAATTTCCAAGGCCTTTAGTTTGATAACAGCAGTGTTGAACATTATTGAGAGGCAGAGGAGACAGATGTTGACAGTGAGCAGTGGTAGGAGTGAACTCAGTAGTCATAAAAAAAATAAGTAAATCCAGTGACCTATGTGGGACGTCTGTTTCAGCAAAATAAGCTACTTATATTGTGAACTTTAACAAAGATGAACCCGAGGTTATTTCAGAAAGGTTAAGGTTTAGTTCAACATTAATATCCATAAGACTGCAGGCAAAACAAGCTGTATTTCTCTGGGCATGCTGTTTCTGAGCTGCAATCCAAAGGGCACAAAATCTTACAAGGAAAAACACAGTTTTTTAATTGTTTTACACCTTTTTATATATGCATCTTCTTTAAGGATTTCCATTCTTGTCTGCAAAGAAATAACAAGCAAAGATGATGCATTCTTTATCCCAACTGTAATCCTCTTCTCACCTTTAGGAGCATGAAGTTTGCATTTTTTGGATCCCTAAAATTTTTTGCATCTCTAAATAAGAAGAGGTGTTCAGATTAAGGGCAGTGCCGATTTCCTGGTTATCCAGTGATGCATTTATGGGCACGGCACGTATGGCTGTACAGCACCAGACTACCTGGCGGGTCTGTTACCATAAAGGTGTAAAAATAGTACAAAGCTTATCGGCCCACTCGATCAATTTAATGGAGACCTCTACTGATGTCATTTGTTAATGAGCTGAATACACTTGATTCTGGTCATTTATTCACAATGCTTCTCCAAATTTGACCCTTTGTAGTTCCTCAGTGCACCGTTTCACTCAAACATTAACATTCAGCCGACCTTATTCCGCATCATTCCTTGGTTCAAAAGTTCATGTGAAGAACCGCCTGTGTACCTAGCATTTCTCCTCTTCCCAGTCTGCTGTCTCTCCCTCAGTGGTCTATCAGGCCTCCATCAGAAGCTTGGCTCTAATCTGCCGACTCAGGGGTGTGTTTCCTGCATCGGGGCTGTGGCCCAATCCATCTGTCTTCATCAGTGAGCTGGGGCGGCTGTGGGCTTGGGCCAGCAGGACCCCGGTAAGCACCAGCTGCTAGCTGCCTTTTACACTGATTCCCACCAAGTGGGACATATTTACAGTACAGCTAGCTGCCTGGTAAGATTGGAGGACCTTTCAGCTCTTAGCGCCTGGATTTTTATTTTTTCTCATGTGGCTTCATTCTGGTTACCTATTATTCTCTTAGATTTTCCACGTCTCCACAGCCAGTGCTTCTTCTACCTTTTAAATTCATCTGTCATGCCCATTTACATCATCATCTGCCCATTTACATCTATCCACATCTCTAATATCTGTGTAGATATGAAAGAATGGAAGTCAGTTTATTGTCAGTCCTAAACAAAGACACAAACCTTTGATACTTTATGATATTTACACCATGTAGTTTTTTTTTTTTTAATCTAACAGATCTAACAGATGTTCATTTCCAGTTCTCACCCCAGCCATTATCTCTGTTGCGATAGCTTTAGTGCGATATAAATTTATTTGGGTCAGTCCGCCTTGTGCAGCATCGATTATGTGGTTCCATAATGCATTCCCAACAGTACATCTAAATTATTATTATAGATAAAGGTTACTACAGGAAAAGAACAAAAAATATATGCCAGGTTTACACATGTAGGACTCCAAAGTCTACTGCACTATTTTCCTGGAATAAAATTGATTTTTCTTTCCATTATTAAAAGGGTACTTGATCTTTCACATAATTGCAGAATTTTGATGACAAATTCTCAGCACCCACAGCCTAAAATGAAAACAGAAAACGTCATGATTAGCCCTTTTAGCCCTTTTCAAAAGTCTTAATAAGGTAATTGTGGCAGTGTTGCCTGAATAAGACAGAAAAACTCAAGAACTTAGCCATACAAGATCCCAACGCCTGCTAGGATTAATGAACTAAAAGTATTGCTAATAGTTTTAAGAAGGACATAATTATTTGCTTATAGAAATAATGCAAAGCTCAGAGGCAAGTGACCTTGTGGATGATTTGAAGGGGCTGCTACTAAACATGGTAAGACACTAAGCAAATTATCTTGCTTATAAACACCAGGCTGGCCTTTAGCTCCTATTGAATAAGGCCATGGGCTCTGAACAAGGAGACTGCTTTAAGGAAACACTGGGCCATTGCTCCTTCCTATGGAAATCAGTTTGGGTCTAAATGGCAATGAGATTAGCACAGTACTGATCTGACTCTTTGATTTCCTTTCTACCTAAATACAAGCTCCCCTTTCCAATGTAGATACCCTCCAGTATTGCCATGTGTCATCTAGTGGTAATCTATCTTGAAAGCATGGTACCTTTTTAAAAAAAAATAGTTTTACCCAAGCAGGGGTTTGGGGGTTAGCGGTGCTGGTCTGTTCTTCAGCATGCCTACTATTTTAATCCAAAGTGAAAAACAACAAAACATTTGAATCCACTGCATTAACATTTAAAACAGACATTCATGTTTCCTTGAGGCTGGATTGGAATAATTTCAATTAATTCACCTGAGATAAATAGTAATTTGTAATCTATTAATTTTGTTTTATTTATTAGTGTTTTTTTTAATTAATAAAATTTAAAAGAGTGAGAACTGAAGCAAACATAAACACATTTAAAAATGAATTACTAACACAGAACTGGTCTGAGGTTTGTGAGGAGAATATTAATAAAGCACATGCTACATTTCTAAATGTATTTACAATATTAAATGCTAAGAAATGTCCTATAAGCCGCAGCGGTGGTCAAAAATAAACAGGTAGTCCATGGATCACTAAAGGTATGAAAATGTCTGCAAAAAGAAAAAAAATACTCTTTACAGACTATAAATAAAGGAACAACAGAAAAAAAGTTTAAAATAAACTAATATTTTGAGGATTTTTAAAAAAGGAATATTGCAATAAAATATTAGAGAATAACAAAATCAATATTAAAGGTATCAGGAATGTGTTAAACAGTATTATTAATACAAGTAATACAGCTAAACCTGAATAATTTGTTGAGAATGTAGATGTGAAAGATGTACTTTTTCCAGACTTGGCCAGATTGAAGAATTCTGAAATTTTATAGACTAAAAAAAAGTATGTAGCAGGAATCTTTATAGACCCCCATCCCTCAAAAACAACAACAACAACAAGAAAAAACAACAACAACATACTATTCAATAAATTGGAAGGACACATTATTAGAGGGGTTGGATTGAATTGAGTGTTGAGCTACTTAAGACACATGTAGCAATTTTCTGAAATAGATGAATGCCAGATGAATACAAATCAACCTGCATGTGGAGTTCCACAGGGGTTAGTGATAGGTCCAACCATTATTCATATTATACATAAAAGACAAATATAGTCTCAAACATACTGAAATGCATATTATTTGCAGATGATACGAATATCTTTTAGTCAGGTGAAAGTTTACAGGAACTTTTAGAGGCAAACACACCAGAAAAATAAATTGAAACACTGGTTTGATATGAAAAAATTGTCACTGAATTTAAATAAAACAAAGTTCATCTGATTTGGAAAAAAACTAACTAATCAGCTTTTTTACTCATTATTTTCAAACATGTTGAAATTTATGGATCTGGTCAGATTTAAAATTTAATGTCCAGAGCAATAAATAATCCTTTACAATAATTAAAAAAAAAAAAATGTTCATGAACAGAGCAGAGGGTTATGACCTGAGGGGGACCTACATTTTAAAAACAACACTAACAACAAAAAACCAAAGCAAACACAGTAACGATAAAAATTATGAACTTTTGTATAGGGGTCAATGGAGTGAATTTACTGTACATTAAAAATTGATAATTGTATATAATGACATATTACAAACAGCACTACTTTGGGATATGTATAGTTAAATAATTATAGAGGGATATATGTAGATTTGAATATTAATATAACATGAATCTGTGTATTAGGCATATTTATTTATAGCATATACCTGTATTTTAGATTTTATAATCAAAACAGATGAGTTAGACCGGGACAGGATAGTATCTGCTTTCTCCTACTCCTTTACAAACAGGAAAAAGTCAACATTTTGGGTTTTATTTTCTCCATGTGAATATGATGGCCTTCACTGATTTTGTGTTTATTTCTTTTTTAAGCATATTAACGCTCACTACTTCTATGTTCAAAATAAAAGTTTGATTGATTGGTTGAATCTTTTTGTGCCAGAGAACCTGGAAAAATTGGACTTTTCCAATAAGTCTTCTGCACTTGTGTTTGTTGCTAGTTAACAAATGTTAGCATGCTAACACAACAGTTAGCAATTACAAGTGCTAAAAGTCATCAAGGTTAGGAATCCTATGGGGAAATTTATGTCAAAGCAACTGCAATGCACTGTTCTGGTGAGCTGGATACTGCCATTACTACTTCACATGTAATATTTTACTTTTTAAGTTACCTGGCAAAGATGGAGATACTTCAAGTACTGCATTTGGTGCTGGGGGAATATACCTGCCAGAATTCATTCATTCTCTACTCTGTTCTTCTACTCTTGTACTCCAGTTTTCAGCAGCAATGGATGAGGGTAAAGCACTCAAGGGGTGGTTGTTGTGCTACAATAAAGTGTGATGTGTGACAACATCAGAGGTCCAATTGATACTGATAGTACAATGACATCTCCTGGCAGGCTTATAAAAGAAAATGTCCTGCCCACCATCTCAGGCGCTGCTCATGCTGTAGTGAGGCAACATGATCGTGGGGAGCTGGGCTGAGTGGGAGCTTATGCGCTACAGCATAATGTGATTGAAATATTTCTAGCATTCTCATGCTGATTTGTATATATTTGCTGGGACTTCTGTGACACATAGAAATTGTGTGTGTGTGTGTGTGTGTGTGTGTGTGTGTGTGTGTGTGTGCAGCATTACACTGTCCATGAGGCACTTGTGGATTTTCAAAGCTAAATCTATTTTTATGTTTTAGACACATCATCTATACTTAAATGTCAAGTCTTACAAATATACATATGTGAACAGCATATTTAAGTAGGATTTGTTCTGACTGTTAGACAAGCTTGGTTTATATCCACACATGAACATGCACATAAAAAACAAACAGGGATGTTAGGGATGTGAAGAAAAACTGCGGGGGGAAACTGTGGGCTGTGCAATCATCTGTGCAGGTTCTGCAATGTGTACAGCAATGGAGAGGTGATGTCATGTGGGAATAGCCGGCTTTTTGCCTACAGTGGAACAAAAGAACAGTCCTACCTCAGGTCTCTTTCTCACTCACTTCCCTTCAGTCCACCTCCGTTTCTGTTCCGTTTCTGTGAGCAACAGTGGCTAATTCTGTTAATCTATCCAGACAAGGAATTTCCATGGTCCCCCTATTTTTCTGCCTTTAAAAAAAATGTTATTTTACATTTTTGCATAGCCATTCTTTTTTGTTGTTTGAGGGCAATTACACACAATCAGAGCCGGATCAGGCACCGACTCGCGCAGTTTCCCCCCACCTCATTATTGGACCCACTCTACTCCTATCTTGATTGAAGTCAGCTCCTTTACCTATGTTGAAACAGAGTCGAAACACTGTCTTCCTCCACCATGTTACTCAGTTTTTCATCATTTTCTCATAATCTTACTCTCTCTCCCTCTCTCTGAGGGATTATGCCTGAACCTTAAGCTTGGGTTCCATCCTAACTGTGTCAAACTCTTATGATATGCAGTAAACAACACTGGCATCAGACAGCAGTGTGGAAGAAACACTGTGCCACATGCACCGCAGCAGGAACAACATGCATTTTTCTCTGCGAAGATGCTAACCTTTAAAATGTTAATTGTTGTGCTCCATGTTTAATCATGGGAGAGAACCAAACTCCTAAATATAGCCATGCTTCCTGTCCGTGCTCACTCACGTGGAACACGGCTAATTTATATTGCATCGAGATGACATGAAAGACAGCTTCCCACAGGTTCCTAATGCCAATATATTATGCACACTTTCAGGGCAGCGATGTTGTAAAAACTGTCCAGGAAGAGCTCGATAGTGTAGTGTGCAACAAAGCAAACAAGTCTTGGTTTTGCTTGTGACCTTCCATGGGACTGCAAACGGAAGATTAGCCTTTGGCACAATGTAGGGTTGGCTCAAGTGTTTCTTTTTTATTGTGTTCTTGTGCTGAACAAAAAAAGTTGCAGAGAGACACTGGTGGAAATACTCACCAGTAACAAAAATAGTCTGAAAGAGATGATTATGTATTTGTTTTCTCCACCGGATGCGGATGGCTTCAAATATGTTACCCGTTGTTCAGTTGCTGCCCTTAGTAGAGTGCAACATTTAGGTCTGATTTTTGGGCATGAACCCTTAGAAGAAAGAATAAATGAATGTTAAAAAAGACCTTTTGCTTCTCAATCTTTTTATTTTTACACTTCCGCCTCTCAATCCTATTTCAGGCTTGCTCTAAATGCTCACATCTGCTGTCAACGCTCCTCCCAACACTTTGTTTCTTCATCTCTCCTCTGGCAGTTGATTTATTATGCCTGTTACTCAGCGAAGGCATCATAGCACCGCTGAAGGCAGCATGCCGTTTGCAGGCCACCAGTGGTGCCTTTGTCTTTGAGCCACGCTGCTACCAGCAGGCCTTTGGATGCTTGTTGCCATTTCCACTCTCAAATTTGATTGCAGCAGAGAAATGAAAGCCATACCACACTCCACATGGGGTTCAGAAATGAATATTTCCCTTCTTTTATTCACAGTCTTTCTCATCCTGCCTTTTAAAGACCTGCGAACTGCAATCTAGAGGTAATATCAGATGAAATCTGTCTTTGTATCCGGGTCATGCGGCGAGCAGTTAACGTCAATGATGTTGATTTCACAGTATGCCAGACTTCACGAGGAGCGGGGTAATTTCTCGAAGCTGCAGACTTACCAGTGCGCCCTGCTTAAACACCACTCATGTGTGATGAATTGTGATACTTTGTTTTGTTATGTTCTATTTGATTTGAATGAATGACAAAATCACAGAGAAATTGAAAATAAATTACAGTGCTGGTTTTGTTGTTTAAGCCATTGCCCCAGTCACGTTATCTGGGCAGAAGAGCAGAAATCTTTAAAGAATGAAACTTAATCATTTAGCATGGTGGCTGCATCAAAAGTGCCTGATTGCTTTGAATGTAGCGTCCTGTACCGCTTCCCATTCATAAACCCTCTTTGTTGGCAAAGGCAGAGATAAACAATATTCCTCACAGTAAAATCCAAGTCTGTGAGTCACTCCATTCTACTCTGGTCTCTGTTCTATTCACTGCACAAAATTACAGTCTTATCAAATTGATTTTGTCTATAATTGGGTCCTAAATGCCTTCCTAAAAGCTCTCAGGCAAGTAAGATTGTTTCACCCATTTCATGCAGATATCTTGTTTCACTTGTTTCAAGCAAGATATTTAAGATTTTTACAGCTTGTACAAATGACATATATGAAAGGGTTTAGACTATAAGATCAGCGCTCAGAGTTCTGTGGACTTGAGTTGTACTAATCACTGTATTTCAGTATAAAGATTGATTCAATGTCTGCATGGGATGGAAAAGGTTTTTATTTATCGTCACATACTGACCAAACCAAAGCGTTGATAAGAGTCAAGCTAAAGCAACTAGCTGGTAAACAAAGCAGAGTATTAATCAGCTGTCTGGACCTCCAGACATTCAAGTCTTTAAAGTTGCTGCTTCTTCACTGTGAATGATATTTTATTCATTTTAATTTTATTTTAATGTATTTATACATAAAGTCTAAGTATGTTATAATAAAGTATTTATATGTATATAAATATGGATTACGTATAAATATATAAAATATGTACAAACATGTATAAATGTATAATATTGCTGCATATTTATACTTTATATAAATATGCAGCTTAAATATGTTAATATTAAACCACTTTAGTTGATATACCACTGGTCTTATCGGTGTTCTCATATGGTGTATAACTGAATGTGTTGGGTAAGATTAACAGCACTGTAGTCCAATCGCATTGGTAGGTGTGCACCAGGGGTTCTGATCAAATTTCAGGGGGAGCTAGTATCGCCCCATTCCTCCAAGCATGAATTCCTTGCACAGGCTGGAAGGCTATAAATATATTAAATAAATATATTTATATGCAGCCTGTGGAAAGCTTTCAAACAAATTGTCCACATTCAGACAGAGAATGCAACAGCGTCAAAGAAAATTCATATTCATACAAATACACATCTCCCCTCTAGGTGTCAAATTATTTGACGCCTAGAGGAGAAACACAATTAAATGGAAACAGTGCTTGTTCTTGTTCATAACACACATCCAAAGACTTGTTTTTTTCTTGGATCAGACATCAGGCTAGCAGGGCCACAGCACACTGACCCCATCAGAGAAACAGATTGTTTGTTCTAATCAGACACAACACAGAGTATCGCACGCACCGTGAGATTCATTAATACTAATACAGTTTCAGCGAATGTGTAAATAGTTAAATATGGGGGAAAAAAATGTCTGAAAAGATTAATTTGCAACTGCTAAAACCCCTCAGACTTTGAACTGCTTTCTAGTGCTGTTTGATAAATAAATATAGGTTGTGTCTAAGGGCAAAGATGCTGCCGAAGCAGCTGTTTATTGTGGGGCACTTAGTTTTGCAACAATTGGTTGACCTGTAGGAAATTAATTAATCAGTGACGGCATCAAAATTAATACACTAAGTGCTAATAAGTGCCTTAGTGCATGCTTGTGGCAAACGCTGATCCAGATATGTTAAAATTAAAAATGATGTGAAAGTAATGTTCAGTTTTTTTTTTAACATAAGAAAGTTCTACATGTGGGAATTAGATGACAGTCAGTGGTATTTGCAATGCACTGTACTGTGATTCATACTCATTATCAGTTAGCTTTCTCCAGTTTGGAATGTGCTAGGTCAAATTCACACACCCCATCTTCCCCTTGCAGTTTTTTTTCCCTCCCTTTGGGGAGCTGAAAATGTGGCTGTTAATTAACTCGCTTCAGATCCCCCACTTGTAGCTCTCTGTCAACACTTCCTTTACAGGAATAATCTAAACGGTCTGGGAAGTCGCGAGTTCACACATTTGTGTTCGTGTGTAGAGCAGGTGTATACTTGTGTGTGAGTGGAACAACTGTACTTAACGCCTTTTCACCGACACACCTGCTCAGCTTCATGAGCACAAGATAGAGGGGTGTGACAGTGGACCTGCTTTAGAATCCCAAATCAGGCTGGATTTAGTTGATTGGCGTTTGTGTGCATCCTGTCGGCTTTGACTTCTAGTGGCTGAACAGTAAATGGACTGCTTCATATATAGGTCTTTTCTACTCTACATGAGCACTTACAGCAGTTTACATCTAGACAGAGTAAGATGGAGTTGATCAAGTTGAAACACTAACTTTTCTACAGACGCATTATGTAGACCATATAGCAGCCGTAGCAAATGTTTGACTTAAAATGACAACTTTCTCCACATTTTGACTTTACCCTCAAAATGAACAGTAGTTTGTTTTTTTTGTTTTATCTTAATGTGGCCCTAACTCTCTTTGTACTTCATGTACATTTATTTCTAAGTGCTTTCTAACATTTACTCTCCAATGAATGCATCAGGAGCAACTTGGAACTCAGAATCTTGCTCAATGATACTTTGCCCTGCAGACTGGAGCAGCCAAGGATTGCAACACAAACCAGCCGATTAGTAGATTTTTCATACAGTAGCTGACGTGGACAATCTTCTACAAGATTATATTTCATGGCTTAGTTATCATTTTTTTAAAGATCTTGCTTTGGAATCCCACTACCAGAACACACGGTGAGTTAGCATTTTCAGGGAATGCAATAGAAATGTTGCATTTCTAAGTTTTAAAATCAGTATTAGGATTTGATGGCAGAAACTGATCCCAGTGATTGCTCTTGCAGGCCACAAAATCAAGCTCAGCAGTCCTGGCAGATCAGCTGATCTCGATGCCAGCCCACATCAGCTGACAGATCAGCTGATACTCCTCTCTGTCCTGTGGGTGAATGTCATATGCGGCATGCATTTTAAGCTGCTTCAGCCTGCATGCAGTTCCTTCTCACTCTGTGAGTGATCCCCGCTTGAATGGGAATGTTTTAGGCACCTAAGATTTTTCTTTTGGAACAAAAAGCACTACTGTCTGATACTTACAATAATATATTGAGGTTTTGAAGATTCATCTTATATATATCATTAAATATAAATACGTTTATTGTGCAATAGACGGCAAATATTATTTTTCTTTAATAATAGTTAATTATTTAGTTTAATTAGGTTTTTTTTTAGTTGTTTGTGTTTGTGCAAAGTAAAGCATGTGTCTTCAGTTTGTGCAGATTGCATGTTGCTTCTTTGTGGGGGAAGGTGGAATTAATATTGGCCAAAGAGCTTTTATATGTGGGAGCTGTGTGGCTGTTGAAGGTCTATAAATAAATTATGCCTATATGTGGTGTCTGTACCTTTAGGGAACAGCGTTTCAGATATTAAAAGGAGCTACCACTTCTGGAAAAAGCCAAGAAATGCTAAAGTAGTGTGTTATTGCACAAGAGAAACCATGGCACATAAGAAACTGTTGTCTGTTGGTTCTAAACTGCAGTCTTTCTTCCTTTTCACAGATTTTGGACTCAACTTGTGATAGTAATTGTCGCTATTTTCTCTTTTGTTTTGTTTTTTTGGGATATGTATGCACACCCGAACAAAGACACATGCACATTCTGTTTTTAATACTTTAAAGTACAAAGAAAACGAGCAGTATGATCACCTGCCTGTCTAGTGAGTCTCTCATCCTCTGGATAAACTCCAGCTCTAACTCCTTGGACTTTAAATGAAACCAAGCAAAGCTGCAGAGGAGAATAAAGACTATCGTCACAGAATGGCCCTCCAGTTAGTTCTAACCCATCAGAGAAAAATAAAGACTTAAAAAAAAAACCAACCCCACAGCGGAGTTACTGTCTTTCTAACCACAAAGCGAGAAACTCTCTGGGGAAGCAGCTGAATGATAATGAAGCCCACTATCAAAACGTAAAAAGAGAAGGGATGGGGTAAGCAGAGACTGAGCATTCAAAAACAGGACTGAGAGGGTTGTCTATTTCAAACTCATGGCAGAGGCCTCATTCGTAGAGCATAATGGTAAAAAGAGTTCCCAGTCATACTTGATAGTTATGCTCGATAACATGAAAAACTCTGTCCATCCAGTTCTGGTCTCTATTAAGACATCGTCCTCAGTGTGTTTCTCACAATAGTGTGCAAGTTCGGCTTTTCATTGTGTTATTAGACTCCAGTCAAGCATTGTTTGACATGTGTCTGTCAGGGTGGAGCCCTAAAGGGTAGGAGCTCAGAGATGCACTGATGTTCAGTCATCAGAACAGATAGATATGATGAGACAGCTGCAGTGATTCAAGCACGCACACACATATACACACACTTACACAAACAATAGTCCTCGGGGATTGGAAGCACTGTGCCAGGTAGCACAAACACACAGTTTGTGCATGTGCACTTGCATACATATTCACAAACAGCCTCCTTAGGCTAACATACATATATGGAGCTAGGACTAGTTCAAATGGAGGACGAGTGCAGAGTGAGCTCGTCCAAGAAATACAAGGACAGACAGATGCAGAGAGAGCAGGTTGCCAAACTAAGTTTTTAGGAAGGAGGAAAAAAGAAACATTAAAGTTCAGGTGTGTAAATTTGTATTTACCCTGCGTTATGAAAGACTCACATGCAACGATGCGTAGAGTATGTTATTAAATTAAAAAACTATTTTCACTCATCCATTAAATTAATACATTTCAACTGGCTTCAACTGCTTAAGATTTTACATATTTCAATATAACAGAGGAAGTCTTTGAAGTATGCATTTTCTCATTTAAGTTATGAGACTCCATATGTCTGCTGAACATACCATCAAGTATACAGTATATATGCATACTTGGCTTTCATCTAGACACACAAAGTGACTGATTGTAATCCAACTAGATTTAAATAATGGATCAAAGCTGCTGATATTCAGTCTATCCAGGTATCTGGTGGACTTCACTACCCAGACAAGACAGAGCCAGTGGTTATCCTTTCTTCCCTGTTCAAATGAATGGCATCCAATAGGCTTAATCTCTCCCTGGAGCATCCATCCAATGAGCCTTTTTCTTCTTGTTCCAAGCATAAAATGTCCACACAGCCCAATACTTTCAGAATTCCCATATATTTATAGATGAGGTTAACCCGGGGCATGTTTATGTAGGGCACATCTCTAAACTCCCAGTACCTGTTCCTAACATACCATGGATGCCAGCAAGCAAGAAGGTGTTGAATTACCTTAAGCGCTCTCTGTCAAACTGTCCAAACCATATCATGCATCAGTGCACAGGCCAAGTGATTTTATTTATTTATTTTTTAAGGTGCTTGAAAAATTGGGTTTTCACCTTTTTTGCAGCACCACAGAGACCTGCTTCACCTCCAAGCTCGCTAAAACCACCAGTCCATGGTTAATCTAACCTCACCTGGCACAACATTTCCAGATCTTGACTCTTAAACCAGTGGGAATTATTAGGTGTTGAACGGAGTGTTGGAGTCTCGAGGGGGGAAAAAGGTAAAGAAAACTTGTTTCTGTATGAAACGGAGAATGCGCCTGAAGCTGAAACATTCCTGGCCTTTTCACAGTAATGAAGTGCTTGAAAATGGTCCACTGGCCCCAAGAACTGAAACATGATGGTGATAGAATTTGACAGTTCTGAAAAAAGTAAGCACATATACATTATTATATAAAAAGTTGGATAACTTTAGTGCATAAACTTACATATACATAAGTTTTCATAATTTTATCTCTGTACACTACAACAGTGGATTAAAAAAAAAATCAAAATGTGACTTTAATTGAACCAAACTATTGGATTAACTTCATAGAGATTAGAGCCATTTTTAAAAAATTACACTTCCATCTTCAAAGGCTCAAACAAGACTGGGCAAACTACCAATTCTAAATACAAATATATTTTTTAATTCTTGGAGGAAAATCATTTGTGATTGGCTGAACTCATTGACATCACCAAATACTGCGTTTTCTACCCTTGAGATGCTTTCCTAGGCCTTTACAGCAGGCACCTTCAGTTACTGCTTGTTTGTGGGCCTTTTCAGACCTTTTGGTGTTGCTGAGAGTGCATGACTTCATTTTCAAAATGTATAAGATTCTAGATTTTACCACTCCTCCTACCAATTAACCTAACATGCATGTGTCTGGACTGTGGGAGGAAGCCTGAGTACCCGGAGAGAATCCATACTTCCACAGAAAGCCCACACAGCTCGCTGGTGGATTGCACGAGATTGAAGAACCTGGGACTTTCTTTCGAACCACTGTGCTGCCCCGTAGTGTGAGAACAAACTCATTTGTATAATTTAGAACAGTTTGCGTGTCAACACAACAGCCAGTAGTTGTTGAAGTGGCAAATAATGAAATCTTTATAAGCAGCCTGAGTTTTCTAAGCTCTCAGAACATTGCAGGTCCTATCAAACGATATACCCGTAATAGAAGTTGTAGCATTTATCTTCAAAACCTATAAAACTGCAAACAGCTTAGCTGATACACTGAATGACCCTGAATTCTCACGTTTACAATATAGATTAAAGGGTATTGTTGTTCCATTTCTGCAATTATCTGGCAAGTTAAAGAAACTAGGAAATGTACTGACATTAGGTTATGTTAAGAAACTGGAGTACACACTTGCAGGCTTTGAGCCAGATCACAACATTTTTGAAATGCTTGTTTTTTTTTCTTGTTTTCAGTATTCTGTTCATCTTTATTCATGACCTCTGTTCTTTGTGAAGCACTTAGTGGCAAAAAAAAGTTCATGTCTTAAGAACAAGTTATGAATAAATTTAAGTGTAGCTAATACATGCTTCTAGTCTTTATAACCTTCTGTTTTTCTGCTCTCCCTGCTTGCATATATCTGTTAGAAAGGCCATGGCAAGAATCCAAAAGTAATGCAAGGAAGACGTCTCATCAGTTACCCTCAACACTGATCCTTCAGCACCGATCCTTTCTGCACAAGTTCTGTTCTTCTTTCGTCTTTTAAGGAGAGAATGCAGAACCGTTGATGGTATTTGATCTTTATTAGACAAAATGCATGTACATTTTTTTAAATTACATCATCAGTAAACATCAACAGTAAATTATAAGAACCTGTGCTGAGCAATATATAGGGATCTACTAGCTAGCAAGTCTTACTAGGTTAATACTGGTTTACAAATCCCTTAAAACCTTAAAAGGCCAAGCTAATTAAACATCACAAATTATTCATTTATCTCTTTATCTGAAGTTAATATAAGTATAGAGTTCGGCATAGAGGCGCTGAGCTCATGAATCCCTGCACCTATGAAAGCTCAAGATCTGATGTAGGACAGCAGCAGCAATGACATATCACAGGGACAGGTGGGAAATTGTGCAACTTATTAAACAGACCACCAAATTCGGAGAGTGTGTTTGGCACGTAATGTGAGGAGCGTAAGAAATGTCCTGAAGCTAGACAGGTATTTTATTTTTTTGGCACATTATCCAGTTGCAGTCCTGAGTGGCTTTACACCACCAACTGTTAAAACGAATAATCTTCACCCACTGTTTTATGGACTACACGGAGGACATTTTGCCATTATAACAAATACTGCACAAGTTATTTGACATCTTTCTCACGCAGGCAGCTTCTAGGTGAATGGAATTGGAGTTACACCCTTTCAATTATTAAAAAAAAGCTTTAAAAAGTGCATCTGTTCCTAAAAACTGATTTTTTTTGCCGTCATAAACATAACGCCAAATTTTGAGTAAAATCCAACTGAAATATACAAAATGTATAAAATCACGGGTTTATTTATTCAAATAATTAATCATTAGGGAAAATGTGTTTGCCGTAAATTACCAATCAGGTGTATTTCATTTGACCAGATTTCATTAAATTTAATATAAATTACATGGAAAATTTACTTGTAGTCAAATTAAATAAAGTCAGCATTTGGGGGATAAATATTGTGAGATTCTGATCGTGAGAAGCGCATCCAACATTTTTGACTGTTATGTTGCCTTGTTTTATTTAGCACAATTTGAAAGTAATATTAGGTTTGATTTTTCCCTTACGGAGTCTAAGGTTATCTGGGGCACTTATTCTGAACTTCATTTGTATAACCTTACCATAAACTGTTTATTAAAAAAAAAAATGGATGTGGCCACAATGATCCTTCCAGGTACTTGCCACTAACAAAAGCATAAATCCCCTAACCCCTCGGCACTGACGTACTGATAATGTGAAATATTTCATATTAGTTGTATCAGTTGTAACCAGGCTGCTCAGCTTTATTACTGGTACTGAATGTTGATTAAACCACACAGCATCCAAGCTAATTTAAAATATTTAGAATCTAATTGTGTTTAACTGCCAAGAGGACTTTGTTGATGTACACCATCAACCACTGATCAGATATGTAGTGAACAACTAGAAATAGTTCAAATAATGATGCAGTTATTTCTGCTAAATCATTGAGTCTCTAAAACATTAAACCAGCAGAAACCCAAATTCAAGATGGTTATTTCTGTTTTATTGTTCTGTCGTTTATTGATTAACTAATCCTTACAGCAGTTAAAAGTACCACTGTGGGTTTATAAGTATAATTCTCATTTTTTTCATTTGCATTTTCATGCCTCGAGCATGGAAATCCATATAAAACATAATGTATGGAAGGTGCGTTCACTTCATTAAAGGACCCGAGGAGCTTTGATGCTCCCACATCTTTGCAAAGTAGATAAATCACTTTGAAACATGTTGTTTGAATAGCTGAAAGTATATAATCTCCATTACCAGCCCAGAGGGGGCAGTGTGTCGCTGTGTGGGGGGGAAGTTGAGCACCAGGTCAGGAGGGGAAACTGCAATATTTATCCCCTCTTACATCACCTCTCCTGACAAAGTGCACCGAGCGCTTCAGGGGCATACTAATTCGCCTGATGTGTATTAGCTCCCCATGTCTGCCATTCAACACAATGACAGTAATTCGGAAGAAAGGTGAAAACAAGTCTAAGCCTGATTGCTGACACCCAGTCGGCACAGAAACTGATATTTAACTCAAGTTCTGTGCTAGGTGAGATTTAGGACCAGGACCAAACGTCTGCAGCATGAACAGCATGTATGTAATCAGAACAAGACACCGAAACAGAAAGAAACAACGGAAAGCTTTTACACTTGGTGCCTAGTTGTAGCTTCTAACTTGTCTCTTTGTTTTAGGCTTCCAGATACTTGAACGTCGGCTTGCAGTTTATGAAATGAACCTGCAACTTGTTTTACAGTGAGTATCGGCACCTACAGCTTCGAGGATTTGATCGTCTCGTCAAAAAAACAGATGCAAAAATCTCGAAACAAGAGGAACTTTCTTTCTTCCCATTTCTCTCTGCAGAAGTGTCTTATTCAGGTTTCAGTCTCAAACATGTTTGTTTCTAGTGCAGAGTCCAATTCCCACACATCGTTGATATTCACCCTTGAAAGCAAATAGTTCAAGGAAACGTTTGGGCCCTCTGAGAAATGGCTTACTTACTGACTTACCCTTCATTCCAAGAGGCGGCATCATGACTCAGAAAAACACCCTGTCACTGGTTGCTCCGTGCGCCTTGTACGGGATTCAGCACCTCTCCTAGACTTTTTGTCATGCCTGCAGTAGGGGCCATTATAAACCTGATTTATTCGGCATGCTGCTGTGAGCACACCCATCTGTGAGCTGACTGTAAAACTGATTCATGCAAAGGATCAATTTCCTTTTGATGGTTCTATTTGTCTGTATTCCTGCACGCTACGAATAAGTGTTGCAAGAAATGTGAAATGAGATCTCATTTTCCGCATGGATCCATCATATGCTACATGCCTTGGCATGATATAGTATCGTTATTGTACATCAGCCGTCTAATTTTAGCTACGTCTCGCTACCGAAATACAAATTGCATCTTCTGCTTCATTGCGTCGGTGTCTCACTTCCAACCGCAGACCTATTTTCAATACTTTTTTATTTGTTTAGTGTCATCTTTTGTAATAAAATATTCATCGTGTTGTATGAGGAGATATCTATGCATGAGCAGCGGAGAACCAAGCAAACAAGCTTTAAAGGACCAGACTAAGACAGGATTCTTCATTCAAGTCCCATTCGCTGCTATCTTAGTGTATTAGCATCCTTCAAATGCAGGCTGTATCTCGACTTTTGTCTTCTGTCTCTCCCCATCTTTCCTCCCCCAGTGCCAGCTCACAGCCCACATGTAATACCGAGGAAGAAGGAGAAAAAAAAAAACTAAGACCAAGATGTCTGGTTTATTTTCACTCTCAGAAACATGACAGATGAAAAATAGAGGGAGAGAGAAAACATTCTAGGCAGTGGCGACAGCTTTGAAACCTTGGAGAGCTCGCTGCAACCAATCTCGGCTTCACAGGCACGCGGCGGTGCACTGTGGGAAGTCGGGCGGCGCGCTGCGTTTCAGGAGGGGAGAGAGGGAGAGAATGAGGGAAAATGGCAGCAAATGAAGTTGGCGGGCTGCGGAGTATTGTTCCCCCCTGCTCGCGGTAATGAACAGGCCTTCGGAACAGACTGGGGAAATTGGTCCCCGGTGGGCCCTGAGCCTTTCTCATCTGTCAGGTGTGTGTTTGCAGTGCACTGAAAAACGCAGGCTTACCTGTGGACAAATCAAGATTGCCTGCACACGCTGGCATACACTCGAACATAAAAAGCGTCAAACTGTGACACACTGTGCTTAGCAAAGGTATCTGTGTACTCTGCAGTGAATTGCCGCATCCAGTTTTGCTCCTGTACTAGTTTTGTCATTTTTGCTACAGATGGAGGTGGATGCTGGTGCAGAAGATCCACTATTAGGCTTTACATTCAAGCCTAATCTTCCATCATACGCCTGGCTCTTATGCACTACCACAGCTTCTTCTGTACTTAGAATAATATGCTTAACCCTCATCCATGAATAGCATTAATGAAGTCTGCATACCTACCCTTAAAAAAAAAGGTATATGTTCTTATTTGAAAAGGGCTTTGATTTAAGTGGGCAAAATGAGTTTATGAATAACTAATGCTATGTTAAGTCCCCGTCGGTTTTATCTGTTTATTTGTGCTGGAGTGGAACATAAAATATTCATGACAAGCCTTCTCAAATATATCTTATGCAGTCATAGTATTAAATATGTTTTATGCTTACTTGATGCTCCTAGCTTTTACCAAATTCAAGCCCCACTCCTCAATGTTTGAGGAGTCTGTTCCACACCGGGTGTCATTAGGGAGCAGTGAACAGTCGATATGCTTCAACTGGAGGCACTTGTACGTTCCTGTGCTGCGCTAGCTCAATGAAAGGTTAAAAGGATGTTTGATCCGATGACACAGCTAACCTTGAACATAGTTGAAGATACTATAAAATGGCCCATCATTACTCGGTGGTAAAGCTTTGAAGCTTTCCACTGTTTAGTTGGATTCATGCTTGTTAAAGTCTGAATTAAAGCAACAGTTTTTTTTCTTAGTGTTATCGTTCCTTTGCTTCACACTCATTAAAGAATTCATCCGAAATGTTCGTTCAGCTGGAAGTGATGCAGTAAAAAAAAAAGAAGAAAAAAAAAAAGAAATCACAGTACTCCTGTGTAAAACTACTTCCCAGATTTATCTGAACTTAATGAGGCTCTGGGTGTCTGAATTAATCAGATCAAGTGGATTTCCACCAACGTTATGACCACTTTAAAACAAAATTCCCCTTTTCCCCAAACAGTATTTATGTGCTGAGCTGTAGAATGAGAGAATGAGTGCAGGAACAAAAGTAGTGAATTTTGTCTTGAAAACACAGAAACTTTGAAAAAATAAAGAGTTAAACTTTACCACCTCAGGCAGCTGAAGCCTCATTAACTGTAGATAAACTTACGAATGTATTCTGACAAAGACTGAGGACTGACGATTTTGTCTTGCATCATTTCCATAAAAGCAAGTTAAGAAATAGTTACAGCAAGTAAAAGCAGATTATTATGTTTGTATGGATTTCATGGCCATTGCATTAAGACAGTCATTAAAAAATAAGATCTTTTCATGTATTGCTTGTGAACCACTTTAATATAACGTAACTTGGAAAGTCTATCTTAAAACTTAAGAACAAAAGTTTATGAAGTGAATTAGGCAGTGCGCTATCTGCTCCCCGTGCCTGACTGGCTGGTCCAGTGTGGCTACATGTGTTTTGTTTATTTTTCCTCTCTCGCGTACTACGCACTGCCTGGGCGGAGTTCATTGCGGGCTCCGGCCTCTGGCCCTCACACCTGCAAGTGATCACCTCCGATTCTTCATTCACTCAAGCTCACTACTTAAGGCAGCAGCTGGGAGTACCTCGTCGCTGGATTATTGTGCAACCCCATCAGTGTAACTCCAGCTCAGCAACATTTTCCAGTTTCCCTCGAGTATTTTCGATTGTTGATTCTCCTGTTCTTCTGCCTAGATTTGGCGTGGCCAGTCTGAAAATATGTTGCCGGGACTTTTATGTGAGTGTGGTGACTTTGTGTGGCGAGAACGAAGGAGAGGATTCCTTGTGGAGAAATCTAACTGTGTGGAGTAGTCTTCTCGCTTTGCTGATCCGTTCGTGAACTCTGGTGACCCTGGACCCTTTTCCCTCACCTCTAAACTGTGCATGAGGAGTGTTAAATAAATAGTCCCTCCTCCGTCTCGTGACAGAATAATTCACCCACCGTCATGGACTCGGCAGACTCAGTGTCCTCAGCTACACCCCCAATCTCCCTGGAGGAGTTATTGCAACGGCATGAGCAAATGTTAGTGCGACTCAGTGGAGAGGTGGCTACTCTGATCCAGGCCATCGCTCAACGGACCCTGTTGGCAGAGAACTCACCTCCCGCAGCACCCCCTCAGGTAAAACCTGCTCCTACTGCAAACACTGTTACACCACGTACACCTTCCATTCCTAGACAAACTTTGGCCTACCTCAGAGGCTTTCTCCAGGGAGCTGGGGAAATGCACAGGATTTTTGATGCAATGCTCAATGCAGTTTCATCAGCTACCACATGTGTTTGTCAGCGATGGTGTTAAAATTGCTTGTTGAAGGTGAGCAGCCAAAGGAGCTGGGACACTCACGACTCTCGCCCGCAGAGCGTTAGCGCCGCTTTGCCACAGGTGAGTGCCTATACTGCAGCCGTAAGGGCCACTTTATTTCTACCTGTCCAGCATTGGCAAAAGGACGTGCCCATCAGTAGTTGAGAGGGTACTGGTGGGCGACCTGTCTGGCAAAGACCGTGTGCCACGCCTTCTCCCGCTCACGTTAGGCTACCGCTGGCTAGTGCAACACAACGCTCAGATAGATTGGAAGAAAGAACGGGTGATGGGCTGGAGCGTGGAGTGTCATATGAACTGCCTTCAGGCCGCTACCCCGCTGGTCACCCCGTTTGTCTCTGATGGCCCTCCCGAGCCTCCAGATTTGTCTTCTGTGCCCCGCGTCTATCACGACCTAGCGGCTGTGTTCAGCAAGGATGAAGCGCGCGCACGCTCCTGCCCCACAGGCCCTACGACTGTGCCATCGACCACCTCTTGGGGATGCCGCTTCCCTCCGGTTGTCTCTATAGCCTCACCCAACCTGAGAGGGAGGCTGTAGAGGGAAGAAAAACAAGGCTCTTCGAGCGGGTATTGACTACCGTGGGCTAAACAAGATCGCTGTCAAAAACAAGTACCTATTACCCCTTCTAACCTTTTGAACTGCTTCAAGGGGCTACAGTATTCAGTAAACTCGACCTACGAAATGCATATCATTTAGTGAGGATTCGGGAGGGGGATGAGTGGAAGACCGCATTCAATACCCACCTCAGTCATTTTGAATATCTGGTGATGCCTTTCGGATTAACCAGTTCCCCTGTCTGGCTGTCTTTCAAGCCCTCGTTAATGACATATCGTCTATATCAATGACATTCTTATTTTTTCCGAGTCCCAAGCAGCGCATAAGACTCATGTTAGACAGATTCTTCAGCGCCTTCTGGAAAATAGGCTGTTCGTGAAGGGGGAGAAATGAGAGTTCCACGTAGACTCAGTGGCTTTTCTGCGTTACATCATTTCCTGAGGGGATTTGGAACCTGACCCGGAGAAGGTCTGAGCAGTCCTGGATTGGCACCGGCCTCCCAATCGTCAACAACTCCAGCGTTTTTCAGGTTTTGCTAACTTTTACAGACGCTTTGTTAAAGACTTCAGCAGGATTGCACTACCGCTCACGAGACTCACCTCTCCTAAAGTTTCTTTTCAGTGGGACCCACTCGCCCAGGAGGCATTTTCCCTGCTGAAGGAGAAATTTGCCTCAGCTACCATTATCCACCAACCACACCACAACAAGCGATTTGTGGTGGAAGTAGATGCATCAGAAACCAAAGTCGGGGCGGTCCTGTCTCAGCAGTTTGAAGGAAAACTTCATCCGTGTGCCTTCTTTTCCTGCCGTCTCTCCCCCACAGAACGGAATTATGAAATCGGGGATTGGGAGCTGCGGAAGTGTGGTCTTGGGCCTGCTGCTGAGGAGGGGTGACACAGTGAGGCAGAGGGCGGCACGGAGGCGGGGGGAGGAGTGCACCTGTGCACGGAACTAGCTTGATGAGGAGAGACTCTTCTTATGTCTTACAGTGAGAAGGAGCGAGAGAGAGACAACTGGAGTGACGGAGTGGCTGCGTCCAGGGTAGGAGCCAGAAACTGCAGAGAAATCACACTTGTTTAGGCTCCACAACATCCCGGCGGCTATAGTCTCCGACAGAGGACCTGAAGTCACCTCCCGAGTATGGAAGGAGTTCTGCACAATGCTGGGTGCTAAGGTTAGTTTCTCCTCTGGCTTCCATCCCCAGAGCAACGGGCAGACAGAAAAGCCAACCAGGAGCTGGAAGCTGCCCTCTGCTGTGTCTAGCGTTGTTCCCTGTAGTTGAGGGTGAGCACGCAGTTCCTTCGTTTCAACATCATCTCCGCAGGTGTTGTCGGGCCTGGTGTGCCACCCATGCCGCCCTGCTACGGACGAAGGTACTGGTCCGGTACTTAGTCCGTAGCAGGGTGGACGACCAGGACGGTACTGGTCCGTGGCCCGGGGGTTGGGGACCGCTGATTTAAAATACCTGTCTATCTAGTTTAATACTTGAGGATGTAATGCCTCAGTTACACTAAAGTAAAAATAAGATTCTAAGTTCCTTAAGACTAGGGAAAATTGGTGGTTGCTGGACAATACCAACCAATTGCAGGGAATTGCACAGGCCACCTGGTTGCTGGCAACCCGTCTCCAGCAATTGCATCATCATCATCAGCAAACAATTGCCATTTAATTTAGAAATGCAGACAGATTATCAATGTATTAAAATGAGTCAGTCTGCACTAGTAAGCCGAATTGGTTAGTATTTTTTTCCTCAATAGGAGACTCAAGTCAGCTGGTTGCCAATCGGTTGTATTCTATATTGTAGTGTATGCCTATTTGTGAAGGAATTTGTTTCAAATTTGTGAGGTTCTGGCTGAACTCTGAATGCTGTAGTTGATGTGAATTTCTGTTTGACATTAATTTCAGTGTATGTGGACAGCAATAGGTTTGAGCCAATTTATCACAGTGAATAAGGCCCAACTTTACCCGACTCATCTGCAAACTCACTTTGTTCTATTGACTTTTTTTTTTTTTTTTTTTTAAAGCAAAATCTGTTTATAAAGGGCAGATGACTGACTACAGATAGTTGGTATGATTCTGTTAGCAATCGATAGTTGCTTTAAAAGTGGGGACCAAGTGTGCAACTATTTGAAAATCATTGTGACTGCAAGTTGGTTGTCTACTGTCTTCAGTAGTGTGACTGTAGCATTAACTAGCTTTTCCAACATCCAGGGGACTATCATTAGCTAACCAAATTATTTTAGGGGTTACCTGTTGTGGTAGCGACATTTAACATCTGCCCTATCAGTGCATCTTGGCACTGATAGGGCAGATGTTGGTTTTGGGAAACTACTTTAGCAATTGAAACTAACTAACATTAGGTTTCATAAAATCATTACTTGTTGCCTGTTACCTGATGTTGCCTGACTAAGTATCTTGACAATCAAGAGGTTATCTTATTAAAAAAAAAAAAAAACTGGACTAAAACACAGGAACTATCCAGTACCACTCTGCAAAACAGTGTAAGCACTGATACGTGTTAGCTACACATGGCAGTGACTGACTGATTTAACAACTGCTATAACCTTCAACAGTTATTACTTTAATTTTCATATGTACATGAACAGAAATCTTAATGTAGGAGAAAAGGCTGCACTTTAAAATGGGTGTAATGACGAAGGTTTCAAAACAGTCCGGCACAAATTTGGTGGCCAAAACCATCACTCATATGTCTGTCTTTGTGTACCAGTAACTCCAGGGCATAGCAAATTTGTACAAACTCTAGCCAGTTATTTTCTCGCACCATTTATTGTGCTTCCCTCTGACATATTGTAAATACTAATCTGCCATGGTAGGTGTTTGTTTTTTGTTTTTTTAAACCAGTTTTTGTTTCTTTCCCGAGGCTGTTTTCTACGAGGTTATTCCAGAAAGAACTCATTTAAACTTTAATTGGAGCCAATCTTAAGAGGACAACTCTGAGCCACAGATGAATGTGAAGGTTCTGCTAATAAGCTGTAGCTCTTGTGTTATTATTCTTGTTGGTCCTTGCGTTTTATTCATGACTCCTACTGTACTGCTGAGTGAGAGGGGATTGAGAATGATGACAGGAAAGGGATAAAACCCACATCTCTGAGCCATTTAGTCTCAGAGGAGTTGTGATCTCTTGGCATTTTTGGAGCAAATGAAGAGAAAAAAAAAGCTTTAATAAGGTGATAACTGGGGAAGGAGAATCCTTGAAGCTTTGCAGAGTCATGTTTCTTAATGTGTGGAGAGGTGTTGTGGAGCAACTGAAGTCGTTTTCAGTAATTCTTGATGTGATTGTGCAAATTAAATTACCCTATGGAGGAGTGAGAGCTCCGGCTTTACTTTCAGCACAGTCATGTCCGCCCCCTCGTTAGCACTACAAGCGCCATGAAGCGCTATGAATTATAGACCCTCATTACAAACAAGGCCAGACCCTAATGTGTAAAATTAAAGAAGTGTTCTTACTTCAAGCATGCATTGACCTCTTATCCTCTATTATTGTAGCAACATGAGGAGGAGAATCCAGCTCCTTGACTTGAGCTGCTCTTTGTTTACAGTACATGTCTTTCTATTTCTTGACCTCTCCCCTTTACTTTTATTCAACCCCCCCCCCTATTTTTCAGCTGACCCAGCTTCACATCACTCACAGCATTGTTTATTGTCAATTAAATATTTAGTACACGAGGGCCTGTGTGCACAGATTGCAGATTTCCTGTTACCCTGAAACAATGCATGATATGTGTGCCCCTGTTGTGTCTGTGCGCCGATGCTGATTTAGATGACGGACGTTGAAAACCAAGAAATTGCCATGATTCTGTTAACATCTTACATCTCAAGGTTTATCTGTGGTTCGCTGTTCCTCCCTGTCTGCATGTAAATAACACACCCGCAGGTGTCTGACGATACTTTTCTCAGTTTATAATTCCATCAATTTTGACAAGATCCCCAATACCACTGGCTGAAATCTCAGGTCTTTGCTGCATCTCTTTCATATTTCTTAAGGGCAGGAATTGTTGATGGCCTCTTATTGAGGTGCAACTTGGTAAGCAATATTTGACCAGATAATGGGGGTGAATGTATATATTTGAGCTTGTATGTATACTTTTGACCCTGCATGAATTACAGAAACTCCAAAAGAAATTCAAACATGTTCACCAAGTTCAGTTTTTTTTTTTAAATCAGTAAAAATATATCCTGCACAATCAGTTAAACCCAGAATTTAATTTAGCTGAAACTCACGTCAAGGCCATACCATCTGAAAATCGGTAAAGACTTATTACTCGCAAATGTTTAACGATCTTCAAACTTCACAACAGTATAAAACTTGGGGGACATGAGAGCCTACTTTGGCTAAGCGTCTGACCTTCACTTTCACTGTTAGCACCCAAGGTCAAAGTTGACCTTGAAAAAAAAAAAATGCAACAACATATAGAGTAATATGTCTAATTAAAGGGCATGGAGAGATCTGTACAACACGTTCTTTTTTGTTTGTTTTTTTTGTTTTTTTGTATGGCACAGTAAAGTTAGAAATGTTCATTGGTGTATAGACTGATGGCAGAATGTATTTTTTTTGTTTTTCTGTGCACCCATTCATATATATCCACCTATCCATTGTGGATTATGTGAACTATATCAAACTTAGAAAAAAATGAGCATTCAATTGAGGAGTCAGCATCTGATACTTTGGGAGTAACCAAGGCCTCATATTAAAAATTGGAGAGTATTCAAGAGGTAACGAGAACGCACGGCTAGGGAGACAGAAAGCAATTTAGTAGCCAAGTTTAATTAAAGTGCTGTTGCACTGCAGTCTGAGTGGTTAGAAAGCTGAGAGTTTTAAACTTAAAATAAAAGGTTAACTGTGGATACAAACTTGTGTGTGTGTGCCTGAGCTAAAAATAGAGAGTAGTTTGTATGATTTTTATACAAAGTGACTACAATATATATTTTTTTTAAAGTGACAGAATGGTAACTGCACAGATCTGTCTGAATAGTAGATGATAGGAAAGATGAAAAATGGATAGTAAGGGGTAGTAAAATTGGAAGCACTCAAAATAACCTCAGTAAACACCCTCAAATATACAAAATTATAGTCATTTAGTATTTTATCATAGTGTAGTGTAAATCTGGAATACTGCACCTTTTACATTTTTAGTACTATAATTTATCCACCAGAAACAACTGTGGTGTGCAGTAGAGGTGTGTAAAAAGCCAATTATCCTGATTGTTTGTTTTAGTGGTGTTGTCTAAGGAACCTGAAGAGGTTCTTCAACCTATCTTTGAGGTTATGGACTGATGCCAGCACTGTTAGGGTATATTATTATTTCTGCACCTTAGATGCTCTTAAACTCTGGATAAAAAAAAGAGCATTTAATGCTTCCTCAACAGAAAATAGGGCAACTCGTGCATTTTAGAAAGCCAAGTCTGTCCATAAAGAAGCTGAAGAAAATGATAATGGACAGAAAGACCACCTACTAAGCTGGAATGGAAAATAAACTGCAGGGGACAGTGTGATATGGAGAGATTTGGAGTGGGAGGAGAAAGATCACTTACAAACCAGCGAAATGGTGGAGGGGACAGGGTGAATAAGCCAAACTGTTTTTTAAACAGGTTTGCCACAAAACTCACAGCTCTGGCACGTTGTTGCAGACAAAAGGCATTTACTCTATCACCGGTGGAAGTACAAGTTTGGACCATGTCCCCAGACTCGCAAGAAAATAATAAAATTGAACTTTTCCCTGTTCTTTGTCTTGCTTTACAACTCCAGGATGCTGCAGCACAAAACTAATAACACAGTGTTATAGTTGTAGCTCCAAAATATTAAAGGCTGAGCAAGGCTGGTGGTGTGATTCTGGCTGGATATTTGAGCACAATACTGCATGCCGTGTTGGACCCATACTTTGAATTGATATTAGGTTATTACTTATAGCCTATAAAGGCAGACTATGTAGAGGAGATCAGTGTGTCATCTTTTATGAGATGAATATTCATCAGTTTGCAAATTCTAAACAAAAGTTAATCACCATTTCAACACAAACAGACATTTTTCTTAGTGTGCGTTTAAAGAAATTGTTTTAATAAGAAGATAAACGAGTGAAGTAGTTTATTTAATGTAATTCAGTGGCCTATATACAGAACTTAGAGGACAGAAGCAACATGTCTGATCTTGCTAGTGTTATTCAAATGTTGAATATTGATATTATCGATACCATGTCAAACTCTAATGTCAAACGCTATTAAGCAAAAACAGTACACCTTTAGCAAGCAGAACTTCTGTGGGAGTAACTAATCTAGCAACAAAAGCTAGCATACAGAGAATCTGTCAAAAATGGTGCTTTTTTAGTTTTAGTGTTAAGTTTTACATATGCGCAGCAATTCAGACTAAATAGAGGCAGGAAAAACTGTCAGTGAGACTGGGACTCGGGTACTGCAAATGGACTGGGAGGTGGTGGGAACCGTGAGTGAGAGCTCAGGATTTATTCAGAGTAGGGCCGCTTAATTAAAAACAAATCCTGAGGTCTGATGGATGTTTAGGAGACCATGGAACATTATCTATCAGATCCACAGAGATGTCTTGTTAATAAAGTTACTGTTGCAGTGCCAAATGTGCAAAAAAGTGGACTTCTCTATTAGTTTTCTTCTCATATTGTTTGTTGTTGCAGGTATTATTAAAATCAGACAGAAGAATCTGACACAGCAGAAAGTGAGAACAAACAGGAAAATTCAAAATGTCGTTTAATAACACAAGAATAGCATAATAGTTAGATTTAACTGGACATTTTAAACATTAATATAGCAAACTCAGAGTCACATTAACAGCTATTCTTGAGACGGAAGAAAAGGAATTTCAAACTTGATGCAGACATTTAGAAAAATTACATCTTTATATTTAACAAGGTGAATGACATCAAGAGCGAAAATAAAGACAAAAAAATTAATTAATTTCAATGCTTAGAATAATACAAACAACAACATCAATGATGCACTAGACCTGATTGATATATTGATGTTAGGTATTTGATGATATATCGCTAATGCTATTCATAATGGGTGATATGTGCATTTATAAATTAACTTTACTTTTTTTTTAGAGATTGGAGAAACACCATCAACCTATTATTATGTCATGTTGCTAAAATAATGTTGTTCAGTGTCATGAGCATGAACTGCTGTTCATGTTTTCAGCTGGTAATGAGGCAGTAGGCAAAGACAGCACCTCTGCTATTGATACTGTTGCAAATGAATATCTAATCCAATAGCAATTTCAGTATCGATTAGTACCTCAATATTAGTTTTTGTCAGTTTGTTTGAAACTCTTACCTAGCAGCAACTGTGATGACAATGTTAAGTGGAAATGAGGTTTTTGGACGTTTATTGCCTCCCACAAATGTTTGGAAAATTAATTATATAAACCATTTACAGTAATTGCTCCTATGCGACAGGGCCAGCTGCAAAAGATAACTTTTCATCACTAAACATTGTCACTGTGCCGCTTTAGTAAACAAATTAGCCAAAAAAAAAAAAAGAAGAAGAAGAGGGTTGGTGGTGTAAACCAATAATAAATTTGCCTCTTTTGCGGTATGCATTCTAATCTTCTGCTTACAAAACAACTCTTCTTTCCTCCAGGTACGTAACCTGAAGCTTGACCTTTCTGTATTCCACATTTCAAAGCTAATTGCATGAAAAGATAATTTGTTGAGGCAGCCTGGTAAGACCTTTTCTTTATTTTCCTTTCCATTTTTTAAACTTTTTTCCTCCAGCAGAAGTATAGAGGTCAGCTCGGGGACACAGTAACAAACATGTACACAACAGTACAAGCGGAGATGGCAGGGCGACTTGAATTTAAAGAGCTTTTAGCAGAAATATTACAAAGAGGGAGGCAGAAGCACCATAAACACTTGCCTGTGGAAATGCGTGGAGACAAAACAGAGGTGCATGTTAATGATGCATTCTGTGCCGTCATTAACCTCTGTAAATTCTGGCCAGGTTTAGTTGTCTATTGTGTTTTATTGCCAATATTTAAAAAAAACAAACAATGATCAAGGGTTCTGTGGATCCCCATAAATTTCATAGCACTTTTTACTTGCTTTCGAAGCATTCATCCGACCACTAAACCAGTCAATCCCCAATGTACCTGCCAATTATGTTGATCGCTCGCTGCATAGCTGGAGCCTGAGAGCAGCTCAATCATATCCTGAATATTAGGGAGGAAAAATTTGTCCAGGGGCTGGCAAGAAAAGAAAAAAAGAAAAGAAAACTTTCAAGGCTTATTTTTGCACCCTTCCCCTCCTCTAACCTCCTCATTCTTACACGCTTAAATTCTAAAGGACAACTTCCATCACACTGACATTAACAACGACACTGATGAGACCACCAGGCCCCTGCTCTGACACATTGAGAGCAAGAACAGGGAGGGGGTGGGGTGTAATTATTTCTCTTAATTTGTGCCACATCATTAGTTATCATCATTAGTTTAGATGGTCGACAAATTCGCATTTGTGTCATTAGAAAAGACTATGGTGACTTTGACTGTTCTGACCCAAACTTGTATTCAAAAATAAATGAATAAATGAGGACGTGCTGGGGTTTTCTTTTTTTGTATGTTTTATTTTTCTAAATGTGCCGTGTAGAGAATGAAAAACTCATTTAAAAGCTGCCTTGTGAAGAGGAAAGGAGGGAGGGGGGGACATTTGTTTTTGTACCAAGGGCAGTTATGAAGATTGATCAGTCAGTTTGCAATGACTGAACCTTATCTCCTCTGAAAAATTGGCTCAAAGCATGTGGTCTTAAAATAAAAATAGCTTCCGAGCAGAGTGTCTGTCTCTCTCTGCCTTTGAGCGCAGGTGCTTTTGTGTGCTTTTTAAACTTCTTTTGCTGTTTTTGGGGGGCTTTTGTGCGTGTGTGAGCACAGGTGTATTCATTCTTTGCTGAGCTCAGATGCGTGTTCTGTCATACATGGCCACTGTCTACATCCAGTAGCTGTCCCTCCTTGTCACGTTTCAGGTATTTATAAATTTCAGCAGTGGAAGACGGATCACCGGGCCTCCAGCTGCCACATATCCATCCTTCCAAAGACAGCCTTCAACATGCATTACTCATTCCCATGCTGCTACAAACCAAATTTTCAGCTGCCTTCCGCTGGTTATTTTCTTGTGTGCTCATGGGTGTGCGTCGGCAGGAATCATGGGTGTGGTGATGTCTGTGGAGTAGCTTGAATCTTCAGAGGTGCAGCTTTGTTCGCTTTGAATTCATGTTTCCTTTATGCCGTTTTGAATGACACTGTCCCCTGCGTACGGTGCTTGCGTTTCCTGTGGTGCGGTGCGTGCCACCTCAAGTTGGTTTTTGCCTGTGTTTGTTTGCATATTTGTGTGCTCCTCTCAGTGTGCGATGATGTCTGAGAGTGTTTGTTTGTGTGGTTTTACTGGAATATATACTTTAAGAGAAAGGTTGGATTTACTGCACATAAAAAGAGGCGCTTAAACTGAACAGGAAAAAAAAAAATGTATTTTAATGTGTGAAACATATGTTTCTTCGTTCATTAAAAATGAGTGTCATAAATGGGCCATTCAGCCTTTCCCTTTTTTTTGTGCTTAGACATCAAATAATCCCAGCAGAAATTATTCTGTCGCAATATGTCTAAACAAGAAGCTACAGCTAAGGTTGTGGCTGTGTGAGGCTGCAGCTTTTGTTGAGGCCTAATAGTCGCACAGGCCTAGACACCTGTCGGTGACCATCTGGCAACCGCCGATAGCGAGGGAAAAATGTGTGCTCCCTGAACAGTTGCCAGTGGCTTTCTTCAAATGAAAAGTTGCAGCGCCAGTTCGGCCTTGATGCCTGCTTAAGAATCAAGCTACTTTTGGGTACATTTGTGTAGTATTACTATCAGATAACACAGCATAATAGAACCTCCCACAGCCACTGTCAGTGGTTCTAACTTTGGACCTTGCAGTTTTGTGGACTTGTGCCAGTTTTAGCTTTTAGCAGAAATGCAATAAACTGGTTTTACATCCATCACTTGCAGTGTACTGGTAGAACAGGGGTATGAGACATTCGTTATGGGGTACGTGCTGGGTTACAGTTTTACATGTGTGGAAACAAAATTTCAATTTCTCTAATATTTTAATTTGTCTTACCATCTGATTTACTTAAGTGATGTCAGGCTTCCCAAATGGTTATGACTGGTTGCTGGAGGTTGCTGATAGTCCACCACACACACACACACACACACACACACACACACACACACACACACACACACACACACACACACACACACACACAATAAAAGAATGTAAAGACATCTAAAATGACACATTAAGGCACATTTGTCAGAGAAAAATCAAATCCGAGTTACAGTGGAAGCAATTTCGAGTTGGAGATGGAAATGAGTTGTAACGACCTGACAATTCTGCCTCATGTCAGGTTAGTCAAATAGTGACTTAAGTGTTGGGACAGTCTCACTGATCAACTGACAGACCGACAGTGCTGGTCCAACATCTGTTACCAAAAGCGTGGCTAAAATTGAGTTTTCACACCCTACGCTACAGCTCTCTTGTCCAGTGTGTGTGCTGTTCAGTGGCAACAGCCTAGAGGAATTAGCAGGAGACTGGAAGGCTGCCAGTTCAAATTCTCAGACCAGTCAGTAAAGTAAATGACTAATGCGCTCCCTGCTCACTGAGTAATAACCAAAGAAATCATATGTCGAAATGGCCTTAAGCAAGGTGCTTAATCCCTGACTGCTACAGAAAAGCTGCTTAGTTGCAGGAGACAGGAGATGACTCTGGTTTCTCTAAGCAGCCTTGAGGTGCGATGTGTGCAACTGTTTAAATATTTGCAGCTGAGCAGAGTTGAAAAGAGCCTGGGGTATTTAGCAGAAGTCCTAAATAAAAAAAACTTAAAAATGAAATGATGACGAATCATATGTAAGGTGATTGTTGGTTGTGTTAAATGAAAATATGGTGGTATGTCATGACAACATAAGCCCAAATATTTATTCACAAATTTGATGCTGAAGAGGCTTTTTATGAAGAGACTGATTAGTTAGCAACCATTTTCAGACTCCTTATGTCTGCCTTGTACTCTTGTACTTTCAGTCTGTGCTGTATATTTTTCTGTATTGTAACAATAGCATTTTATATCTGCAAAGTCTTTATGATCTCTGGAACTAATGTGACTTAGTCAAGCAGCAGAGTATTACTTTATGAAAAGAGCATAAAATAAAATAAACCATAAAATTTCAATTTTATTTAATTCCCTTGCTTTTGCAGTCTAAAACAATAAAATGCAACAAAACACGGGAAAATAACCCAAGTAGCAATATTGTGTTAAACCTGAGGCCACCCTGTGTTCAAAATTGAAACAGTTCTTTAGTGAATAACTGTCAGGGTCCTGGATCTCCTGACCCAGCGTTTTTAGTTCTTTGTGATTTTTGTATTATTGTACTTGTTTGATTTATTCTATGGTTTCTAGTTTTGATCCCTTGCCCTTCATGTCTCTCTGTGTCCCCTCTGTTCTGTGTAAGTCTGTGTCTGCATGTTTGAGTTTCCCTCTGTGTCTTTTGGTTCGTCGAGTCCTCTGCCTTACTGGTTATGTCTCTGTGTTTCTTAGTTGCTGTCTCCACCGTGTCAAGTTCGCGTCTCTGTGTCATACTTCCTGTTTTACTTTGAAGGTCCGTGTCTTATGTGAATGTGTTCAATTTACGCATCCTTGTCTCGTCAGTTCTGATTTCCCCCAGCTGTGCTCTCCTTCTGTGTCTCATTCCCCTTGTTACTTCCCAGTGTATTTAAACACTGTGTTTCTCTGAGTCAGTGTTGCGTCGTACCCTCAACAAGTTGTGTGTTTTGCCTCTGTGTTTCCAGTGTTTTGTCTCCAGTTTAGTTTTCTGTTCCAGTGTTTTAGTTCTCCAGGGTTTTTGTCTTTTGGTGAGTTTGGTTAGTAAGAGGTTTTTCCCAGCAATAAAGCTGCGCTTTAAGTTGTACTTCCGTGTCTGAGTCCTGCATTTTGGATCCACCACTCCTGCTTGCCTGCCTGCCACACAGCCAACCATGACAGAACGACGCGACCATCAAATGGATCCAGCGGACTCACGGTTTCTGTATCTCGCGCAGTTGTGGGATTACTGCCGGGGCGTAATCCACGCTGAGGACACTCCCAAGAGAGTCATCCAGGTAGTCTTTTTTTGACAACTTTTTGTCTTCTACCCTTTGCACAGCTGGTTTTTTTATGTTTGGACATTAAAAGATTAAAACAACTAATAACAGCTCTGAGAGCCAGGATTTGCTTCGAACTGTTTGGCATGGGCGGTCCAGGCAAGGAAGGGTCAGCTGCCCTCCTGGAAGCTCTCGCCGCCTGGTATTCTCAGCGTCAGCATCTTTTCCCATCAATGTTCATCACTAAATCATTCGATCCTCCCTTAAGAGACTGCATCCTCGCTACCTTCACCCCACCACACCTCCACTACCAGTGTCACCTGTAGGGTCAGCTTCCTGTGTCTCCAGTAGCTCAGCTCCCAGTGTCATCTGCTCACTCGCTCTCAGCTCTGTTAGCTGCCCAGCACCCACCTTCGGCTCAGTTTCCAGTGTCCCCATTGCCTGTAGCCCAGATAGCCGCCTGGCCGCTAGTGCAGTCATCTACTCCATTACCTACTCCACTCTCACCTCAACCGTTTCAACGGCCGCCAGTTCAGACTTCAGTTCAGTCCCCTAGCCTGCTATACACTCACCCACCTGGTCAGCCAGTGGTCTCAATGACCTCTGGTCCTGCATCTACCTTGTACGCTGGGGGTTCTGGAGAGCCTGCCCAGCCCTCTGTCTCCGGCTTCCACGGCCTCGCCTGCAGCGGCCTCTTTTAGTTCTTTGTGGTTTTTGTATTATTGTACTTGTGTGATTTATTCTATGGTTTCTAGTTTTGATCCCTTGCCCTTCATGTCTCTCTGTGTCCCCTCTGTTCTGTGTAAGTCTGTGTCTGCATGTTTGAGTTTCCCTCTGTCTTTTGGTTTGTCGAGTCCTCTGCCTTACTGGTTATGTCTGTTTCTTAGTTGCTGTCTCCACCGTGTCAAGTTCGCGTCTGTGTCATACTTCCTGTTTTACTTTGAAGGTCTGTCTTACGTGAATATGCTCAGTTTACGCATCCTTGTCTCGTCAGTTCTGATTTCCCCCAGCTGTGCTCTCCTGTGTCTCATTCCCTTCGTTACTTCCCAGTGTATTTAAACCCTGTGTTTCTGAGTCAGTGTCGCATCGTACCCTCAACAAGCTGTGTGTTTTGCCTCCGTGTTTCCAGTGTTTTGTCTCCAGCTCCAGTTTAGTGTTTCTGTTCCAGTGTTTTAGTCCAGGGTTTTTGTTTGTCGTTTGGTTAGTAAGAGGTTTTTCCCAGCAATAAAGCTGCGCTTTAAGTTGTACTTCCGTGTCTGAGTCCTGCATTTTGGATCCACCACTCCTGCTTGCCTGCCTGCCACACAGCCAACCATGACAATAACACTAACACGCTGCTAGCAAACATCAGTAGGTAACAATAATAGATGTCATAAGAAACTGTTGGTACATCCAACAATGCATGTAAGAACTTTACCATAAGAAATACAAAATAAACAACAATAAAAACATAACCCGTTTTCTAACACAGCTTCTCTCTCTGGGCACAAGTTCATTTAGGATGGAAAGTGGTCTTGTAGTCTCACAGACTGATCAAAATTTGAAGTACTTAAATGATGTATGTCTCAGTGAGAAATGGTCCCACTAAGCTCGTTGCAAACTAAGTTGGTCATGCCCGACACTGGTTGGTTGGGCTGCAGTAAAGAAGTTCTTACTGTAAATCCCAAAAACCTGATTCTGTTCATTTGACCGTAGCGTTTTCTTCTTACTGTAAAGGGTTACTATGTTACAGTAAGTGATGCATGTCAGTAATACAGTAACAAGTCATTAAATCAGTAATCATATTTACATGTACAATTATGTTGCTACTTGCATTATAAAAGTACTCCAGTTATCTGCACAATCAGAGAATAGAAAAAAAAAAAAGCTCCATCTGTCTTCTTCCTGTGCACTACAATCAGCTGATTTTGATTGGTGTTCAGGGAGGAGGGAAATGGTCGAAAAGAGGGGTCAACAACTTCTGAGTGGCAATGTGAATACCGGTATTACTTTTAATTTTATTGGATTAAAAGGACAACAGTGCAATAGTAACGTGCAAACTGCACCAGTGCCAGAAACTGACGAAACGTAGACTCTTCGTAACAAAGGATTCACAGGAAGTGTATGCGAACATCAGCCCAGCAGCCAGAGCCTGATGTTTAGCAGCTAACTGAAGCAGTGATGAGCACTCAGGCTTGTAGCATTGCAGCCTTCATTTCTACCTAAACCCATTCTTACTGTAGAATCACAGAACGCTTTAAAGTCACTTCAAATTGTCAGAAAACAAATTTACATGTTTATATGCTAGATTTATATTAAAATATGTAGCATATCTATAACAATTTATACTAAAAAAAAAAAAACCCAAACTTTAAAGCAGTTTTTTTTTTTTTTTTTTTTAAATTTGGTTGTTTTTGTTGAGTGCAAAACCTGTTGAACCTTTGAATATAACTAAATCTAGGAATAGATTATGTTCACACAAAGAAAGGGTGATGGACATAACTCTGACCTGTCTTTAGGTTTAAAGTTGACTTTGAACATTCTGGTAAACGTGCTTACTACAACTAATATTAATAAAACAGGCAATGTCCAGTATCCATTCATTCTTTTAAGCTCTGCTGGATGCTCTGCCTCTAAGGATAATAGCTAGGGCCAAATTCATAAAGCTTCTTAGTATAAAGAGTTGTTCCTAGTGATGAAATTCTAAGAAAATTCCTAGAAATATGACTGATGAAATACTTGTAAAATAAAAGATATTCACAAAACATTTTGGACCTTAGGAGAATTCCCCAAAACTGTTTGGAATAGGGAGGATGACTTTATAGAAGGATAAGGGTTTCTGAGGTGGGAGATCTGCATGTACTCCAGCTTCCTCCCACAGTCCAAAAACAAGCATGGGTTAGATTTACTGGTGGTCCTGAACTGTCACTAGGCGTGTTCAGGGTGTATCCTATGACAGGAGCAATTGGATAAGTGGAAGAAAATGGATGGGTAGGTTCTTAAGCCCACGAACAAAGACGTAATAGAAATATTCTCCAAAGGCTGAATGACACTACAGTAGGTTAATGAAATGCTTCAGATTAGATCACAAAGCATTATTGTTGGTGGTCGCTCTCATTGGAGACCGTCTCACTTCTCCCACCAAAAAGAATAATGCCAGAAATTATGATCACAGCGCAAAGATGTTTTCCAAATGCAAGAGTGGAGCAGATGACACTGTCTGTCACAACCTCGCTTTAGCAAAGTGATCACACAAACAATTAGTGTTTTCACTGACTTGCATTGTAAGGCAGTTTCGAGACTGAGCTGAGCTATTTGCCTGCTATCAGTATCAAACTAAGTACTAAAATCACCAGCATAGCAACATAAAAGCCAACAGAAATATGACAACTATGTGAAAATAACAGCATGTGAATAGACTTTGTGAGACAAGATTAATTATTATGGTTCCCGTTATCATCATATTCCTATTATCACCGTGCATTTCTCAATGAAGCAACAACCAGCAATAGGTTTAACCTTACCTCCTTATTAAGGTTAAAGTTTTCATTCTTTGTTCATAGTTGCTCTGAGAATTTTTCCTACATCTCTCCTTAGACAGAATCCTGTTACAAATTCTTAGACTGAATTCGGAGCTCCGTGTATTCTCACTTTGTGAATACAGCCCCTGGCTCTTTAGTTGCTAAATGCTCCATTATGTTCAGAGGACTGTTAATTTTGTCTCTTTGATGCTGACCATTTAGCATACAGTGGGCGTGTCAGAACTTCTAGCTAGAACAGCTGCTTCATGAGGCTGGAAACAAGGATGATGAGAAGGATGGATGTCAGATTTTGGAGCTAATCCTCCGTGAGATACTACTTTTCACATATTTTTACACTGTGGTAAAATGAGATCCGAATCGTGTACCCTCAATTATGGTTAAGCAGGAAAATATAAACCAAATCAGATTTATATGTATGATATTGTGTTTCATATAACTAGTTTAAGTCAGCTAGTAACAATGAAATGATACTATGTAATGGTTATATTTCTCCAAATGAAGCAGACAGAAATAAGAATAGATGTAAAATAAATAAATAAAAATCAAGTACATAGCTTTTAACCAGCAAGTTTCCCACTAGCAATCTCGCCCGGAGGGAGGACTTTTCAGTGGAGGTTCATTTGAACCCAGGACATTTTTCCATGTCAGAAGAAAGGAAGCCTATTTTTATCTTTCCTTCTTGCTCAATGAACCCAAGGGGAGTTTAACAGTTCTTCCTTTATCCAGGCAGGATGGTGGGTTTAAAGGGATTCCTGTACTTTTCCAGAGGAGCCTAATGCCAACTCCATGTGTTCTCCAAATACTCATTGCTCACATTTTTCCCTACTCTGTCCAATTATTTCTTCAAGCTCTGTCTCTTTTGGTTTCTTTTTTGTTGTTGTTCTCCAGCTCTCGTGTCTCCCTCTATGGTTTCCTTGCACAAGGGTGCAATTTAGTCTTCTTTTTGAAGAATACTTAACTTTGGTGAATTAAACAATATTTTCAAACCCCCAAATGCCAGGCTGTGATCCTTATTGATAGGGACCTTATAGCCTCCAGATATGCTGGAAGAAAAAGGACTGATGCAACTGATCATCAAGAGTATAAAAAGGGTTTTATACAAGTACTGCAATAGTCAAATACTTCTTCTGGGCAGGGCCCATCCACTGAACCCTAATATGCCATCTGTTAACAGTGTATTCTGCACTCACAGAGGATTTAGTTCACTTTCTCAACTCCCTTCAGTAGTTCTCTATTCCCATTTCTCTCATCCCCATCCTACTATATCTCTCTTGGTTTTCCCTAAGCTCTAGGGTGTATTGTTCTTCAAGACTGGAATCATACTGGAGATTTAGAACTTGGTGGATTAGAGAAGGCAGTTTTGTCCCTGGTGGCTATTCCCTTTTGTAGAGCAGATCCAAAAATAAAGGTCCAAAACCACTCGAGGATAAAGGAAACAATCCATCATATAGGTTGGGAAAAAGAAAAAAAACAAAAAACTCCATTTGCGGTCAGTTAAAATGATGGTGTTTCTGAGTACTGTGGGGCAAGTGTGGAAGTGTGCAGACATGCATTCGCGCCCTCAACGAAACATTCCAGCCACTGAAATTTTAAGCACCATTATATACATATATGCACCTCAGAGGATTTATTGTTATACACCCTGAATCTCATGAGAAACTCAGCAAAAGTCTGTCTTATAAATCAATATGATCCAAGCTACTGGGATTACACTAATAAAAACTCCTTTTTTCTTGCTATGATCTCCATTCAGCTACTCTGCAGCATACAGTAGTAATTTTTCCAAGTAAAACTAAGGAAACCTCACGAGAGTGTCCCATTTATTTTGAAGGCAACGCCTGAAACATTAAAAATAAAACTGAACCAATAATGTTTATTACCACTTTCCATCACCTCTTCTTTTAACAGTACTGCATGACAAATGAGGACAGTTGATAAATTAACTCATATAGGATTTGTGCTGCTCAATAGTTCAGGGCTTCATTTATTGAGCTTTTGATTTCATAAAGTATCAAATATTGCTTATGGGTGGCAAGTGTGGACTGCAGGGAAGCCAAATTAACACAGACTTTTTTTTTTTTACTGCAGAATTATGTTGTTAGAATAGATGCAGACTGTGGTTTGTGGCCTGCTTATTCCAGCGAGATAATGTTAGAATAAACGAGCCCTTCTCTAAAAATGAGGTACTCTATGTAGATGGGAACATTTAGACCTTCAAAACTTGTGTCTATACTAGCATGCATTAATATGGCCTAAGCCTGGGTCTAGGTCACGCAGTGCCATATGCACTAAGTACAGCCCAAACCATCATAGGTTACAGCTGGATCAGTACTAGATTTTGTCGAGTGTGACAGTGAGATGCCACACTCTCACTGTTATGTATATAGACTATGCTTAATATACACGTGAATGTAAATGTAAGCGGTTTGGAGTGGGGATAAGGCTTATCACTGTACAGGTGTTTATGCTGCTACTGCAACAAACTTTTGTATGACAAAGAGGGGGAATGCCACAGGCTCTTTCTTTTTGCTGCTGTCCAACATAAAATGTATTATGTAGCAATTGTGACTGCTCGAAATTCAATTAATTCTGGTGTTTGTGCAATCAACAGTTTGCCATTATTAACACCTGCCATACAGGAAGGTGTTCATTAAAATTTTTTGTAAAGGATTCAAAATATGGAGGACATCTACTGTCGTAATTGAAAATGATTTTTAAAAAAAAATTAATAGACAAGGTTGTCTTTAATCTAGACAAGGTTGTCTTTAATCTAGACAACCTAGATTAAAACCCACTGAATGCACCAAACGTCACAGTAAACCTAAATTAAGAAATGAATGACAGGAAGCACACCGCATAATAGAGGACACAAGAACACAAGCAAACTGAGGGTTTAAATACACCAGAGGTGATTAGGGCAGAGTGGAGACACCTGGAGAGAAACATGCAGCTGGACTGAATCTGATAACGAGATATGGCAGAAGTAAAATTAAACACTAAACACAGGTTAACAAAATAAAACACGAAGTAACTGAACGCTGGACACAGAAGTGCAGACTCAAAACGGAGAACACAGGAAATGTAAAATAAAATAAAACAAGAAATAGAATGCAAATAACCTGTGACCGTGAACTGAACGCAAATAACTCTAACCACTTTAAACTTTATACATGGTCTGAGAAAATAAAAGAAACCAACAAGGAAATATCTCAAAAACTATAATGTCAGAGAACTTCTGAACACCAAAAACTAAGAGCCAAACATTAAATAACAAAAATGAAAATTCAAAACTAGAAAATGCTGTGTCACAGTCCCAGGGCCATGACAGAAAATAATACAAAAATCAATGCATAGGCTTTTAAAAATTCACAAATCAAATGGAAAATGAAATAGTAAAGTAAATGCAAGCATTTATTTTTCATACAATATTCTTCACTGATCGTTAACATGCTGGAATATTTCATACATATATTTAGATTAGTTATTTATTTATTTGTGATTATGGCATTGCTGGTCTACCATACCAGGCTGTAAATTATTTATATAGTGGATCAACTAAAAGGTCTACAATGGCTCAGATATGGAGCGGGGCAACTCTAATCTGTAATGTGTGCTGTGTACAGAATTCACAACACAAAATCACAGTAAATACGCTGCATGTTTTCAACTATAATGTAGCTTGCATATCATCAGGTTATTTAGTAATGAACTCAGCGAACTGTGGCTACCCTCAGACCGCCTCATTACTCACAGTAGATCATGACTTTATTATTGCAGATCATCGTGTCAGAATAAATGCGTGATATATGCGGTTCCAATATAACATAGTGAACAGTAAAGGAGCATTAATTTGGTTCATTTTGTGTCAGATATTGCAGCCAGTGAGTGGAACAGTAAAGCAAGATAGAGAGACTGTGTTGCAGCGGGTTGTATATGAGCTTGTTGTAAAGAGCTGTTGAGGCATTTGTATAAATTATTCAGTCTTGATCCTCATTTTGAAATACAACAAACCTTACATGTTGACAACAGGCCTTGAGAGTGATACAGTTTGTGAGCAAGAATGGGGCACTGATGCCATTATAATATTCTCACAGGAGCACTTTCAGAACCTGCAACAGCATCAAATGATGAAAATGCCGTTACTAAATAGATGCATTCATTCCTTAAACAGCAGGGAAATGTGTGGCGGTAGTAGAATACCTAACGGTAATTTAAATGTGCCCTTGAATAAAGGTAGCCGTAAAACACAGACTTGCATTTCGGTCTTGTTTTGTCCTGCTCACGTGTGGATGTGCATGTAAATTTCCACATTTGTGCAGAGTATGATAGCAGTGGGTTCACCGTATGAGTGTGTGTTTGTGCTTTTTTTTTTTTTTTTTTTTGCTGCGAGACATTGTTTAAGGCTTCGTGGCTCTTCATGAATGCACCTCTACTTTGAAAGTGAATAGTGGCGGTTCTTTACTTAACCATGCCCCCTTTTGGCCCCTGAAATGTGCGAGCCTATTTCCTCATAATGGGTCTACCATGTAGCGAGCTCCCATGGGAGCCTCGTTGCGCTCGGCTCGCTCTGCTTTACTAACCACCTCGTGTGAAAGGAGCGAGTGTGCTATACAGCGCTGTGATGAGTGAACGTTGATGAGGGACAGTTATTATGCAGAACTTATTATTCTCTTCCTGCACTGAGGGGATTGTCAGTAGTGGTCGCGACTATTCATTAATGCCATAAAATACGACCTGGCCCATGGCATGTGTATAAGTGTGTGTGTGTGTGTGTGTGTGTGTGTGTGTGTGTGTGTGTGTGTGTGTGTGTGTGTGTGTGTGTGTGTTTTGCCCACAGGGCCAACCCAGCAGATCTGCATTGGAGCTTTTGAAGTAATAAGAACTCATAATCAGTTTTGAGACTTGCTGGGCATGTTTATGCTCATTTCTTCCTGCTTGTCTGTGCCGCTTGTTTTCTAAAATTCACATGAAAAGAAACTGTTAAATTTCCATGCCATTACTTTTTAATGGTCATAATGGATAACAGAAAGTGAAGGCTTCTATTCCCAAACATATCATCTTTGGGAAGCATTAAATAAAGTTATATGGAAGAAAATATATATATACCTTCAGGATATGTTTCCATCTGACTGCCTGTAGCTTTGATTTGGGTTTTGCTCATCATGTTTCTCCCTGTAGATTCTCCCTCGTCTTCCTATGCTCTACGCACTATGATGCTGTATTAGATATGTATTATCCCACATGGTGCTGTTATAAATTAAGCCTGATGGCACCAAGACTTTCAAACAACAGATAAAAGTTACCATCTGTGTAATTGTTTTATCTATAAATAATAGAGGCAGCAGAAGCTTAGCTGTGATCACAGCATCGCTGTGTTATCACCATATAAAGTGGATCAAGGTGGACTCGGCAAACATTTGAATTTCTTTTTGCAGCATGCAGACATACAGCAAAATTATTACTGACTTGTACACAAAGCACATGGATGACTGGTATTCTCTCTTTTTTTAATTCTGTTTTCAGTGTGTTCTAAGCATTGGTGGTGCCAAAGAGTGGCCAGAATCCCTAACCAACACCACCTGTTAGGGAGGCTATAGCCACTGGCCACTTCACTGGGTACACTTTGCTAGGACTGGCTTGGGACCTTTTTACCTTCAGTAATCCATTAATTCTTCATAACATAGATTCAACAAGGTGCTGGAAATATTCCTCTGAGATTTTGGTTCATATTAACACACATATCAAATCACACAGTTTTTCCAGATTTGTTAGCTGCACATCCATGTTAGAAATCTTCTGTTCGACCACATCCTAGAGGTGCTCTATTGGATTGCAATCTGGTGACTGGGGAGGCTATTCCAGTACAATTAACTCAGTGTCATTTTCAAGAAACCAGTTTGAGGTGATTTGAGATTTGTGACATGCTGAGACATATCCTGCTGGAAGAAGTCATCATAAGATTAATATGGTAGACTATGGTATTTAAAAGAGGCTTAATTGGTACTAAGGGACCCATGCCTGCACCATTACACCACCAGGAGCCTGAACTGTTGATACGAGGCAGGATGGATCCATGCTTTCATGTTGTTTATGCTAATGTCTGACCATACAATCTAAATATTGCAGCTAAAATCAACACTTATCAGACCAGGCAACCCATCTCTATTGTCCAATTTTAGTGTATCCATGAGAACTGTAGCTTTGTCTTCACGTTCTGAGCTGACAGGATTGGCACACAGTGTGGTCTTCTGCTATATCGTATCTCCTCCAAGGTTTGACATCCAGGTTGTGCATCCAGAATATGCTCTTCTGCATAGCTTGGCTGTAATAAGTGGTTATTCGAGTTAATGTTGCCCTTCTTTGAACTCAAACCAGTCTGGCCATTCTCCTTAGACCTCTGACATAACCAAGACAATTTCCATTGGGGAACTGCCGCTTGCTGGATATTTTTATTTTGTTTGACTCTCTTTGTAAACCCTAGAGATGATTGTGTGGGAGAATTCCACGAGATGAGCAGTTTCTGAAATAGACCAACGCATTTGGCACCAACAACCATGCCATGTTCAAAGTCACTCAAATCATCATTCTTCTCTATTCTGATGCTCCCCTTTTGAACTTCAACAGGTCATCTCAACCATGTCAACACATCTAAATGCATGGACTTGCTATGACACAATTGGCTCATTTGATATTGCGCGAATCAGCAGTTGAACAGATGTACTGAATGAGGTGCCAGTCCATGTATTTCCCCCACTGAGCCACTATTTACCCAAATATTTTTTACAAACTTTGCGATTTTACACAGTAATGACCATTAAAAACTTGCATTTGACAATCTAACATTTCAGTGTGTCGGTCACAGAGAAAATGTTTCAAGAAAAATCCACATTTCATTCCTTTTTTCTTGTAACCATGCTCAAAAACTACTCTGAGTAACACGGCTAAGTAACACATCAAACCCTTTAAAAAATCTTCCCCTGTTTCCCATTATTTGTCACCAGGTACTCCTGGGACCACATTCTACCTTCTTTGCCATCATCTTGGCCTTCAGCCCTCACCTTCAGCCCCCAATCCCCAGTCGCAACCTGTGGTCTCCTGTCTGAGATGATCCTTCCAGTGATTAATGCAGGAGGGAGGAGGAGACCCTGCTGCCAGCCCATATTGAGAGCCATTTTAAATCTCTAGCCTGCTGTGGGGCTCAACTTGAGGGGAGGATCTCCTATTTCTGTGTCTTTTTATTGTTATTTTTTGCATCTGGGTTGCAGTAATCTACAGCTGAAAGCATGCCATGATACCTTGACAGGAAAACTTCACTGAAATACCACCTTGCAAAGCACTCATTTATGATGTGCTTTCAGTGGTAATAAAAGCATGATGAGATATGTGAATAATTTGCTGGGTGTAAATTCTCTTACTGCTTTGTTCAGTGCTCCATTTACCTAATTTTGTCACTGGGATCATTTGGCATGTATATTATATTAATATATTTTAACATGCCTGTGGAAAGATAGTCTGTGTTTTTGAAATATGTGAATGGAGTCCAAGTATGAGCTTTTATTTTATTTTTCACAGCATTTTGTCTCCGGGATTCTTCTGTAGATCTGAGCAACTGCTTGTCACCACAGTCTTTCAGTCATAATACCTTTCACTGGGCTTTGTAAATGACAGGCCTTGGTGGCCATTTTTCATGTGGTTGCTAGGGTAACTGGTTGAATCAAAGAGGTGCTCGGTCTGTGTGTGTGTGTGCGTGTGCATGTGTGTGCTGTCCACTGCCTGTCTTCACGACTGTAAATGCGTGATTATTTGAGGGTTTCCCTATGGCCCAAAACCTCTTGAAAGGGTACGAGCAGTATAATTTGTTCAAACAGTAAACCCACTGAATAAGAAGGTCGATCACTGTGTGTGTTTGGATTATAAGGATAATGATCATGCTGACAGATAAGAGCTTCCTGAAAGAAGCGAAGATGCCCGTCTGCCTCACAATTACCTGCAGAGGACAATCGTGCTTGATTTTTTTTTTCCCCCACTCTGATTCCTTTATGCATGCTACTCAGGTATATGTTATCTCTTGAAACCAACACGATCTTATGATTAACACACTGACATACAAAAAAAATGGTCATTATATGCCTAACAAAAAGACAAAACCTATCATTTCCCCTATTGTGCAGGACTTGTCACCCTTTTCAGTGCAGTCCATGGCATCCTTTCAAAACTGCCTGTGGGCCATGGTAGGCTTTAATTGGTGAGCCAGTGATTTTCTGCTGTTGGACCATTGATTTTTATTTGCATAGTTATTTGATGATGGATACAAAGCCGGTGGCAGTCTATTGATCAAGCTTACAGAGGCAGCATAGCGAAGAGATGGGCAAACGGAAAGTTGGGGATTAATCTCTAAAATTAAAGTTGCAGACCAATATTAATGCAGTCTTAAGCCTATTGGCTTTGTGTTGTATACATAATACATTTATTGTATACATAATGTAGACTGCAACAAATCCACAATAGTAATACATAAGGTGTTAAGGATGGGATGAAAGGAAGTCGGTCATTTATATACATTTTGTTTGTTTTCCTATTATCTGAAAGCGAGTGAATAATAATCATATTTGTGGCTCTGGGTTATGTTAACATTCACCATTATCTTGTCGAGAGCGGTGAAATGGGACTGTGTTTTGCAGAATCTCATTTCAGGTCAGTTCAAAAGCATGTTTGTTTGTTTTTTTAGTGAAAGCACACTGTGAGGGCAGAGATTTTTTACATTGCGCACATTTGATGGTTATGTTTTTTTTGTTTTGTTTTATTTAAAAAAAACAACAACCCCTATCTGACTACATAAAAGAATAGCTTCACATACTGCTGAGACTCAGAGAAGATCCAATGCAATCTGTGTATTATATCTGTAACTAGAGCAAGTAGCCAGATTGCCTAACGGAGCATAAAGACTCGAAACACGGGAAAATAGTCAGCCTGGTTCTGTCCAAAAATAGAAATGCCAGCTCTGCCTCTGCTTCCTCGTTTAAAAAAAAATATAATAAATAAAACTTTGAAATTAAGTTGATTTAGGGGATGTTTTGCCTGTTTTAGACGGGACCTTTCCTCAGCCAGTGGCAGTGATTGCCAAGCCAAGTCAACTTTATTTATAAAGTGCTTTAAAACAGGAAGTGACCAAAGTGCTTGACCTTGGACATAGAATAAAAATACAATACAATAAGAAAAAAATAAGTTAAAAAAAACCATATTTTTAAACAAAGAAAATGATTGGTTGCCTAGTGACAAACATTTCAGCAAGGAGAGATCAGTAGAAGGAACATGATTTACTGATATACAGATTTCACTTATGCTATTTGGAAGTTAGACTCTGATGACCCATCACAGCAAAATCAAATCCCAGCAGTGATAGGAATTGGGGAAGGACCCTCTGAAGTCTAGTTGGTGGTGGTGAAGATAAGATGGAGGCTTGGATGTAGTGACTTGTATGATATGGAGCTGGGGAGGAGGTGGGTTGCATAAAGGTGAATTGGAAGTGATGTAATGACTAGACTAGCAGCTAAACAGATGAGTGAATACAGATGTTCCTTACTGAACCTACACAGAAGCTTTATTTGTGAGCGATCATTTTAACTATTGAGTTAAAACAACCTTTACAGGTGTTGATAGATATATCTGGTTACCTGTATATATTATATTGTACCTGTAGTATTTGAGTCTTGTGCTGGAACTAGCTACGTATTTAACAGGGACCTGAATTTGGTTTGGAGCTCTTCACCTAAAATTTGACAAAAACCAACAAAGCATATTTCCTGAAATACTAGTCTATTCCTGTAAGAATCACTCTTGTATTAAGGCCCTGACTGATTCCAGTGTCTAGCATAAATAAAGCACATAGATAAGAAACATAAATGTGAGTTGAATCATTGTTGATTGTGCAGTTTTCCCCCCTCAAAATTCAATCAAGCCTTAAAGAAAGTAATTGCAAAAACAAGTGAATTGTGACTATACCTGATTAACAGTTGCCTGGCGAAACAGTCAAGTTTAATGGATATTTCCGTGATCAGTGCGATGGACTTTTTGGGCTCTGATTGCTGAGGTTTCAGTAGTTTGTGAGATGTGAAAAAGCTCCAGCTTGATGAAGCCTTTGTGAAACACAATGACTCATCTTTTGTTTGGTACTGTTTTGGCTCTGCGAAGGTCCTCAAGGTCACCATACAGCATGTCTTATCGTTAGTATTACAGAGACATAGTGATTTACTAATGATACTTGTATATCTGCTTCATGTTATTCACAGGCATCTCCTGAACAGTTGTTTCTGCACAAGGTTGACTGTGGTCTCATCAAGATTTTGCGTAATAACCATATTCATATTATGTTCTTGCAGACTGGTGCAATTTACTATATATTTACCTGGAAGCTTGTAGTTTTGTTCAAATCAGCCTGAACAGTTAAGCCAGGCAACTCCTATTTTATTTTCTGAAAAACTGAAGGTCATACTTGACATCCAGCTGGTTTGGCAGTAAATCATCGGGTCATGCTACTGTTTTAGAGGGTGTTTGTGTTTATATCTTGGTTTGTGTTCCCTTGCTTCAGATCAATCCGTAGCCAGATTATCTTTGTTTAACAAGGTTTCTGAGACTGACTCTAACACATCTCGCCTGCTCTGCAGAGAATTTATCACATTGAGGAGAGCCAGCGCAATCCCACTCAATCCCCCTTCCATGCTAGCACCAATGACAAAGGCTCTAAATGGATTAGTGTAGGTGATTATTGTCATTGTCACCAGTCAATAGCTTTTGGGTGCGTGTTGTGTGGTGTCACCCAAGAGTTTACGGCGCGTGTGAGTGAATGTGTGTGGACGAGTGACTGTGTTTAGAGTTCTGTGTTAACACCTAATGGAAACAACATCATTGTAAGAGATTTGAAGGCATTGTCCCCGTCTCACAGAATGCAGAATGCAGGGGCGAAAAACAAGAGAAGAGGCACAGTGGAAGAACGCTTGGTTATACTGTGACATGGGTAACAAGAAGAGGGAGGGAGGGAGGCAGTGTGAGGTGAAAACAATTCACACTACAAACGGCATTAGGAGACATTCCCAGCAGAGGGTGGAGGAAATTGCCCAGAATGAAGATGGAGCAGAAGGTTAAGGTGGTGACGGTGGTCTTAAGGGAAAGGAATGGGGAAGGGACTACACTCTGCATAATACCTTGGCCCCAGAACAGTCAGTCAGGAGGACAGAGGTTGGACAGGACACAAGAGGTAGCATGGGGAGATGGGTAAAAGATGCAGGCAGGGAGATAGACAGGGAGAAGCAAAAGGACAGATGGATGGAGTATGAAGGAGGCAGCAGGATAGCGACAGGGGAGGAATTGTGTTTCAGGAGCTCACTGCCAGAAATGTGTTTCCATCATGCAGATAGAGGGAGAGGAACGATAGAGGAAGAGAGAGGAGAGTAGTGGGCCAAACGTGGAGCAACGCGTTCCAAAAATGGCAGGGGGGTTAGTGAAGGGTTAGAGAGTCAACTATAAATGGTAAGACCCCTAAGGTCATGATTTTCCATGGGGTTTAGCGCATGGCATTATGTGCAAAACAGGGAAGGTGTGTGTATGTGTGTGTGTTTGTGAGGTCAGCTACTGTGTGATATATTAGGTAGTAAGTCACTTTTTTAGAACTCAATGTAGAGGAGAAAATAGGACAAGCCTAATCTACCTATCTGGTTTCATTATTTTATCAATTATGCCATTCAGACAAAGGCTCTTTTTTTTTTAACATTAAATGTTCCCATAGCATAGACAGGATGAGCCACAGTATTCCAACATTGTACTGAATGAGATTTAACAGTATATCAAGTGATTATATATAGAGTCATAGTTTAAATCTGTACATACAGCTTGATGCAATGAGTGCAACTGAACAGTTAAAGTATAATTTCTATTCTTTTACAGATTTGTTTGTTTTTAAACAGATATGTTGTGCAATTATAAAAGTTTTTTTTTTTATCACAAAATGATTAAACATGATGTAATTTTTTTAAGTATATAACATCTAAATCAAAGTAAGTAAATTATCAAAATATAGTTTTTCAACATTGACAGCTACAAATATGAAAGGGTCACAGATGATCTATATCACAGTATTTCTGTATCTTAGATTAGTAATAATAGAATAACGGATAACAGAAATGCATATTCTATTAATATATATTTGTAATGTACTCATAAATGTAATAATTTCAACAATAATTGTTAAATGTCTGTATAACTACAGGTGTGCGTATTTAAAAATACAGTCAGTGTTATTCAGTATGATTTTACAGAGGACTATTTTTCTAACAGCTATATATAATAATAAATAATAATACATTTTATTTAAAAAGCGCCTTTCAAGACACCCAAGGACACTGAACAATAGAAGAAAACACATAATAGAAATGACAAAATGGAGAACAATAAAAACAAAAGCACAAGCTAAAATTAACAAACGGTGGGTTCACAGTGAATGTGCAGATTGAACAAATGGGTTTTGAGTTCAGATTTAAACTTGGGGAGAGAACCAATGTTTCTTATATCTGGGGGTAGAAAGTTCCACAGCCTGGGAGCACAGCAGCTGAAAGCTCTGCTTCTCTTGGTAGTGAGGCAGAAAGAAGGCACTGAGAGGAGTTTGATTTTGGCATGGTTTGAATATGTGCTTCTGGCATCTTTCGGGCACGTGAACTGTATATTTTGTGCCCTCTCTGAAGTTTGTCCAGAAGTGTTGGAAAAGCTCCAATGTCCAGGTTTTACCCTAGCCTTATCTATCCTAAAAAATCTCCTGTCTGGAGAAAGTGTGAAGTGCTTTTTATAGAAACATGACCACGGAACAATCCAACTATTTATCCATGTTCTTCCACTTATCCAACTTAGGGTGTCTATCCTAGTGTCATAGGAAAAAAGATGGTGTACATACCCGGGATAGGCTGCCAGTCTTTCACAAGCCTAAAACAAAAAGAAATAAATATTCATCCTCACATTAAAATTTTAGAATCACAGATTAACCTAAAAAGCTTATCTTCATAATGTAGGAGGAAGTTGGAGTAGTTGGAGAGAACCACAAGGGAACAGGGAGCACATGTAAACTCAATAGCACAAAAAGACCCCGTCAGACTTTGGATTCAAACCCAGGAACTTCTTGCTTTGGGAAGTCCATTGCACCACTGTGCTGCCTGATAAAATTGACCCATCAGACTAACCAACTGTTGAGGCATTGATTTAGCTCACCAGGAAGAGTAGCAACCCATATGCGCAAGGGCTAATATAGAGACCTGAGTTTGAATCCACCCTGAGGGCCTTTATTGCATATTCTACCAGCTTTTTTTTTCATCTTTTCTCCCTAAAGTACCAAAGGCTAAAAAAGGCCCCAAAATACAAAAAACATTTAAAAATATATAAAAAAGATTGATGTTTTTTTAAAGGGGTTTTAACAAAACTGTTATTCGTTTCAGTAAATTTTTTGAATCTACTCTCCAGACATCTGAGCTAAAATATGACTGACTTTTGTAGGACGTATATGCAGCGCCTGGTATATGTACTGTGGTCAAAGAAACGGCAATCGCTGAGCTTGCAACGAGGTCATTCCCACTGCATGGCATTTCCTCATGATCGTAGCAAGACAGTGTGCTTTGCCACTCTACAACAGAAACAGAATGATGACGGAGACTTCTGTTGATGTATTAGAAAACAAAAACACCCAGAAGGATCTGCTTCTAACATCTTAGTGCTTGATGCCATGACATCTGTAGAAGTCTTGTCAAGTCCACACCTCAGTGTTTCAGAGCTGTTTGTTGGGCTCAAATAAAAGTAAGACAAGCATTGCATGTTGTGTCTGGAATTATTTTTGCTGTTATTGAAAATATCATTCAGCAGCAGAATGCACACAGGAGTCATATCCTAAAGATTAAGGGGGCATACTATAGTATAAGCCATATCTTAATGTCAAAGACACCCACTTCTGACTCCAAATGTTGTTTACTTAACTGTTATGACTTTCTCATGCAACTCCCAGAAGACACACTGAAACGAGCATCAGGGGCGCTCCTGTGCCGAGGGCTCCTTTTCAGCATCAGTTTTCAAGCCAGTGTTTGTGCTTATCTGTTTAATTAGTGAACATCGTGCCAAGTGTAGAAGTTTACAGAGGACTACAAGTGAAAGCCAAGTCTGTTGGGGGTACCATGCATCACAGTGGGCAAGATCAAAAAGAACAACAAAAACAAAGTCTCGGCCTGCTCCTCCTTTAAATGCACAACTCCCCAGAGTGGGTGAGCTATGAGCACACAGCATTACAATATGTTCTTCCCACCCATGCTGACTTTTCGCCAAGTACTCGATATTATGCTTCAAGAACACAGGACTATGGCAAATAAGATTTAAAAGAGTTTTCCCACTCGTAGTTCTCACACGACAAAGAAGATTATTCAGGGTTTAGTCCACCACATAAGGAGGTGTAAAGTGGTAGTGTCCTAGTCCTTTAAAGTAAATCCTCTAGTTTACATCAACCCCCATTTAAAACATGTCAAATCAAGGTTCAGAGACTAGCAATATGGTTACATCTCTGAATAGTGTGAATAATGTGTTAAACAGTAAGAATAAATGAGGTCAACTAGAGGTCCATTTGCCTTGCTTCACTAATGTTGTTAAATCAGCACCAGTGACAGAGGGAAACGGGAATAAATGTAATGTAATGTAATTATGTTTCCATGCATGGAAAATAAGTTTGTTTGTTTTTTTTGTTTTTTTAACTAAAGTGTCTAAGACCTCAGTCACACAAGCCTAGAGATTAGACAGGAAAAATGTGTGTTCCCCAATTGGTTGGCAAGTAGTTGCTGACTGTTGCTAGGTGAAGTTCATTATAAACAGGGTGCTGCATCAAAAAACTTCTTGTGATTTCAGTAACACTTTATAATACAGCCCGTGTCTATGGATGTAATTCCCCTGTAATTAAACTGAATTTCAGCCTATTGTGTAGTGTATTAAAGTCTTTGTTTATTCATATCAAGCTAAGTTTTTCAAGTACACTCCTTTCAAAATTTATATTTGAACAGTTATTGTAAAAGGAAAAAAAAAAATAGTTAGACTCATGGACCCAGTGCCTTGGGTTTATCATTAAACTGGCGGGCCTATGTGCCGCGCTGGAATGATAGCGCTGTGCAGGGCGGCTGCTGTGTTCGCTTCGGATAACTCCTCACCCCCCACCCATCCCCGTGGCTTGTCATGTCCTTCATAATGTTGTGCTGTGGACATTCATGTGCTTTTGTGCAGAGGAGTTTTTGTTTCCTGTTCTCATGCTGTCCTACCATGGAAGCACAGCATGAGTAGGGGTCTCTTTTTTTCCTCTTGTACTTTCCCATTGTAATGTACATTTCAATGTTTTTTCTCTAATGCTACCAATCTCCAACCTGTATCCCCATGTAATGTCTGTGTTTTATGTGTAAGGTCGGGGGGGTCCCATTTCACTGCAGGGCAACCTGCATGTGGCGAATAAAGCTTTGATTGATTGATTGATTGATTGATAGTTCTAAGTATTATTATGATTTGTGATTTTTTGCTTATGTTACATTCTTAGTAGTTGGATTATGGTTTCTTTGTCATGCCATTTCTACCATACCTATTTCTTCTTCATGTTCCCATGTTCCACGTTTTAGTGCTGTTATGGTGTTAGTCTCAGCCTTGCGTGATGATTGCATGGGTATTCATACCTGTTGTTCATCAGTTATATAAATTATATGCCTCCAGAGGCAAGATGAGCCTTCAAGCAATGAGGAAAAAATTTAGCAGATTGAACTCTTTCCATTATTTAGGTGGATGTCTGGGTCCACCTTCCACCCTCCACCCACTCAGACTATTTATCCCCAAATAAGTGATAATTTAGATCTCCAGTTACTATTTTGTTCTTTTATTTGCTGCTGAAAACAAGGTGGAAATAGTGAAAAGTAACTGAAATGTTTCAGCTGATGGAAACAACCCAGCAGTTTCCTTTGCTGGTATTGTAGCAACACTCATAATATTAGATGTACTAGCTAAAAAAACAAACAAAAGCAGAACAACGACAACAAAAAGCAACCTAAACCAACACCCATAGATAATAAGTGCTTCCCTTAGTTGGTAATTTTGCACATCCTGAGAATCATGTGTTACTGCTGGCCAAGGTCATCTCATTTCTTCTTCTGAATAAATAAAGTTGGCTGGGAAATTTTAGCAAGCAGTAACATAACACCACTGGTGTGCATCATTGAAATATTACATCTAAAAATCAGCTGCCGAAGAAGGTCACTGTCAAGGTCAGTTATCCCATGTTTTGTATTTTGCCTCCAGAGGTCACGGAGAATGATCCCATAAATCGCTTGATTGCTTTATTGGCTGCTGTAGGACACGAGCTCCTTCAACTTCACTCATATAAAATGGAACTGCACAAAATATTTGGAGCATTTCCTACTTTAATGAAGCGCAAAGGTGAGGTCAGTGTTACTAAAAGCCATTATTTGATGTGTCAAGCCCTAGTTTTTAAGTTATTTTCTATTATTTAGTAATATAATTTCATTTTGGTGTGCTATTGATATTGAGGAGAAGTTATCTCAATATGATCTAAAGAATTTCAAACATGAACTCAAAACAACAGAGAAATGGCTAAAAAATGTGGTTGATTTAGCCCTGAGAATGTCATTCTCAAAGGCAGTATGAGTTGTGAGGTTTGAGAAACCATGTGCAATTTAGCATGAAGACAATTTCATACTACCAGCTACATTTATCCCTGCCAGCCTGGAGAGGTTGGCTGAAAAGCCTTTGGCACATTCTGTTTCTAGTGCATTCACAGGCACAAATGGTTAGTGGGAAAACAATCCTGGCAAAGTTATGTGTCAGAATGTTTATCAGAATCTGTTTTGCTATTTCCCACTTCATCTTTGCATCTTTCTGCAAGTCTTTTACATTTTCCACCCTGAGTGCTGTCAGGTACACAGGCACTTTTAAAATGGCAGGAATATTTGTTAGTCTGCTTCAGTTCAAACCTTTAGCAGCAACTTACTCTGATGTTTTTGAGGGCATCACAAACAGAGTCACTTTTTCTTTCGGCTTGAGGTTCCACTTCATCTGTACCACCATAGCACAGCCAGACTGTTATTTTGAAATGGCAACATGCAAAAAGAATAGCCCAGTTACTCTTAATGGGTTTTAATTTTCACTGACATTTACAGTAATTGCATCAAACCATTGACCATCTTTCCCTTCAAGATATAAGAAATGTGAATTTACGCCGGTGGGTTATTTACTTGGATGGCATGGTAGTGTAGTGGTAAAGACTATCGCCTCATAGGAAGAAGGTTCCAGATGTGATAGTCACAGTCAGCTTAGTCTAGCAGTGTTATATATACAGCAGTGTACAAAAGTCTTGAGCTGCCCCATGTTTTTCACTTCCAAGGAGTCAGATTTTCTTGTCATTTTTTAAAGTGGTGTTGAGGAATAGTTTGCCAGACCTTAAAAACCTTAAGGGATGAATCACTTTTATTCCCCTTCTGCCATCCTGCCCCATTACTAATATAACCTATAGACTTTTCATTAATGTAGGTCACTGGTAGTATGCACATTAACCTTTGCTGATCAGAAGGCGTGTACTGGTTTCTGTACCTCCAATCAATAGCTAAGTACATTAAACTAATTTCAGGTAGTTATCTATCCTGTATACTGTCACTGGAAATATTTTGTCTGTAGGGGGTTGAGTTTGCTTAGTCATGGCCTCCTTTTGCACACACAGAAATCAATGCAAAACAAATAAACTGACAAGAGACTGTTTCCTGAAATTATCTTCAAAAACATTCTGGAACCAGCATGAACTCTAATGTAACTATCTCAAAACAGCTGTTGGGCATTACATTCAAAAGCCTAGGGCACCTGGCACCGGATGGTCAAACAAAATGCATTAGAAGATGCAGACTGTAGAAGCCTTCCAATGCATTGCAAGGGCTGCAAACAAATATTCAAAATTCAATTATATAATCAAATGTAAAAAAAAATAAAATAGAAATAAATGGTAGCATTTTTATCATAGTGTAGAGTATAGGAGCTCTATGGTATACTATTTTGCATACAATGTTAGAATCAGAATCAAAATATTTCGTTAATCCCAGAGGAAATTATGTGGTCATTGTTGCTCCATGACAGTAAGAACAGTAGATTATGACAGCAAATTAAACAATACAATATATAACAAAGTTGCATAAATACAAATAGCTCTAATGATAAATATCCCAGTATATTACACAAAATTAAACACATATAGTTGACACTGAGGTGTCACTCTTATGTAATTTTGTCTGTGATAATAAGGGTGGACAACTATTGCAGTGTGTACTTGTGCTTTAGATGGAGGAATTGTACAGCAAGAAATTATATCCTTGAAATTATGTAGAAAGAAATTAAGAAATTATGTTATGTGTTTTTCACAGCAGCTTAACAAGCTATTTTATTTCTTTACTTTCTAATATGTATTTTAATCTTGTAAAAGTCCTGCTCAAATTGAAATAAATGCTACATACACTTTGTCCTCTATCCAATTTTAAGTGGCGTGATTTCTGAGGAAATTTGATCAGCACTAACCTGAATGGCGAGAACTTATCACACCCATTATTTCTGACTTTAGAAATTGTTTTTCATTGTTCAAATCAAGAAATGTCAAGTAACACTTAGGATGAAGATAATGTTTTGAGCAAATTGTATTCATTAGTGTTTTTGCCCACTCGGATCACACTCTGCCCTGTCCATAATTACACAGAGCCTGCACATCATGAATACCTTCATTAAACACGACATGAAATTTGTGTGAGGAAATTGTGAGTGTTGCAAAGAGCTTGTTTCTGTAGTTGTTAGCTTAGGCGGGAACCATAATGAAATACAAAGCAAATTGAGTTTTACAATTAATTTATTTTTGATTCTGAGATCTGCCCATACATTGTATACTCTCTATTTTGCTTGCATAATTTTCTGTCATTTACGGTGGCTTATGTTGATAAAGGAAGTTGGGCTTCAGCAATACTGTTTTACTTACATTCATCAAATGAATGTATTCCAAAAGAGGAATAAAAGATATCACATCTTGAACTTATAACTCAATGACAGTGTTTCTTTAATTAAGACCATACATTTGGTAACTAGTAATGAGCATTTTGGCAGCCCTGTTTATTTTCATTACACAATCAACACTTGTTGTATTTACTGTACGTGGGTTTACAATCCATTTGACATCATTATGTTTTCTGTGAATATCCAAACAATGGGGATCAAATCAGGTAAGTGTTGGCAGTACTAATTTTTCACATGGCCCAAACCGTGTGATTAAAAAATGTGATTAAAAAATTCAGTTCAGCTCCCATAAGAGTCCAATTCTGCCCTTGTTGATATTACAAAATTAGGCTCTGATGACCGCTCTGCGCTGAATTGTGTAATTGTGCAATTATTGCTATGTGAGCCAAACAAACAAGTGAAATTTGACTATTTTGTCCTGCTGAGCCAGTTTGTGTTACCTTTCCTATTGAGGATTAATTTTCAGCGTTAAACATGATTATGGCAGATTCAGGATCGGCAGTCTGTCTAACAGTGTGACCTGTTGGAAAGCACCAACTTGTTACTTTAATTTTTGTTGTCCTTTGTTAAAGATAAGAGAAGATAAGAATTACTTTATTTACAATATATACAATAAGAATACTAGTATACAGTAATAGTAAAGGGTGGTCTCACTGCCAACTCCTCACTTACGGGCACTATGTAAGGACATCCTGGTGCAATATCCTTGCAAACAGCAGCATGTATGCCAAAAATGACATCAGAAGCCAAGGTGTGCGGTGTGCTTGAGTGTTGTTTCAGACTGTAGTGGACCTTAAAGTGCATCCCACATAGAGGTTTATCAGCAGGTTTGTCTAATATAGCTATGCCAGAAAGTCTGAATTACAGCAACAGAAAATGTGTTTCAGCACATTGGCCTTTACATGCATTTCAATTATATCAATTTAGGCACATTCTCAGATGACCGAAAATAAACGTTTAAGAAAACTTGTGCATTAGCTTTTTTCTGGTTTAGACCTCTTTTATCAATATACCACCACACTACAGTTCAGGACAGACAGTGAAAGTATAAATGGTTCGCAGTTTGTGCATTATATGTTGGCGTTGTTCTTCCCATGTGCGGGGTAGTCTGCTATTTGTTAAACATAAATCCCCCAATGAAAAAGAAAAAGCCATATCTCTTTATCTGGATTTAATTTCATGATCTTTTCCTAAACCTACCTACCTTTCCTAAAACGTTTTATGTTTGTCACGGCTGCATTGGCAGACCGTGGGGTTGTGGGGAAAGAGGACCCAAATGCTGGAGTCTGTGCAATGAATGCAGTGCATTTATTTACAGTGTAGTAAATAACTGCACAACAAAGATTCCCCGTGCGCCCCGATTCCTGTTCAGTGTCTTCCTCCCAGTGCCCGTTCTCTGTGTCTCTGCTCCCGCGATACTCCTGCTCGCTGCCCTCTCGTTCCCGCACTCCTGCTGGAAAAGCCACAGAGGCAACCGTTAGCTCACACCTAAATCATGACAGACTAACACTCACTGATAAACTGAAAATACTGATGGGTAGTCACGCAACGATCCAGCGTCGAGGAGCGCTCAGCCACACTGCTATGTAGCTCCCCCGACTGTCCTGACCAGCTGCAGGTGTGTGTGATCCTTCTCCTTGGGTGCGGCCAGCCTCACACACCCACCAGGCTTGGTGTCCCAGGAAAACCAGGACACCACACACACACAGTCTAAAAGAAACCCAGGGACACAAGCACAACACATAATCACAGTACACACCAGAGAGATATACACAAGTCCAAAACTGCTCATACCCTGGGTCATAAGACTCAGGTGCCTGACAATGTTATAACATGAAGACAAGACATATCCTCTGTATAGGATTTTTATTTCATCCCTTCATAATTCTCAGCCTAGATACCTTGCCATAAGTGTTCCATCGTTTTGTCTGTCATCGAAGAAAAAGGGTATGATGCTTCATAATTCAGAGGATGCTCCATCACAACTTCTGTTCATGTCAGCAGTTTTTATATTTACCTTGTCTTCAGTTGTTGCACATAAACATGATAAATAGTTAATGTGATTCTTAAAATGCTGGCCCATTGTACCCACAGCACAACAAGAAGACATTATTTGAGGATCTGAAATGAAGCCTGACAACCAGAGCGTTGGACTGTCTGGCCAGAGGGCCCTCACACCCTGCTGAGCTCACTGAATGGACAATTGAACATAGCGTTTGCTTGTCCACACATTCTGTACTCTCACACACACATAGACACACAGGCATGAATAACAGAACACACACACTCAAGGGGAAGGGGAAAGAAAGATCATAATACAAACCCACAGGGAAGTGTGTAGATGAAGGTAATGTTGTTGTTTTTTTTAACATTCCCTTCCCTGATCTGAGCATTCTTCAATCTTAAAAGCACAGTTGCTTTAAAAAGATGCATAATTTTAAATAGCCTAATATAAACTCGGCAATATACACACAAAAAGACACCTGACAGCCTGTGAAACCAGAGCTGCTCCTCTCTCCACCTACTCATGAGATGAGTCAACCTTAGATTTCCCTCATTGTCAAGGAGTCTAGAAATACCTCATTGGTGATGGGATTTTATACTCTATACGACTGTATTATGCAAGGAGAATCCACACATAAACGGGAATATTTGTCTAACGTTTTGCCAGTTTTATGTAGAGCACGAGTATATTTAAATATGAAATTTGCCTTAATAAAAGTTTGACTTGCCATGATCTGACAAGTGTATCTGCTGCATGAAAAGTTGGGGACTGTCCTGTCTTCTTCCCACCCACGGAATCTCTGAGCTGTCAGAAGGATAATAACGCAGGGAAGGTCACGCTTTATAATGTTACCTGTCAGCCAGCCAATATAGCATCGCCCCGGAAGAAATTCAATTAGCTTGAAACGGCAGCGGGGAGAGAGGCGACATTAAAGGAATTGAACGATAACCAGCTTTTAATCCCGTCCTGGCGAGAGAATAGAAGAAAAGGGGAAAAATCGTTCTCTATCGAACAGTCGTGACTTTGATGGAGGTGGAATTCTTTTAAGGTGATGTGCGGGGTAATTAGTAATGCGCATGTGTTTACAAGATAAATAAACCACCCTCACTTGCTTTGATGTGTAATGGAACCTTCCTTAGAGATCAGAGGCTGGCGATGACTGTGCTCGCTGAGACAGCTATTTACACCATGTCCTATAGGAGCTGAGCAGGAAAAGCTGGTGCTTCAGTAAAGTGGAATGGGTAACACTTTATACTAAGCATGATCATCAAAAATTAGTAGTTAGCTAAAGCTTTGTTAATAATTGTTTTACTGGCAACAAACAATGGGATGATAATTAACTAACCGAAAAATGATTGGTTTGTAAGTGCTTTGCAGTGCTCTTCAAAATAAAACAGGAAACATAATGAGACACAGACATGACAACACAAGACACGCAAACATGAAACACATGAGGGGCGAGAGAGACATAAATACAGGGGTAGAAGGCACAAGGGAATCTAATAACAAACTACTATTATTTTTCTCTGTATTTATTATTGTGCTATCTACTGTACAATATAAAGCGCCTTGAGGCGACTTTTGTTGTGATTTGGCGCTATATAAATAAAATTGAATTGAATACTATAACGGCAACCTAGGCATAGTAGAAATGAACTTAAAAAACCTAAAGGACTTTAACATAAACATCAAAACAAACGAAAACTCAAAACGCTGGGTCAAAAGACCCAGGATCGTGACAGAACAGGAACACTGATTGTATATTATAAATTTGGATTTTTGCATTAAACAAATGGTCTAGCACAAGTACTGCACTGAAAATAAGTGAAAAAGCAGCCAGTGTACAAGGAAAAACTTTAAAAGCCTGGACAACTACTGCTCAGCACCACTTTAAAAATTACAATCAAGGTTTGTTAACCCTCCTTTACTGGCATGATAGTTGGATGATTTCAGAAAAGCTTCTGAAAACTGAGCCCTTTCCAAATTTCATCACAAACACTGATCCATTAGTGACCAGGAAGAGTATACACTATGCATGGTCATGCTAACAAAGAGGTACCTCTAAGAGGCTGAGAAGCTTAAATTATGTTTCCAGCTGTTTGTTGGAGTTTTACCTCAGAGTTTATTAAATAATATGAAATCCTGGTTAAACTAATAAAACAGCATTGTCTCCAACACAGACAGCAGATTTGGACTGATAGTTATTAATGAATATATTAGGCAATTGTATTTTGGAACTAAAGGCCAATGTGAGTTATTTTTTCTTCAATTACGCAGTAGCACTTCACCTTCTACTCCATCCTAATATTGCCTAGGCCACCTAAATGACTAAATCTGCCTTGCTTGAAGTATTCAGGGAGAGTTTGCTGAAGCTTGGCTCGACTGCAGTGTGCCATTGATGCAGTTATTGGAACTGCAGTCTCACTGAAAGGCCAGGGTTTAAAAATTATTGACTGCATGCTTTCTGAGCAAGTTTCTTGCTCCTTGAGTGAAAAGCCGAAGTCCTTCGAGGCTCAAATCTTGTTCTTCGGGGGTCCCTGATCCTTCACTTCAAAGGCAGTTTGCATTAAAATCCTCATTTCCTGTTCAAAGGGCACATTTCATTAACTTTGGCAAAAACTACTCTTGTTAAGTGTATAGTAAGTTGCCTGAATATCCTTCTATGATTTATTAAATTCTTTTACTTTCCGTTAAGTCCTTTCACATTAGTCGTCCCTGAGAGATGCAGTCTTTTCACTCAAACTGAAGGCTTTTTTATAAGATGTTCTGCTCTGTAACTGCTGATTATTTTTTTTCCATTCACCTTATAGTATAGTGAGAAATGCATGCATCCTCCAGGGTTGGCTAAAAAATAATTCAAAAACCTAAATGAATAGCATGAGCATAAAGCATAAAATCCTCTAAACAGTTATATAAGTTAGCATAATTTTGGCTTTTTGCATGCACATTAAATAAAGTCAGTGCAGACAATGAGCTCAGTATAATGAAACAGTTACAAAAACCCTGACAAAATTAATATTGTTTTTGTGTGGTCAAGACTTGGCTCACATTAAAGCCCCCAGTAGAATACACATTTGTACAAATTCATCAAAGTATCTGCTCAAGCGCAAAATACAAAAAGAGCCATACAAAACATTTTCGGTTCCTTTCTCAAATGCACAGATAGATACAAAGTGTTCTACAAAGGATGCTGCTGCAAATTACAAACAAGAGCACTCAGAAAGTGCAACCAAAGGGCAAGGGCTACACTAAAACTTTGATGTTTTATGATGTTTAGGCAGTGTTGGGAAGGTTACTTTTAAAATGTATTCCACTACAGAATACTGAATACATGCCCCAAAATGTATTCTGTAACGTATTCCGTTACGTTACTCAATGAGAGTAACGTATTCTGAATACTTTGGAATACTTAATATATTATCATGCTGTTTACAACTACATGAATGTCCTATTGCTGTGATTTATTACTGTTACTGAAGGTCCGCGGCTCCGAAACGTAGTAAAGGGACCTCTGGCTAATACGTCGGGTTCGTGTCGGGCTGGTAGCCGAAAACTAGCTTTACTTTGTTGTCTGGGTCAACTTTGCTTATGGGGAGACAGAGAGAGGCGTTGAAAGGCTTCTCCAACGGAACTTATTTTTCCGGAGGAAAACACGAACACAGTGTACAGTTGAGTCTTAATAGCTTACTTACAGCTGGGCTCGTCAGGCACTCTTCTTGGCTGCTGTGGTTATTATTATATTTACATGCTTCCAGCTCCCGTTTTTGCTCCGTGACAGCTCGGACTTTTCCTTTCTCTCCCTCCCTCGCTCACAGACACATAACGGGTATGGTAGTCCATTCTCCCTGCAGCACGGACTACACTGCCCATCAGGCTACATTCTTTAGAGCTATGCCTGTAGCATTCTGCCTTTTAGCTTAGCACAACAACAACAACAAAAAAGCGCTCTCTCACCCAGGAAACACGCAGAGAGAGAGCGCTTCACCCTGTAACCATGGCAACCGTAACGCTGCCGCCTGGAACAACAGAACGTAGCTGTCAAACAAACCCAAACAATCCTGACCGCGACAATATGAAACAGGAAGTACCGCCGTGTATTCCATTTATTTCAACAAAGTAACTGTATTCTGAATACCACCTTTTTAAACGGTAACTGTAACGGAATACAGTTACTCATATTTTGTATTCTGAATACGTAACGGCGGTACATGTATTCCGTTACTCCCCAACACTGTGTTTAGGTTACAAAATGCTGACGTCAGCCTGTTTTCGCTACAATGTAATCATGTTAGCCTGTTATGGTTTCATTGTGACTGTCTATTGAAAAAACAAAAAGTGTATTGTACATATGTCTCTATGCCCTTTCACATGACTCAGTGTAGGTTCTTGAAATTTTTTTTAAAGGTCAAATGTGTAGCTAGGCCCTGAGGCCTAGTATATTAAAATGATGTTTAGAAAGGATCCATATAATATTTTGTGTAATACAAAGTTTTTACTGATTTTCACATTTGATGTGACCTTGACCCAATTTTCACAATATTTTTAAATGAGCTCGAGCTGTAAATTGGTATCTACTATCACACAAAATTTGAACAAATTTCTAACAAACAGACACACAGACAGACAAACAGAACCAATTACATACTCCTCCCTCTGTCAAGGAAGGAAACCAAATGAATGTACAAAAAATAAAATACTATTCCCTTGAAAGTATATACTGCCCAGTGAGCAGTGTTGGGTAAGTTACTTTAAATTAGTAACTTAGTTACATTACTAGTTACTTCTCTAAAAAAGTAACTCAGTTACTTCAAGTTACTCGTTACTTTCAAAGTAACTAGTTACTAGGGAAAGTAACTTTGGTTTTACTCAGAATTCTCTTGTTAATGTGTTGCTTCCGTAACTGGATACCCAGCAAGTTTGCCAGTCTTCTAGCTTGCTTACTTGGCACAAGTGCACTGTGCCACCTACCAACAGAAAGGAAAAAATAATGTGCACATTTCCACGAGAGAAATCCCACGCCTGGACCGTCGTTGACCGCCGCCATGATTCTAGCCTGGTTTTTACATCCAACACAAAAACTGCAGTCGTGGTGCTTTTGATTGTACTCAGAACTTGGAAATTCTGCCTTCTGAATAGGAAGATGTAGGTAACACCAGACTGCAGATGAGCTGCATACAGGGCTGGACTGGGACAAAAAAATCGTCCCCCGGCATTTTGACTAGAGACCGCCCACCATTATAGGAAAAATCATAAAGCCTTTGAATGAAAATAAACACTGTTGTGACAGTGATGTACACTGTTCTGATGGTATATATGTATCAATCTATCAATTGTTTGTTGTAAGACTCAGATAATTATTTTTTAAAAGCAAGACATTTTAAATGAGAATAATAAAGAAAAGTATTTCCTTGTGCCCCCCTTTCCTGTTAATGCCCTACCTGGCCCCTGGCAACACTTTGCTAGACCCGCCCCTGCACAGTTACCAGCTGTCAGCTACGTAGAAAAGGATGCTGGTGTTATTTGTCTCTCAGAAACAGTTCATAACTTCCTTCAACTCATTCATGTCACCTAAAAGGTAAACCTGTTTCTCCATCACCTGTTCAGCTCTGATGATTCAGTAAGGACATCTCCTGGTTTCATCTGCATGTTTCCCTCTCACCAGATAACCAAACTGATATCATGACCAGCAGCTTTACAGCTGTGGCTCCAGCAAACATCAGCTGATACTAGAAATTAATATTAAATAAATTCTAACAACAGCTGATCAAGCTTAAACGTGCTGCTGTTGTTTAACGTGACATCCGCTGGTTTCCTCTTTCTGGCGCAAAGTGGGCGATAAATAAAGAAGAGAGAAAAGCCGATCAGCTGATCATTGATCAGTTTCGTGATTGAAGTAGAAACGGGAGAGAGAAGGGAGAGAATGAGAGAAGAAGAGGCAGCTGTGCAGCTTCAGCTTTGTGTCTTTTTCATTGTAGCTGAAGTCCGGGACAAACTGTGTTCCTTTTCACCTCAGTACGAAACGCGTAATATTTTCTCTGAATACCAGACGATTCTGTTTGGCAACTCTAATAATTAACCTATGAACAAAATAAAGTTCAACATCAGTAACATAGCACCCACCCAGCTGTATAGAAACTCCATCATGCTAGCTAGCACGTAGTACGAAAAAGTCAGCATACCGAAAATAAACTCCACCTAAACTTGGTTTATATCTGACTCAGACTGCAGCTCATAACTTCTTACCTGAAGTTCAGTTCACCTGACACGCGGACCGGCGGCCGCTTCGGGTCTCTCCTCTTGCCTCCCTTTTCCTTCATCCACCTGCTGGCTTCCACCACTTGCTAATGTTATTGAATCTGTGGAAGCTCCGCGATATCCACCACACGAAGTAACGAGTAACGAGCCTATCTAAATCCCAGTAACGAGTAACGCGTTCCTGGTTTTGGCATAATAACTAGTTACCGTGCTCGTTACCACAATAATAACGTAGTTACTGTAACGCGTTAGTCCCAACACTGCCAGTGAGTAAGCTGCCTTAACATTGTTTTTTTTATCTGATGGTGATAATGCAACTTCCCTTATGTAATGGTCTGTAATCCAAGAGACATAATTGTATCATACTGAATGTTTTTCTTTGTAACTCATTACCTGTAATACTGCTCATAACCATTTGACACCTGCTACATGCCAGCTGGTCACAGTTGACGAATGTCATTTTCAAACCAGGGCCACCAAAAAGAAAGAGGAAGACACCCTAAAATGAGTTGAAACATTAACTCGTTATTTAAAACAGATTATTAAGGATTTCAAAATCTTATTTGTTTTTCATATGTACCCATTTTCACTGATATCAGCTTGAATAGCAGGAAATTAACTAGGCATATAATTATTTTCTTTCTCTCTTTTTTGCCATATCTTTCAAGGAACCTATATTTGACAACATCATAAAAACACTGGAAATTCTGAATTTGGTGTGCCACCCCAATAATTTTAGTGGCCCCCCAATATGGCAACCCCTAAAAATTCTGGACGCGTCCCTGTTTCAAACTGATCAGACTTCTTTTGCTTTTTACATGCAACAGTTCATGGTTTATTAATTAGACCAGAAGAGGAAGCAATACTGCTTGTGTGCATGCTACACAATCTCCATCACCCACACAGCCCTCCTCTGTCTCCCCTCATCTCTGTGCTTCTCGCTATCAGAAGAAACAGAAGATACTTCTGTGTTTTAGCTCTTGTTTTTGTCTGAAGTCGTTCAGGGCTCCACGTCTTCTAAAATATTCCCTCTGAAGCACTTAGCCTAATTAGAGATCATTTATTCCCAGAACTAATCAGTCCAAGTGTTTTTGTGTCTTCTAAAATAATAACATGAGAGAAGGCTGTAGCGCTGAGGGTTCAGCGGCCTACGCTGCTTACTTAATTTGACTTGCATGTTTTATTTTGTGTGTGTGCATGTTTGTAGGGCTGCTGGTATGCAAACTGCTGCCTAATTTGATTAGTTGCTAGAATGTAATTAGTAAAATAAGGCATATTGTAGGATTCTTCTGATGATCCATCTTCACAAATGTTAGTCAAAGTTAAAGCAGTGATGCTCCAGGTCACAGATTTATGTTTGACTAGACCAGGGGTCAGCAACCTTTAAGACCCAAAGAGCCATTTGGACCCGGTTTCCACACAAAAGAAAACACTGGGAGCCGCAAATACTTTTTGACATCTAAAATGAAGATAACACTGTATATATTGTTTTTTACCTTTGTGCTTTGTGTGAACAACTAAGGTGTGTTGCTTATGAAATCCTTGAAGTGCTACAGAGAAAATTACATTTTATTTATGTAATTAACACATATTGAACTCTTAAAGAAATATAACAAAAGCAAAGACACCCAGCTGAACTAAAATGATCCATGTAGCAAACAAAAACTGTTGTCAGCCGCCACCCTTTGGGCTTTTGTAGCCTTGACCTGACTTTTAAAAAATAATTTGAAAAAAGCTCTATGCTGCTGAAAAATGAAAAATAGATATTTGCAAAATTCTGCCTAAATATGTATTTTACCTGGTGAATGCGCGTGGTCTGCAGCGCCGCTGCAGGAGAGGCGGACGCACCTGAGCGGCACCCGCAATCATGCCTCGCCGCCTTAACGTCTGTGCTATCTATGCTGTTGTGTTGGTGTGTGTCGGGCTGTGAGTTGAAAAGCTACAGCCAGCTGTATGCGTACAGCAACGTGTGTGAAAAGTGCTCAATAAAGAGATGCTGAAAAGCGTGTTCATGGAAACATCGTCGGGTCTGCCGTGGTATGTTTATAATGGGACTTCTGCTCCTGAACCTCTGCGCACAGGGTCTGCAAATCGGGGCGTACGGAGTCATTTTTATCTTTACGCAGGACTGTAAGCTGTCATGTGAGGCGTGAGCGGTGTTTGTTTTTAACATAGTTCACGGTGGAGAATAGCTGCTGACATAATGTGGATCTGAAGATCCATAATTGGCCTACCTGGGGTTGAAAGTCTCGATAAATGCACGGCGTTACCGGCTTCCGCGAGTGTGACTCTTATTTTGAGCGATGAAAAAATAATAGAATATAATTTTATTTTTATATTTCAATATCACAATAATCTATCAATTTAGAACTACAAGTTAAAAAAGAACTAACATAAATAAAATACACTTCAGCTAAATACTTCTAATTTATTTTCCCAAACCACACGGAGCCGCACTATAAGGACTAAAGAGCCGCATGCGGCTCCGGAGCCGCAGGTTGCCGACCCCTGGACTAGACATAAAGTAAGAAAACAATCAAAATCACACGTTTATTTGATGTAGTTAAACATTGTATTAACCACATGACCATGATGCACATCTATTTAATTAAGATAAGTGGGAAGACCTTTTTTCAAGAAGTCATTTTTAAATGGTGTCTAAATGTGTGGTTTCTTGTACCACTACACACATACGTTATGTTTGTATACGTTATATGTATACATATATATGTATACATTATATTTTGCTGATGTGACTAACATGTGTCTAACCAGCGGCCTGTCTTTTCTTGCAGGTCATTGAACGTAGTTACGTATGGCTCAAACTGTGTGGTACAAGCTCTGCTATTTCTGCTACAGGGTGCATACAACTCCAAAAATTTGGGGGTGCTGTGTAAAATGAAAATAAAACAGAATGCAATGATTTGCATTGGTAAATCTCATGAACCCATATATACATACAAAAAGTTGGGATGTGGAAGCAAAAGGCCTAAGTGGTACTAAAAAGAAAGCGTGGGGTGGGTGGGGGTGTATAGTGATCTACCTGCAAAAACTCTTTAAGTCTTTTTTTAAAAGTCTATAAATTTCAGAACAATGTTCCTCAATGTAAAATTCTTAAGACTTTGAATATCTCATCATTTACAACTAGTATCGTCAAAAGTTTCAATAAATCTGGAGAAATCTCTGTGCACAAGGAATAAGATTAAAAATCAGTACTGGATGGTGGCGTTGCATTAGCAACTGGCAGAATGGGCTCAGGAAAACTTGTAACCTTCAGTGGGGTGATCTAAAAAATGTAGCTATTTAAAGACTTTATTAGAGGCTTAATTTAAAAATGAAAAGCATCAGGTTCTGTTTTTGAGCTGAGAAACTCAAACTTACCAACATTTAAATGAAGGACTTAAAGGTTGATGAAAATCAAAAGTCTGATTTTTTTATTTTTTATTATTTTATTTTATTTTTTATTTTTTTTGCTTTTGTTTTATACCTTGTGAAGCACTTTGTGATCTTTTATCTAGAAATGTGCTATATAAATAAAATTTTACTTACTTACTTACTTACTTTATTTTGCTAATTCACAAGTTTTTTTTAACATGAGGAGATCTCCAGCTCAGGATGTGGGGTGGGGGGGGGGGGGGGTGCATCTAGCACATACTTTACCTTAGAGTCAAATATCATGCTGACATTCTCTTTGGCATCTGTCCTTTTGTCATGTTTGTTTTTTTTCTTCTTACTTTCATTTCAACTGCTTTTGTTCCCATAGTAGGAAATCCACAACACACGCCCATGCACATGCCCCCTCTCTCTCTCTCTCTCTCCCTCTCCCTCACACACACACACACACACACACACACACACACACACACACACACACACACACACACACACACACACACACACACACACAATTGTCTGGCAGCAAACAGTGTGCAAATGAATTTCACATTACTGTAGGTCACTGAATTCATTTCTGAAATGGCAATTGGTATAATCTCTCAAGGGACTTGTTGTGAGTAGTGGGCCACATTTACCCAGTTACCCTTATACCACAGTGCAGATTAAGAAATACATTTACCCCCTATCAACCCACCAACTCCAGCCCATTTGTTCCCCTCTGACAATATGTATCGAACTGCTTTTGTCTGTAGTTAATTTTAACTAGGATGCGGCCGACTGTGAAAAGTGCATCAGAAGACAGGCCAAAAGCTTTTCCTGGAGAACAAGCATCCTCTCTCTTATCGCTTCCTTTTGTTTCTCTAATAAAATACCTTCCTCTGGGTTCATTAAGAGAAAAGCTGGCTTTTTTCAGCTTTATTTGCTGTGATCCAAACTGGAGCGCTCTGTTATACTTTTCAGAGTTCGCCCTTCATCTGCAGTTAACAGCTCTGCACGAAACACCTCTCAGAAATCTAAAATCTTAAGTGGTCTGCCACACCCTGAAAATCAAACTTTCATCATTAACGAGAGGAAAGATGAGTACTCTGATTGCAGAGATTAGGCAAAAAAAAAAGAGAAAAGAAGTGCTGATTTAACACGGTGTCACAAAAGAGTTATTATTATAAGTTCACAGAGCATCTATCGTTGCTCCTCACTGCTAAATTGACTCCTGCTGCCTTACTCTCTTAGAACGACCTTGTGGAGACGACTCTCCTCTTTAACCCAGAGTGTTGTAGCTAGCTCAGCGCTGTCTCTCCCACACCTTGTCCCCGCTGTTGCTGATCTTATCGTTCAGCCTATCAGAGGACTAATGACCCCGGCAATCGTTGCTGACCTGTCAGGGGAAGTGCAGCTGCCAAAGAGAAGGGAGGAGAGTCCATTAAAAGATTAATGTAAGGAAGTGGACACTGTCCTCCTGGACCTGTGGAGCTCTACAGCAGGAGTGGGGAATTTGATTTATCGTCATCCCCCCCTCCTCACTTGCTGAATAGGCAGAGAAGGATGAGCAGGGTGAAGTGACTTGCTTTGTCAAGAACCACTGGAGGCATGTCAGTGTGTTTGTTTTAAATTTCAATCATAAAAGAATCATCCTATGATGCTGGCATAGTTTATCTGTTAAAGCAGTTTTATAGGTTAAAGATTTAGTTGGGCTTAAACGAGATGTTTCCAATTTAGGCTGGCATTAGTCAGCAGAAACTTTGCTTTGGAGCAATGTCAACGCCAGAGCCTGGCAGGCCAATTAACCTGTGTTTTTAAGAGAACATGCTGCCCTATTTATCATTCAATATGCTGCAATTAAGCATTCTGCTACTTTGGCAAGTGGTTTTAATATTTATTTGATCAAAGCGTAGAGTGGCATGAGCTGTGCAACCTGCCTCCATTACTCATGCATACAGCGTAATGTTGGCATCTGTGCAGGGGGAAAAAAAGTTTCCTATTATATGCTTTTAGTAAAGATTTGCTGTCAAGCTAGAGGAGCCCTGTTTCCCTGACTCCTTTAGTGACGGCCTGAACTTTTATAATGGGCTCAAACAACGACGTCTTCACTGCATGGGTACTGACAGAGCCGGCTTACTGCTGAGATAGATGCAGGGGAAGATAAATTATCCTCACTTTTGACTGTCAGGTTGGTGTCTCTCTGTTGTTTACATCCAATCTTGCGTCTAGCTATGCATGCAGCTGGAATTTCCATGTTGTCTGTTTAAAATACAGACTCCGGTACTTCACTCACAAGCTATAAAGCCGTGTTGGCCATCAACAGTTTCACACAAAAAGCAGACATCCCCGATAGACGATCCCAGCCAAAATGAGGGTAATCCGCTTCACATTCCTCCAGTTAATAATATAAAGGTTAAGTGTTAATTGGGCAAAATCCCAGATCTCCCTTCTTCTTAATGTGTCATATTCTCATTCACTGCCGCAATCACAACACAGGATTTTAAGAGAGATGTGATGTATGTGACGGCTTCACAAACAAACTCTGCAAAGATTTGCTGTCTGCATTCTTCAGGCATAATGGGCTTGCTTAGCATTTGCAGTGTTTGCACCATTACCCAGAGATGACTTTGCATCTAAGCCTGACTGAGATGAACAAGGGCGTCAGATGTCAAATGACAACAAATGGGCTTCTGAAGCTAAGTGCTCCTGGACAGGATAGAACGACCACAATCAGCAGTCAGCAATGACACACACAAAGTGCTTGAACTAGAGCAATTTCCTTTGCCAGGTGCAGCATTGCTGAGTTGGTTTCTTTTTATGTTGTTTATTTAAAAGGAGACTTAAAGGTTTTTTAAGTGATTTTTAGCCACTCAAGAGAAGCTGGAAGCTCTGATAATTCTGGCATATTTTCATATTATATATTAATACAGGGGACTGTTCACATTTAATGTTGGGTAAGTAAAACCCTTGGCTATTTAATCAATCACAATTTACAGAGCAATATTTTTTTCACTCATTTTAGTTCAGAAGTTGGTTTCAAGTGTCATGTGAGGTTTGGTCTGGTCTCTACTTACCAAATATAATATGGAAATACTGTATCCGGTTAAATACTTAGCTTTTTTTAAAAACTGCTAACTGTAAAGATTTAGGCTTCTCTTTGAGTTATTTACTACAGGTAAGTCATAGTTAATGTGAAGATACTCATTATACAATGTTGCTACACCTGGCGCTCTCCAGATGAGAGAAGGCCCGATGCAGCAGGTAAGTGACAGTGTCATCCACCCCGATAACTCCCTGGGGATCTCTGGTCTTTCTCTGGGGTGAATCAGCTGGTTGCAAAGCACTAACAGCTGATCCCAGGTGTAAACAATGGCGCCACTGCTCGATGGCTCTCCGCGTACTGGGTTAAACAGTCCTTATATGATCAAAAAACACAGAAATAACTTCACAAGTTGCTTCTGGCTAGCATTCTTGTGACAGGTTTCATGAAAAAGTGAAAAAAGCAAGGAGAAGAGGTTAAATAAGAGCTTAAATAATTTAAAAGAATGGAAGTTGGTCAGAGCTCCTGTAACTGGCAGCCTGTCCCGTGCCGCCATCTTGATCCTCTGTGGTGTGTTTGCTCTGTGCAACAGGTGGCGTGTAATTTGTCCTTTATTCATGCTGCCCTAGGTTGGGATTATTCAAAAGTGTCTCATCAGCATCAGGACATTTAATTTCATCTGAAAATATATCCAAGGATCACTTTAGTCAGTGTTATTTGATCTATTTCCTTTGCATCTCAGTGAATATATAGAACTGTTACTTTTTTTAATCTACAGGGTGGGCCATTTATATGGATACACCGTAATAAAATGGGAATGGTTGGTGATATTAAAGTCCTGTTTGTGGCACATTAGTATATGTGAGGGGGCAAACTCCTCAAGATGGGTGGTGACCATGGTGGCCATTTAGAAGTCGGCCATCTTGGATGCAATTTTTGTTTTTTCAATAGGAAGAGGGCCATGTGACACATCAAACTTATTGGTAATGTCACAAGAAAAACAATGGTGTGCTTGGTTTCAATGTAACTTTATTCTTTCATGAGTTATTTACGAGTTTCTGACCACTTATAAAATGTGTTCAATGTGCTGCCCATTGTGTTGGATTGTCAATGCAACCCTCCTCTTCCACTCTTCACACACTGATAGCAACACCGCAGGAGAAATGCCAGCACAGGCATCCAGTATCTGTAGTTTCAGGTGCTGCACATCTTGTATCTTCACACCATAGACAATTGCCTTCAGATGACCCCAAAGATAAAAGTCTAAGGGGGTCAGATCGGGAAACCTTGGGGGCCATTCAACTGGCCCACGACGACCAATCCACTTTCCAGGAAACTGTTCATCTAGGAATGCTCGGACCTGGCACACATAATGTGGTGGTGCACCATCTTGCTGGAAAAACTCAGGGAACGTGCCAGCTTCAGTGCATAAAGAGGGAAACACATCATCATGTAGCAATTTCAAATATCCAGTGGCCTTGAGGTTTCCATTGATGAAGAATGGACCCACTATCGTTGTACCCCATATACCACACCAAACCATCACTTCTGTTGTTCCAACAGTCTTGGAGGGATCCATCCAATGTGGGTTAGTGTCAGACCAATAGCGGTGGTTTTGTTTGTTAACTTCACCATTCACATAAAAGTTTGCCTCATCACTGAACAAAATCTTCTGTGTGAACTGAGGGTCCTGTTCCAATTTTTGTTTTGCCCATTCTGCAAATTCTGTGCGCCGATCTGGGTCATCCTCATTGAGATGCTGCAGTAGCTGGAGTTTGTAAGGGTGCCATTTGTGAGTAGCTAATATCCGCCGAAGGGATGTTCGACTAATGCCACTCTCCAGTGACATGGGCGAGTGCTACGCTGTGGGCTCTTGCTGAATGAAGCTAGGACAGCCACTGATGTTTCTTCATTAGTGACAGTTTTCTTGTGTCCACATTTTGGCAAATCCAACACTGAACCAGTTTCACGAAACTTAGCAAGCAGTTTGCTAACTGTAGCATGGGAGATGGGTGGTCTCGTAGGGTGTCTTGCATTGAAATCTGCTGCAATGACCCGGTTACTGCGTTCACCAGATATCAACACAATTTTGATCCGCTCCTCACGTGTTAACCTCTTCGACATGTCAATGGCTGTGAACAAAGAGAAACTTGTAAATAACTCATGAAAGAATAAAGTTAGGTTGAAACCAAGCACACCATTGTTTTTCTTGTGACATTACCAATAAGTTTGATGTGTCACATGGCCCTCTTCCTATTGAAAAAACAAAAGTTGTATCCAAGATGGCCGACTTCTAAATGGCCACCATGGTCACCACCCATCTTGAGGAGTTTGCCCCCTCACATATACTAATGTGCCACAAACAGGACTTTAATATCACCAACCATTCCCATTTTATTACGGTGTATCCATATAAATGGCCCACCCTGTATAATATTATTACAGATTAAAAACACTCACAGCTTTATAGTGAAAATACCTACAATATTGAGAAAGTGTTGAGTGAACGCTTTCTATATAAATTATTTTGGTAGTAAAATGGGAAACAGGTGCACTGATTTATTGAAACATGTGCAAAGATACTTGGTAGTACATGGTAGTTCTAATGAGGAAAGTCAATATTTGGTATGACCACCTTTATTCTTCAACACAGCCTGAAGTTCTCCAGACTTTAGGGAGGACATTCACTGTTCTTCTTTGGATATTGGCTGCCTCTTGTTTCATTTTCTGTCAAATGATTCCACACTGTGGCAGTAATGTTGAGGTCCAGGATTTGGGGAGGCCAATCCATGATGGATGGAAAACCACACAATTGAACACTATCTAGAAATGTTTTTACAGCACTGACATCATTGTCATACTGCAAAATGAAGCTGTTAAAAATCAGTTGCTTTCCAAATGGTATTACATGATGGATAAATAACTGAATAAATAAACACCACTGGCTGAATGGCAGTCCCACACCATAACAGAGCCTTCACTATGTTTTACAGACACTGTAGACTCTCACTGTTGTAGTTCTCTTCTGACCTCGTCTGCACATTATTATGTTTTTAAAGAAAAATTTGACATTTGGATTCATCATTCCATAAGATGGGGCAGCACATGCATTGGATAGCACTGTTGTCCCTGAAACTAGGTTCTATTACAGTCTGGGGAAGTTTGCATGTTCCCCTTGCATTTTTTGGGGATCTCTGTGGGTACTTCTACCCACAGTCCAAAGATATGGATGGAGTTAGGTTAATTGGTGATTTTAAATTAAGCATAGGTCTGAATGTAATTGTGAAATCTTACCCATTAGCCCTGTGACAGACTAGCAGCCTGTCTAGGGTATAGCCTGTCTGACCCTGAATTGTATAAGCGGAAGAAAATGGACGAATCGACACGCCACAAGACCTGTTGCAACTGCCAAGACCCAGGAACATGGTTGCCACTCTGGGCCTTAGCCTGAGCATGAGGGCCTACAGTATATAATCTCTGATTTTATGATTTTATAGCAGCAGCGCACATGGCAGGGGTAACTCGCAAAAGTTTTGAAGCAACATGTCCTGCCACCAACACAATGGTGAGACAATGCTAAACCACATGGTTCACATAATGAAGAGCAAAGATTCCAGATGATAAACTAAACTGCCATCAGTCCAGACCTGTTACCTATTTGTGCATTATGAAAAGGCAGATATGACAAAGAAGGCCCCAAACCACCGCAGCTGAAGTGCTATTTCAAGGAGGAATGACAGGTTAAAACGGACTTATATTTTTTCAGGTTTTGGGAGGGGAATTTTATGCCTTAGTTTGACAGTGATGGTGAAGATGGGACATTTGGGCAGAGAGTGGTGAGGAAATGGAACAGAGCAAATGTTCCAGTACGGTAGGAAAGAAATTGGGGACTCGCTACTCAGTGCATTTGTGCCCGTGTGGTATGTGTACTAACAATTCAGCTACTGGGTTGCCAGCTGAAATAATTTAAATGCAGGTTGCTAACTTTCACTTTCTATTGCCCTGGAGAGACAGCCTTCACATAAAATTCTAATGGAAGCGGGAGGGGAGGGGGGTCAACTCATTACACAAAAATGAAAATCACCAGCACAAATGTCGCTTTCCTTTGTCTTTCATCTGAAACATGCTGACAGATTGCAGAGACACCACCTCGGGGATGGAGCCAATGTCAGAAAAATGAATGAGAATAAATCCAATAGGCCATTCAGGTAATGTTTGTCATATTTGCTCAAAAAACTATATTCCTTCACCTTCTTTGCACCAACTGCTGTGGGTCAGAGAGTCACGTCAGACTTGGCTTTCCTTTTCTTGCATAATTCCCCCATGCTGTCTGTATTCTTGGCCTGTAAAACTCCTTTTTATCCATCAGCAGAGAGTGATACTACACAAGAATGTCTCAAAATCAGACGTTATTAAATATGACTGCTAAAATACATAATAAAAATCAGGTGAAAAATCTCAGACATGCTCACTTAGCCCTACATAAAATGTCTTCCTGCTGCAGGGTACATCTAGAACACTGGATTATGTGACCATTTTAAACTTACTGTGTGGCATTATTTGTAGTGATGTGATCGTCATGACTACAGAGTTAACTCAAGCATGATTACGCTTTACACAGGGTGTAACAATAATAATCATTTGATTTCAAAATAAAACATTTTTTTAAGTAATGGATATAGAAGCTTGCAAAATACAGGGCTGAATATAGTTTTACATAGAAAATTCAAATTTTCACAAGTGCTCAATATGTCCCCCTCTGAATGCATGGCATAGATTGAAACGATCAAACATGTTTTTGTAAGCATGTTTGAATTCAGTGCAGCCACTTCTGTTATAACGCTATCTACCAGAAAACATGTGAAAATCACAAATTTGTTGCTTCTAACAGTACATGTCTAACAGTAGGGTATACAACATTACAGTGAACAACTGCAGAATCACTTGGACATCAGATTATTCTTTTTGATTTTAATACTGATTTTATTACCATGTCCTATCCCTGTTAAATACATAATAAATTAAAAAAAAACATAAAAAAACCCCCATGTCATTACTGGGACACAGCTGTTAAATAGCCATGTTTCAATTCAATATGGGGGCAGATTTTTGTTGTGGAGTACCACTTTTACCCCTCACTGCATTTTAATGCTGGGTTTAAAGTGTCTCTCTTTTATAATTAAGCAGGGGGTACTTGAAAGAGGCCAAATTAAAAAGGAATCCTTACAATTCAAAACAAATCCTGAAATACTGACTTTTAGATCCAAACCTAAAGAAATACTTTAAAACAACAGCTGCCATTACTGCCGTCGTGTGTCACATATACAATATATGAAAGAAATGTTTGTTTTTCTACTTTTATCTCCATTCTATGTTTTTTCTAATCTTGAAGACAATGTGTTAAAAATCTAGGATGGCCTGTGCATCGCTCAGCTGCTCCAATAGCAGTGACTAAAAACTGAATTTGCAATGTGCAGCTCAAAAATAAAAATGAAGGGAACACTTAAATCATACATCAGATCTTGAATGAATTTTTCAAGTTGAAAAACTGGACTGATATACACTTTATAATTCATTAAAAGCAAATAAATAAATAACATGAAAGTTCAGTTCAGTGGAAATAATAAACCTTTATCCCAGCTAAAAATCAAAATAGCAGGCTGATTTGACTCGGGTCATAATACTGTGCATGGCTCCGTATCCGTTTGCACTCCTGGCAATATCTGGGAATTCTACTGATCAGATGGTTTCCTGGTGGATCTTCTGCCAGACCTGGATGAGGGCATTGCTGAGCTCCTGGACAGTCTGTGGGACTATTTGGAGATGTCGGAGATAAATTTAGTTTGCACCTGCTCCTTTAGATTTAAGATATGAAGTATCATAGCTATGTTTTATCACCTGAGGAGCGGCCCTTTTCACTAAGAAGCTCACCGGCATCTCAATAAAATATCATCCTCTTCTTCCTCATCTCAAGACTCATCTCCTGAACTGAACTCGGGGCTCTAACACACAAAAATATGCACTAACACCCCTTTTTATTCCCAATATTGTGGCAATGAACTATTCTCAGATTAGACATGCAGCCCTACCTTCTCCAGACAGCTGACAATGCTGGTTATAAGCTAATGTCTTCTAAAAATCACACTTCCCTTCTGATAAACAGTTTGATTACATTATCACATTGTATGCGTGTATTGACGAAGTCTCCCAGTCTAACGATGTTAGATCCAAAAGTTCAGGATATCCTCTGCAACTCATCTGAGTGTCGCTGTCTTCAGACAGAAGTGAGCTTCAATGACTTGTACTGGACTCCTTTCACAAAGTGTTACAGTCTCCTACCGAGTAAATAAAGGTGGGCACATATTGACAGCTGAGATAAACAGCAGAGTGACAGCCTACCCTCATTACAGATGAACAGAAGCCAGATTTGTTTGTCCTACAATGGCCACCAATGCAAAGGATATGCACTTAGATTGGGAAGGATAAGAAAACAGAATTCAGTTCATCATCCTGCTACTGACATCGAGTTGCAAGATTTTACACACTAACTTTTTTTTATTCATTAATTTTTTTGAACAGTGTAAGATCACACTCTTTACTGGTTCTGTGAGCTCGGAGAGGACCACAATATTTGTCATAAGTGGATTTAAATGTCTAATGTCTAATGTCCTCGTAAGAGAGGCCCTTATAGAGCAAAATTTAGTATTGTGGTCTAGAGAACCCAAAATGTGATGGTAAATGGCCTGTATTTGTATAGCGTTTTTCTAGTCCCTAAGGACCCCAAAGCGCTTTACACAACCAGTCATCCACCCATTCACACACACATTCACACACTGGTGATGGCAAGCTACATTGTAACCACAGCCACCCTGGGGCGCACTGACAGAGGCGAGGCTGCTGGACACTGGCGCCACCGGGCCCTCTGACCACCACCACTGAGCAACGGGTGAAGTGTCTTGCCAATGACCGAGACTGTCGAAGCCGGGGCTCGAACCGGCAACCTTCCGATTACAAGGCGAACTCCCAACTCTTGAGCCACGATGTTTACATATGTGGATGCCAGGTCCTAGAAGGTAAAAATTGTTAGAATATTAGTTACTCTAGGCAAAGTAACCTAATAAACAAAGCATTAGGATCAAAAAAAGAACACATACATTCAAATGCATATAAGTTACCTTGAGTTAAGATAAGTTAACTGCCCACGTAGTTACCCATGTACGTTAATCCCGATGAATTCACCAGGGTTATTATCACGACAAATATACCAATTCACACGCACCTCTAACCAGCATAGTGTCTCCCTTTTTTCTTTCATGTTGCAGGAAAATATAAATACCAACTCAACAAAGGAAACCAAAAATTGTCAGTGAGAGAGCGAGAAAAACAAAACATTGGGTAGGAGGGCAGGAAATGGAGGAGTGTTAGCAAACAGAGAAAAAAAAGCGATGGGTCAAAGATTCAGTCGTTTTGGATTGTGGTCAAAAGTGCTAAAAGCTTTATACTTTAACAGGACTGTTAGGCAAGATACCTCAAGCCTCAGTGGCTCATGTTGCTGAGAGCATAATGATTGGTTGGCGCTGTATTTTATATGCAGCATGGGTAATTAAATTGGTGGATACTGTTCTGGAATCGATATGAGCCCACTGACATAACGTATTACCGCCAAACCACTGCGTCCACGCAAGTGTGTAGAGGGGGACAAAGTGAGAGTCGGGGAGAGAGAAGGTGAGGAAAGAGAACATAAGAGGCGGAGAGTGGGGGGGGCAGAGTGGGCAGCACAAATTGCAAGCTAAATTTTTATTATGACAGATGAGATGGGTTATTGGAATCCAGGCAAGGCTCTTTGACTGTCGATGCCATTACAGGACACGGCTGCTTTAAATCTGGGTCACCTATCGACTTAACCTCGCATTGGGCATCAGCGGGGCCTCATTGCCGTGTAATTATGCCTGGAATAAATAGGGCATTTGGCTTGTGGCACTACACCACATTGCAGCTGGTATAATGGACAGTGTGGAATTCATTTGTTCTCCTCTGTTCTTTTCTAATCCCTCCTCTCAACTTCTATTAACGCTGTACATTTTTCATTTCTTCCTCTGAGCCCCTCGTTCTACCCTTTGGTTTTCTTGCCATCATTGTTTTTTGGGGGGTTTTGTGCCTCGATTTATCTTATTCCCCATTGTCCTTGAGCACAAGAACAAGGGGAGGGGGGTGTCATATAAGCCTCAGAAGGAATGCACCATTAAGAAAGAGTTGTTAGCAAAGCGCTGTACGAAGTGTAATGTGGGGGGAAATTACAGGCTCAGTCCACACACTTTGTGAATTCATCCACTGCAGCCCAATTAGGGAGCATAAATATTCTCTCTGCACTCTTATCATCTTTCCTACTGTTGTTGGTAGTTTTGAAGATATTCCGGGTGGCCATTTGGCTCCATAATGCCCGTTCAAACCAGATCTAAGTGCAGCACATTACCGTCTGCAGAAACTGTGCTTCTGGTGCTTTGGGCACACAGCAGCACAAAGAAACCTAAGCCCCCCCTTAAGCTACTAGCAGGGTGTGCTCATACTCATATGTGTGACTATCTTTGTGTGTGTGTGTGTCTTGCTGTGAGGTGACCGGCTCAGTAATTGGTCCTGGAGGCTTTTACCTGGCGGCGTTGACTGGCCATGTCAGTGGCTTTTTTCTTTTTTTCCTCTTCTCTCTCTTCAACTCCAAATGGCCTCGCTGGCCATTTAGAGCTCATTACCAGTACTTCTGTTAACGGTTTCAACTGTCATGAAAGGGCGGTAAAAAGGGAGTACAATTTTTTTTGTCATTAATTATATGCCAGACTTTTGTTAGTAGAAGTACGCAAGCTATTTTCATGCACATCACAAAGAGAACAGACGCTCGTTCCTTTGCCTTCATTAGAGTGAGTTCTGTACAACTTGGCTTTTATTAAAAACAACAGGGGGTTCCAGTCTCCGCTTCTGTCTTCATTGTTTTATATCTTTGTTAATTAATTTGAAAAGGTCCTGATTAAAATAATGGAATTGTTGGGGAAGACTTTGTCTTAAGCGTATATGAATTCAGCAAAGCTGTTTGAAAAGTATTTTTTTGAAATGTTCAATAATTAAAGACTTTCATGAGTCACTGTTGGAACATCTTGTTCCAAAGCATGAGGACGTTTCTAAAAATGTTTTTAAATGTAGTTGAATCCTCTTTAGGCATTCTGAGTAGTGCTCTTCGTCTTTGTTTACTGTATGAGTAATCTTAGTGTGGGTTCGTTTTGGAATCAACAGAATAGATTGGTTTCATGCTTTTCATGATGCCGAATATTGTTTTCAGCTTTATGGGTATCACACTGGTGATTCAAGATAAATATCAGAAAAGCCCACAATTAATCATGTGCACATAATGGCTACGATACACTTACTGACCACTTTATCTTTAAACCTTTTGAACTGCTTGTTAAGGGAAATATCTAATGTGCCAATCATATGGCAACAACTCGGTCCATTTAGGCATGTAAACGTAGTCCAGGTGACCTCCTGAAGTTCAAACTGAGCATCAAAATGGGGAAGAAAGGTGATCTGAAGTGATTTTGAATGTGGCATCGTTGCTAGTGCTAGATCTACGGGGATTTTCCTGTACAACCATCTCTAGGATTAACAGGGAATGGTCTGAAAAACAGAAAATATCGAGGGAGGGCCCTTTCAAAAATAAAGAAAAAAAAAGTTAAAAACTTCTTTATTTAATCAGGTCTTCTGCTAACATTCTGTTGTTATTTATGTTTTTACTTATTTTTATTCTGTTCTAACTCGGTTCTCTGTTGATAATAATTGTTTTTTTGTGACTTATGTCTGTGAAAAGTGCTACATAAATGAATTTTACTTAGTTATTGGGAAAACATTGCCTGGCTTTATAAGTCTTGATTTCGGTTAGGGTCAGGGTCAAACAACATGAAAGCATGCATCCATCCTGTCTGGTATCAACTGTTCAATGTGGTTGTGTTGGAGTAATAATGTGGGGGATACCTTCTTGACACACTTTGGATCAATGATGCTGACCATTATTAGGGATCATGCTCATTTCTTTATTACAGTTCAGTTTCAATTAAATGTATTTATATAGCACCAAATCACAACAACAGTCACTTCAAGGTACTTTATATAGTAAGGTAAAGACCCTACCGTAATGTAGAGAAAACCCCCAAAATTAGATGACCTTCTATGAGCAAGTGCTTGTCGACACTGGAACTGAAAAACTCCCTTTTAACAGGAAGAAACCTCCAGCAGAACCAGGTTCACGGATGAGCAGTCATCTGTCGTGTTGAAATGGGGATGAGGGGAGGAAGACAGGACGAAAAACACACTGTGGAAGAGAGCTAGAGATGAATAGTAATTGTAACAATCTTCTGATTGTACCATGTCAGAAAGCTTCAATCATTTTAAACTGGTTTCTTGAACTTGACGATGTTCTGTACTCAAATGACCTCCGCCGTCACCAGATCTCAATGCACCATCTTGTTGGAACTGTGCCATGAAGAATTAAAGCAGTTCTGAAGGCAAAAAGGGGTCCAACTCAGTACTAGCCAGGTGTACCTAATTAAATGACTGGTGAGTGGCTGTTACAGACCAGACCTTTTTATAGTTCTGGTGTGGTATAGCATTACAGTCTTGCTTTAGGGGATGTATTAGAACTGAGCCATTGCACTGTTTCCTACACAAGAGGTTGCGTAAATGTGCATTCTCTGTTGTTTTTCCATCTTCCACTGAACACAAGCACCTTACTTAAGATTGGACTGATGATGCTAAATATAAACTCTAGTATTAATTCCTCACATACTTTTCACAGGATGTTTCCCTCGGCAGTTATGGTATGGCCATGGTGACAGTAGTGCTTTTCAAGCTTATCTTCACTGTGATAACGTTACACAGAACCTTTGCTGACAAGCCGGATATTGTGGGGAAAAAAAGGACACACACAAAAAAAAGCAGCAAAGAAACCAGGAGATAGATGTCCTTTAGGGTAATAAACGACTTCAGATTCAGTTATTTGCAATTGTCAGTGGAAAAAGAAAAGATTAAAACACAGGTTTCCTCACACTGAATTCTTGTGGTCTTTTTGAAAATGACTGCTGTCTTCCAGAGCAATGGGTAGTATCGTATCAGCAGTTTTTGATAGGTGGTTGGGCACAGAAAGAATCTAAAGGCCATGGTTATCATCTATTATTCAGCCATCATTTTTTAGTTTGCACTGTCTCCTGACTCACAGTGGACCTTTTGAGGGTTTGCTATGGAAGACTTTGTTACCTTATTTGAAAGAACCCTATAGATGTTCTTTACATTTCTGAACATTTTATATCAGAAGAAAAAAATAGTGTATTATGCTTGAGTAAATGAAATGCAGACTACTTAAACACAACACCAGCGATCACTGGGTCTGGTTAAAACATCCAAAAAAAGAAAAAAGAAAAAGACTCCTCTATGCAGGGAAACGTCTGTGAAGCATGCTGGCCATTTTGATTGGTCCGTTGGACCAAAATATCTGAACAGATGGTCTTCCAAGATTTAATCTGACACACTTTGGTGATGCCCAGCTTTATTTTTTTGACCTATCATTAAACCAACACCTTAAAAACACGAGTTATATCCAACACCTGTTGTATCAGTTCTGAATGTCAGTATCAGACTTTTGCTTTAGTGTCACAGTGAGTCTGTAGCTCATGGTTTTAAGAGACATATGTTAAGTACTGAAAGAAGGAAAATTACAATACAGATCCAGGCTCTGGAAGTGTAACAACTCTGGCAAAATTTAAAAAATAAAAATTGTCTTTTATTTTACCTTCTGACCTCGTGTTTAATAGTGCGGTTGTTAACACAGAAAAGCTTACAAATATCAGATATCAGCATCCTGCTGTCAGTCTGACCCTGTTAGGATGCTGACTTTATTATTTAGTTCAAAGCGAGCAAAGCTGTAGACTTTAACTGTAACAATCCTTACTCAACAGGTTATTTGACAAGTTCTGCCTTTGATCACGGGCATCAGAGAGATCGTCGAGGTGGCAGATTGGTTGAAGCCCATATAATTCACTGTTACAATTATGTAGGACATTTAGGAAGCTACTGGCCAAACATGGATAAAAGGGGACATTTCTTTTATATTTTGCAGTTTAAAAAAGTTTTTCATGTCTTCAAGAAATCCCCAGTTTACCTTTTGACGGATTCATCTACATCAGGGTCATTACTGTCCAGTTTTCTATTCTAGCACTCCCCCTGTCCTGCTTGAAGGCCCGTTTCTGTCAGTTCTAAACAGGGTGTTCTGCTCTTCTTTTGTGCTCGACAGGCAGGCAGCTAAAAGCTCATTTTGGGTACAGAGAGTCAGAACACATGGAACCTGTGGTAGAAACTCTCTGAGTGCTCATCTCAAGCTGACAGCAGGCAGTCCCTCAAGCATTACCGTAGTTGGCTGTGACTGATTTCTCCAAGGCAGACAGAGCCACGGGAGGCTAAATGTTCTGCTTTGGCTTGTCCGTTTTGATTTGCTCTAGATGTACGGCTGTTTGGCATTTTGTCTTTTGAAATGTGTTGTATTCATGCAGTTAGCTGAAGTTGTTTACAATCAGTAAACATCACTCAAAAAGACAGGAAGCCAGGACTGTTACCTGTTAGGCGAGACTAAAAATATAGATGTGATTTTTTTCCCCCTTGTCTTTCTCTTTTAAAAGTCAAGGTCTCAGATGCCTGCTGCCTTCTAAAAGCACATGAAATGTTTATTGGCGTGCACACTGAATATCACCTGGTTGGCAGATGGTGGACAGAGAGAAGGGTTGATTCATGCAGCTCATGTTTATCCATTCAATTCCCGAGATATTAATTTTGCGTTTCTATTTGCAAATGAACTCTTACATTAACAGTAGCAGCAGCGGTGATATACTGTGTATGACTTTTATCATGCAATGCGTTTACTCTATTGTCAGCGTGACCTATAGAGGGGTGTTTACAGCGACAGTCTGCCAATAAAGGAATAGACAGTCAGGCTTAAAGTAAGCATAGGGTGTATTGGAGACGCTTATAGTCTGTGTACACTGCAGAATAGTTGCCAAGGCGACGTTATCATCCATTATCCATCATTGGAAGCAACAAATCCAGGCTCTGCTATTTATTCTGCTGTTTTCTCAGAAATGGAGGTGACAGATGGTGTGATGGTGGAGAAGAGTACATTATTGATCTACACAAGACCTGACTTGTACCCTTGCTCATTCTCCAATGGCAATCCCGCAGGCCTTCCACTGAGCAGAGCAGTGGACCTATCTTGTTCGGTGGTGGTTTATGGGGCCTGTCACTAAGATGTGGAGGAGCATGTAGCATAGAAAAACTCCCCAAGGATCAAGGGAGTGTAGCAGGGTTTGGGTGGGTATGGGGGGTCACAAGTTACAGGTTGTGAGTGTGAACGATTTAGGGTTGTGATGCTTGGTTTGGTAGACTGCTGACGTTTATGTGAGTATATTGTGGCAGGCAAAAGTGTTGCTATAACACTTTGACATACTGGCGCTTTGAGCAGAGAATGAAAAGTAATAGAAAACAGGCTTTGACTCTGCTCTACACAGTCAATGTTGAAATCCTTTAAGAGAGACCTGATAGCAGAAAAACTGTCAGAAACGGGTTAGAAAAATTTGAAAGCATAGCTTGTGACTCTGATTAATTACTTGTACATTGATATTTGCTAATCGCATTATTTGAAAGAAAGAAGATGCATTAAGAAAACTAGACAAGAGCAATACTGTTTAACATTAGCAATCATTTTAACATGCACAGTGTTTTCAATGCTCATGTTTTGCTAAAACTACAATGACCAACTGAAATGATTGTGAGTTTATAAAAGTTCAACCATACATTATGCTTGTGGTCTATTTTTAAAGATTTATGTCTTTAGTGAAAGCTGTTGGGTCTGGCGTTTTGTACCAAGTAGTAATTGTTAAATTGTTGCTTTTGATCTGGAAAGGCACAGTGGTGCATAGATTCGCCCTGTCCCCTCACCGCAAGAACATTCTTGTTTTGAAGCTCTTTGTCAGCTAGGGCCTCAGTCTGTGAGGACTTTGCAGGTTCTCCTGATGACTGCATGGGTTTCCACATTGGCCCTTCTCCCCATAGTCCAAAAACTGCTATTCTAAATTAATCTTTGGCATTGGTTTGCTTAATACTGTATGTCTTTCTGCATTGACTCAGGATGTACAGCTGACCCCATCAGCCCAATAACATCTTTGATACACAGGCAAAAAAAGAAAAAAAAAATCAGTAGGCATTTAATAATAATAATAATAATATATCATTATTATTATTAATAATAATACAGATTAGAATAATATAAACAAAAACATTAATAACAATGATATTTTTAGGTTATCTGACCTTGACTAAAAAGTACAATAGCATAGCTGTAGTATACAGATATGACAATAAGTTTCGGTATTTAAGAAAAACACTTTTTAGACAATAATAATTGTGTTACCCTAAATATCAGTCTATTAACATAAGAGTTTGCTGTTTAGCTTGCAAATCAATGGCTATTAACCATTGTTCCTAGCCACTACCTTAAACATGACCTAACACTCAAGACGGCATTTGCTAATAATTAAATGGCTAACGTTAGCACGTTGTACTGGCTAGGTTTGCATGAAACACTTTAATACTTACATGTTGTAAAAACTGGAGCTGTAATTATTTGCCATAACTATCACTAACACTATTGACTAGCACTGTTACCCTTTACATGACATCACTACAGTGCACTTCACAAAGAGCTCAGTTTTAGCCAAACTAGCTAGGTAGCTTCAGTCTGCTATGTGGTCCTCACTAACAATGATTTAGTGAAAAAAAGTTTAAAACATATATGAACTTGTGTAGGATATGTGGTGTGACATGCTGTAGTCTGTAGGGCAGCAAGCTGACAGCATGTCTCTCAAATGTCACATTGCCACTGCCATGGCAACCATCCACGTCAAGGTTGCAGACTTTTTTGGAAAGGATACGACCTTGAGGCGTATGTTAGCATGTGCTGTGTCATATACTTCACCACTTCAAATTTCAGTCTGAATATAAGAAAATGTCTTTTTACTTTATTTATCTTTGCTTTTTTCCTTCACCTTTAAAACCACAGCCCCACTCCCACCCCCCTAATCCACCCTCCACTCTCAAAATAAGAGCAGTGCTGCTCTCCCATTGTACGACTGGTACAAAGATGGCCTTCCTCTGTTAGGAGAGATATATGAGATGGAAGATACGAAGCCAAGGCTCTTAATAAAAATCATCCATTTTTGTCAGAGCTGGCCAGGGGGACAGTTTCCAGCAGTATCAATAAACAGCTTTTTTTTAACCCAACACTCTCTTCCTACCTCCATCTCCTATTCTTTCTATCTTTCTCTCTTTTCTGAGCAACAGCATGCATCATGCGCAGAGAGAAAGAGCATCACCTTTGCAGTCACTGTTATCTCCTAAATCATTGTGTCTCTTCCCGAAGGCCGACCTCTCCGCTGTACATTTTGGGACTATCACGTGGCAAGGCAAGTCACACTTATCATGAGGTAAAGGGATGACTACCACGCTGCCATTTATTTCTTGATTTCACCGCAAAGGGAGAGTGTAGGTGTAATTGAATTCTCGTCCCTACCCCCCGCCTCCTCTTGGGCATATAGACCCACTGTAGAAGTAAGTCGACTGTCCAGAACTGTACCACACATTCGTCAAACTAGATTATTGTTATTTCCTCACACTCTGTGTGAAGCTTTATAGTTATTATGCTGCTGTATGAAGAAAAATGTTGCAGCAGCAGCAGAGCTGCCCCCACACTTCAAATAAGGCTGTTCTTGATGGTTTGTGAATCATTTCCTGTAAATGTTGAGTAGACTGCATGGAGGATACCGAGGGGTAAATATGATAAGAGAATGCATAAACACATCAGTCATACTGGTGTTGCGGAGGTTGCTGATATACTCCTGTAGGTGGGATTGTCATGCCTGGGGATGATGGTGCGACTCCTCTCCAGGAGAGCATGAAACAGGATTACAAACACATCAGCAAACCACAACCTTTATTTCAGGACAACTCCTTGTCAAAAATATATGGTTGCTAACTTTAACCTTTTTATGTCTGATTTATTTGTCTTGACAAAGCGCTCACTCTAATGTAGAGTCGTCTAAAAATACAAACGAAGTTTAGGTAGCGACCGGGATCTGCTTTCAGTTTTGGTATCTTTAGTCACACTTACGCCTCAGGTGTAGCTTTTCACACTGAGTAATTTGTGTGATGTCACCTATTTTCTGGATGTACCAGTAAATAAATAAAAAAATACATACACATATATATATATATATATATATATATATATATAGATAGATAGATATTTTTTATCCAAGCATGCCATATGTCTTTTTATCACCACAGAAGAATGTCTAAAGCAATTCAAAGAGAGCTTGTCACATGTGTGAAAGTGGCTCTTCAGCTTGACTGACAGCTCAGCCATTTAGATCTCCGCTGTAGCAACAACTTCACCGACAGTTTTTCAGTGATGAGTGCTGTGAAAGGTGAAAATAAAAAGTTACTCCCCTGCTTGAAGGCATCCGATTGGACCACGGCCTCTGACTGCACGCTGATATGAGTGGCTGCTGCAAATTTTCTCTCCTGACACTCGGTTACCCACCGTTTGTCAGCCAGCTCCCATCATGCCCCGTGCCCCTGCAGCTGTAGCTGTGAGCAGCAAACACCTTGTCACCAACAGGAGCCATGATGATATGCCCGTGAGTTAAGTGCACACGCTGTTGCATCCTGAACTCGCGCGCACAACCCCGCGTGACACGCAGAAACACAAGCGCACTTCTTTCTTTTACGCCTGTCAGATCACATATCCAAACAGCACCGGCGACGCCGTTACAGGCTTCCCCACTGTTTCGCTGTCTGACCACTTCCTGACTCCGAACTGCACAAAAATGCAATCGCTGCACAGGTTCTAGTGTGAAATGAGAGGCAGCAGACACTCACTAATACGATCTGTCACAGTCTGTTGGATGGGAGAAATTTGGAGCAGGGGATAGCTCATCTTGATAAGCACAGGAGCCTTTGCTGTTTTTACACCATTTTAATATGGTTACACACCACAGAGATGTATCTCCTCCCACCAGCCGCATGTTTTTCAAAGGACCCCATCTCCTTTCTTCTCCTCGCCTCGCCTCTCCACCCTCCACTCCAGCTCATGTTCCCTCCATGAGTGTCACCAATTGCTTTTTTTCCCGGGCTGCTTTTAAATTAGTCTGTCTCTCCCATCTTCAGCTCTCATGTTATTTTCATAGAAGCCAATTCAAAGTGAATTGCATGTTAATTCAAATATGGGATCGCTGTCCCTCACAAGAGATAGTGGACGCAAAGCAATTGGAGCCCAGGAGCTGGGTTAGACATGTCTGGCAGACAAGCCCCAAATGTGTCTCCTGCCGGGCTGAGTGACAGAAAATGCAAATAATTTGAGCCTCACTCAGCCTGTGTCTAGACACTGCACTCTTCGTGACTTTGAAGCTACACACTGCACTTTTTTTTAGTAACATTATATTTGTACAGAGACATTTGAAAAGCCTGTGTTTTTTTCCTCCCCCCCACTGGCCCATGGGTCACTAACTTTATTATAAAGTGTATCATTTATTATGCATCAGAGAAAAAAAATCCGATTGAAGACGTTATGAATTTTGAAAGGGCTCACATGCACATATTTCTAAGTAGCTGTACACACACATATTAAATAATTAAAAAAGAAAAATCCTGGCCACCATCCACTTGGCTGTGACGTGAATCCATAAGCAGCAAGCCTGTTCCTCGGTTACAGCCGTATTGATGAACATTTACATCCAATATGTTGCTCCATTGATTCTTCATTATTCCAATTCCCGGGACTATTTCAGTGTGGCATGGCAGCAAGATGTACACAATTAATTTGTACTTTCTATTAAAACCAAGTCATTAAAAGCATGCTGCACAACAATTTATAATTAAAATACCAGCACAAGTGAGAGGTGAAAGTCTCATTAGTATTGGTGCCACGTGCTGTTTATTTCCTTGACTAATTTCAAGAGCCAGTTCTCGCAGTTGCTGCGATGATTTATGTGCTGCACATACATGTATGTATACAAGGGTGAGCGTTTGGAGACAGCAACAATGTTAGGAAAAATAGGCTTCCTTAATTGGAAATAATAGCAGGTAACATCAAGGTCATTAATGTGTCGACAGATGATTATTCTGTGCACAAGCGTAAGCTCATTCATCTAGCATCACAGCGATGGTAGATGAACAACATGGAGCTGTGATGCTATAAAACGGAGAACAGAAATCCCGGCACGCAAAAGTGATTTTGACCTATTAGTGGTTTGTTAATGGATGTACAAATATGGGAAAAAGTAAGAGGAAAAAGATGATAGGGTCAGAATTTGGTGTAAACAACGTGAAAGGATAGCTTCATCCTGTATTGTATCAATGGTTCAGGCTCATGATGGTGTAGAGGTGTGGGGGATATTTTCTTGGCACACTTCAGGCCCCTTAATGCCAACTGGGCATTGTTTAAACATCACAGCCTACTTGAATATTGTTGTTTATCATATCCATCCCTTTATTACTACAGTGTTCCCATCTTCTGATGGCTGCTATTACACCATGTCATAAAGATGTCCACAGCCATCTGATCTTAATCCAATAGAGCACCTTTGGGATGTGGCAGAATGGGAGATTTGCATCATGAATGTGCAACCAGCGAATCTGCAGCAACTTGTCAGTTGCTTTCACGTCAGCGTGAACCAAAATCTCTGTGGAAAGCTTCCATCAAGTTGTTGGATCTATGCCATGAAAAATAAAGGAAGTTCTTAAAGCAAGGGGGTCTAAAATGGTAGTAGCAAGGTGTAAGTAATAAAATGGACATGAGCATATATTTAGACCTGAGTGCGGGATGCTAAGTTTTCAACTGATGCTAGAAAGTTTGTTTAGCAAATGGCATAACTCTATAAAATGCACGAATGGAACATACAGGTACAAATACCTGTTAATTAGTGCTAGTAGCAGACTAACTAAGTTCTTCAGTTTCATTCAACAAGACTTTAGCACAAATCTCTGCTATAGTGGACTGCTATTCAAAGTAGCTGTCAGATAATTCTGTTCAAATGCCCCTAAAATTCAAAAACACCATAAATACAGTCAAAAGTTCTAGTTTAGAGAATCGGTTCCCGATAAATCATCTGAATTTCATGAGGTGGACCACAGTCCAAACACTCCCTTTCTGGTCATGTGTCTCTCAGTGCCAAATGGTTGTGTCTATTAGCACCACACAATTATTTGTTTTCATTTCCATCCTCCACCCTCCCTGCCTCTTTTTCTCTGGTTGTCAGCCTCTCTCTCGAAGGTATGAGGGAGATCTGCCAGGCCCAGGAGCTGTCCTCAGTAAACTTTAGCCTCTGCCCTAGCTGGCTGCATCGCTATCAATAAACATCTGTCCTTCGTATTTGGGGTTGGGGTCCTTGTTAGTGAAATTAGTGGAAGCTACAGCTGCATTATTAGCAGACTTCTTAATGTTCCCAAGTTTAAGCCTTAAAACGAAACAGACATCATTGTGGCCAGAACTGTTTTTTGTGTGATATAAACATGTAATTTTCCTGACTGAAGTTGGACATTCCAACAGGGTCATCTATGGGAACTGAACTTACTTTTTAAGGAGCCATTTGAGGAACTGTGGTTTTTATCCCTCCTGTATTGGCTCCTTTTTTCCAGACCCTTATGGTTTGTCTGTTACTCACTTCTGATAGGAGTCTTTAGCTTTCAAGCTCTTTCTTTGACTTATGTTGTGGTTTATGACCAAATCCCATCAAAATTAATGGCATTCACATCAGCTCAAGCTGTACCTTGTGTTTAATATCAGGTATTACCATGCCATTTTCTTAACCGCTTATCCAAATCGATCTGTGGGGCATCTGGTTGGAAGCCGAGTACATCCAGGACAGTCTGACAGTGCATCACAAAGCTTTCCTCACACAAAGACCTCTGGCATTTTCAAATGCACAGTCTTCACACCGTGATGCGACAGTGCTCATTGCACCATGCTAAACATCGTTTACTAAGCATGAACATATTACTAATTGAATCAATACTAAGGTTTAAAAAAAAAAAACCTTATCAGTGGCAGTGACATTAGTCAAATTAGCACAGTGGCATTCCAGACTGTTGATGTTCTCCCGGCGCACTGAATTGTTAAAGTATCAGTCTTTTGTCAATATATGTTGAGTGTACAGTGTCACAGACATAGATCTATGCCACAATAATGAGACACAATTGATTAGCTTTGCTTCTCAAATGAGCCCTTCACAAGGAAATTGAAATAACACTGAGTCACACCATACGGACATGATTAATGGTGTTTTGAGATTGGGATCTAGTGGTATTTACATAATCAGCAAGGGAGAATTAGCTATTTCCATCGTTGCGTTGTCTGTGAACAGTGGCTCTCCTGTTACGTCAGCCTTTTACTTTGATTGTGCTGCATTGTCTTCAACACTTGATTTCTCAAAGGTTTTAATAAAGTGATTGCACAGATAATGAAAAGAGCTCTGAATTTGCATCAAAGTTGAAATGACATGGCGGCTGGGTGGGTGCATGGTAGAACTATATGCTGCATACAACTTCAACAATAGTAAAAGTGAAGTAAAAGTAGCGCAGTAAAAGTAAACATTCCACATATGCACATGTTTAAAGTTTCTCACTAAAATACATGTTCACAAATAAGTGTAAAGATGATATAGCTTTAATTACTGTTTGATATTGTTTGATTGCAGTCACCTGCAAAAGGTTTTGCATAATTCAGTTTAGTGCACATAACTGCAAACATCACATCTGTCCAAATTCTGTCCCAGTGTTGTTTCATGTGTTTAAATCTGATTTAGGAAAAATGTTTTTTATTTATTTTAATTGATGTAATGGTAAAGGTGAGTTTCATAGTTGTAGTAGCTGAGTAGTAATTTTCAGCATGTGATCATAAGCAGATTTTAGACTGGAGGATAAAAGGGGTAAAGAATGCATGGGGAGAAAGTAACCTTACTGCTTACTGTGAGGCTATTTCTAAATTATGTAAAAGAAAATTCACAATATGAAAGATACACATAAAAAGGGTATATTGAAATATTTTACAACAGGGTGTGCAGCCAGCTGTAAATGCACCTTAAAAGCAGCCCTGCTATGGCACAAATAGCAATTCTGGTTTGATTGTTAACTGTAAAAGCTAGCATAAAAGTAGCTAAAGGAAAATAAGTCACAGTATCCATCACACAATTTATTCTATCCATAAAGTTAGTGAATATTTAATCTGTGAACCCATCAGATTCAGCTTTTGGGGATAGCAGAAAATGACTACTCATTTCAAGACCTCCTCTTCCTTGATCGTTTTTCACAAATGCAGATACAGTTTTAAAAGCTAATATAAAATGAAATGAATAGTCAGCTGATGGTTTTGATATTACATTTTCTCATTTGCTCTCCATACTGACTGCCTGTATTCACCAAAGTACAAACACACCTACAGAAACAAGTATATGGACAACAAGTATATACCTACAGTTTTTTTCATTTATCTGTTTACAAAGATTAGCGTTAGCTGACTTCTGTGAAGTCGAAACTGATACTAGCTGCAAGCTATTTATCATATCAGATCCAAATCTGTTGTAGCACAGAAACACAGTACTTTCTTTCTTTTAAAATAGTCTACTCCTGTTTTGAAAGCTAAATCAAATCATCGTGGATTATTACTACCCTTTTAATTCAGAGGCACCGTAGCTATCATCGCTGTTTGGCACTTTGGGAGCTTAGCAGTTTTTAAATAGAAAATTAAAGTTCAAACAGAGACTTCTAACTGAAATAAAAAAAGATAGATGAAACCTTATGCAAAGACCTGAAAGTAATGTCTGAGGTTTGTTTAACACACGTGAGCCATGCATACACACACACACACACACACACACACACACACACACACACGCAGTGAGAAGTTATGCCCTGGGACAACTAAAGCTACTGCATGTCCTCTGCTTGTTCCAACACGGAAAGGTCACTGCATGATTTATGCACTTGTTTTGTGAGTTAGATGGGAAAGTGTTTGCGCTTTGGGGAACCTGACCAATTGAAACATGAACTATGAAAATAAAATTCAGTTCATGAATTGATTTGCAGCTTAAGCTGCCCAACTGAATGTCACTGGATAAATACATAGTGTGCTTGTGTCCATCTGTGCGTTTATGTTTATATTTCCAGTTTAATGTGTATATTGGTGCCTCGCGGCATGTGCAAGGCATTAGGGTGTTTCTATGAACTGTGTTATATGTAACCACACAGATGCTCCATGTAAACATTACTAGGTCATGATGCAGCTTTTTCTTCTGTGTTTTTCTTTTCTTTTTTTTTTTATGTGTTTGCAGTTATTAGATAAAGACAGTAAGTGTGTATGCCCTTATTTATATGGCGGTGTGCTCAAATGTAGCTTGATTTCTCCATCTAATGCTAGCATCTGTCTTGACATGACAGTTCACTGTTGGAGACATGTATTCTTTAGCATGGCAGCTCACAAGGGAGAGACACAGATGGGTTTTGACTTCGTAATGGTTCTGGGTGACTGAGGATGAAGTTATTCTAGTTGACAAGCAGCTCCATGTCTGCTGTAATCAAATATCTCCTGTGAGCTCTTTTTTTCATACAGTTTTAGAATTTTCTGGCTGTGATTAATTGAATAATTTAGGCATAGCCTACATTTAGAAAAGGGGGGAACTGCCTTTAAAATATAGAACATGGCAAAAAGAAAACAGTGGATGAGTACGTTTTGATAAGTTTAATATAATATGAGAAGTGTTTTATTTACCACAGCGTCCCTGGTGATATGTGTGTTATCAAGGCTTGTTTAGTGTTTTGTTAGATAAATCATGCACACTCTTATCTTCTGAATCAAAAAACAAACCTATAGATTCCACTGAGTAAAAGTGATTTCTTGGATATGCTTTGCTAGATGTAAACAGTATTTCAGTTTAACAGTTCATGAAAATTCCGATTCCGGTTTTTCTTTAATGCTGATCGAATTCTCCCTTCGTTACAGAAGGGGTTACACAGAAGAACCTTCCTAATTTTAATCATAAGTTATCAGTCTGATTAATTATTATTTGCTAAACATATTAAACACAAGCACCAAAGTTACACAGTTACAGATACACAGGCCTAGAAACCAGTTGGGAACTATTTGACAGCCACTGGTCACTAGAGAAAATTTGACAGTCACTGAAAGCCACTGGTTGCTGGTTGGCGAGTGGTGCTTGGAGGTGGCTGACTGTCTCTTACAAATAAACTGGTAAAGCCCCATTCACATAGGCCCAGACACTGATCCGTGACTGTATTGGAAAGCACTGGTTGTTAGGGAAAAGCTTGTATTCTGCAACCGGTTGCTGGCAGTCGCTAGCGTGAAGACTGATTTCAAAGAGGTGGTGCGCTGAAAAATCTTTCTTGCAGCTCTTTTGCTGACTAGCAGACAGTCACGGCCGTCAGTGGTTTGAATTAAAGACACTGAAAGTTTTCCTGGAAAAATGCAACAAAAACTTTGGAGGTTTTGACAATTCTGGTTGATTGTTGAACACTGTGAACAGTGTCAACTATACCTTGCACCTGCACCGATACCCTGGTGTTTATTTTTCCTTCTAAGTAGGAGAGAGAGAAAATGTTGTTGTAACGTTTTTATAAGTGGATTATAAGTGGAAAGTTGACTAGAGAAACATCCATGACGCACACCAATATAATGAACAATACATGCACAACATGCCCTAAAATTGCAGCGTATTTACAGAGTAAGATGTGGACTTTCTCCCCACTTTTCCACTAATATATGTATCTGAAAATGACATCCTACTTAAAATCATGAATAGTATGATTTTTGGTCTTCTTTCCTGTAAAATATAGGCACTGTAAAATCTAATTAGTTCCCAGAACTTAAAACAATTGTGGAAACTCGTTCCTACAAAAAAAGTAAGTAAAGCTTACTTAAGGATAGTTAAGGATAGTAAGGAAGGGTAAGTAAGGGCTTACAGTACAATTATTTATTCTTTCAAATAAAAACCTTGATTGATTACCCCCTTAATGTAGTGTATGTATCGCTAACTCTTTCTAGGAAAAAGTACTTATATCTAAATATCAGATAAAATACATAGAAATTGCATTGTAGGGGAATCGCACCTTTAATCCGAGGACATATTATAAAGTGCCACCTTATTAAGTAGCTGTACACACTAAATCTTCATCTACGAATATATTAGAAGTTAATAATGTGGAATTAAATAAAATGAACAACTCTGGCACTTCAAAGATTTTAATTGAATAAAGAGGCACCGCATATTAGATAACACATTCATGCCAGAGGTAAATAGATGGCACTTGTAAGCACAAGCTTGTTTAGCACGACAGCTGTGTTGGATACATTACTGCATTAAATCAAACCCAATTACTGCTAGCTCATTGCCCCCGTGCCCCGAGAGGTATCTGATTCAAACGCAGAAGTATGCAGTTCTTCAGTGTTACTGTTAAGAGGAACAATCTTCTAATGTTCATCATAAAGACCAAAACAAAAATTGAGGTGACAGTCTGTTTTCAAAAAGCATGTTCTGGGTATGATCTGTAAAATGCGCACCGAAGTCCCAATCATTTAAGATATCAGCAGCTACTCAGTTTTTCGTGCTTTTGGGATCCGTGTGATGTGCTGGAGGCTTGCTCTGCTGTGGCTCAGAGTGCTGATGTTTTTATGTGCTGCCGCTGTGGTTTTTGTCACTTTAGAGGGTCAACACATTGATATCCACTCCAGCGCTTACATGCACTATGTTACGCTGATGGAGGAGGCTTTTTAGGGACAGCACTACAGGGAGTGGGTCTGAGTGGTAACCTCCGAAATGGAACAATGCGCGATTGCTAGTGTGTGTGTGTGTGTGTGTGTGTGTACTCACAGCTGAGAGTATGTTCAAAAAACCGAGGCTACACTGAATGACAGATGGATGGATGAGTAAACGATGGAAGGGAGAAATGATATTTAGAGAGTGTGAATGTACAAAACAAAGAGAACAATAAGAGCAAATGGAAGGGGACTTCAGACTGTCAGAAAGCAAAGAGTGGCACACACACTGTGCCTTAGCAAAGTGCCAAGCCACCAGTTTTTTTCCAGTAACTGGAGGTGTCTGTCAGGTCAATTAGCACTACTGTGCTTACATTTTCCACCTGACTTCCTTCATTAGTGTTTTTGTCTGCAGCTTTGAGGCTGCTCAGTGTGTCTGCATGTTTAGTCATACTTCAACCGTCCCCACCACTTCTGTCGGTGAGAACACAGTTTATAACTCCACTGTGAATCTGTCAAACATTCAACTTAGAGAAGATCACAGTATTATTTTTTCCCCCCTCCAGGTAATTCATTCTACTGACTTTGCGACCCCCTGACTAGTATTCAGAATTTGTACCTGCAAGGATCTGCAGTTTGTGTCTACATTAAGATTTAAACAATTTTGATGCCTAAGTAGTATCTGCACATATAGCAAAGAAATAAAAAAAAAAACCCAACTATGCTATGGTATCTATGTTTTATGGTGTTTGCACTATAATTCATAAAAAGCACAAACCCTAACCTAACCAAACAAACAGGCTGCTCTAAAAGTAACTCAGACGTAGCACAGAGTAGAAAGAAAAAGCAACAAAATATAGGAAGCACAGGGAAGGAAAACAAGTACACAATACAACATGAAAGAGAACAAATGAAAGATGCGACTGTTCATACAAGGACATGCTCAGGGTTAACAAAGAGAGTGGAAACAGCTGGGCGATGAAAAACAGGTGATGGTAATCGAGACAAAGCGGGGGAAGGACATGAAATTAAACACAACACACAAGAGACAACTCGCTGTAAAATTAAAACAAGAAAAACATAACAGAAACACAGAAATTAGAAATTCACAGCAGGAAAATGCTTACAATTTAAACATGAAACAAATAACTGAAAAAAGGAATGAACAAAACTAATGACTGGAGAAAGAAAATGTAATGATTTTACAATGAACAAAACAAGAAGTAACAGAATAAAGAGATACATACAAGGTATCAATCCAAATGATTACCTAGAATACAAAGCTCAAATTACAAAATATTATATATAGAGGAAACAGGCAAGGAATAAAAAAAAAAACACATGGAACTAAAGAGTAATTCGAACTCATAATAACTAAGTACCAAGAACAAACTTAAACATGAATCATACAAAAAGACAACAGTAAATTAACAAAACTCAACACCCAGGGATCTCAGCAACAGGAGGATATCCTAATCCGCGACTTGGTCGCTGGTGTCCTTTTTTTTTATTCCAGACGTTTTACAGTCTAATGAAGCGATAAGAAGAGGATGTGGAGGATGACATTCAGTGGCGCTAATACCGCAGTGGGCAAACAGACGTGATTTATGTGTTATCCTTCCAATACATAAAGATATTAAACCAATTTATAACATCTGCTCACAGTGGGCGATGCTCCTCAAATGAAATTGTGATATTTCAAGGAAATTTGCAAAGATGATATTTCTGACAATGTAGAAAAGTGAAAGTATACAACTGCTTAAAAGTAACAATAACATAACTTAACTTTGTTACTCTTCAGGAACCTCCAGAATATTGTCACATAATAAAATTGAAATTGAAAAATATCTATGTTGTATCTTGAGTGGAGCCTTTTTTTATTTTGCTTAAAGCCGAGGAACTTTACTTCTGATTGCTCTTTCCATAGAATCAACTACTGAGTGCACACACTACTGATTCAATGGTATCTCCTCTTCATATACAATCATAGCCTGTAATCATTGGTCTGTTTTTGCTTCAAGTGATGAAACAAGTTTGTGTCATAGTTTCATCAGGCGCCGTTCTTTTTCCTCTCTTTCGTCTTTTTTTCTCTTTTTCTTTTTCGCCTGCTCTCTTTCCTGTTCTCAGGTGGAGTTGTGGGCAGTGCCCTGGCCTGATGTTCCACCTTTTTGAGCAGAGCTGCCCTACTTTCTGATCCAGCCTGCACACCTGCTTCCCATTTACTCATCACTCCTCTGGATAAAAGGCCAGCTGAAACCTCGACTCTTTGCCAGATTGCTGTCATCGTTGTGGTGGTACTCAGACTCTCTACCTAACTTGGTTGGTAGAAAACACTTGTTTTGCAAGTGCTTACTGTTACTTGACCTTGTTCTCTTATCTCTGCTTCTAGTTTTTCTTTGGCTGGATTAACGTTTGTCTGCAAACTAGAGAAATTCCTGAAGTTGGATTACCTGCAGACCAAAATCTGGCAATCCCCCATCGATGCCCACCCTGGAAAACTTACCTCCCTATTCTCAACTGCTTCAGTCATACAGGAAAAAAAAAACCACACCTACTTTATACTTGCCCATATCTAAACAATATTCCTTGCTTTTGTCAATAAGAATAAAACTTGCATTAGTCTTTTGGGTCTTGCTGTTTAGTTTACTCTTTCTGGTGATTTTGACAGTTTGTTGTTTCCACCTTTAACAGGTACAGCTTTCTGACATATTTTGCAAAGTGTTGTTCTTTGTTGGGAGTCTGACCCTTTGTACCTCCCTTTTTACACAGTAAGTCATCAGAGGCCATCACAGTGCTCTCCCTCTCAGACATGTTTGTGCTTGTCTCATTCATGTGTATGCTACGGGATATAATGATGTCATTGAATGACACTGTTTTATTACGGGGAAAAAAATTAGTGTAATCAGAGGTAGCACTGTGGATGTATGGCACAGCCCTGATGTCCCTGTTTATATTAGACTTTTTTTGGTCCAGTGTGCACTTTGCAGTTGCACTTTGCTCTCTGCATTCTATCCAAACAGCAAGTATACATTAAAACATCAGCAACATCATAATGAATAGAAAGACTTAAGGAATGGGATAGCACTATAGTGCTATCTTTGTAATCAATAATCAAGTGCATATGAGGAAATTGCTATATAATGGGGATATTGTCTGAGTGGGGAAAATCACTAAAAATCTGTAAAACCAACAGCGTATTTAGTTATGGTCTATAGTTTTATTGATCCTCTCTGTGTGAGTTGCTGAATGATCCTGGATCATCCCCAAAGGTCCACTTCTGCATAATTTAAATTCATACAGCGTCCACCAGTGACATGCCCTGTCATGCGAGATGGTGAGTTGCTCTGAGAGTTAATATTCCCTATTGGAATCCCCAATGTCCAGTCCCACAGTCTATACTGACTCAATATGCGAGAAGCACAATTACAGCATAAAATGCTTAGTCATTTGAGATCTTCAAGGATTCCTGAAAATAACACTGTTTTGATGTGTCGGACTTTGAGCACACACGGGCGGCTGTTTTATGAGGGCCAGGAGATGAAAGACAAAGAGGTCTGAATGTGTGATAGGAAGGCAGAGCAGCGATTCCCTTTCAGGTTTGTTTCAGGCCACCTGCTGGGTCCTCCAAACAAAGCCCCACATGGCAGATCAAAGCACGTCACCATCACTTTGTTTTGTTGAGGTTTCATACAATTAGCAGTTTATTTATGGGCGAGGAATCCATGTGGCAATATTAGCAGCTAACTGACTTGAGCCAGTGTCAGAAGTCTTTTTGTATGAGGCAGCTGCGTATTCATTAAACACTGATTACTGGGTAAGTAAACCAAATCACAATGTGAAAAAGCTTTTAGGTTTTATTGTCATATGGCGTTGGTCAGTGGCGGTCCTAGCCTGTTTGGCGCCCTGGGCGAACACTCCCTCTGGCGCCCCCCCCCCACACACACAAAACATGTTAAGGATTGTACATTAACATAAAACTGTTGTCCACACACACATATGAAGAGAGAAAGAGAGTATGCATAGTATGGCTACCAAACAGCCATCATAATTCATCATACAATGAGAACAGGACAAATCAACAATTGACAATGACTAATTAATATTAAAATCTGTAACATAATGTATTGTTTGGAGTTTAGTCTGTTACTGTTACTATTTTTACCATTTCTTCTTGGGGCAACTGTAACCCACATTATTTCCTTAGGGATTAATAAAGTATTCTGATTCTGATTGTTTCAGGATGACCTGCCATTATCCAATCACACATCTGTTTACCTGTATCATTTGTTCGTTTCTTCTCCTCTTCTTTTCTCTTTTTTCTAAACTGAGCACCTGATGGCTTTGAACTTTTCTTGTCCATCTTCCATTGGTTTTAATTTTGCACTCCAGTATGAACACCCATCCCTCAACCAGAGGATCACCACAACATAATCTAACAGACCTACACCTTAGTTCACAGATTAACTTTGTCTAGGGTTTATTTCTGGGATTTCACACAACCCAGGATTCTAATCATGAATACATAATGGGCTTGGATTTACAACATTATGAATGAAATGTGCTCTATCTGGAAGCAGCAGGTCTCCCTCCCCTTTCGACGGGTTATATGTGAGACTTTAAATCATCAAACTGTAAATTATAAATTTTAAATTGTTATTGATCCCTTTACCCCGAGTCCTAAAGTGTATATTTATTTTCTTACTCTACTATATTTATTGTTCGTTTATTTGCACTGCTGTAACTGGAGCCTCGTCGTCTCGTCTCTCTCTATATACTGGACTGTATTGTCATCTCCGCTACATAAAGTTTACTTTGACTTCAGCAGCGCGCAGGCGCACCGAGGGCTCTCGCGCTCAGTTTTCGTGTATAGAATTTCGAAAAAACATCGGTGCAAATTATAAGTCTGTATCATAATGTCTGGTGTTTTCGTGTTTGTTGTTTTGTTTTTATTTTGTTTTATTTTGCGAGTTGGTTATTAGATGCTGCTCCAGCCAGCCAGAGAATCCCCGCCGCCCGCCCTCTCCTCCCTGTGCAAGCAGCAGGCGCACCTGCAAACGGAGGGCGCCCTTACTCCCAGCAAATGGGCGATAGAAAACCGATCGGTGCCTATGCCATTCCCAATATGCGCTGGCTGCCGTCGGGGCAGCATGAGTACGAGCATTTTTTTTTTTTTTTTTAAATTTTTTTTTGCCGATGCCCGTGATGCCGCCCCCCATCACGATGCCGCCCCGGGCAACCGCCCGTGTCGCCCGTATCTAAAACCGCTACTGGCGTTGGTCATCTTTAGAAATATGTAACTAGGTTTCTAAAGGACAACCTGTTTAAATCTTACAATAAATATGGTATCTGTATAAAAATTGGACAAAGCAAGAGTTTTCCAAGAGCTCTATCCATTTGTCTTCTGGTTCTCTTGGATTGCTTTAAGGCTTTACAACCTTAACTGAGTGAATAAATAGCCATCACACTCCCCAAATAGTGTGATCGCCTGTCACAGCCCTTCACATCCATTTGCTTTATTGGACGTGGCTCACGCCTCCAGATATTTATATCTTTTTACAGTCATGTACTGTAGTGGCTAACAAAAAAAGAACAGAGGAAGGAAAGCAGTGAAGGAGAAAGAGGAGACAGGAAGGCTAGGCAGGCAGCTAGACAAGTAATGGTGTGAAATAAAGAGGAGGGATGTATGGAGCTTTGGCTGGGGACAGCCTCCAGATCCATCTTGCCCTGCTTAAAACCCTAGCGCCTGGGTAATGGCTGCGCGGCAGGTGCTTTCAGAGGTTACGGCACAGGAGATGAGGGATCTAGGAGTAGGGAGGCCAAACTGAGAGGTGATTTCCACAGCAGAGGCCTCTTCATTTTGGGGGGAGAGGAGATGTCGGCATTGCTGCTGCTGCTGGAGCCTGGAGGGAAAACAAGCAAATTGCTCCCCACAGGAACAGGGCACCGGCAACAAACTGCATCTGAGATGATATAAGATGTTACCTGTTCCATGGCCCTCTGTTGTTTTCATGTATCTCTGCACACATGAAACATTAATTTGATCCATAGATGGTTGTATCTACTCTTTTCTTAACCATCCATTTATCCATACATGCATGCGCTATGAAGGAAAAAATAGATCTCCAACTGGTGTATATAATACACACACAAAAAAAGATATATAGTTGTATACAAAACCAACTGCATCCCACAGCACCAACTTATTTAATGAGGTGACCGTGTTGACTAGAATAGATGGAGTCCCAGGCACATGGTAAATGATACAGCTGTCTGTGTGTGTGTGTGTGTGTGTGTGTGTGTGTGTGTGTGTGTGTGTGTGTGTGTGTGTGTGTGTGTGTGTGTGTGTGTGTGTGTGTGTGTGTGTGTGTGTGTGTGTGTGTGTGTGTGTGTGTGTGTGTGTGTGTGTGTGTAATTCCTCTTCTGGTTTTTGTGTGAAAAATCACTGATTCCTTTGCTTTAGGTCAAAAGGCAGTTGTTTCAAGCATAAAAGCCAACCTTTACAGAACGTCTGTGGTGTGGCATGACAAAGGCATTGGTTCTACATTTAAATCAAAGGTTGTATACTGGAAGAAGACAAGGTCTGCCATTAAAGCTGTCATCTTGCATTGTGAACAAAGCAGGTAAACCTCTGTGAGCAGAACAAATGCAACACTGGATTCGCCCCTGCTTCCCTGATAGGAGGACGTACTGCTGCTGCAAAGCTGTTAAGTCCACTCAAGGTTTATCCCTTTCAGTGGTAAATAATATCTTCAGCTTCTCAGCAGCAAGAACCCCTTGCTGAATGTCGCTCAATACTTGAGTGAGATTCAGTGCATTTACCTGAATCAGCTCTAGCCATCTTGCATTTGTTAAAGGCTCTTTGGCACCCCCCGAGTATGGTTGAAGGTAATTGAATTGAGCTCATTCTTTGTGCTGATTTCTTATGTTAGCAAAAGGGACATGGGGAGGAAAGGCATTCTCAGAATGAAGCTTTTATTTAATTAATGCAAAGGCTATTCATGAAAGGGATTATGAAAGTCATATGCAAAGCTGAAAGGGGAGAGAAAAAGGCAGCAGGAGGCACTAGGATCATATTTTCTGTAGAGATCTGTAGCCTGTCCATGAGTTTCATGCTCCCTCACTGCTATGGGGAAGAATGTTTTCCCCTGATACGAGCATTTATCCGGTTTTAGACTTAAGCTTGCTACTGTTATAATAACCTCTTTTAAATCTGCTCTAAATTGTTTCTCAATGAAACAGGCAGAACCAAAGCCGTAACAATCATGTCTTTTTTTTTTTCACTTTAATGAAAAATGTCGTGAATGAGTAGAAGAAGAAACAAGAAATGACATGAAGAAATTTTTTGCTGTTTTGAATTCTCTGTTTATTAACATGAAGATGCAACAGCTGTGTGTGAGTACTACTGTTTACAGTTACTGCACCATAGTGTCCTTTTGAATCTGGTTACTTTACTGCTCAGTGACCTGCAGAGCCGAGTAAAGCAGAGGAGCTGGAAAAGGGAGTTGGCATGGTGATGATTTTCGCTGTCCATTTTCTCACTACATTAGATGTCAAAGGGGCACAAAAGATCTTCCTATCAGTCCTAACAGCCTGTTCTTTTGCCCAAGGCGTCAAATGCTGCCCGTCACTGACATCTCACAGTAGACACAAGGTGTCTAGTGGAGGTATCTGTGTTGTGGCTCACCGCATTATGGAAGAAGTAACAGAGGTCTGTCAATCCTACAGATATACATATAGAATCCAAATGAGGAATTAAGAAATATGTAAAGTTAAGATTTTTTGGTGGGCAGACAAGCACCACCTAGTTCAGCTGACTGCCTCTCATCACATTAGCCGCTGGTGGGAATTTAAAACTGAAATCTATGTAGCTTACACAGAGCCCAGCTCAAAGTTCTGAACCTTCAGCCATCTTTAATTGATGTCGATGTACCAGAGGGGCATTTGTGGATTAAATGAGTCCACTGAAAACGAGAATTAGAATTCTAAACTGTGAAACCCAGTGTAAGAATCAGCAAAACACTTGTGAGCCTTGGGCCTCTCTTAAATGTGTGAAATGAATATTATATAAAGGCATAAAATATCCCTATTAGAGCAATATGAAATTGAATTGCTAATAGAGACAGTAATAGATTTAAAGAGTCACCAGGGAGATCCATGTTTTCTGTGACATGTGTGGAAATGCACCAGAACACAGAGCAGAAGTCTTTAATAGCAATACTGACGGCTTCTACTAATTCAGTAGAATTTTAGTTAAAAAAAAAAAAAGAGAAGAAAAAAGTAAGCCCTCCAAAAGAGGCCAGCTCAGTGCTCATTTCCAAACAGCCACAGCACTTTGACACGCTCCTCAGAAACTGTTGACATTTTCTAAATTAAAATCATCTCCCTCTTTTCCTTCGTGTGAAGTAATACTTCATTAGTGATGATTGTTCATCCATGCCATGAATACAAAGGCTTATTTCTTGAGAAATGACAAAGGACCTCTTTTGCCTCAGAACCACCCAAGATAAAAGTGTAAACCCTTTGACGAGTTAATGAATTGAGTACGGATAAAATCGACTTTGGATGTGTACTCACACCGCTAATGAAATTCAATTTCGAAAAAAAAACCCCCTGTAAGGTTTTAAGCAACAAAAAACAAAACTAAAAACACACCATTAAGTCATTAATCAGTGTTTAATAATCTTGGGCTTTTCTTCATACATAAATGTGTAAATTTATAAAAGATTGCACCCCAACAAGTCGATTTTTATCAAGGGACCTCATCACGGTGTCACACGATGAGCTGAAGGCTTAACGTAAAGGCCAATGTTGTTGTTGAACGGAGTTGACACCTATCTGAATCGGTCATGGCTATGTTGTTTGTCTTCTGCCAGGAGACTTTTAATGCTTGTACTGAAACAGTAAAAAGGACATATTGACTGCAACTGCTGACACTGTGCACACAGCAATTGCCAATATTTCACCCGCCTGAGACATTATAGTCGGTGTGCAGTGGAGGTGGTTGCAGCAGCCTTGCTTTGACAGTCTTGAGTGACACTGGCAATGTGTGCTTACACACAGGCCCAAGGCAGATGGACACAGACTGACAGAGAGACAGAGGCTGAGGGAACGACAGAAAGAGAGAGAAAAGCAGCCAAGGGTAAATTCAGCACCATGGACAGCTACCATCAGACAGCTCTCCAGGCAGCATTTGTTTGCTTTTATCTCCGAGATGAATCACTTATAGCTGACAAAGCCAGCGTTGGATAAGCACACTGGTTTGAAATGTCACTGTAATAGGAAAGCCCACAAAAGTACACCTTTCCAAGTCAGCTCCTTTCTTTGGTTTTATGTCTTTGCCAACTTTCTGAGCTAATGTGTCTCACCACTGTATACTTGCAGAAATGAGCTCTGCTCTGCATGAAACTTAGCAGTTCTCTGGTGGTATTGCAGGTGTTAACATCAAGCAGCATTAGGTTTTATACATGCATTGTGGACCACACAAGCTGAACTTTACACTGTTTACATGTCTAGCCTGTCCCTTGATGCCCTAGAGTGAGATTCCGTATCAGACCTGACATGTTGTTATTATTAACAAAGCAAACCTAGTTGGCGTCATGTTACCAAGTCTCTTCAACTATAATCTACTGTACTACAATCATGACATGGCATGAGTCTGAAATTATACCAACATGTGGTTCAGGGTGTCATAGACTATGTAAGAGATGGCTGTCTTCGAGACAATGTTCAATAACAATGACAACAATGACAACAAGCCTCATACACCAGTTCATACAGGCATACTTTTCTATACCTATTCTACCTAAGTGCTGTCTGTCTATCAAACATTGTCACTTGGAGAGCAAGTTGGAGTTCAGTATGTTGTCCAGAGACACTTTGGCAGCTTGGAGGAAACCTTACACGTGAAGCCTGCAAATTGTTTTAGAATTTAAAAGAAACAAAACTTTTAAAGTTTTTTTTTCTTCTTCATTGAAGCCCTTCTGTATGAAACTTTCTGAGTCTGCTGTTAACAACTGTGTGCAGTTGTTAAATACTGCTTTCCATACTTAGTGTGACAACAGCTTACTTCTACTTAGAGCTTCAACGTTTGCCCCTCCCTTTCACAGTCGTTGGCACAGCGGACTAGATTAAGAGTTACAGAGTCAACAGCGTGGGTTGTGATACACATTTGCTAATGCAGTTTGCCATGTCCTCAAACCTTCTTCCACTGTTCTGAGATTTTTCATTACTTCCGACAAAGCGCTTGTGATTGTGATCTGGGATCTGCTATGGATTTTCTGTTAGTGCCTCCATTTCACTGCCTGGTGAGCTGCCGTGTTAACTTAAATTGTCTTGCATAAACTCAATTTCAGTGTGGGTTATAAGTACACAGCTTTCTAGTTTAAAGAGGTGCAGACTTCCTGATTAGGGACAAGACATGAAACTCACCCCAGCACAAATTAACACTTAGCGTTCATTTACATTTCTGTCATCGTAGCCAATTTAGCTCTTCTGACAGCCGGGATAGCCTGGATCAGCAGTAGCAGCTTGAACCACGTAGTACCGTATATGTCGCTGATACTCATATCACAATAACGTGTTTGTACTGTCAGTCATCAGTTTTAAATAGCACATGAGAATTCATTTAGCAAGTGGGTTGGCAGTTGAATATTGAGGTGTACACGTGTTAATTTATAACACTTGTATAAGCATATGGACCTCCCTTGAAAATAAGGCTACCTACCTCTTCCAACACACATGGTTTTTTAAATAACAGGGAAAAGGTGTCTGTACTAATATGGTGTGGAGCTGTCTTTTAAAAAAAAAAAAAAACATTTAATGGAACAAAAACCACAGAATTAATTTAGTATGGGCAGACGTTGTGTCATGGCTGTGTGCAGGCAGGCACGGGGAAAGGACCCAAAATGCAGGACTCAGAGGTAGATGTGAACTCAAAAACACACAGCTTTATTGCTGGGCAGAAAAAGGTGCATGAACTTAACTAAACTGAGAATACAGAAATAAACTACGCAGGCAGGCAGGCTAGCAGACGGAACACACAGATAACTAGAGGGCAGGAGACGTTAACGACGCGACAGAGAACAAAGGAAACACAGGGCTAATATACACACGGCAGTAATCAAGGGATGAGAGACAGGAGGGGAACACACCTGGGAGAAATCACAGCTGACGAGACAGGGGAAACGTAAACTGAGCACACTCACATAAGACAGACCTTCACAATAAAACAGGAAACTCAGACACAGGGAACCAGACAAGACGCTGAACTAAACAGGCTGACTAACAAACAGACAGTGTGACACCATAGACAGACAGAACACAGAAGTGGGACCAGGGCAAGCAAAGAACAGAAACCTAACAAATGGCAAACCATAACAAGATATATACTCAGAATAAACAAAAGCATAAGGAAACACAAAACGCTGAGTCGGCAGACTCAGGATCATGACACGTTGTAGTATTAGCAAATGGGTAAAGTGGGCAAGCTGCTGATCTTTACAGATGTGTCTGGCTATGCACCAATAATTGTTTTAATCAGTTAATTTGTTTGTTTTAACCTTTGCCAGGTATTTTGAAGCACCGGATTTATTAGCTGCAATTAAAATTTAAATAGACTTATATTACAGGAAGTACTTTTTATTTGCTTACATTTATTAATGAACAAGAAGCACTCTAACCGCGCAAATGTCCACAATGCAGCTCATCCTCAGTATTTACTTTTAAGGGAATAATAATGTATTCTTTATATTTTCATTTTGTTTTCTTTGTTCTTTTTAAATGTTCTTTAATTAGTTTGTAGTGCAGGAAAAAGCAGATGGTAAAAATGTTAGCATGACAGATGTTTAGTTTGATTACATAAACATAATGTAGGAGTAGGTAATGGATAATAGATATTGGTTTAGAAGTAACTGTACATGAATAACTTGAGCTTACTATATAATATACTACACTATATTTCTAACTAACTAGGCAGCTCATTTTCCTTCTCTGCACAATTCATTGCTTAAACATAGAAATGTAAAAGTGAGGTCAGAGGTCAAATGTGACCTGATTTTTGGATGCAAAACACAAAGGCAGTAGAATTTTAAGTGTAGTTTTAAAGATAAAAGACATTTTATGAAAGTTTGACCTTGAAGAAGAGGTCAGAGGTCCAAACCAATGTGATATTGGCCGTTTATCAATGCCCAAGTACGCGAGTACGTACTCGCGTTCTCGGTGAGTACGTACTCGCAGAGAACGCACGGGAGTACGCACCGCCGAGAACGCGAGCACGGACTCGCGATATGTACAATTGGAACACCTGCGTGCGTGATGATGTCACAGGTCCGGAGTTTTACTGCCGTCCCTCTTAATTTAACTGTGAGTAACATGTTATGAAGCTTAACTTAATCACACAGCCAAACCGGTTTACTCAGGAACAAATAAAACACTGAAATAAACCAAACATTAACATTTAGAAGTGATCTAAGTGACTTATATATCATTTTTAACCTCAGTAGTGAAACCTCTAATAATAAAAATAGTGTACATGTACATACGTGTACATACCTTAATAAAAACAAGCAGGTGAGATGTTAGAACGCTTTTATTTCTATTCTAGTGGACACTCAATACTATAGACAGCTGCTGGGGTTTCTTTAACCTGAGTAGTGAGAAGTCCGCGAGCGGGGGGGTGAAAACGATGTGCCGGGAGTCCGCTGTTGTGTTTTGGACGAAATGCATTCTGGGATATATAGCTGTCCCAAGTCCACACCGATGCATGCTCGATAAAACGGGCGGATCGAGAACACATCCGGGACTTTTTCGCGTTCTCGGCTTGATGCGTACTTCGAATTGGAACAGTACTTGGTCTCCGACTGATGACGTATCACGAGTACACGAGAACGCAAGTACGCACAAGTACGCATATTGATAAACGCCCAGTGTCATGGTTCTCAAGATCTGGAGAGGTCTTTGGCTCTCCCACCAGGGCGGAACTGGAGCTTGATTCCCCGCCTCTGAACCCACCCTGAACACACACCTGTGGCTCATTCACACTGATCCTGGCAGACTACTTAAGATGGCAAGAGAGGCTGCTTCCTCGCTGGATTGTCACACTACCTAGCGTCAGTGTAGCCTAGCCTTTGGACGTATTCCTTGTGATCCCCTAGAGTTTCCTCCTAACATTGTTTTTCTCTGTGTAGAGGCCTTCTAGATTCCCTGCCTGTCTTCCCTGCTGTCTGGATTTCTGTGGATGTGTGTGTGAGCGAGCGTGAGCACTTTGGAGTGGACATTCTGAGTGAGTTGTGGATTAAGTTGAAGGGGAGCGTGTGTACCTTCCCTTCGGACCCCCCTCCACTCCCTGGAGCCCCGTGTTATCTGTCTCACTGTATATATGTATATATTCTCACTTGGTGCCACATTGTAAATAAACCCTCACCTTCTCTCTAAACTTAAGAGTCCTGCGAGTGAGTCCTCTGCCTAATAATCTGTGACAGATATATAGGAAATGATATATGGCAATTCTAAATAACTATATTGTCAATACAAACAATGGGAGTACGAAACATAGCTTTAAATAGCTACATAGAGCATAATTATTACTTTGACTTTCAGATCAGTTTACTAATTCTGAAGGGAAGGTCAGAGGCCAAAGGCTTTGCGTCATTTTTTTTTTTTTTGAAAAATTAATCAATAAGTTGATCTTGAAGACTTTGGATGTAAGCCAAATTTTAATGGATCGTTAACATGACCCTTCTACAGCTCTAGTTTTACTGTAGAGCTTTTATACTTTTCATGTTGCAGGGAAATAAACGCAGGTGTTACTAATGACATTAATGAAAGTTTTGTCATATTAACATGCAGAGAGCTTGAATTAATGTCATTAGTAGCACCTGTGTTTACTTACTATTTCAAGTCAAAATGGCTCCTGCGAAAGAGCTCTATTGGCAAATAGCTCAGCAGACATTCCTATATGAATGCCACTTTCTGAAAATATATCCATCACACATGCGTGGCTGTTTCCATACTTTTAAATTTCTCTAATAACTACAATAATTCCATTCCATACAACCTACTTTACAAAAAAATGAGGCCAGTGTGTAAAATGTAAATGGGGGGGGGAAGTGTGACAGTTGTGGACTGCAGACAGGCCAGTCTAGCACTGGCACTGTTTTTCTTAGAGCGATGCTGTTGTAATACATGCAGCATGCGGTCAGTGAGCCAAGAAAAGAATTTCATATTATAATTGGCCAGACAACAGGACTGTTTTCCCACTTTGCCTCAGTCCATTTTAAATCAGCTCTGGTATTTCTGGATGATGTTTATAGATGGGGTTTTTTTTCTTTGCATGGTAGAGTTTAAAATTGCATTTGCACATGGAGACTTTGTTCAGTTATAGTAATTTTCACAAGTATTTATGAGCCTATCATCTAGTACCTGTTCATTTGCCTATTAAGATCACAATACTGGTTAAAGGCTTTGTCCCATGCATACAGAGATTTCTCAGGGATTTATAACACATCATACTTTATTAAAATCTTACATGTGACATAGTGAACTGCTAACCACTTGCAATGCTACTGCCACAGAAAAAGCGGTGTGCTTTTCTTCCCTCTGCCTTTTGCTCTCCTAGCATTTGATCCATAAGACCACTCAGTCCGTAATCAGAGCTTTCAGATTTGACCTTGACTTAAATCCATCACACGGGCAGTTGCTGGTGAAAACGGGGGCCAACAGCAGCCTCTAAAATCAATTGATCAGCTCGTCCATGTGTTCACAGAGGAGGGGGATGATTCTCTGCACTTGGAGCAATTTGAATTACAAGCTAGTTCCATTTGCACCATCCCCGCACCTATAAAAAAAGGTATGGCGCCAGCAAAGCTAGCAAGTAGTAATTATCGTAAGTGTGTAGAACCCGAGCCCCATTCGGAGGAGATTATAACCTTCTCCATCCACCCCTTTCCCTCCACCCTTTTGCAATCTCTCTCTCCCTCTTTTTGTGAATCACTTTTAACCTGCAATCCAAACAGCTTTGACAGGGATTATGGAGTTTTGATGAGAGACAGAGAAAGGCTGGGAGAAAGTGAGTTTGGGGTAATGAAGCAGCAATGTCAAGGAATGATTTATGAGCGGTTCTCTTTCCTCCACTGTGATGTAGTCAGTTCAAATATCACATTTCAGAAAAATTCAATTCTGACCACGCACAAAGTGATCAGTGTACCATTTCAAGAAATTGAATCGCAATGTTTGTTTAATATACTATTCCAAGCCTCCCGGTGATATGTCAGCAATATTTCCACATAACAGCAGAACATTGCACATAGAGGGGAATATTTGAGGAAGACTGTAAAGCTTGAAGATGAAGCATTTAGTCAATTCACAAGTTTTTCTTTCTATAATATTCTGGGAGAAGTGTTGCGTGCCAGTTAGATTTTAGACAGCTGAGTCACAGGCGAAGAGCCCAGGGTTGCTGAGCTAATGAGCAGTTTACAGCCACCATGAGCAGCTGCACAGGATGCAGACTATATCTTGTTTAAAGCAAATCAGTGTGTAATATTCTAGACTCAAAAATAACAAAACACTACATAGTAAATAAAAGCTAAAATAGCATTTTATAAATGTTGTGGGTTTTTTCATTTTGCATTAGAATAAAAAGTGGTGGGTAGGTCATTCTTACCACCTTTATGAGATGATTGCAGCATTTTCCCTACCACTGCATATTTACATCTTAGACGCTAAGCTGACATTTTTAGCCTTTGGTACTTGTAATGAGTGAGCAGGTAGGAGGTCCTTGGATAAGTCGATAAAGGATGGCTTGTGGGCACAGACACAAAATGAAAATCTATTCTGCAACTTTGTAGTTACTGGAAAATAAAATAAAATAAAGATAAATGTCACAGAATTTCTTTCACCAGCTCAGTGTTCAAGAAAAGATGACATAAAAATTTTTTAATTAAAAAAAAAAAGTCCAAATTTATTGTCCAAAAAATATATTGTTGATAATGCCATTAATGTAACTTTCACTTAAATGCATTTTTACAAAAACGTTTTTACAAAACGTTTTTACAAAACGTTTTAAACAAAAACGATCGTGGCTCAAGAGTTGGGAGTTCGCCTTGTAATCGGAAGGTTGCCGGTTCGAGCCCCGGCTCGGACAGTCTCGGTCGTTGTGTCCTTGGGCAAGACACTTCACCCGTTGCCTACTGGTGGTGGTCAGAGGGCCCGGTGGCGCCAGTGTCCGGCAGCCTCGCCTCTGTCAGTGCGCCCCAGGGTGGCTGTGGTTACAATGTAGCTTGCCATCACCAGTGTGTGAATGTGTGCGTGAATGGGTGAATGACTGGATATGTAGAGCGCTTTGGGGTCCTTAGGGACCATAAAAGCGCTATATAAATACAGGCCATTTACCATTTACCAAAAACATTAACCAGGATCTCTGTATCCATGAAGTATAGAACGGGGAGGTGATGGCCTAGCTAAATACACCTACCAGCAACTCAAAATCTTACTTGTTAACAGCATTATATAGTTTGTTTAATGTGTACTCTATGTAAAATAAAAAAATATGATTTTAGGGGGAGGCAACCCAAGGTACAGATCAAACTAATCTAATACAACACGCTAATTAGCCAGCTATGTTTTAACCTTTTAATGTTTATGCTAAGCTAATACACCTGTCTCCAGACGTTGTACATGTACTTAATGTATACACACAAGTATTTATTATGAAAGTAGCATCTCATTTTAGATTTTGATAGCAAATAATTTAAAATTTCAAAAATGTGTTACTTTAACATAGTAGTAGTAATGCATGCTAACTGGCATGTTTTTTGTTTTTCTTCTTAGACTTTGTTTAGAACAGTCTGGCGTTATGCAGTGCTTATAAATATACATTGATAGTTGCACATTTTATTATCCTTAAAACATTCGACTGGCCGAATTATTAAATGTATGTGGGAGGAAAAAAGGGGGTGTGGCACAGAGGGACGAAGAAGAAGCCAGGGTTCCAGGATGCCAGGATATTTAAACAGAAATAAAATCAGTGCAGAAAACTGATATAGGCCAGTGTCTGTATTTACAGGCTGCGCCCATGTATCCTATTAAACATGTGTTTCATGAAATGTGGTACTGCGAAAGAATTTAAATATAATTTTGTGTTGTATAAATATTTCGAAAAGTGAAAAATGTAAGTAAAAGTTGTAATTGTTCATAAATAGAAAACTCACATAATGAAAATGTATTGAAATGTAATGAAAATGCCTCAAGTAAATATATCCATTATGTAGAATGGCACTTTTCAGCATCATATACAGTACTTTAGATCATAATTATTGATCCACTTATGCAGCTCTTTAATTTTCCAGATGTTGAGGACTTTTATTTTATTAAATAAACATTGCTGGTAACTTGATCCTGATTATTTATTATTATTATTCATTGATCTTTGTGACAAAAAATGTTTTAATCTTACTGTTATGAAAACATTATGCTTCACATCTTTACATCTGTACAAATCTTTGCATCAGATTAAAATTGCTTGTCCCTATTCATCTGAATTCAGCACGTCCCTCAGAAAAAAATAAAGAATATAAATCAAAAATTGTATCATAACCAAAATTAAATCAACAGCTTTTACGTTGATATTTTGCTACATTCCTGGTACCAGTAATTAAAACATCTTAACAGAGAAATATGGTGTGCATTCAACTGACCTAAGTGGATCTTCTCAAAGCAAAATCTGAATCCTTTCACTCTATTCATTCTACCTGCACGATGAATGTGACTGAAACTCAAAGCAAAGTACTCGACTGCAGTGAGAACCCTCTCTATTTCCCTGCACGGTTTTGCACACAGGCAGGTATTGCCATATTACAGACATTATGTCTTTTCTCCAGTAAGTTGACCATTTTCACGAAACCTTGTTAATTGGACACACAGATTTAGCCAAATGCAGTGTGACTGTGTTGATGATTTCATTCTATCTTTGTGACCTGGATGGATGCACAGACGCACTGTGCAGGCTCACTTTTATGGACATCTGAGCAGATGTTGGACAATTCACATTAGCAACAGTCGGATTGCTCTTCTTGGCCTTCATGTATTATTGTGCTGCCGTCTGTGGTGTGTTTTCAGGTGGTTGAATAAGTTAGTTGTGTTGATTTGTGGTGCAGACACAACTCTACAGCACTCACATGATTTGATCTTGGTTAACATCACTTGCCCTAAAATAAAAGTAGTTCCACACAGCAGATGATAATCCACTTCAGGACAAGCTCCGTCTGTTCCGTCTGTCTGTCTATAAAGCTGTACTTCGGTATTCAAGTAAATGTACTCAGTTACATTCTATAACTATTTATAACATTCTATGCTTTTATCCAATAGTATTGGGCATAATTAGATTGACTGCCTAACTGTGAGGTCAGGATGGGGATAGGACAATCACATTTCAGTGAGCTGGTGACCTCCCCACTCCTGCATGGATGTAACAGTGGCTGCAGGAAAAGCATGTCCAGAATGCTTTCTGTCTCATAGGCATGTAAACTGTTGCTCCATATTAAGCACAGCATATTGTGGTTTTCCATTTGTCTTTATTACCATCAGCTTTCCAGGCAATCACAGTGCCCCATCTTGCCTAGAACCATGAAGGATAACTATGAGTAGTGCATGGCTTTCTATTTGCCTTGATGTACAGATGATTTGTTAAATCCTTGACAGGCATCTGATTTTCCTTGTTTCCCAATCAAAATGTATCACCTCATTTGACTATATACTGTTATGACAGAGCAATAGACAGCTATAAACACACGGCTCTCCAAGTCCCAGACTGACTAGACTATTACCATCTGTCTTTGTAAAGTGACTGGCCTTATTCATAAAGGCCTTGGATGAGAGTGCATTGTGTAGTGGGAGGGACAGAGGCGGCTTTTGAACGAAGCCTTGATCATCACAAATGCACATCAACAGACATTTGTTGTGGAGGAGCTGCTTTGTATGCAGGGAGCAACTTCAGTGGTAATCAGGAAGAACAAACTTAACCAAGCTTTTAATTGTTGTTTGTGTAACTGTCTGATCCCATTTAAATCACACTGCGGGATCTGCACAACATAAAGGCTTATAAGTGGCATAATAAGGGATTTTACAGAATATCCTCTCAAAATGGAATTGGAGGTTTCCGTAAGAACAGAGTGAACAAAGCAATTAAGACATAATCATTATAAACACTGGAAAGTGTTGGCTATTGAGCTAGCAAAAAGTTTACAGAGCAAATACAAAGTACACCTAAAGTGGTTCTGCCTTCCCTCTACAGCTACCAATAAAATTCCTCTAACCCCCTGTGGCTGTTCCACACTGTAATGGAGTGCAGTTTTTTGCACCTTGTAATGGGGGTAATAACGAGTAGAACAGCAGAACTCAGCCAGTTCAATTCCATTTTTAAGAAATGCCGGTTACTTATGTCAGACTTATAGTATATTATCAATCTGCTACACTGCACCCATTATGAATGATGAATGATTGGGTAGAGCGAAAATATTCCAGAAACATGGAATTTAAGTATATTTTTAAAAAAGTATCCTCTTAATACAAAAGTTATGTATTGAGTGGTTCAGTGTATTTGTATTGCACAAATTTCACTGAAATTTTCCACATACTAAGAGCTAAGTGAGGTAGACAGTATTCATTTGGTGTCACGCTTCTATCCACCTGAGGAATGTTTATCCAACATTCCCACCGATCTCTAAAGGATTTTTTCACCTCTTTAGCTTCTAAATGTTGCACTTTGTCTGTGTGCTTTTTAGTATTGAGCTTATGATGTGCGATCGCCTTATCAGAGCTTATTACCCTTATTGCAGGAAACAAGTTTATAACCATTGTGCCAATGAAATAAGCTGAAATATAAAGTTAGTTCCATAATATGTGGTACAAAGACACAGTTTTGTGGTCTTGTCTCTTAACAACATCACAGTAGATTTTAAATCAATCAAGATGTGATTGAAGTACATACTTTCATCTTTAATTCAAGAGATTTAACAAAACTATTTAGGAATTAAAGCCATTGTTATAATCCCTGAATAGTATTACCCATTTACCAAGACGTTTTGGATAGGCTGCAATCATAAATCAATGAACTGAGTGCAATAATAATAATAATAATAATGCATCTGACTGAGGACTCTGCACTCTCATTTGATTGCCAACCATTAGACAGAAACATGCTAAACACAGGGCAAGTCAAATTTAAGGAGGTCAAGTTTGAGAACATTTCCTCAGAGATCCAACATTCTGCATTATATATATTATTTTATTATTATAGACAATAAAAAAAATTATAATACATTCTGTATGTATGTGTCCATTGAAATAATGTTACTGCCAATATGAGAGAAGCTTTAAAGAGTAAACTAGGAATGGTAAGTCAAATGTAAGTCAAAATCAAATAGGACTAACAGGACTGGGTCTGTTTAAAAAAATAAATTAAAAAAATTGGTAAATATTGGTGACATAAATCCATTTTCTCACAGACTTCACTACAGTCGGGCTTTTTTTCAGAGCAGACGATTGACACCTAGTGATATTTAGGAAAAAATGCAAAGGCTAAGGCACTTACATGTGGGCTTCATTTATATGACCCAAAGGTTATAGTCATCTTTTATATACAGTCTGTAAGCTGACTACTGTTACTCAAATGATAAAGATCTAGCAACAACTGATTCATGTGATAGCCGATCCTCTGAGGCTCACTGTTAAATAAAGGAATCTCTGTGTGTGTCTGTTCTTTGTCCGTCTGAAAAACTGTTCATCTGATCTGCTCTGAACTTGGCAGGTGAATCGTGGGGGATCCGAGTGAGTGACAGGGCGTTAGAATGAGGGGTGCTTTCTCTCTCTCCCCCTTTTGCAGGGCAATCAATCAACAAAGCACGTTTCTGTTGTTGCTAGGCATTGTCATCATCAAAGACACACGTTTGTCTTTGATGATGACATTATGGTGCATGTGAGCTGTAAAAACTGTGTGAACTGTGACATCATCACCTCACTCCCTCAACCAAAGCAACTTAAAATCAAACGACACTTATTTGTAGTGTGTAGTGTGTGCATCTGCCAATTTCTAAGTCGGACAGATGAATGAAGAAGAGACAGACACAAACAGAGGGATAATTAGATATATCCTACTTTTCTTTTCACAATAAAAGCTTAAATTTAAAGGTAAGTTTGATGACATAATAACAAAGGCAGCTAAGACAATGATAAGTCTGCTTTCCCTTTGGGCCTCTTTTTAGAGATTTTCCTCTTTTAATAGGCTATCCTCTATAGACAGATCCATGGATCAAAAAACAAACCTATCATCCACAAGCAATCTATAGCTATTGCTTTTATCCGTTTTTAAAAAGGGAAATGAGGCTCAGCATGTTCCCTCACTTTAGAGATGTTCAAAACTGTCTAATTCCATTTTAATGCCATTACTTTTTACGTCATCCAGTGTCCTGTTTCATTCCAGCGCACTACACTTAACATCAAGATCCTGCCTTACTGCTCCTCTGACACCCAAATGAAAAATACATGTGACCACTGTTTCATTACTGAATTCTGTCTGCTGCAAAGCCGGGCCTCTACTTAAAACCCTCTGACACTCTTGGAGGAAACCCATACAGGACATGAATAACAGCCTAAGTTGAAACAATTATGGTGCAGAATTCCTCGCAGGCATCTGAGTGACATATCGATGACTCACTTTATTTCTGTTAACGGATACTTTGCCCATTACACAAGAGAGAGAGGAAAAAAAGGGCATTCTGTACTTTTCCCCCTCAAGTGGTGCAGTTGAATTACCATTTGCTGACTAAATTGAACAGAATGTACTATAATTCAAACGTAAAGAGACTTTTGGGAATTCATATTTTAAAAATATTATTAAGGAAAGAAATATTGTGATTTTAACAACAGCTTTATTTTTATGTGACAGCGCAAGTTTGTCACGGTTTGGCAGTAAAATCTTTTCAAGGGCGTACTAAAAACGGCGATTGACAGTGGGTTCACGTATATTACCTCGTCTCGGTGGATTAATCCAGTATTCCACTTCATGTTCATCTTTTTTCGGCTGTTGCGGCTCCTTTGAGATGTCATGAAAAATACATTTGAGAGCTGCTTAGTGGGGGAAAGTGTTTCTTTTATTTACTAGCGTATTCCAGTTTTGGGTTTTTGCAGCCGTATCCTGATTAATACGCCGCCATTAAGCAAGCATCATTGGATGAAAATCCACAAAGCTCATACGGCGAAACAAACACAAACAAGTACTCCTGAAATAGGACCTCACTGAGAGACCTCCTGAGGAGAAGCACCACACTGAGCCAGCAGTCTGGCAAAGGGCCCCTCCACCCACCCCACCCCACTCCCCAGTAGACTCCAAAACTGCTCTCTTGCTCCTGTACATGAAATATGGAACAAAGATGAATTATACACAACACCTGTTCATCTGACATGCCAAATATACGCGCCTTATGCGGCGGTACAGGAGCTTCGGCGGCGGCGCACCTGTTCCCCAGTGTGACAAGCCAGTGACGCCTCATTTACGTGCCCCCACTGAATCATTCTGCCCGAATGCATTATTGATACATTTAATCTTTCATGTCGCTCAGTGTTTGACCTCTCACTGCAGGATTCGCAGGCAGGGTGTATCATAGAATGTAGGCTTTGATTTGTCAGTGTTTAATTGCTTTTTACAGAGACGGATGTGTTTCCAGGGAGAAGGCGATCGACTCAAGGTTGAGCGAGCGGAAATTCTGTGTTATAATTATGCTCGGAAGAGTGTCAGTCACATGTGCTGGCAGGTGCACTCTAATGATCTAAGAGTAATGAATGGGTTTGACATTCAAGGTATAGCACGACAGTTCACATATATAGCATGCCAAATAGAATAACGGCCTGTTTGGGAATAGTTTCTATCCTAGCAATCGCAAGCTCATTTAAAGCTTTGTTGTCACACACACACATACACTCTTGATGGGTAAAGAGAGAAAGTTTACATCATTTCCTTAAAGTGTTCACGCTCTTTTTGATGTTTTCTTTAAGCTACTGCATGTTGGCTCTGTCGGTCAATAAATGGTGAAGCAATGCTAGGGGCTGGGCAGCTTTTAAAATGCCTCATGTTGACAGTTATATTTAGCTCTGTTTACTTGCATTTGTGCTATTAAGGCATGCTGCTCCTCTCATGTCCCGCCCCTCCCTTTATTCCCATCACTCTATAATAAATGCCCACTGTCTCCTCACATTCATGATAACAGTCATTATCACCCTCGCAAGGAAGCATCCCACCCCAACCACCCCCACCTTTTAAGATGGAGACTGCCAAGCCACACACTGTTGAAAGGTCATGCAGGAGGGGAGTTAGAGGGAAGCAGACGGGATGAGGAAGTGTGACGCTGAATCACAGCGCTGGAGGACAAAAGCGGGCTCGGGAGGCAAAACAGGTGAGGTGAAGATTGTAGGTCAAAATGCATGATTGCAGTTAGAAATGAGACTGCAGCCAGACCAGGAAATTAATGTGGAGCTCTACGGGAGGCAGGTGGTCATCAAAACATCTGCGCACTGTATCTCCTGAGGGTAATGGCTCATAAGAAGCAGTTGGGGAAGCAGGTGATGAGCTGAGTCGGGAAACTCAATAGTTACAGCTGCTGGGCAGGTGAGGGATGACAGGTCTGGAATGACAGGAGAGATAAGCTTGCAGCACATCTCTGAGCACAGTTTGGCACATTTGATCAAAGCAAATGGGCAAACACGCAGAGGTTTTCTAGTTTTAGGTGAAATATTCAAATTTCAGGGTCCTTTGTCAGTAATTCTTACAGTTTTAACCATTTTTTTGTAATGCGGAGCTGATGCTGCAGGGATGTTTATTTACTTCTACCACAGCACATCTGAGAAGAAATTGTTGCACTTTTTATTTCACTTCATTTATCTACAAACTTTCTGTAAAATATGTAAATATCTTTTTTATATAAAAAAAACTTATAATAAAAATTATTTGAGTTTATAATTTTCTAAACTATTCTCCTGCTTACAGATACACGGCGGGGAGAATTAATTAACTAGTGAATTAGCAGAAAATTTGCGTCTTTGTTCAGAATAATTTGGAGAATTTGTGACAGCATTTTTCACTGTTTACCATTTAATCCATAATGAATATATGGATTATGTTATTATAAATTATAGGACTAATTAACATCAACCTTCAGTCTTAGTTGTCCTCTGACACTCAGATGAAAGCAGCCATTAATTCTACACAAATTCTAAAAAACAACAGCTAAAATTAGCTTTGAATGCACAATAATAAATAATGATGTGGTATTTAAATACTCTTTTACTTAATAACATCTTCCACGGCATGATTTTTAAATCAATGTAGTACTGTCACAGTGTGTTCGGAGTACTTTTACTGAACTTTTTGCTGACTGAAAAGTAGTCAGCCAGTAAAAGGCCAGTCAGCCAGCCAAAGTTGCAAATGTGCATGTATCATTATTTATGAATAAAACATACACTGACTACTTTCTGAGGTACATTTTGCTAAGACCTGACTTTCCCTTCAGAGCTGTCTTAATTCTTCATGGCATGGATTCAACACGGTGCTGGAAACATTCCTCAGAGATTTTAGGCTATTTTTGATAGTATTATTCAGTTGTTGCACATCCATGATGCAAATTTCCCATTCCACCATATCCCAATGGTGCTGTATTGGATTGAGATCTGGTGACTGTGGAGATCATTTGAATACAGTGAACCTGAGCTCATGTTCAAGCTTTGTGATGTGGTAACATGGACTTTATCCTGCTGGAAGCAGCCTTCAGAAGATGGGACACTGTGATCATAAAGGGATGGACATGGTCAGCAACAATACTCAGGTAAATTCTGGGATTTAAACGTTGCTCACTTAGTACTAAGGGGCCCAAACATGCCGAGAAACTAGTCCCCCACACAATTACACCACCACCAGTCTCAAACACTGATACCAGGGATGATGGATCCATGGTTTCATGTTGTTTATGTCAAATTTTAACCCTACCATCTGATTGTAGAAGGAAAATTGTGGCTCATCTAACCAGACAATGTTTTTTTACAGTCTTGTCCACTTTATTGTCTGCTTTTTTTGAGTGAACTGTAACCTCGATTTTCTGTTCTGAGCTGACAGGAGTGGCCTTCTGCTACTTGTCTGCCCATCTGCTTCAAGCTTTAATATGTTCTGTGTTCAGAGATGCTCTTTTGCATACTTTGGTAGCAACAAGTGCTTAATTGAGTCCCTGCTGCCTTTCTATCAGCCTGAAACAGTCTGGCCATTCTCCTCTGACCTTTGACAATATCAAGGCAGTTTACCACCAAAGACCTCACGCTCACTGGATAGTTTTCAGAGCATTTTCTGTAAACCCCAGAGATAGCTGTGTGGGGAAAATCTCAGTAGATTAGTATGCCTGCCACCATTATACCTGCCACATTCAGAGTCAGTTAAACCATCTTTCTTTCCCATTCTGAAGCTCAGTTTTTGGACAGGTCATTTTGGACATGTCTACGTGCCTAAATGCATCGAATTTCTGATATATGATTGGTTGATTGGATATATTTGCATTAATGAGAACTGCAACAATTATAAACAGTATCAAAGTGTCTACTGATGTATATATCGGGTATAAGAACAAAGATGTAATTCTTTTGGAGAAATAAGCGATACAGATTGCACATTTGTGCTCTTCAGGTACACTACAAATTAATCAGACACCAGCTGGAGGCAGTAAACAGAAGCGAGGAGGACAGAACAGGTGTTGCCATGTCAGGGATAGTGGTGCAGGGAAACACAGAGTACCATGGACCCATACTCGCTTTTAACAAACTGTAAGTGATTGATAGATAAACTGAGCTATCCGGGACCACTGCCACAAGCCATACATCTGATATTGAGCTAAGAGCTTGATTAGATTTCAGCAGCAATAGAGATGAAATTATGAGCTCATCGAATACGGTTAATAACAATCCACTGCATTGTTTTCCATTATGAAAAGCACTAAACAAGACTCTCATGAGTGGGTGACTGCTGCTCTGCATACAATCAGTATGCAGCTGTGAAAGTAAAGACGCGAGTATGGCGAATTACCTCTTGTTGTGAAATCAGCGAAGGTCCAACTCATTATATAGGAAATGAGAAAATGTTGTTTCTAGCTAACCTGAATCAACGGCTTCTGAGAGTAAAAATGCTCCCTAAACAGCCTCTAAAGATTTAGATTTTTCAGTGTTAGCAATAGCTAGTTGATGTGACACATGTTTAACTAGCCTAAATAGAAGGAAATGTTGAAAGCACACAAAGTGACAGTGTTTTACAAAGTGACAGAGGTGCATTATGGGAACGATTGAATAAAGCGAGAAATCCAATCCATTTACGCTTGTGCAGATCTGCTTTCACTTTGTTAAATGCAATTAGGGCCCTTCCACTTTGTCCGAGTGACACTCTGAATGGCTTTTAAGAAGTCAGCACAAATAGATCTCTGGGCTAAAAGACAAGTGGAGGAGGGAGGGGGTTGGGTGTAGACAGAGGAGGGCTCTGGGTTTTTGTGCATTAGTTATAGGCAGAATGAAAGGACTGTACATGCTCTCCCTCAGAGGAGTCAGCATTGTTCAGCCCCCCCCTAACCATCACCAACAGGGATGGAGGAAGGGAGCCCGAGAAGTGTTCATAAATCATACTTCATTGTTTGTTCGCCTCCCCCTTCTCCCTTGTTTGTATCGGTGTTTCTCGCTCTCAGCTGAGGGGATGCATGGAGGTTGTGGAGAAGCAGAGAGCCCCACTGAGAGGTGTTGTGGAGTTATCTCTCCCATGTGATGTTCCCTGTGAGATCAAACACAACGGGTGTCCCTCGGAGCAGTCACGGTAAACCAGCCAAGCATTTCTTACTTTCGACGCCTCCTTTTCTGCTGTTTCTTTCTGCATGCCTTGCCATTTTTTTTCTCTCCCTCTCTCCCTGCTACAGCTCGTGAATGCTACAGCACTCCCCTTCCCTTCCCCTCCAACATGTACTGTACTCTCACTTTGTCACAAAGGCTTTCACTGTCTCCCCAGTGCTGTGGCTTCCATGACCAGACTGTATCAAACTCTCACTCTTGATAGTTTTTTTTTAAGGCTTCATAGCAGTGATGTTAACTCCCACCAACACCACCTCTAGCACTACATCATACACATGAAACCATTGATGGTGTGTGTGTGTGTGTGTGTGTGTGTGTGTGTGTGTGTGCCTGTGGATGGTTGGAAGTCTCTTGTGTAAAAACCACAGTGCAAGTTTTGAAGAAAAAAAAACACCCAGCTACACTCACTTTTGAAAAAATACTACTCTTCATCCATGTCAACATTTTCTGTTGGATTCTGTCTGAATCACAGCTTCCCGTCATTGCGGCGAGGATAAAAACTGAAACCCTGGAGTGGAAGTTAGTCTTGCAGTGTCTGGAATTTTCTTTCTCTGTTTTTTTGGCACATTTGTTCAAAGTTTTAAATAAACGTCCATGCGAAGGTGTTGTTCTTTTATAACTGGACGTAAAATGGGATGCTTTGGCAGAGCGCAGAGGGAGAGCTGGCTACAGCTACATAAATCTCAAATGCACATTATATAATAACTGTATGTATTTCTTAATCCATTTGGAATAATCAGGGCTGGGGCGGAAATGCCTGCCTCGTTGTCATGGGGAGGATATTTTACTGGTTTATATAATGTTGCAATAATGTAATCACATCATTTTAGTCTTTTGCATATGGGAGACAAACTACAGAGCAAGTTAAACAGGTAAAATTACAGCTTGAGGTACAGAAACGCAAATGGACTTGGAGTGGTATTTATATAGCTCCTTTCTATTCAAGTTGGGCACTTAAAGCACTTTCTACTACGAGTGTCATTCAGCCAGCCACATTCGTACAGTGCTTCTATCTATAGATGAGCACACTGTCTGACATTCACATCCACATTTCAGTGGAAGCATCTCTGATATTCACATACACGTCCATACTCCGATGGATGCATTGGAGCCAGCTCAGCATTCAATATTTTGCCCAAGGATTTTTCGACATGCACACTTGAGGAGACTGAGATCGATCTGCCGACCTTCCGATTGGTAGCCAACCTGCTCTGCCTCCTGAGCCACCGCCATCTTATTAAAAATTTTCAAAAATGTAAGTTTGATTGCTGGTGTATGTTTTTGGTCACCATCCAGATCATACACAGATATTGGAGCACTGAGGAGTGTTTATAGCCATGGATCTCAGAGAGGCAATGGGCAGTGTGATTGGTCAAAACTTTAAATTGTTCAATCTTTTGCAAAACTAGCTTCCACATAATAGAAAGCATAAACTTCAGGATGCAAAAAGTCAAACCAACACAGAAGCCTTAAATCATCATTCCTTCTAATGTTCAGCTGGAGGGAAAAATGGTCTTTTTAAAAAATAAAATGTATTTTTAAGTGTATTTTTACCCAAATGATAACAACACTTTACACTGCAACAATTTATCGCCATTTATCATTTATTTATTTATTTATTTATCTTGTTTATAGTTCCTTTCCTATTACTCCCAAGGAGGCTAACACAGCTTAGCTACCAGTAGTGTTACAGGGAGGTGAAATTCGAGACTTGCTAACATGAGATCAGCCTCCCAGGCAGCACTTCCTGCTAACCTCCCACTAAGACTGGCAGACCCCAAAGCCCCAACAATGGCCATAATCCTAACCTGTGAGTAAGCACTGCCTGAGAGACTCAAATCCCTTTACTGAGCAAGTCCCTTAACTGGGCTTCGTTCCTGCTCGGATTTTACTGCCAGCGCTCTTTTGGTGTGAGACCCGACCCGTTTCCACCCCTACTCAAAGAGACAATAGAGAAAGGGATTTAAAAAATGGAAGGACACCAGGACGAAGCAAAAAATGTTATTCTCTCATGTTATTCGCTGGCTTTCTCTTCATCCGTTAATTTTAGCACAGGGGGCTCTTTGAATGATATGACTGGAAGGAATGGAGCAGTTTATATATTCCATATTCTACACTCTTCACATATTTAATTTAATGTAATTAGTGTCCTCTTAAGTAAAATTAGTTAAGTGTGTGGATCCATGTGCATCCATGATTGCGCAGGAAAAATAAACATCTAAACAGATGTGCTAGCTGTGGGTATCTTTAAAAAAATCACTACTATCAACTAATCTCATAAACCAATTTGTGTGTTAATGTTTACATGTGAGCAAATGTCTCTGTCTGTGTAACAAAGCTTGTGCATTACTTTTTCTTCAGATGTCTGTGTGTGCACACATATCCAAACATCTGAGTGAATCGCATGTATTCAGCCATCTGCCAGATGCACGCCATCCTGCCTCACATACCTAACCTCGGGTGGTGGCCTGCGCTTGCTGCCAGCCTAATAAACTTAATGGACTCTCAGCTAACCTGGAATGAGTTCATCAGGTGGCTTCATTTCACACTGCCATTTTAAACTCCTCATATTTATGCAAATTGAGAAAGCAGGCAAGGGCCAAGACCAAGTAGTACCAATGGGAAGCAGCGCCATCGGTTTGTTATATGTATTATTTTTGCTGAAATGCCGCTTGCAACTTTAGAAGACATAAGCTTCTTAGTCTTAGTGGAATATGTGAAAGTTAGTTAATAGCGTAGGGGCCTGACAAGCTCTTGTGACCTTGTCAAGAGCTATTTTAATAACGAGAGAGCAATATGCAGTCTGACAGTGCTAAATGCTTTTCTCTTCTTCAGGTTATACACTTATGAGAGAGTCATTTATGTTCAAGGTTGTACTTCCCCTTTTTTATTTCGATTATTTTGAACTAATTAATTTGTTTATCTATCATTTTGTCATTGCATTGACTGCCCATCTCTCCTGATGCTTCATTGTATTTCTATGTCTTTTCATGTCCTCAACTAATAAAGTTTATCTACAGTGCTGCGCAAAAGTCTTGAGCCACCACTCATTTCTTTATATTGTTTAATGCATATTACATAATGCAGCAATTTATTGAAAAATGCAGTCACATGGAAAAATACAGTACATAAGAATTGTGTAGAATTCTAACTAACCTGAAAGTCAGTATTTAGTATGATCACCTTTATACTTAAACACAACCTGACCTCTGTTAGGCAGCATTCTTATAATTTCTCCAGGCTTCCTGAAGGACATTCAAGTCAAAACACTATTTAACCACATATACAAGCCATGCACAGACAGTTTTAAGTTGCTGATATGGTAAGACTTGGAAACACACACACACACACACACACACACACACACACACACACACACACACACACACACACACACACACACACACACACACACACACACACACACACACACACACACACACACACACAAAAAGCTCTTCTTTGGACGTTGGCTGCCCTTTTTCCCGTTCTCTGTGAAGATGATCCCACACTGCTTTGATAATGTTGAAGGGGAGGCCAATCCATGACTGATGGTGTTCCATTTGTGTGCTTGTTCCATCCAGGTATGTTTTTCCTGAGTTAGCAGTGTGTTTGGGATCACTGATCCAGCATGCAATACCACCTGGAACACTGCTGATTGGAAACAGCTTCAGTTTTCTGCATGACAAAGTCCAGTGGCACTTTTCTGTGTTCATAATTCCATTACTTTCAACAAGACCTCCAACACCACTGGCTGGGATGTAGCCCCAAACCATATTTCACCATGTTTGACAGGTTTGTGGTAATAGTCTTTTGGGAATCTTCTGTCAGTCAAACTGTTTTACCTGCAGTATTTTTGTAGATTTAACTAAATAAATGGAACCAAATGGTGTGCTTTTGCAACAGGCTGCTACAGTAGCAACAAACTGCCTAAAGCCACAATTTAAAATTGGTTCTTTGATAAGTTGTCTGTTATGTGTAGACACTGGTTCAACTCTTGAGTTAAGTGCCTTTTTTTTTTTTTACGTTTGAATGAGTCATAGGTTAGTGTTAAGTGGCTTAACAAGAAGAAACATTTTTCTCAGCACTGTACTTGTACATGCTTTGCTTGGTTCCACAAAAATAAACATAATATTGTGCCTTCTCGATTAATTTCCATTTAGCCTTTTTAAACCCTCACTGATGAGTTTTCTGAAAAACACATCACTCTTTTTTTTAAATTGCTCAAGTCTGAGCCTATCAGAGGGGCACTTGTGGTGTAGGGTTTGCACATCTTCCCCTCTCTAAAGGGCACAGCAGCAGAGACAGATGTTGCGGCCACCGCTGCTGATGCCGCTGCTTCTGCTGCTGCTTCTGCTCACAGACGCTACAGCTGTCGAGACTGCTCTGCCAAGAAGATCACGCCCACCGCCCACCGCCTCCATTCATCACAAACACACAGTCACACACAGTCTTACGTAGCCTATGCTGATCTCTTGCACCATCCATTCTTCTCAGCTTGTTATTCCACTCTTTATTACCCCTCAGCGTCGCACAGTTTTATTCTGTCTTGAGTTCTCATTATCTAGTTGATGCTCCTGCTTCCCACTACATAGTTTTAACCCTTCTCCCTTCATCAATTGAAATTAGAATTAACTCCCCCAGTTGCGTTAAATGGAAAACAAAATCTATCTACACTGTTTCTGTTCCATCTCTCTCCTCCCCTACCCCTCGGTTGCCTGTCTTATCTTAAATTTCTTCATCCAGCAGCTTAATTTCTCTGCAGGATGGGTCCTTTCTGCCTGCTGCTGTGTGGAAAATAAATTGCTCCACAAAAGCCCAAGCAGCTCATGAAAAACCCACCTCTGCCCAGCTTAATCAATAGCAAAGACTCTAATTAAACGCTCCTTCAGTTTCATATGCTCATACACTTCAACCTGTAATTTTCTGTATATTCCATGCGCTTCGGCTAATCTTTGCCTGCTTTTCTCAGCAGGTCAGAATTAGATTTCATTTTTCCCTCCACTTGTCCACACTTTTCCACCACACCACAGAAGGTGAACCTCCGCAAATGTCAAAGGCACTGTGGGTTTTGCGCTTGCTTGAGTCGATCATAGATTTAGAGCTCCCAATTATGTCAAAGTGCCTGAAAAAATATAATCAAATGCCATGTCACGAGGGACCCTAAGCATTACTTTTTCCCCATCATTTATAACTATTAATTTCATTCACTATATTTTTATGGACTTGTCCACATTGACCTAGTCACATTTCATCAATCTTTTTTCTTGTGAAACAACAAAGCAGTGAGCTGACGATGTTTATTCTGGGGTTTGTGGCAAAATGTAAAATGGTCATGAAAATGCAATCCTTTTTTATGGATGTTTTATCCTTCTTTTACATTACTCACACGAAGAATTTTATTTATATATCATATTACTTTTCAAGATAAATATTACCAATGCTTAACAACAAACACAATAAAACATACGAACAAAAAGTTAGCCAAATGCAAGTTCAGGAGATTCTGACTTCCTTTTAAGAGAAGCCACCGAGCCCGGCGATTGAACTCATTTCAATTCAATTCAGTTTTATTTATATGCCACCAAAACACAACAACAGTCACGTCAAAGTGCTTTCTATTCTAAGGTAAAGACCCTATAATAATACAGAGAAAACCCCAACGGCCCCCTATGAACAAACATTTGCCAACAGCAGGAAGGAAAAACTCCCTTTTCACAGGAAGAAACCAGGGCAGCTATCTACCATAACCAGTTGGGGGTGAAGGGAATGGAGAAAGGACAAAAGACAACTGGGAGAAAGTTCCAGAATCTGGGGGCCACTGTGGCAAAAGCTCTGTCTCCTTTAGTTTTCAGCCTGGAGACAAACTAAACTAAATTAGCAACAGTGCGACATGAGAATATGGTGGCATTCCGAACAATTATATGATGTTCCACGACAGTTTTGTTGAGCCAAGTGAACAATGAATTACAGCAATCCAGACGTGATACAGTAGATCTCAACTTGGCAATGTTTCTTAAGTGAAAAAAACATGGGGGAACGAGAGATTTACCATCAACATCCCGAGTCCAAGTCAAAAAACTACCCCACAATTCCTGATAAAAGATTTAGTAAATATGGTTTCTGACCTATGATTTTCCTTTACGCTAGGCAGAAATGTATTAAGGGAACAAACAAGGAGCAGGAAGAAAATTGATAGAAAAATCTTTGGGCTTAAAAGAGATATATACCTGAATGTTGTCTAAGTGATAGCAGCGATAAGAGATGTCCTTAAAAGTGTTCAAAATGTTCTGAAGAGGGAACGAATATAACAGAAACAATCGAGGCACCCAAATGGAATCTTCTGGCACAACAGAGCCACGAGAAGCAGAAGAGGACCTTAACATAGGAACAGCCAAAGAAAAACATTGTTCAGACAACTCTAAAATAAATGGTATTCATTATGAAGTATGCTTTATCCTCAGACCACATATGTTCATGCAGCCAAGAATACAGACATTTGATAAAGCCATAACTGTCTTTAAAACTTAGAATCTAAAATAATAGTAATGATATCAATATTTTATAACACTTTTCAAAACACAGAGTTCTTCACAGTTTGAAAAGCCATACATTAAAGTATCCATATTTGTCAGTACAGACACATAAACAGACACATAATCAACCATACAGTCAGAGATTCATCCCAATATGTACATTTCCATTCACATTAGTTGCAAGCTGTGCTCCAAAAATAAAGGAGCAAAGTTAGGAGACACTGGTTAGAAGATCGCGGAGGTTGACTGTGATGATAATGTCTCAGAAACTCTGGCAAGGGGCTGTCCATGTAGAGATTTGTCACTGAAAGCCAGTGAATGATATGATATGTGAGTGAGGGCAAGTTTTTGTTAGCAGGCTTCCTGCTCCATTCTGCACTAATTGGAGACTGGCTATCAAGAACTGAGAGATATAAATGACAACTGAATTACAATAATCAAAGTGGGAGAAGATTAAAATGTGTACTAAATGTCTCAAATAACTGAATGACAGCAAAGGTTTGACTTTTGCAATATTTCTGCAGTGAAGGAAACAAGAGTGGATGAGCTTATTCAAAATTCAGATGTTAGTCAAAGATGATACCAAGGTTATTTGCAGATGATTTGGTGTTATTGGCGAGGGGGCTGAGGCACTAACTGATCTCCTTAAGAGAAACTTTCAGGGCCAAACATGTAAAACCTGTTTTACTGGACATGAGCTGGAGGAAATTTGAATACATCCAATTAGTAATGGCAGAGAAGCCCTCGCTGAGGCGGGAAAGCCTGTTGAGGTTGTAAGGCTTTACAGAAAATGCCTTCATTAAATCCAAACAAGTGATTTTTTTTACCTGGTAAAGTTGTTATTAAACCAGAAATTATTTGTGGAGATCAAAAAGAATTTTGCACCAAGCTGCAATTACATTAATTCCATCTCTTAAATTGGACATTTTAACATGGCCATATTGGCTGAGTGCCTTCTTGAACAAGCAACAAGTCTGAGGAGGATGCCCCTGGATTTGAGTCCTAACCAAGTAATGGTGATGCATAACTGAGTATTTCTGTTGCCTAACCACAAAATGGCAAGTGAAAATTAAAATAAACTGGGAATGAAAAAAGTGCTTACGCATAAATTTAACCCAAATAAAAACATTAAAATTACCGATGATGTGTTTGAACTGAAGTTTTTCGGGCAAGTGGAAAGTGACTGATGCCTCTCACAGCCCGCCAAATGTGGACTTGCACTTTCACATTTATGGCCAGAAATCAAGAGATAAGATTTTGCAACTATGTGCGGGAATTTATATCCAGGAGCACGAATGAATAGATTACGTTTTATGTGTGTTTCACGATCTGCCGCAAGACTTTGTTTTTATTCCCGTATGTCATGTCATGTTTAGTGAGATCACTAAAAGCCCCACAGTTTGCATGCTGCAGACTGCCTCTGACTGCTTTCAGGTAATAGCTCTGTAAAAATTGTCTTGTTGCCACAAATCTCTTGAGATTTTTTTGTTTAAACTTTGCACGCACCAGAGAGGTACTTGGCAGGTTTTTACAAAGGAATTGGTAGGAAAAGAAATGTGAGGAATATCACAAAGGTCAAGACACAAGGTAGGTTTCAAACTGACAGCTTTTCCTGGTGCAGCGGCAGAAGATGATCAGTCACTACAGAGAACATGGCGAGTGTCATGATAAATTGTGCTACTGAATAGTTTGGCATTTCTATGATCAGGACTTTAAGGTGGCAGACATGAAGCAGGACAGCTAAGGGATGATGGAGTAGGTGATGATTGGAAGGCATCCGAGGAGGACGTGGGCCCAGAAAATCGCACTCAACTGGCAAAAATGTTGCTTTAAGTGATATAAGCAGGTGAGAGTTCATTGCCTCTCCCCCTTCAAGATCTCTGACATCAGTGTTTGTGTCCACCTTTTCCAATCCAAGTGTATTAGTGGTTGCATTAATCTTTGGCTTTTCCAGAGCAGATAAAACCTGATAAATGTCGTAGTGACTCTTTTGGCCTCTGCGGATTAATTACTGTTTAATCAGGGCTTAGTCGTTAACAGCTGTGGACATCTGCTCCTCATTTTTCAACATAGACATGACAGTCACTTCCCCCTCGCTTTTCACCCTTATCTTTATGGTCCTGTTCTCTTTTTTCGTATCTATTTCCAAAACATTCATGTTCTTTTTCCTTTTCTGAACAACAACAGCAACTTCCTGCAACACTTTTGAATGTACAGTTTGTTTCCAAAATGTTTAGAAAAGTGTTCAACACTATGGGAAATACTGATATTCGCTTTCCCCACCCCACACAATAGCACTCATTATTTTACATTTATGATTTACACTTATTTATTAACAGTGTGTCTGTTCAAATCTGTGTGTAAATTGTACGTACAAATGTTTATTCATCAGTATTTGCCTTTTACAGCCAAGTGGGGGCATATGTTATGCAGACTGCACAAATCTGACATATGAATGCTGGTAAGAGCAAAATATGGCAGCACGCATGTTTCAATTAAATTTTGCATACGCATTTGTTTATCACATATGGTAAAAAATGTTAGTAAATGAGGTCCATTGTGAATATTGATGTCACTTTGAAATCTGGGTGTTAAGTATACAACTAGAGCTACGACATTAGCTTAGCCCAGCTTTACTAAAGTAAAGAAAAGGCTGTTAGCTTTCTCCAGAGTTTTTAAAAACAATTAGATGCCATTAGCAATGCCTTTTAGGTGCATGCTAGGCTATTTAATTAATAAATGCTACAAGAAAGTATTGGTGTAGCACTATTTTGCTAAGAAATGCTTAAAGCAATTTAATTTGTTTAAAAGAACAACTTTTTTACTTATTTAAAATAGTTAAAGCATTTAATTAGGTATCAAACTCAGTACTTTTTAGGGTACAACTTTACATTCATTACATTACTTTCTTGTTACTGTGTCATAATCACCAGTAAAATAGAATTCCTTAAACTACAGGGTGGGCCATTTATATGGATACACCGTAATAAAATGGGAATGGTTGGTGATATTAAAGTCCTGTTTGTGGCACATTAGTATATGTGAGGGGGCAAACTCCTCAAGATGGGTGGTGACCATGGTGGCCATTTAGAAGTCGGCCATCTTGGATACAACTTTTGTTTTTCAATAGGAAGAGGGCCATGTGACACATCAAACTTATTGGTAATGTCACAAAAAAACAATGGTGTGCTTGGTTTCAACCTAACTTTATTCTTTCATGAGTTATTTACAAGTTTCTCTTTGTTCACAGCCATTGACACGTCGAAGAGGTTAACACGTGAGGAGCGGATCGAAATTGTGTTGATATCTGGTGAACACAGTAACCGGTCATTGCAGCAGATTTCAATGCAAGACACCCCTACGAGACCACCCATCTCCCATGCTACAGTTAGCAAACTGCTTGCTAAGTTTCGTGAAACTGGTTCAGTGTTGGATTTGCCGAAATGTGGACGCAAGAAAACTGTCACTAATGAAGAAACATCAGTGGCTGTCCTAGCTTCATTCAGCAAGAGCCCACAGCGTAGCACTCGCCCATGTCACTGGACGGTGGCATTAGAGATGATGAGATGAGATGGCCTTTATTTGTCAGTTGCAGGTCTTTTGCCCGCAACCGAGATGACAGACCTTGCCGACAATACACAAACATCACAATGGGGAGACAGGTCAGGCCAGGTAGCGAGGAAAAAAACATCGAAATGTGTAACACAAAAGGATAATACAGGAATGCACAGATATCAACACACCATAGCACAATAAACACAGACAAGCAACATGGGAAAGAGTTCCAGTGTGTACATCTGATCTGGGACCGCTGCAATCTTTCGACTGCGCCTCCAACTGACCCGATGTCGAACATCCCTTCGGCGGATATTAGCTACTCACAAATGGCACCCTTACTAACTCCAGCTACTGCAGCATCTCAACGAGGATGACCCAGATCGGCGCACAGAATTTGCAGAATGGGCAAAACAAAAATTGGAACAGGACCCTCAGTTCACGCAGAAGATTTTGTTCAGTGATGAGGCAAACTTTTATGTGAATGGTGAAGTTAACAAACAAAACCACCGCTATTGGTCTGACACTAACCCACATTGGATGGATCCCTCCAAGACTGTTGGAACAACAAAAGTGATGGTTTGGTGTGGTATATGGGGTACAACGATAGTGGGTCCATTCTTCATCAATGGAAACCTCAAGGCCACTGGATATTTGAAATTGCTACATGATGATGTGTTTCCCACTTTATGCACTGAAGCTGGCACGTTCCCTGAGTTTTTCCAACAAGATGGTGCACCACCACATTATGGGTGCCAGGTCCGAGCATTCCTAGATGAACAATTTCCTGAAAAGTGGATTGGTCGTCGTGGGCCAGTTGAATGGCCCCAAGGTCTCCCGATCTGACCCCCTTAGACTTTTATCTTTGGGGTCATCTGAAGGCAATTGTCTATGGTGTGAAGATACAAGATGTGCAGCACCTGAAACTACAGATACTGGATGCCTGTGCTGGCATTTCTCCTGCGGTGTTGCTATCAGTGTGTGAAGAGTGGGAGAAGAGGGTTGCATTGACAATCCAACACAATGGGCAGCACATTGAACACATTTTATAAGTGGTCAGAAACTTGTAAATAATTCATGAAAGAATAAAGTTAGGTTGAAACCAAGCATACCATTGTTTTTCTTGTGACATTACCAATAAGTTTGATGTGTCACATGGCCCTCTTCCTATTGAAAAAACAAAAGTTGTATCCAAGATGGCCGACTTCTAAATGGCCACCATGGTCACCACCCATCTTGAGGAGTTTGCCCCCTCACATATACTAATGTGCCACAAACAGGACTTTAATATCACCAACCATTCCCATTTTATTACGGTGTATCCATATAAATGGCCCACCCTGTACAGTCCCAGACATCAAAAACCCGCTCAAAGAAACGGGTAGAAACGGAGGTTTCAAGCCTGACTTCTCATCACTGCTTTTGTTACCTGTTGAAGTTCAGGGTCTGGCTGCTGAGCTGATGTCAGCAGTCAAAGCTTTAACATCACTCTGGGTTCTTAGCTAGCTTAGCGTTAGAGTTGATGTTGTGTTAGCAGCACATTTCTGTCTTGTAGTTTCCACTTTGCTATCGCACTCTCATCCTTTTTTGTAATAAAAATTCAAAATAACTTTAGATAAGTTTAGTTTTTTGCACCTGTTACTGTTTGGTGATAAAATCAATGAAAAATAGCATTTTCCTTGGTTCACCTGAGTGGCTTTACGGTCAATATTTTGGGTGGATTTCAGCAACGTAGATAAGACTTCATCAACAGCAATAATAATTCATAAGTCAGGTGTTCTCTAAAGCTACAAGTACATCAACCTGTTTCTCTGAGAAAACTGTATCAGAACATTCCTTTAGGTGTTTGGTAATTGCTTTGCCCATCACACTTCAGAAATACATTTAGGTTTTAGATTCCTTACCTTAAAAATGCTATTGTATACATAATAAATAAATAATAAACCAGAAATATTATAGTTGGCTGTTTCAAGCACATTAAAATCAGGATTAGCCAAGTCCCTGTTTGTTACTGTTTTTCTCTGTGCATGCTTTTTTCACCCCCTTCGGCAATCTGAGCTCTGCAGGGACACAAGTAGAGCTAACTCTGAAAGGTTTCGCCCGAAGATAAATTGGGTAACCTTCTTCTGTCATTAGTAATACCTTTTCCACTGGTGAACAGCAAGACAGAGCAGAGCACAGGGGTGATGGAGGAAAGAGAAAGCAAGAGGTGTGTGGGGGAAGGGATGAGAGTCAGGAGTCAGCGGTAATTAGCCATGAAACAAAAGCCCACACGGCTCAGTTATGGCTTGAGTTTCACACCTTGAGCCATCTCTCCCTGCCTCTGAGGCTCTGAGCTCAGCTGGGGCCACGACTGCTGCGAGGTGTCTGGCTGAAACTGAGAGCAGACCTGCAGCAGCCCTGTCCTGGCTCTGTCTTCAATCCATTATGCCGCCTACATACCTCAGTCTCGGTCTGGCCGATTGGCAGGATACTTTGTCTGGCTGGCTTGTCATTTCTGTCTGGGGCACATGATCAGGGATCCCACCAGACGATAAGCAACTTCACATCAGAAATGATTTAATGCACAAACATTTACTGTGTGTTGAAGAAATAGTTCTTCATGAAGCATGTACCCTGTTGTTTTATCATGTTGCTTTGCACCTGCTTACATACTTACTGCAAAGACAAGCTAATTATCTGCTGAGTCTTGCTTAGTTTTCATACCTCTGCGGCTGGCGGATGAATAATCTAACTCTTAAAGTCTTCAAAAGAATTTCTCCAAATTTTGGCCGCAAACATTCGCTTGGACTAAAGGATAAATGGATTAGATTTTGGTCAAGGTCGTTGCGACATCATGTGGGCTTCATTCTTCTGCAAGTGATACCCTGAAGCCAGGAGAGAGAAATTCATTACATAAACTTGGCATAAACGTTCTCTTTGGCTCAGAGAGGAGCTGATTAGATTTTGGTGTTCATAAGTCAAGACTGCGATCACATCATTTCTCTTGTTTTGGCTGTAACTGAAGAATAAACACAGTAATTACTGCAACATTTAAAGGAAGTATTTAAGAGGATGGAACGATGAAGTGCTAATATTATAGAGTGGCATAGTGATGTGGTGGTTCGGTCCTGGGGCCTTTCTCTGTGGATATTCACAACTCTCATGCCTGCATGGGTACTTCAACTTCTTCCCGCAGTCCAAAGACATGCATGTTAGGTTAACTGGTGGTTCCGAATTGGCCGTGTTTGAATGTAAGTATGAATGATTGTCTGTCTTTAGAGCAAAGGGGAAGGTTATGACCATATTCTACATATGAATTGATGACACAAATCTTTAAATTCCTTCAAAGTCTTTACTCTCTTGTATCGAGTGAGTTTGGACAGAGATGGATGCAAACTGCAAGTGGATTATCTGGTGGAGGCGTACAACCACAAAGCTGTACTACTGCTTGCAGACATGAAGTCATATCAATCTTCTCATTTAACTCTATTTTGTTTCTGCTTTTTGTCTCCTAGCAAGTTTGAATGCATATTACAAAACACTGTAATATTGGTGTAACAGTTGTTTGCTGGGATATGAAGCTTTAACAAGGTGAAAATATCAGCAGACAACAGGCAAAAAAACAAAAAAGAAGTGAGAAGTAATAGTGTTCAAAAGAGAGGTAAACAAGAACTGTGTTGAGGTGGATTCTGTGGTTGAGAGCATCATTTAAATGTCTTTAAAGCACAAAGCTGATAATTATCCCTTCTTCAGCAGCTTTTGAAAAATTGTAATTGCACCATTTGAACAAACAGTGGCGTGCGTGTGTAATTTCCTTAATTTAGAGTCAGAATCGGGATGGAAAATATCTTCTTGGTCTAGATTGGGGATATCATCGTCCTACACAGATTCCATGAAAAAAAATTACATTGCGTGTAGATGAGTTTGCTGCGTCTTTTTACATGCAAACATCAATATCCTATAGAAATATAGAAATATCATCCTATAGAAATATCATATATCAGCAACTTTTTTTTCAGTGACCTGCTCCTATTATAGCTTCTGTGTTGACTGAAAATGAAGACAGATTCATTTTTAACCCTGCTGTGACAAATTATGAAGAACTAGTGGAAAAAATAGAATAAAAATACTCCCTCTTTGCTCATGAACATGAATCAAGGCTACCAGCATTGCTACCAAATTAGCATTACACCAGAGGCATTGGTGCATCTATTAGTTTGCACTTCCAGGTATGCAGTGCGCAAGCATTAGAACAATGCAGGTGCTGAAAGTGCCGTTGAATGGCTTTTGCTTTCCTCCTCAAGATAAGATCCAACCGAGAGACCTGGGGGGTTGCTTGGCACAAGCGTCCCTCCCACCTCTGTGACTGCACTGGTTTAGGGAAAGGCCTATGTTGACAGGCCCTTCATTAGAGTCTTTGTCCTGGAAGAGCTTAGTACATAATTAATGTCTCCATGATGGATTACATGGGTGGGTTGCAAAACTGCAAAGAGGTCGGCAGAAAACATAGAGGAATTGATGCGAGGCTATTTTCCCCCCATCGAACACGCCTACTGTGTGCCCCTTCTGCACTGGCACCAAAGTTGCTGATTAGAAAGTCACAATATTTACACCGCCGGTGTCTTAAGTACAGGTGCGAGTAAAAAAATTTACCCCCCGCGCCTTCGCTTTCCCATTTAATCTCTCGGTCCACATGTGGGAATCGAAGAGCTGCCGCAGCCCGACAAAACGATCATCTTTATTGCGATTCTCACAGGTGGGGCTTTGGGTGGGATGTTAACCATTAATCAAAGCCATTGTTAATGATGCAGAAAGCACTGTGGAAATTAAACCCCTTCTGTTCCTGTTTCTATATTATTGAGGTAATTCCTGTTTGAGCTGGGATGATGAAGACAGCACCTGTTCTCATGGTGAGATATCTAGTATCATCTCCTTTTCCTCCATTTACCAGAAAGAAACTGCACTAGTGCTGGGCAATACGCAAATTTTGGTATCCATCAGATGCCGAATAAATACAAGGCCAGTATTGCCGGTACCGATATTTTTAACTAAAGGCAGCACATGTAAGGAGATGGATCAATTTGCAAATTCTGAATCACTGTGATTTAAAAAAAGAAAAAGGAAAAAAAAAGAAAAAACATAAGCACAGCAAAAACACACCTTTCTGCGTTCAATATTTATATTTTAAGTTTTTTAGAGAAATGTCTCTTTGGGTCATAAAATAGACGTGACAGTCATCATGAAGAAATTTTTGATAGTGGATGTTCGAGGTATATTTATTCATTCTACTTCAGTGGGCAACATACTGAACTTAGATGACAGAAACAGTATCAATAGTAGTATCGATCATATCGCACTAGGATCGTTCACATACCAATAGCATTGGGATCGATGCTTAGTTCTGCAAATATCAGGTCTGCAAATATTAGCCTCATACTGTATTACGCCGAGTATGCACTTCATGTCAAATAGCAACTCAGAAGTTCAGTGTAATGATTTTAACATTTGACTTCCAGATAGATTGCCAGGATGAACATCAATATGCCGACTTTCTTCACAACCTCCAGGCCGTTTTTATAAAACAAACTCAATCAGAACTAATTGCAACACATGCCTTTTTACATAAGAGATCAAGTGGGCTCAAGTGGAATGGCATCTAATTGAAAGTGCAGCGTATGTTTGATCTCAGTGTTTTCATTTAATACCGTCCCCAGGGAAGCCAAGTGCAATATTTTTCACAGTTTCCAGGGTTTATTCGGAAATACAGTTTGAATCTGACACAAAATGCTTTTCACCATTCCCCACAATATAAAAAAAGAGAACAAACCCCCCCCAAAAAACAAGCTAGTGTTTAGGGGGCAGGGGGAGTAGGAATCCAGTATCCTGAGCTCTCCTGATGCACGCCAGTCAGCTCCCATTTGGCAAGATTTCATTGGAAATAAATTTGCCTGTGTGTTGCCAGTGTTCGGTGCACAGGCTTGTGCAGCAGTGGATGAAGTGACTCGCTCAATTATACATTTACTTAGACAAGTAATAAAGTGCTGCCACTCTCTGCCAAAGCTGTGGCTGATTATAGCGGCTGTACAAGCTGTTTTCCCAGCCTCCCGTTCCTCCCATCTCACTGATCAAGACATGCATCCCAAAGAGAGGCACACTTTTTGGTGCCACTGCATCTCCCAACACTACAAAAGCCCCGCCTTCCTGCCTTTCTTTTTTCCCCCTCTAATAAACAAGTGCATGCTTTTCCCTCTTACATCGGATTCTGATCATCAGATATAGCATATAAGCTCATTCACAGACATTCTCACATCATGACATTACCAGTCCAACCTGTCTACAGGTGCGATGATATTTTTTTAAGAACAACATGCTTTTTCCCCCCCTTCTAGCCCTCCAAATATGAGGAAAAACTAAAGAAATAAATAAAGAAAACATCCATCCATAAGTCTCTCAAATGGATATGCCCACATTTTTGTTATTTATCTATCTTGCCGTCATCTACATCGAAATAACTTCAAAAGAAATGATGCAATCGCATTTTCGTGAAGGGATTTTAAAAAAAGCATTTGTTAGTTGTTTATGTCTGCTCTTTGATGAAAGCATGTTAAAGCTAACATGAAGCCAGGGCTGTTTGATGCTGTGAGAAACCTGCTGTTTAGAAAGTGATAGAATGTCCCATTTATTTGCGAAGGGTAGCCACATAAAAGAGAATCGGTTATGAGCTACAGTGTTGAGGAGGCAACGGGGAAATCCTGAACGCAGTATGTGCAAGCGGCTTTTAACACGAGATCTCAGCTACACGCAGCATATGTGATTTTAATTCGTGTTGCTGTTTGTGGCTCAAAGTTTTATGTTCTTTTTTTTCTTCCTTTGTCTAAAAAGGATGCAAAACCTCCGGGGGTACTGCTGCCTTCAAGTATTCACGCTGACTGCACATGAACATACAACTGATATGCCTTCATTCTACCTTTACTAAGCCTTCTTCCTTTCCCAAGCTCTCCTTTAACGACCATAAGCTCTAAGATCCCCAGGGAGGCCGTGTCTTCTGCCTTGCTGCGACAGTGAGCCAGACTGACAGAATTTATGATTTGACGGCTCATGACTTATCCTCAGCTGGAGCATTCGGAAAAACAGTGACAGGAAGAGATTATATCCTGAAGTTAACGCTCTGCTAATTGGACATATACGCAAAAGAGAGAGAGAGGGCTTCATTTAAAACCAATTAGACAACTTGATAGTCTTAAATTAGGCAGGGCTAGATCCAAGCTACGCTTATTTTCATTCCCTGTAACCTCACCCTCGCACACAAGCGCACATTGCTCTCTCGCTCACTTTGACACATCCTTTGCCTGGTGGCTAATAATTTAGCAGCTATCACATGATCGTGCACAGTTCCTGAAAGTTAGCAGTATTGGCACGGTTTTGTTTTTTGCTGTGTTTTTTTTCCCTAGCTGCAGAGTTGTTACTGGAGGATGGCGATGGCTCTGCCAATGAACACTGCGGAGCTTCTGGGTGCAAATGATTATTCATCACGTAATCATCATGTGTCTTTATGAATATGAATACCTGAAAACTCTGCACATGCGGTAAAAGTCATCTGCTTAGGCCCATTGTGGCAAGATAACATCTGTGGAAGCTTCTTTATCACAGACTTGGTAATCCACTAAAGAGGCTACGCAAGCTGTTAGAAATGAACAGGGTTTTAAAGGAAATTTTCAGAATGCTTTCACACTGTATGGGGATATCTGTTTCACATTTGTAGATAAATGACAAGAGTTTAGATAAAAAGGTTCAGCTGTGCAAAAGAACAGAGATGTGTGGTTATGGACATGTTCACTAAAAACACTCAGTCCAAGTCCTTTCCTTGCTTCTGGTTTCCAGGGAAACCTCTCAGGTGTGCGTGTTTAAATGTAGGAGGTTAATAACACACATGCAGCGGGCAGCATCTGCAAGTTCTTTTTTTTCTTTTCTTATGTTTGTGTACGTTTGGTTGTGATGCCTGCATTTAAACATCGGTTAGCTACGTTTTAGAGCTCTGTAACGCAAGGTTAGGTGTGATCAGAATGTGAATATAATAGCATATAGCAGACCGGATTTGACTAACTCTCCTGTATCTGTGTACAGTCTAATGGCAAAAAACATATCAGTGAAGGGTATAAACAGAAAGGTTTGAGGATTTTTCATATATAGTATGGCCTGTCTTACTGAATATTAAAATGACTTGTGTACATAATTCAGTAAATTCAATGTAGCTGTTCCGATTTTAAGTCAGTTACAGCCTTATTTATTATGTTACACATTTTTCTTCTGATGACAAGTCTATCAGATACAGAGCCCAGCAGTAGCCATAGTTACAACTGATCACAGAGCCTTGGTCTCCATGTGCAAGTCAGCTGTAAAACAAGCATACAGGGATGCTCTACTGTAAAAGGTTAAAGACCAACATACTACAAAAACATAAAGTACAACATTGGTTCTTCTGGTTAAAGCACAGCACTTCACCAATTGCTGTACATCGTCTGCTTCAAGGTGTCATGTGTTGTGCACTCAGAGATGTTTTTCCGCATAGCTTCATTGTAACAACTGGTTATTTGCACTACTGATGGCTTCCTATCACCCATTCTCCTCTGACCTCTGGCAGCTTCAGAAAAACTCGGACCAGCCTATGTGGTGGGTTGACAAAAGTCACTTAAATCACCTTTCCTCCCCAAACTGATGCTCAGTTTGACGAGTACCTTTAATGATTTTGCTGTTTCTGTGTTTTCTTCAGGTAAGTCTTCCTCAGGCTCCTTACAGTGATTTTGAGGGAGCAAATCACAAGGAACTACAAGGATGAGACAAATGAGTCTGACAGCATGGAAAGATTAGGAGATGAAACAATAAGTTGACACCCAGAGGAAATGTACTTTATATTAACGTGGTGACTGTGAAGCCTCAGCACTTGGCCAGACATCAAAGGGTGAACCTTTATGCTTTATCTCCTCTGTTCACACGAGGTGATGCTGACGTGCGTGGCCAATCGGATCAAGCGTAAGCACTGATTCTGACTTGAGGGAAGAGCTGGAGTTACTCATGCGGATGGACTGATGCCATACTGCGAGAGCCGACTGGTGGAGGTAGGATATGAGTCTCTCCCTGTCAGCAGCAGAGGGGAGGAAGGGGAAGTCAGGTCTAATGAGGGGAGACGTTCCTGCGTCACATATCAAAAGGACTGAAAGCGACGATGAATCCACAACTTATGTACTGTACACACACACTTCTTCATGTGTGCCTTGCACAGTCATTTCTCTTTATGATGGAACATATTCACAATCCTGATTTATGCCCTGAAAATTCACTCATTATATATGTCGCTTCTATAAGTAGGTGTCATGTCAGTCAGATTAAAGTTTTAATACCTAAAGTTTCAGTCCTTCTTGATTTAGTGACTCTCCATGTTACCGTGGCAACAGCAAGTGCAGTCTAATAGAGAGGAGCCAACGCTCCTTTACCTGCTACCTGGGAATATTTAATTCTGATCTGCTCATTTAAATGTGCTGTTTGTTTGTTTGTTTTTTTATGCATATGTAGTTCCTGGTGTTCGCTGTGATTAGAAGCACTTGGCTGCTTCACAATAGATGCTGTCCTGTGTTTGGATGGTTATGAATATATACTTTATTAATTTACGTGTTTCATTTCATATTCTTTAATATAAATTATGCAAATTAATTACAGAACTGCCTAAATCAAGGTGGAAGCTGAATGCACAAAGAAGTGGAAAAGTCATGTGTAGGTTGCATGCGAACTGTTGGGGCAGTGACTGTAAGGATGTGGTTTCTCTTCTGATTTCTGAGTAGTACAGTATTTATACAGGTCATTCCTGTAAATTTAAGCAATTGTGTCTTTATCTTGCCGCTATAACAACATGACCATGAGAGAGCAGACACAAGGCACACAATGGAGTACAAAGTTCTTGGAAGTAGTGCAAAGGACTTGGTCTGAATATAGATTCCGTATGTGAGTGGCCCGAGTGATGAGGATACACAGACCATGACTCAGATTGGTGAGGTGGATGTGCGGGGGTGGGGGGAAATTGTGTTTGCTGACAGTTTGAATGGCCCGGGGGAAGAAACTGTTTGTGAGTCTCGAGGTGTGGGACCTGATTGACCTGAGGCGCCGACACTGGGGAGGTTTGTGACTGAGTGTGAAGTTCCTAGGATGATAATTAGCACCTTTAAGTCGAAGATCGTGGTTCTCAGTCAGAAAAGGGTAGAGTGCCCTCTCTGGGTCACAAACGAGCTCTTTCCACAGGTAGAGGAGTTCACACTGTACCTCAGGGTCATGTTCACAAGTGACAGCAGAACAGGGTTTTAACAGATGGATTGGTTTAGCATCAGCACTGATGCGGATGATGTACTGGTCTGTGGTAGTGAAGAGAGAACTTGGGAGGGCCCAAGAATTGAGCCGCTGCTCCTCCATATTGAATCGAGTCAGTTGGGGTGGTTCAGCAGGTGTGTGTCTAGGACACGGTGGAGAGAGTTTCTCTTGGCTTTCTTGGTAACACCTTGGTGTTCTCCTGGAGGAGCTGGAGTAGGTTTACATGGAGAGGTCTGGGCTTCTCTGTGCAGATTGATCTAATGACCAAGTATTAAATTCAGTGTTGGGAAGGTTACTTTTAAAATGTATTCCACTACAGATTACAGAATACATGCCCCAAAATGTATTTTGCAACACATTCCGTTACGTTACTCAATGAGTAACAACTGGGCTACACTGTCCATGAGGCTATGTTCTTTAGGGCTGTCCCTGTAACACTCTGCCTATTGCCTTCATATTAAATAATTTTTTTAACAGTAATTTTAAAAAAATATTTCGTCACGTCATTATGCGGGTCGCAAGTAGAGGTGACATGGGCCACGAGATTGAGACACAGGCATTAGAGCCTCTTAATGCGTGTTTTGTTTGGGTTTCCACCAACGTGGAATTACCAAAAATAGAGAGGGCGTAGCCTAACATATGAAACAGGAAAAGACCGTCATGTAATCCCTTTATTTCAACAAAGTAACTGTATTCTGAATATCACCTTTTTAAACGGTAACTGTAATGGAATACAGTTACTCGTATTTTGTATTTTAAATACGCAACGCCGGTACATGTATTCTGTTACTCCCCAACACTGATTACATTAAACACGAAATGGTTATTGATAAAAATATACTAAGTGTAAATGGTATGTCAGTTATGTAATGTTTTTCCTCTCTAACTGAGCACTCAGTTAGATAATATCTCAGGAGACTCTAATGAAAAGTATAAAATATAGATATTAAGAAATATAGGCTTGTTATGAAGATAGTTGATACTTGAGATGAATACACATGCTACAGCAAATATAGAAATAACTAATAAGTGTTATTTGAGAGTTTTTGTTTGCCCTTTCTTCTAGGAAAAGTTCTATTTTTGCCTTCAGTTTTCTTTGTCACCTTTACATCACAGAGTGGCTGAACTCTCCAGGACTCTACCATAAAAAGGGACAGTTAATCTTAAACTGTCTCAATTTTTTTCTATGGAACTGGTTAACAACATTTGTAAAGTGCATGGTTGAAATGATTGGAACCCTGGCATCCCGGGATGCTTCACTGTTGGACAAAAGAATTACATTTTACACTTGACACGTCTATTGCAGTTGGTTCAGCCCAAATAGTCCCCTTTCTTCAAGAGGGCAAAAGAGCACACAGCAACTGGTGAGGGCCGATGATGAGTTTTCAACTTTGTGAGCCTGTTGCCAAGAAAAATGGCAAGTTTAGTCAAAAACCTGTTACTTATGTGGCCAGTATCACATGGAATTTACTTCAAATGCCATCTGAAGAAGAAAAACAAGACATAAAAAACAGGACCTTTGAATAAATGTTGAATGTATGCAGTATAATAGCTCTCTCATTTAATAGATTTTCTGCCTCTGAGCAGGAAATAACACAACACCCTGCTGAGAGTGATGATGGCAAAGGAATTATCAATGGTGAGAGGACAGGTAGAACACCAGAATGTAAAAAATAATTAAGTCTTTGCAATACAAATCCACACAAAGAGCATAAGCAAAAAATGGATTTCCACCCACAAACAGAGATATGGAGCATGTCAATACCAAATTCTACAGTATTCTACAGCATAGAGCTATCATATATTTATGTAACTGGTTTCATCCCCCATTAAAAAAGTGGGGTGATCTCAAGCAAAAACTGAAAACAAGGCTGAAAACAATCCAAAATCCCCTTAAAATTTGAGTCCATTATGATACAATAGACAAGTAATTGTTCCTTTTGAGAAGCAGGACCTGGATGGAAAACTTAAGAGTGATGGGTTATGTAAAATTTGGATACTTCATTTTCTCATAACTATATAGACCCACTAAGAAGTAGAAGTAGAAGTGGATGGATAGATGGTTGGATGGATGGATGGCATACAAACCCAGAAGTGAACTGTGTGAACTATATAGATCTCTTCTGTCTTTGAGCTTAGATTAAGTGAAACTGAGAGTACAGAGTGTGTGAGGGATAGAGCAGGAAAACAATATGTACATTTCTTTTGTGTTTGCCGGAGAGATCTGTAGCACTATAAGGTTGTTGTTTTGTCAGAACCCCTCCCCTCTCCCTTTGTGGCGTTCTGTCAGAGCCAGCCCAGTGACTTTTCAGGCTGCTGAACTTGGGGACCTTTCAGTGTCACCCTCTGTTGTCATTTCTGACTGCTACAGCCCAGACAATGATGCACTCGCACTGTAGGGGGGGAAAATGATGTACAGCCAACCTCAAGGTCTGCCTGACTCAAAGTTGTTTTTTCGGCTGCTCCATCAAACATTGTTTTGCTGCCACAGAATATCTCTGCCTTTGCTTTGATGAAAAGGGAAAATGGGATTTCGCAAATGTCCTCAAAAACAGAGAAGTTAGACAAAACTGCAGCATATGACATTTGCAGTTAATTCATGAAGCTGGGGCGAGTGTGTGGACTGAATGAAATAATTGCATTTGGTTGCAAAAATAATCCCAAATTGGACTTTTTATGCCAACTCGAGAATGACCAGGCCTAAATAAATGAAAAATCATTGCCATAGTTCATCATATTCCACTTTGCGAGGCCCAGCGTGGACTGTTAAAAGCCCCAGACAAAATCAAATAGGCTTGATCCCCGAGGGAGTGTATAACTGCACGCATCTTATCCATAAATCAGCTATGTACGACCCATGCGAGGTGGCAGAGGCAGTTATATAGGGGCCTCAGCTGGATCACATGGCTGCTGCAAGGAAATGGATCTGTCGGAGGAGCTGTGAAATAGTGTGGTGGCCGCATCACTCACAGCTCTGCTCCCTTATTTCATTATCATAAAGGAACAAAATGTGTGTCTGTGTGTAATCCCGCATATAGGCAACAGGTGCAGCTGAAACAATTTCCAATTTATGTCTCTTTGAGATTCAAAACGTGTCTTTAAGACTCAGTCCCACGCACCTGTTTGCACAAACTACCACTTCAATGAGAAATATCTAATTGGCTGTGAGAGTTTAAACTCTTTTTCAGGCGACAACTCAGAACTATTCAACCTAGCTAAAGTCTGCATCTGCAAGAAATGGAAAACTCTCTGTCGCTGCTTTACCCGGTACCCAATTTACATTCACAGTACTTCCGTAAGTGTCGGGCGCAGCATACAGTAGCTGCCTATAACCATGTTCTCCTTATTGATTTTAGTCTGGCTGTAACCTCATATCAGGGCTTTGCAAAGTTCTCTGCTGCATTAAGTCTCAGTCCTAATTGAAGCCTCCCAGAGGCTAACTGGCTCGATTGCTCCGCCATGTCAAAAAGCATCAGTCAGTTAAATGAGGCTGGGAGATGGAGCGCCGTTATTGCTGCTACTGCTGCTGCCTGCAGGCTATGACCTTGTGGTGAGACTGAGCTTGAAATGTCTCCTCTAAACTTGCAGCTTCCCTGAAACATCGAAGTCTGATTGTTGACCCGATATCAAACGTTTGTGTGTCTGTGCTCAGTCACATGATATAGGCATGTGCACGCATGATCTTGTACTCAACTGTCAGAGCCTCAAGGCTGTAGGGGAAAATGAATGATAGTTGTATTCTGTGGCTGGTGATCCTGGATAATATCCTCTCCAAGAGTCATCCTGGACTGCTGGGCAGGCGTGTTTTCAGGATTGTTTTAATAGGGTGACAGAGGCAGGGTGGGGTGGGGAGCATCAGAAATAACTACCACTTTGAAAATGACCTTAAAGCGAATAATTCCTTTTCTTTCTAGTGACTTAATGCCTGTCACCACTGGTTGAGTCGCGTTATGGTGTTCCAGTTCAATTCAGTTCAATTCAATTTTATTTATACATTGCCAAATGTCAACAACAGTTGCCTCAAGGCATATTGTAAGGTAAAGACCCTACAATAACACAGAGTAAACACCAACAATTAGATGACTCCCTATAAGAGCACTTCCCCACAGTGGGAAGGAAAAACTCCCTTTCAACAGGAAGAAACCTCTGACAGAACCAGCTAAGTGAGGGGCAGCTATCTGCTAGAAACAACTGGGTGTGAGGGGAGGAACACAGGATTAATACATGATGTGGATGAGCGCTATAGATGAGTAATAACTAATGATTACATGCAAAGAAGTGTATAAACAAATAGTGAGGGGATACAAGGTGAATGAAAAAGAAACAGTGCATCTTGGGAAAACCCAAGCAGCCTAGGCCTATTGCAGGATAACTAAAGGAGTATTCAGGTTCACTTGATCCAGCCCTAACTATATGCCCTGACTATATGGTCAAGCTTATCAGCATCATCCTGCATCCTTAAGTCCAATCATAACTGATCAGATCACTAAGATAACATTCTGAAGCCTCACATTTGTATTTTTACCGCTTTATTTGTGTTGTATGGGGTCTCTCTTTGGATCTTAGATTTTGTTATTTTTCTGAATTGCAAAGTAAAATGCGTTAAGACAACTGTCATACCTGAGTTCATAAGTTTGGAAATTTATAACTGACCTTGTACCCACCATGAAGAAATATGTGATTTGCACCCTACTCATGTCTCTGCCAAAAGGCCGATTTTTAAAGCATGTAGATGGACATAGCAGTCAGAACCATTGACTAGCATTGTCTTAGTGATGGCATCCGTATCCAATAGCAAGCACGGGATGGTTGCCAGGGAGTGAAAGAGAGCACTCTAACAATCTCCAATAAGACTGGGCAGTCACAGATGTTAAGAGGGGCGGGCGCCACCCCATACCACCCTTCTAGACCTACCCCTGCTGCTGGCAATGGACTATTACCAGTGGTAGTGGTGTTATTGGGCTGTTTGTGATTATACATATTGTCTAGTCTGTGTCTTTAAAATAACATCTAAAACAACAAAATCCTGCAATTCTTATGCCCAGCTGGGAGCTGCTTAGTCCTTAAAAAATTCAACAACAACAACTGTATGGTAATGATGGGTGAGAGTTCACAACCCAGCTCTGCAACTGAGAGGGGGCTTACACTGAGAGGTTCATTTGGCAATGCTTTGGATCGTAGTCATTAAATGGCAAAATTGTGCTTTAACTGCACTGAATGAATAATGACTTGGCTGGTGGGAAGACTGCAAGATGAGGAAATGGGAACTACCGGCCAGTGTTTTTATGTCCATTTGATAAAACTTTTGTAATTTTTAGGTCTGTTGTGTAGATCTTTTAAAAGACATGGTTGTAATTTGTGTACCTAGATGAGAATGTATGTCTTATCTTTAATGAATGAGCTGAGTAAAATGATCTACTATGCCTTGTGTTTTTTACCAGTTTTGTCAGGGCTAACAAATGCTACTACCGAGTATACAGTATATCTGCACAATGCTTTTTAAAAGTAACATGACTTTTACAGTCTTCTTGCTCTCAAATTGCACCCTGGTGCACCTTTCATGTTAGTGTCTGCAGTTAGTGTCAGCAAGGTGAAAGTGAACTAGTGAATAACTTCAAACCGACTTCACTGCCTTTTCACCTCGATGCAGAGTCACCTCTCAGTATTGAGGTGAAGAGGTAGAAATGGTGCAGTTTCTCGAGTACCCATTCATAAATAGTAGCAATAGGTATAAAAACATATGTGCTGCTATTGAATCAGCATTAGCCAGTGGCTGTTCTTTGCTGTGGTGTGCAGAATAGGCAGTGCTGTGAAATAGAAGGTGAGCAGAATAAACAAACTGGTTTAAAAAAAAGAGGCTGGCTGTTACAGCCTGAAGGCAGTAGCAGGGCAGAGGGCTCAAACTAAACTGAATTCTGTCCTACAAAAAGCCATTCGCCCCTTCTATGGTGAGCTGATGTGGTTGACAGAGCATCTCCAGCCTCTGGCTTTTACCCCTAAGGTGCAACATGAAGTGCTTTAGGGATTTTTCTGTGCCAACAGACATTAAACTACACAATACCTGTGTGAATATCCCCAACCCACAGTGACTGGGGACTGGTGCTGAGCCAGGACAGCTTTACTTAATGCATAAAAACATATGCTCCGAATTCTTTTGCGTACGTTGGAGACCTTATATGTAACTGGTTATATAAAAGAGAGCTCAACCTGTAGTTCTGTTACTATACTGTTTAGCACTGTATGTTACTATGTCTAATGCGTTTAGAGCATCCATAACTTTGGAATACTCTCAAGAAATAGTTTTTCCCCCTATGAAGAGACTAACTGTAAACACTCAAGCCCTTTAAACACTACACCATTGTGTAACACAGCTACAATTTTTTTCTTGCTACTTCAGTTTTGTAGTTTGGTCACAGTAATATAACGTGGGAATGTCACTAGAAACAGTTTGATCACATTCTCACATCTGATGAGAGTTTATTTGCTAAATGTTTAAATCTAACAATGTTAGATCCACTTCAAAGATAGTTTCACTAATGCTGGCTAACAGTAGCTAACAGATGATAATAGCATCTAACAGTGTTAAAATCTAGAGTAAATAGACAACTTCAGCTGAGGTAAACAGCAGGCAGACAGATCACACACTACCAATGAACAGAAGCCAGAGTTGTCTGTCTAACAGCAGCCACCATGTCTAGGATTATGAACTTGAATTGGGAGTGATATATACAATCTACTGACAACTAATAGGGATATTTTACACACTGTAACTTTAATTTTAAGGAAGACAGTGAACTACCACATGTGCTATGTTGGATATTATTGTGATAAATCCATATGGTATCCTGACACTGAATATGAAGCACCCAGATTTACACATTTCTGAATCAGGGACAAACGTACTAGATGCTCAGGTGATTGTGAATGGATGTCCTTATTAGTGAACTTATGCTGACTTGTAAAAGTTTACCTATTGAAACCAGAGTGTTAAGGTAGTGTAGTAACGACGCTATCCTGTGGTGATACAGCACCCCTATAATCTTAACCTCAAATATCAGGTAAATACTTTTATTTATATTACAGAAAGTATGTATGATTTTATCAGTCTCGCTACAATGATTTTGGCCAACTCTCCTTTACAAGGTTGCCTCACTTCATTGATGTTTGCAGGCATTCATTTATGCATAACTCTCTTACGTTTCTGTCACAGTTGGGTTAAGGTCTGGACTTTGACTCGGCCATTGCAACACTGTCATTATTTTCTTTTTCAGCCATTCTGTTGTAGATTTGCTGCTGTGCTTGAGATAAGCCTGTGAAAGCCTTCTTTTTCATGATTTTGTAAACCACAGTCCCCTCTCGCAGTTAAGTTCCTAGGCACATAGACACAGTCCATTGCTTTATATCTATTCATATACTGCAAAGCAGTTTGACGGCATAATAATTAATGCTCTTATGTAGCTGTTGAGTGATAGACAGCCATGCCTTCCATTACTTACTGAAACACAGTACAACCTGACTAATGTGTAGGTTGCTGCTATTTTAAATTCTCTTCAAATGAGGAGCTTTCTAAATTATACCCCTAATGAATAATACAGGGGTTTCTGTTTGCAAAGTAAACCTCCTTTTCTTGTTGGCTGATTATTGTTAGTGCAGCAAACAGTGAGCCTAAACCAAATAAACTGTAAATAAAAGGTGAAAAATAAACTGAAACTTGGTTGTGTTCTGTCGGCAGCCATTAATTTTTCATTCTCGGCAGAAAAAAAAGACTTTAGACTTAAGAAAATATATATATCATTGCTTTACTGCAGTGTTCAGTGAAAAGGAAATGCAAGAACTGTTTTTATCAAGTATTTTGAGAATTTGTAGAGCCCCGAACAGCACATCATTTATATACAGTCTTTTTTCTGTCTCAGCTTTTACTATATTTTAGTCAGTTTTTGGTTAGGATATATGATTGCTTTCAGATTGCAGTGACAGTTTTAAAGATACATTTTCTCTTTGATTGATGCTTAAAGATTATGGCTTTATTGTCTTTCCCTGTCACCCATTGTTCCGGAGTGGTCGATAGAGATGCCGGAAGGGCCTTTGCTTACACAGCACTGTTTGCCTGAAACTGGCTATCGACATGGTCCATAAATCACTCTCTAATATTTTTATGCATCCAGTCCATCCAACTGCTCGCTAATGTTTCCTCTCCTTGCTTTCTTTGTAACTCATTTGAGCTGAGCGGCGACGCATGACAATGTGTGCGTAATGGGGATTGCTAGAATCCGCTTGGCAGAGGCACGGCTCTGTTTGGATTGGCTTAAAAGTGCAACTCCCTTGACCTTGCAGCAGTGTGTGACATCAAGATTCTGTGAAAAGGCCAATTGAAGACAAGTTAAATGCAGCCTTGAATTATAAGAACTTGCTGTCCAATCCTACATAAATCCTTTGTCAGTTTTTAAGTGGTTTCTACAATTCTTAAATCCTAAAAGATGCCATGTTCCATCAGAAAACCTGTCTGTCAAATGCACAGTTACTTTCCTTTTCCTTGCACGTGTAAAATTAAATCAGACACAAGCAATTTGTCTCAAATGCAGTAAACCTCCTACTGCAGCTACTTTTTTTCTATTTTATTGCCTTCAGTTGATCATTTTATCTTCACTCCTGACCCCCAACTATTTTCCTCCCCAGCACTGTGACTGGGGTTGTTGTTGCCCTCACTGCCATCATGTCCTGACCTTCGCTGCCTTAGCTTGTCAAACGCTATCTGATGGGACCGCAGGGCCCGAAGCAAGCAAACAATCTGATATGATCTGTCTGGCTGGTAAAGGAGCTGCCCCAGCCCCTCCACCCCACCTCTCGTAATCCTCTGTCTTATTTTAAAAGTGTTGGCAGGACCATGTAAATTTCTGCACAAATGGGAAAGGTCAAAACACAAAGGAAGTGCTAAAAACTTGGGAAAGTATGCTAACTGTCTTTCTTGTGCAGACTTAGATTAGAAAAGTAATACCAGCTTTTCCATCTGTCTTATCTTTAAAGTAAGATATGAAGCAAAGGAAATTGTTTGGTCAAAAAACTCCACCTTAAACCATTTAACATATTATATCTAATATAACCCAAACAAAAACTGTTTGTCGAACCTTTAAGGGTATACAATTTTGAATTTAAAATAAAAATTGTTTTTGTTCTTTTGTTCTATTTTCCAAAATCCAATAAGGTCTAAGAAAAGGCTGAAATTGTGTTGGCATACACATCTTTTAGCTTTAATCCCTAATGTAGCATAGCTACTGATCCCATAATGCTAGCAGGAAAAAATAAGAATTTCTTTTACTTTTTTGGTTGTTTTTTTTTTTATCACTTATTGAGTTCTCACTACAGTATAAAAGCAAATATTAGACTTTTTTACTGTATTTAAGTGGACTTCAGGAACTTCAACATAATATTGTCCAAGTTAATATTTTAATTCATAAAGACTTTAATTCTGCGTCAGGCTGATGACGTGTCCAGGGTGTACCCTGCCTCTCTCCCCTTATGGTAGCTGGGATAGACTCCAGCCCATCCTCTGCGACCCTGATAAGAATAAGCAGAAGAGAATGGATGGATGGATGGAAGACTTTAATTAGTCCTCACCTTGAACGCTTTTTGATTGTAATTTGATATTTAGATATTGATTTAGATTAAGATATTCTTTTTCCACTTGATGAAGTGTAAGTAAGTGCAATTACTCAAATGCCACTCCACACACGTAAATACAAATTTATAGTACGAGCTGTCTGTGCTTGAGTTTTATTCATTTTAAGCCCAGTTGTTTAATTACATTTAGACTTAATTTTCCATCTTGACTAAAAAGAGTAAACCCATATAGAAAAATTCATGCATTTATTTTATTTTTTATTTACTATTCATTAGCCACTTCATTAGCTACACCTTGCTGAGACTGGGTTGGACGCTATTTTGCCTTCTGAGCTGTCTTAATTCTTCGTGGCATAGATTCAATAAGGTGCCTGAAACATTCCTGTGTAACATTCATCCATATTGACAAGATAGCATCACATAGTTGCAGATTTGTTGGCTGCACGTTCATGATGTGAATGTCCTGCTCCATCACATCCCCACGGGGCTCTTTTGGATTGAGATCTGGTGAAAGTATGTCAAGAAAGTATCCTCCACACATTACACCCCTAGCAGTCTGAATTGTTGATACAAGGCATTGTATCAAGGCATTGTCAATTCTGACCATATAATGGGAATATGAAAAAAATCAAGACTCATCAGACAGCCAAAATTATTTTAATATTATTTCAATATTAAGTGAAATAATGTTGAAATAATCTAAACCCACTAAGTCTGGACTGTGTAAGAAAGCTGGAGTACTTGGAGAGAACCTATGCAAACATGGGGAGAATATGCAAGCTAACCACCACATGATGTTACTCCTACATTCATTTAGTTACTTTATTTATATATTATACACAAAAAAATCTGTATTAGTACTATACTCATCTAAAGCATTTTCATAGTATGGCATTTGTCAGTGTTTTAAATAAATTAGCTGACTACAAGCCACTGGCTTTGTGCCAGCTTTTGAAGCTAATGCTAGCTTGATTAGCTACCTAAATTGATATGATTACAAATTACAAATGTAAAAAAGAATTGCTCATTGGCAATAGCAATAGTCATAGCTATAACGATAACAGCTTAAAAAAAATGCTTAATTGTGTTCGTGTTTGCTTGTTTTTCAAAGATTACTTTGAGGTGTAAAATTGCCACTAATAATGTTCTGATGTGCACATGTGCTGGTAGCTGATTCGAGGGATTTTAGTATTCTGAAGTCTGTCATTGCTCAGTGTTTTTTCAATCATACAAAAAACAAAGCACTTAGATATACCTGAGGTTACATAATTTTTTCACATTTTCCAGCCACACATTTAATAAATTGTAATCTTCTCGAAAGGAAAAAAAAAACCATAAACTCAAACTAGGCAAATTTATTCAAGTCAGTCGGCCTATTTATTATACATGTTTGGATGTTTGACATCACTCTATTGCAATTTTTCATTTCATCTGTAGGAACATGAGTGATATATCACAGTCTAACCTTGTAACTAGATGTTTGTGTATGGATTAAGCAAAAGGATCAGGCTGCTAATATGTCATCCTACGCACGTACTGTGGTTTGACATATAAAAGCCCACAGTTACAATGAAACACACATACAGAGTTGCAAACGACCCCGTATTCACATCCCCTTTGTCCCAGATGCACCATAATCAGGCTGCATTATTTCACTGCTTTGAATGTGACAACATTCAACAAGCATTCAGCAGCCAAAGCAATCACTGCTTTCTCCTGTAAATGCCTCTGAATAGACTGCTTACTTTTCACTCTGGTATAATGTGATATTAAGTAAAATGAGGAACTGCAAAGTAATTTATTTAACATCAAATTCCAATTTAAAATGTACAAATTTGTCCAATAAAACAAGATTTCTTCATGGTTGCCAACAAAAAGTGACAATCACTGAGATAATTTAGAGTTTAACAAAGTTTATGCTGTTAACTGAATGTAACATGAAACAAATCCCTGAAACTGAACTATGATGCAGAAACAAACAGTTCTGACAATATTTTGTTTTCTAACAAGTAAATTATTTCTCTAAAATAAATGTAAGTGATGATTTTTATTCAGCTGCTGTTGAAGTTAGAAGAATGCATAAATAAAGCAACCCGTCCCTCTATTTACCCTACTCGACTGAAGTGGCAATCCAGTTTGCAGTGGTCATCAGGATGTGAGTCACTTGTGAAAGGTGATGGTCATAGAAGCACTCATTATAACAGCAGACCATGAGAGCAGAATGGAGTGGCAAACTGAAGAGATTTGTATTGCAGGCTTGTGATTTTCTGCATGTCAAGTGTTGAGCTTCTCAGCACTCTGAAACAGTCATTTTCAGTGCTGTGCAAAAGTCTCGAGCCATCCTTCCTTTCTTTATATTTTGCTTCCATGGTGTGAGACGTTCTTGTGTCTGAAAGTCAAATCCTTAAGAAATGGGGAAAAAATCCAGCAAAGACCTAAAACAGGACCTGAGAGATGAATCTGATCCATCCAATGTTCATTGAAACGTCAAGAAATGGCCTCAGTGGAAAGATGGCTATCCAGAAGATGTTCTTAAGGAAGGGAAACAAGAAAAAACTGAGGTATGCCATGTCACACAGGAACTAAACTGAAAAATCAGTAGCAACAGACCTTATGGAGCAATGAATCGAAATTGAACAGTTTTGGTTCACATCGTTGTCAGTATGTACAGAGGTGATTGGGAGAGAGGCACAAGGGTAAGTGTCTACAGCAAGATAAGGTGGAGGCCCTGTCATGGTTTGGGGCTGTGTTTCAGCCAGTCGTGTTGGGCAGCATTTCAAAACTGATGAAATTATGAACACAAAAAAGTACCGTCACATTTTGAATCACCATGTAACATCATCTGAAAAGCTGCTGATTGGCAGCAGTTTCACTTTTCACCATAACAATGGAGTAAAACCATACCTATATAGAAAAATCACACAATGGAACGCCATCAGTCATGGATTGGCCTTCCCCAGAGCCTGGACCTCAACATTATTGAAGTAGTGTGGGATCTTTCTGACAGAAAACAGAACAAAAGGCAGCCAACATCCAAAGAAGAGCTTTGAATGTCCTTCAAGAAGCCTGGAGAACTATTCTTGAGGACTACTTAAAGAAATCAAAAGAAAGCCTGCCTAACAGAGTTCAGGCTTTGTTGTAGAATAAAGATGGTCCAAATATTGCCTTTGAAGCTATCGTTATCATGTAATTCCATGTATGTTTGCACGTTTTAATAAATTGTTGTACCCATTTCCCATTTTCCTAGCAAAATAGAATAAAAAGCAAGGTGGCTGTTTTGTACAGTACTGTAGAAAACTCTCTAATGCTTTTTTTCTGTAAATACCATCCTTTTTCTCATTATTGACTATAGAGGAAGGTAGTGTGTATGTGGATTTGCAAACAAGCAAACAAACCTAGAAGCACTTAATTGATTGCGATGGCCCACTTGGCCCCGCTTTCAACGCGACTGGTTGCTTTTTAAGACACAAAGCCGAGGCGATAGGACACAACAAGACAATTCAATAAGACTTGTGTCTATGTTTTGATTTGCCAGACGACCTCCGATGCCATGGCATGCTGATTGCGTCTCTTTTAATTTTTTTTGTTTTTGTACAGTGAGCTCATTTGACAGCAGCATATAAATAACAGGCTGTGAAAGTCCACAGTGCTCATCCTGATTCACACATACACACATACATACATTGTCTTCTGGCACCAGTACACTTTCCACGCACACAAACACACACTCACAGGGCGTATTATTCTCTATCGCCACATTTTGGCAGGAGGCACAGTGCTGGGTTCCATTAGAAAAAAAGAAAGAAAAAAAAAGGAGAGAGATAGAAAAAAATCTATAAAGGCAAATAAACAAGAGTGGGAGCTACTGCCAGCTTGCTTGCATTCTCTACCGGATAATAGAATTGGAAGTGCGATAAGGTTCTTGTATAGCCTCCCACATAGAAGTGTAACTGAGTTCACTTTCTCTTCCTTGCCTTTAGATTCTGGCTTTTTGACTCGTTTATGCTACATGATTTGGTCAAAAATAAATCAAACACCTGTATTCACACAATACAACTTTAGTACAGACAGGCACACTCAGATTGTGATCCAAAATAAGTCTTAAATGTCCTCTTTCTTTTTATGATGTTTTTTTTTTTTTTTTTTGTCATTTTTGTTTACGTGCTTATTTCAGCAGTGCACCTAGAACAACTGCATAAGTGGTTGGCACAGTTTTAAAGGGAAGCAGGTGCAGTTGCAGCCATGCAGGTGTATCAGTCTAATTTGATCAACGAAGCGGTACTTGTTGTCATGAGGTAATTACACATGCCGCATAACTGACTTTGTTATGCATGTGTCAGACTAAGCATGACTTGATATCAATTAAACATCTGTAATGCGCATGGGCAGGTGCTTGTAAGTGGTGGGGAAGAGTATTTGACCAAAAGCCTCTTTGTTTCAATGAAGAACCGTCTCCAACTTTTCACTTCCCATCCAAGTAAGGACAGAACAGTAATCATGCCAGACTGCTTTCTTGCAGATGATAACGGGCCGGCAAATTCTAGTAATTTACGTACCTTTTTGTACCTTGCAGAGGACTGCATACTCCCAAGCCCTTGGGATTTATGCACATTACAGAGGTGTATCTTTTATGTTCTGTTGAATGGGATGTAACAGTGCAGGGTTTTAGTTGGCTGGATGACCTTCCTTTTCCCATACAGGAAAACTGTTCCTGTGCACTGAAAGCTGGTGCAGCTCAAAAGCTGCATCTTTACCATCAGAAGTACTCAAAGGTTGTACTCACTGATATTGTTTCAGCTCTCATTACGAATTGTGTTGACCATTGCAAGAGCCTGCCAAGGTCTGCATATGAAGCAGAGCCTTAAATAATACAAATTAAAAGACGTGCTGTGGTAGCCAATGTTGGCCTCTCCATTCGCAGTGTTGTGAGGCGTAGCCCACTCTGCAGTGCCGACCTGATCCGCTGAAAAGGGCTTTTTAGCAAGGAAGAACCCTAGGGTAAAACTGCCCGTGACATTCAAAGAGCCTAAAAGCATCCCCTTTGTGTCCCTGCCGTATATTATTTAGCCTAATTAGGACAACTGGGGTTTGTGAATGTTTGAACCATTCTTGGATCAGAGAGTCCTGCAGGTGAAGACAGACATGAAAGAGTTCAGACAAAGAAAGACGGAAGATCGGCTCCTCTGGTGGCACATGCACTGTGCAGCAGAGGGTTAATGTATCATGACAGACCGAGGGATGTCGAAGGAAGTGCGATGAGGCAGAAAGAGACACAAACAAAGGAGAAAGAGGTAGACTTGAAGGGGGTGAAGGGAGGCAGTGTGGGAAAGTGGACTAAGCCTTTAAAGCCCTGGGAGAGTCAAGATGAAGCCAATCAGTTGAAGGGGAATGGAAATGGACTTCTTTCTGTCCTCTGGCCGTAGAACCTGAGGAAAAAGATGCACTAATGAGCAAGAAGAACGCTTCCTTCTTATCACAGTTGCAAGCATGTGTGTGTGAATTCAGCACATCTCGCAAGCTGCGGGGGATCTAAGTTCCTTCATTAATCTCATATGGTGTCATATGTGCCACATGCATTCACAGCAGCACTCTGGCGATGTAGTTTCGCTTCAGTAAGGACATACTGTTGTGTGACAGTTCACCATCTACACTGATCATCTGTATTTGAAGCCCATCATGCACAAAAGAATGACAATTTCAAGTTGTAGTATTATAATGTAAAACCAAACAAGGCAGATTTTCCAACACTTGAAAAAAGTATAAGAACAGCGGGGGAAAAATACGTTCCTTGCAGCGGAGCCGAAAATGGGGCAAAAGGAGGCTTATATCAGAGCTCCGTGAGTGTCCTTGTGTTTTTGTTTTTCTCCGTGTTACTCTGAGCACAGAAAAAAATTTTGCATAGAGAGGAAGTTGCATATAAATCCCTCATTATCCCTGTTCTTTGAGGTGAGGTGTGTGTGTGTCCGTGTGCATGTATGGATGCAGTTGTGTAATGCAGTCAATTTTGGTGCGTCTGCAAGCAGAGAGAGAGAGAGAGAGAGAGAGAGAGAGAGAGAGAGAGAGTGTGTGATGAGGGAGCATGTGAAAGGGGTTTTGTGCTTCTTGTCAAGAGCACATGTCCCCAGAGAACCTCCATGATACACCTCCAGCCAGCACTGATGAGCACTGATTGGGTGAATGAAATTATCAGATGCTGCTGACGGCTCCCCCAGCAATAATCTGCATATGTATTTGTCTGTTTGCTCCTGCACAGGGATCCTTCCTTTATGCCATTTCTATCCAGACTTTATGAAAGTGTCTGTATGGCTGAACCTACAGTAGGTCTATTGTTGTCAGACGCTCCTGAAGGCCACCCTGCGTCTGTGTGTGCTGTGTCTCTGTGCGTCTCCATATGTGCCAGCACGTATGCTGGCGATGATGCCCTTGCAGATTACATGCAGAGTGCAATCTGTGTTTAGCACACTTGCCCTTAGAGGGCGGATTATGCGATAAACATAGTGGCGGGCTCCTGTCACCTTAGACATGCACACACACACACACACAGACACTGTATTTACTCCTTCGGGCTACTATAGGACAGATGCAGTTTAAAAGCGAATACATTTGTGCTCATTTATCAGCATTTGCACATGTGCTGACTGCCTGATTAGTCAGTTGCTTACAGTCTTTAAACCTTGCATAACACTGAGTTGTGTAAACTGTAAGAGCAGTCAGAAGGAAGTGTTTTAATATTTGCTGTTTGGTCACATTTGAAGTTTATCTTTTCCATACAAAGACTAATTATTTACGTTAGTTGCAGTCTTTACAGTGAGATAGTGGACTGAAACAGTGCCTTCATTCACAGGGTTAATTGGAAATGTTGAACTGGAAGAGAGAAAAAAGCACTTTTCTATTTGTGTAGTCATGATTGATGAATGAAATCACAGAGACATTTAAAGACAATACAAGCGAGGCGACCACATTCATGACTAGGCCACTCGTTTATTGTATGCATGATCCTTTGATTTATGACTACCACCGTCTTTGCCCACATATGCCACTTCGACCTGTCATTTTCCCCCACCTCCATGTCACGTGCACGCCCACCAAGCTTCACACATCCATCCACGTAATGATCCTCGCGTATACTCGAATGTACACGGGTGCATGTTGTCATATAAGTACGCCCACGTGAGCACACACACTCCTCTGTCTTCCGCCGTGATCTCAAGGACATTCAGTCAACATTTACTGGAGCTTTGATGGCTTTACAGCCACTGTTATTACTGCCGCCCTCCCTTCCTGCTTCCCTCCCTTCCACCTCCTCCTCTTCCTTCTGCTCCTTGAGTCATCAGCAGGTCTCAGTCTTTTGTATCATGGTGTAATTAACCACGCAATAGGGAGTGGCACAGCATCCAACTTTCAGCACTGATTAAAAAGAGCGGGTCTCCAGCTCCAAGCCAAAACCATCTGGTCCTTGTTTTTAATTTAGGAGAAACTACATGCAATTTGGAAAAAAATGTAACTGCTTGCTTTTTGTAACAGCTCCAAATGCTCCTTAGTTTGTACTGACTGAAACAAAAATGGATGCACAATGCCATTTTTACTTGATTCGGGTAATTTATTTAATCAGTGAAAAATACTTGACCCATGCTGCCGTTTTTAAAGAAGGCTAAATGAAGCCATGATAGCGGAATGGTTCTGTAAATGAAATTGTCAGTCGCTTGGTTGATCATTTCACCACTTTTCACCACCAAACACAAAATACCCACATTAATTCCATTTGTTGTTGTAACCAACTCCAACCAGAACAGACTCACCAAGATTATACAAAATCATCAGCCTTCCCATTGTGAAGCTGTGGGATATGAATAACACAGCCGCTAGATGTCTTCCAAGAGTAAAAACAAATGACACTGACTACCCCCTGAATCCACTATTCGCACTGCCACCATCCACCTGCCACCATCCACCTGACTCTGTCATTGCAGACCACTGAACCGTGTAAAGTGTGGAAACACTTATATAAGTCTGTTCACCCTTTCATACACACATTTATTACCAGCTTCTTTCCAATTAATGGAAGACTCACTCTACCTCCTGTGGCACAGCCATTTCCTGATGCACCTGTCTTTCCCTCAGGGTGAATTGTAATAACTTTTGGCAATTGCTAGTTCAATCTTTTATCTGCTGCTATCATTGTAATTGAAATAGATTTCTTTTTACAAAACAAAGCCAAAAACATCCCTAGGGGTCTTGGTTGTAGTTTCCTTTGAGAGCTATTTGGATGATGTGAACATGTTCACATACCAACGTAAGACGGTGGAGATTGTGGTTGTTAAATGTTATCATAATAGCACAGTCACACTGACCAGTCTATAGTAAATGTATTTAAGTGATATCAAATTCTGTGCCTACCTGCAGGGCACAACAAAGCATTTTCCTGCCTCACTTATTTGGTTTCAGTTTTCATTTGCTCAGAAGTTAGATCATAGTATAGCAACGCAAATACACTTACTAAAGCTTACCCTGTAAGGCTACACAAATTGTCAGTACAAAGTCATTTACCCTGACAGCTGAAAAGGGCTTTGATTACATTTATGTCATATAGCTGTTTTAAAAATATATCTGTCTTTTCAATACTACCTTGGGACATTGACTGCTCTGACCCTAAAACTAACGACCCATGGATCAATATTAGATAGCTTGCTAACATTAGCTAATTAGTTCTCACCACATCTTTGACGATGAGTAATTGCTCATCTTTCATCTCCCCAATGGAGGAATATTGACCCATTCAGGTTGGAAACAGATGCACACTCACTGGGTGTTTTGTTAGCTATACCTTACGAGTACCACTTTGTATCCCCTTTTTCCCTCAGAACTGATTTAATTCTTTGTAGCATAGATTCAGCAAGGCACTGGAAACATTCATGATAGAGTTTGGTCCATACTCACATGAAAGCATCATACAGTTGCTGCATATTTGTTGGATCCTGTTCCAACACATCCCAAAGGTCCTTAATTGGATTGACATCTGGTGATCGTGGAGTATCGTGGATTGTTGAGTACAAAGTCATGTTCAATAAACCAGTTTGAGATGATTTGAGCTTTGTGACAGGATAGATACTGTGCTGAAAGCAGCCATCAGAACACTGTGTTCATATTAGTATAGGCTCTAGAATTTAAACAATGCTCAACTGGTACTAAAGGGCCCAACATGTACCAAATATATATTCCTTTACCATCACATGACCACACCAATGTTCGCAATGTTGTAGTAGAAATTAAGGTGCCACTGCTATCGGAGTGCCACCTGGTGTGGTCTTCAAGGTTTGGCATGTTGTGCATTCAGAGAGGCTCTTTTACATACCTTTCTTGTAGTAAGTGGTTATTTGAAGCAGTCTCGCCGTTCTTTTCTGACCTCTGACATCAACAACGCATTGTTCTGGAAAATCACAGAAGATCATTAATTTTTCTGAGATACTCCGACCAGTCTGTCACCAACAACCGTGCTACCTTAAAAGTCACTGTAATCACCTTACTTGCCTATTCTGATACTTAGTTTGTACTTTAGCCGATCATCTTGATCAAGTCTGCATGTCTAAATGAACTGAGTTGCTGTCATGTGATTAGCCAACAAGATGTTTAGAAGTTTATGTTAATGAGCAGTTAAACAGGTCTATCTAAGAAAGTGGCCAACGAGTGTAATTGTCTACACTTCTGTAATGACCTGTGCTATTGATGGTGGGATGGGAAATATGTGTAAACATCTGTAAAGTGGAACTCTGGCAGGAACTTCCCCATTTTTAGGACTTGAAATCCTGCAGCAGGTGGTGTATGTGAGATCCTGGGTGCTGAGCTTTGTTTTTCCTCCTTTTGAGTGCAGAGCCATATTCGTGGCTTGAAACAGAGGGGAAATTTGAGAAGCTTGCGCAGCAGTTATATGAAGTGTCCAGTGTTTGCCAGCATGTATAACACTGTTTTCACCCTCAAGCACTCTACACCTCATGTTGTGAGCATGTAGCTAGAAGCACAGTTGTGATCAAATTCATTTAAGCTGCTAGGGTTGCTACAGCCCTCTTCTATACACTATGAAATTCAACATGAATCTCTTATATTGACTGCAGCATGTAGGTGTCACACTAGGTCTAAACACAGCAACAAAAGTGCCTTTATCTGCCAATACAATGGAAATAAGAAGTGACTTAACTATACGGGTTATTTTGTGCAGAGATGAGTGTGCCTTGTATTTTGTATTACCCTTTGTTGTGACTTAGAAGGAAAAAAGGCGATGAATGACATTGATATACTATTTATCTTAATAATGTGCAAAACTTGGAGATGACTTTAAGAAAAAAGTAGAGATTAATTTTGGACATAAATTATGTACTTAACAGTAACATTGTTAAAATCTTTTATCTTCTTTATCCTAACTAAATTATATGCTCAAAGCATTACAGTATATTGTAGTTTGTTTTGTGCATGCTGTCCAGAATCCAGATTCAGCTGAACCGGCATTGCCATTCATAAAACCAAGTCACGCACTCCCGATCACATGATCCCTTCCAAACCTTCGCCCCAGCCTGTACGCCACATTGCACTCAGAGAGCCCCTGTGAGCCCCTTCTTATTTGTGGTAAAGATGGAGAGGAAGAAGGGTTGCAATTCATTTGATCCCTTCATGAATGCTCTTCTTCTCTCTCGGGGTGATATTGAAAAGATGCTCCAGGCTTTCCCCCAGCAAAGCGCCAACCAGAGAAACCCCTGGGAAATATTTTATTCAGGCGACGCCAAATTTTGTACTCCGCTCACACACACAGACACACAAATACAAACTGCAGTTTCTTAACAGGCATCTTTGTCCTATATTTCGGTCTTGTAGCTGCTGCACACTTTTTCATATTCAGCAGGATATTATTCTAAACGACTATAACTTTGAAAATGAAAGCTGAAGGTTACTTTAACCACTTGAGCCCTAATGTTCCCATTGTTCCCCTTAAAGATCCTTTTAAGTAGCTCTGAAGAAAGATAAAACACTTGACAAAAATCACTTGTACGTTTACTATCTTCCTGTTTGAGCCATTCACTGAAGCTCCATGCATACACTGAGTGAAAAGGATGTCTACCACCTTAAACACACATTCAAAAACCACCCTCCCTCATGTGCGGCTGCTTTCTCTCCATCATTCCCTCTCTTTCTCTCACTTCTGCAGAGGGTACAGTGATTATGCTGCAAATAAACACACACACACACGCACACAAACACAAAGTCTTCACACATTCACTATCTTGCTGTCTCCCCTCATTAGATGCACACACATGTTGAAGCACCTCACCCTCCTACGAGCCACCCAAACAGAGGGCCTTTACTAGAGTTAATGAAGCAGAAGTCCCCCGGTAATATGTGGTCCTAGAGCAAGTTCATACATACTGTATGTATGTGTGAATGTCCGTGTGCCACTGTTTTGTATTGCTTGTTTTGCTCCTGGTAATTACAAGAAGTGTGAATCTGATATTTCATATTATTTAGCCGTGGATGCCAGGACAATATTTATTGTACTTAGTGACAATGCAATTTAAAAACACTGCACTATTTCACAGAATATATATATATATATATATATATATATATATATATATATTAGGTGTAGGGTGCCAACTGCTGTGAATTTCTAGGTAATTAGTGAGGGAATTTTTCTCCTAAATGACTTAAGATACTGCCTGCCTGTCAGCAATGCAGCTACAGTCCTGGTGCATTGCTTTCATCAGCTGTTTTCCCCCCCTTTCTTTCATATTGGAGCCCTCATCAATGCAACATTTTGCAGCGACAACTGGTTTGTGCTGAGGAAGAAAAAAAATGCTTTTTTCAAGAGGACAATGAGCCAGAACACACCACCACCGTATGTAAGGACTCTGCCTAAGAAGGATATTGATGGAGTGCCCCAGTAGATAAGCTGGCCTCCACAATCATGCCACTTAAACCCAGCTGCAGTAGTTTCAGTGTTGACGACAGAGTGAAGAGAAAGCTGCTAACAAGTGAGCAACATACACTCGTCAGCCACTTCATTAGTTACCCCTTGCTAGTACCATATTGCAACCATTTTGCCTTCGGAACTGCCTTACCTCCCCATGGCAAAGATTAATCAAGGTGCTGGAATTCCTCTGAGATTTTGAGCTATATTGACATGAATGTGTAGCCAGCAAATCACCAGTCAGGCATAAATTAATTCAGTGATAATCTCATTTTGTCAAATAGTAACTGATATGATTTAAAAACACAGAATTGCCTCTACTGTACCTGCACAATAACTCATACTCAGAGAAGGAAATTGCAGATTTCTTTGCAGTCAGTGGGGAAACTGCAAAGGTTATTAAGGTCCCAGATGAATCAGGGCTTCCTGCACCTATTCAAAAGCAAGGTTCTGTTTCAAATGTGGCTGCACTGCAGCTAAATGAGCAAAAAATCCTCCTCTTGTGCGCAAAAAGAACTGTGAGTTTAGAGATGGTCTTAGTAGCTTTTGTTGTGCTGGAAGGGTTTCAGTTGAAGGTTGGACACTGGGTTGAAAGGCATAACCATTAGTTGTCCTTACTCATCCAACCTAATCATTCCTAGAAACTAAATGTGCTGTAGGGCACATTGTACCTTACTTAGTTTATGAGGAATCTATTTTGTCTTTTTCCCACAATATCACTGGTACAGAGGAGGAATTGACAATCTTAAAGCGAATCCAGTGCACTCCATCGTAAGCGTGTGGCTCACAGTGATAGGAGTGAGAGAAAAGTTTGCCAAGTCAAACTATTTGCCATTACTAATTCCATTACTATTCCTCCTAAAAAGAGAGTTGTAGTTATGAGAGATATTAGGGTGGATGAGACAAATCGAAACAAAACTTTTGCTCTCAATTCACCTGAGTTTTCCCCACTGCCTCCTGGTTTAATGTTAGAATGAACATTTCTTGTAAAGCAGCCAGAAGGATTCAAGTTGTCATTCACAACATGACAGATCACAGTGTCACTTTGCTGCCAAAGCATGTCATTGGGGAGATTTCTGCAGCAGATACCGTCATGCCCTTCAGCTCTAAACAGTCTCCCTCATTTCAACCAGAGCTTAGAGACGAGATGTGCAGGGAGAAACGCAGTTTTGACCTTGACAATCTGTTTCTCATAGAAGAATGGAAAACTCAAATCACAGACAAGCTAAGCTCTGTTCGAGAACTCTTTGCTACCAATGGCACACAATTGCTGTTAAGGATCACATCAGGTCAAGAAATGAAGAGACCCGAACCCATAAACGGTTGTGGCAGAGTAGTTGTGAAACAAGAATGATTAAAGGTACTGGGATAATTGGGCAATGTGAAAGTCTTTTGTGTCTCAGTGGTTTTGGTCAGGAAAAAACAGAAAGATAAGACTCTGTGTTGACTAAATCAAATCTAATCATTAGCAGGTAAGATGGCAAAAGACGAGTGCAAAAATGTGTCTCTATGTCTCTATGTTCTAAGCCTGAGTTTATCCTAAAAACAGGGGTAAGGCATATAAACGACTTTGTCCAAACAGGTGAACTCAGGATCTCTTGTGATGACGAATGAGACATGTGAGTGCCACCTTACCTTCGATACTCTTGTTGACAGATTCACGTCTGCACCAGTTCAGTCACCAGTAGTGGTGAGGGTCTTGATGCTGTACTATGTCAGAAACAAGGTAAAAAGCTCAGGGTCAAAGTTTATGCTAGTCAAGCACTAAGGGTAAGAAAAATTACTCACAAGCTAGAGATTTTGTAGCGAAAAGTGATTATATCTCTAGGGTTCTGAATTCATTTATTTGTTACTGCTTGGACCTTGTTAACAAAGATGTAGATGGACTGTCCAGGCAACCACACAGTCCACCATAAGAGGATAATGCTTTTCTGAGAGCGAGGGAAAGGACTGAAGTCTTTAAAAGTCATATCTTGGGTGATCAGCCTTAGATGATTTCCAAAGAGGTGATCTCTGCCATCTGTCAGTGTCCGATTAGGGTTTCTGAATTGATGTTTCAGAGCATTCTACGGAAACTGCACTTATGCCCCTAGACACCCAAGGTGCCTCAGCTATATCTGGCAGTCAGATATAGCTGAGGCATGGTGTCTTGCCCAGACACCAAAAAAGACAAATGGCATAGATTTCAAAGGGAAGACCCAGTTGAGTTGTGGAAGAAACCTTAAACAAATGCAGGCTTGGTAGTTGTGTATTTTGCAGCGTACAGCTTAAGTAATTGTGAGTTCAGGCCTGGTGCAGGACAGGATGTGGCATCTATGCTCTCTGTTAGACAAAATGTAGAGGTGATGAATTTAAGTGACACATGTTGATGCTTGCCAAATTTCACCTTCACACTTTGGCTAGGTGTTGAAAAGCAGCCATGATAGCATGGTGGCTCATGTAACATCAGCAGCCACAGCGGCAACAGCAGCAGCACAGATAATCTGATCAAACAGCATGTCCACAAAGAAAACATACACACTCGAGCTCACAGCGCAAACAGTTTCAGAGTTATTTTGATGCGAGTCATTTTTTCCCAGTGCTCCACAGGATTTTAGGGTTCCCCCAACTGTCAAATCCCATTTTAGCCCCTGCTTGTGTGTTAGCAGCTTCTCTTTTTGTAACAAGAGATGTCGCCTCATGCTGGGCATTACAAAAAAATGTAGGTTTAAAGGGGACCTGTTATGCAAATTCTCAATCCCACATTTTTATTTTGGGACACTTCTAGTGTTGCTTTGCAACCATTATTTATCATAAACTGGGCCTCAAATCATCCCCATCTGATAAAAGCTTCCTTTCCCCTCCCTTTGAGACTGCTTCTTCTGATTGGCTACATTTTAATAACCAGAAGATATGAACAGGGTGGGGTTGCTGTTCTCACAACCAGAGCATTGTGTCTAAGGTGACATACTAGGAATATCTATTCTTTTGACATCATATAGACCCAAAAGTAGAAAAATACCTTGAAAGTGAATATTTAGTGCAGTCTAAAGCCTGAGCTTTAAGTTCACAGCAATTAATTGTACACTTACCTAATCATTTTAAACAAGTTCCAGCTCCTTGGCCGATGCAGATTCATAATTTATTACTGAACATCACTTTCATCGAATCATCCACAGTCCATAATTGCTTCTCTTTGACCCCCTGTAACCTCATTTTCTTCATTTTAGGTGTTAGTGGTGGTTTTCGTTTGGCTTTTCTGGATGGAAATCACACTTAATTCAGCCAATTTTCTGCAGTTCTGTCACAAACACTGATGTCCGTTTTGGCCCATTTGGTTCCCATTTGTTTTGTTTTGCATTTAATATTTTCAGTATTGTTTGAAGTTTTCTGACTTGACACTTTGACATCCACCCAAGCATTTTATGTTCATAACCTTAGTATTTTGTTTGTACTTGCTCCAAATTTTAGACATCTAGTGCCACACTCAGTGCTCAACCCGTCTTTGACCCTCATTGTTTCGACTGATAGCTCTCCTTTCAATCAGTTAGGCACAATAGCTTGTTAAGGTCTGCAAAACCTTTCTTACACTCTCTTTTAACTGCAGATTATTTTTCATATTTAGATCTGTACCGGTGTTTATTTTCCTCTATTCTGTTTGTATCATAAGTTTTCCCTGAACTGCAAAATGTCTGCTGTGCATTTAGCCTTCTTCCTAAAATGGTAAATGGTAAATGGCCTGTATTTGTATAGCGCTTTACTTGGTCCTAAGGACCCCAAAGCGCTTTACACTCTACACAGTCATCCACCCATTCACACACACATTCACACACTGGTGATGGCAAGTGTGTGAATGTGTTTCCTAGATGGAAAGCTGTGTGTACAGACAAAAATGGCAGTAGATGTAGTATGGCATGTATGATGCATGAGCTGTAAGTTAGAGACAGATTGGCTTCCAAAAGCTCCATAGTATTCAATTTAAGTGCTGTTGTTTTATGTGACATGAAGCAATCTGACCTGTTGATTGGCGAGAAAGCTGAGAGAACTGATTTCCTGGAGGGCTGAACTGTCCTATCTACTAATAATTGTAAAATCACAGAGCAATCAGCGGCGAGAGCCTTTCTATCGAGAAACTCATCTCTCCTGGTGCAAGCGATGAGGGACAGAAGAGATGAAGAGGAGAGGGAAGGGGTGGGCAAGTGGAGGTAAAGGAAGGACAGAGTACGGTTGGGCAAGAAAGCTGTTTTTCTTTCTGCCCAGACATTTTTACTCAAAAACATCCCTCAGGTGTAGAACTTATTATAGAGTGCAAAATTGCCTAATGTGCTTATTTCTATTGCTAATGCAGCAGACATGAAGGAAGACAGGGTATAGCTCTCCAAGGGAAAGTGTACAGTACAATAAGACCTGTAAGCACAATTTAAGTAATTAGATGGTGAGTCTGGAATTAAAGCCCCACGTGTGCACACAAAAGCACTCCCCCACACATACAAGCCTTGCAAATACACACTGCAGCTGAAAAGATAAAATAAGAACACATACACACACACACGCACAATCTGTGGTCATTTTTCCTGAACAATTCAAGTGACTATGATGAAAAACGGCAATCAAAAGCACATTTTAGTTATTCATTCTCTTCCCGCCTTCTCTCGCCCTTTTCTCTCCACTCCGTCTCACCCTTTGAACTCTTTGCCTCAAAGTCTTATTAACAGTGAATAATAATTTCAGTATAATTCTAACACTCGTGCTGCACTCGGCAGGTGGCTACTCATCCACTCGCAGTATGAGACCAAAGATGGTGGGGTGTAAATTTGGAAGAGGAGGCGGGAGACCAAGCGTGAGCAAGCGAGAGAGAGACAGTCAAACAAAGGAAGGAAGAGATGAGACAACAGTGGAAACAAAGTAGGAGAAGGAAATAGAGAAAAAGCGAAATGTGGGAGAAAGGAGGCTCAGTGAGTAATAACGGGGGAGTGGTGGCAGTCTGATGAAAGCAGGAATAGAGAAGAAGAGTCAGAAAGGCAAAGGCAGGGATGCAGAGAGAGGAAAACAGGTGGTATGGAGTAAAAAGGATAAAGAAGGGGGTGGCTGTGTGATTTATGCCTGGGGAACTCCGAGTCTGCTGGTGTGGCTGCCTGCTGACACCTTAACCTGAGAGGCAGAGGGGAGGGAGGGCTGGGTTTTTATCTTCCAGTACTGTGTGGTACCTGTGGGCTTTAGAGACAGGGGCGATTCAAGGTTCAAACTTTTAGGGGGGCTCAGCTCCCAATCATAATGTCATGCATGCAATGCCTTGTAAATAATATTAAGGGAATATGCTTTTCACATTTGCAAACCTCAATTCAATTGGATAAAAATTACACTGATACCTTCAAAGCAACTGAATTAGTTCCTAGACACTACCTATTGCAGTGTCTAAGAATAAGCCAGAGTGAGTAATCAGAATCTAAGCCACTCGTTTTAGGGTGAAGTCTTTAGTTATCAAACCCGAGGCAAAGGCTCAGGCGTTAAACAAGTTAAAGAACTATTTGTGGCAAAGTAGAGAAGATGAGAAACATGCACAACATTATTTCTTAATCACATAGAGTCAGTCTAACAAATCATCAAGCACTTAAAATAGCATTATTCAGTGCAGACACTGGAAAATCACCCTGCCACTGCATAGACCTGTACACGAAGCAAATTGGTAATAGAGTTGTTTAATATTAAAGTTTTTGAAGTCATACAGTACAAGCCCTGTCTTTATTATGCAGGCTTAGCACAGAGCATCATGTACCTCAATTTCACGAGTGTGGAACAGATTTGTAGTCCGTCACATCAATGCAGTGGCAGCCATCCTGTTCGAGCCATGTTTAAAGTGTTATAAATCCTATAAATTGTTGTCATTCATATCAATTTGCTCTGTTTAGAATGTCCACTGGCAATATTTAAGTGTGCTACTGGAAAACGTGCAAAGCATCCATGAAACACAATTACTTTGTGAAAAATTAACTTTTGTTTTTCCAATTAACTTACTAACTTCCCTTTTTGCTCTCTCCCTCCCTTCCTGTTCTTGGACAATCTCTCTGCCCACTCTTCATCCTCTTCACTGAACTAGAAACTAGAAAGTAACAAACATGATCGTCTTATAATAGTTATTATAAGAGCAGGTTGGGGATCCAACAGTTACAGCATTACTGCTTACGTATGTGAAATCATCATCAACGAATGTGCGCAAAACAGAAACTAGAGCTTTATAAGTTTTGGTGAATTTGACCACATGTTCACTCTTACCTGTCTTTTGTGTTTGCTCCCTCTTATTGCTGTCTTCATCCTGCTCCCTCCCTTTCTCTCCCTCTCTATCCTCCCCTCTCAGTCTTTGTCCCATCACCCAAAAGTTCAATGTTACAGTGAATAAAAGGCATGTACTGATCCATATCAGTGAATCTGACAGGAGCTTTTGACAATCAAAATTTAAGCATTTTCTGATTTCAGATGGATTTTTCACTTGTCATACAGGAAATTGCAGGCTTTAAACGAAGCATTTGACACATCGTTTATCAAGAAAGACTTTAAATTTATTTATTCTGCAGTGAAAGGATCCTATCATCCCCGCAGCAGTGCTGTTATTCAGTAATACAGTCAAATCAAACTCAACTCACACAGTGTCAGGTGTGCTGATTTGTCGCTGAGAAGTCTAAAGGATGTAGGCTTGCGAACCAACACTTTTTCTAATACATGTTTTCAAATTATTTTTCATTTACTCTTGGATTTTAATATCCACACAAACACATCTATCTACATGTTACGGTGACTTATCGTGAATGAAGAAAGAAGGGAAACAGTTATTCTGGCTCTTGTTAAAGTTATAAAGCAGACATTCTAATGTGGCATGACACAGAGAAGGGAAAAACAATGATACACACACACACACACACACACAGTGGTGGCACTCTATGGTGACTGAGAACTTGAAAGCTTTGATGTTAATGGGGAACATCCTTAATAAACTTAACCTGAATTCTAAGGCTGCTCCAGGGCACCAGATTTCGAAATGGCAGGTAGAATAAAGTCTAAAAAATAAGAAGTTATTATGAAAGTATCATCTGGAATTTTATTCTACTGAGATTAGAGTATCAACTAATATTTTTATTTTTCTCATACAACCTGTAATATTTGTTCATTCCAGCATGAAAGTTGAATGAAGATAACGTTTTCTTCATTTTTGTGACTAGTTGTCTTTTGCAATGTAAAAGTTTTTTTGTTTTTTGTTTTAGTGTGTGCTCAAATATGGGACTTTGGAGGAGTGCTGGACTTGTTTTTCATATGCTAACTAGCCTTTAATGAGATATATTTTTTAAAATCTTTCTGTCTCAAATTACAGGTCCTGATCCGTTTTGACGGTAAGGAAGGGCAGTGAAAATTTTAACCCAACAACCTTTTGAGATATCCATGTTCAAACATGGGCTTAGATTTCAATGTGTGAAAAAAATTGCCTAAAAGTGGGTTTACGGACCATTTTTCAAGAAAATTAACTTGAAAAGTATTTGATATAAGAAGCTAAAATATCACAGCAGTTATTATAGGTGTTAAAACTTTGAACCATAAAATCAGAATCAGAATACTTTATTAATCGCAGAAGAAATTATGGAAACTTTTATGCAAACGGCAGACGGGCCCAGATCTGAGATGGTATGGCCTATATATTCTTAAACATCTACTCAGATCTGGGGCTTACCAGCTGACAAATGAAGGAAGGTCCAAAGGTCTTCCACTTTAGATCCTCAGCTTCTGAATAAAAGAAAACGCAAGTTATTAGTATATCCAAAACATACGACAAAACTAATCACATACACCCTTTCTGTAGTTAACCCCACTGCAGAAACACACTGGTGATCTGCAGCTATGAAAAGGACTTCATTCATCCACTGGTGTAACAAAAATGAAAAAGTCACTCAAATAAACTGTATAAAACCAAAGTTAAACTAAATAAATAATCTATTAATGGTGGAAAGTGGTTGACCACAAACACCAACTGCTCTAAAATAAGCTACAGTTTAATATATTAAAAACAGCCTTTTACATAGAGCACATACATATGCCTCATACACTGTTTTCAAAGGGAGCTCAAAGACTCGACAGATTGCACAAAGTATAATAAAACATTCTGGGTCACCACAGAAACTCCAAGTTGGCTGTGCCTGAGACAGAAAGCTGATTACAATGCTAACTAGTGCCCAACCAGTTATTGAAATGGACACAGTTGTTTAAAGACATAACCCAGAAAGTAACATTAGCAGTAATAACGAGCAAAGCCAGCAACATCTAAAACAACATCAAAAAGGATTCAAAGCAGAAAGTGAAAGCAAAAAGGCAAAGCAGCAGCACTTCTGTACCGTAGCCCAGAGTAGCAGTAGCAGCTCAGCCGCTGTACGGCTATTAGCCACCCACCCACACCCAAAATCCCTGTGATGTACAGTAAAAAAAACATTAACCTTAAAGATGGTGACAAAAGAAATAAAATCAAGAATGCAACATGCTAAAGTTGCATCATGATCAAATGTTGTTGTTACGGCCCTAGCTGGGCCTCCTGAAACTGCCCTTGTGTGGGCGTGGTGTTTTTCTCCGCCTCCTCCTCTCTTGCCACTCCCACCTCCTCTGTTTCTCTCACTCTCCTCTCTCCCCAGGACACAGCTGCTCTTGGTTAGCCTCGTTTGCCACCTGAATCCAGTCAGCAATCACCTCTGAGGCTATTTAAGCTGCGGATGAGCTGTGAGCAGGGTGGCTTTCTCTGGTGTCTCTGCTTTGTGTTCTTGGTGTGTGGTTATCCTGCCTGAAGTGTGGAGTGGTGGAAGCAGTATAGCTGCTGTACGTGAGTAGTGTGGGCTTGTGGGCCTCGGCAGCAGTAAGCTAGCTGCTGCTAGTGACAGGGTGAGCTTGTGGGCCCCTGGAAGTGCCTCCTCGTGGTGTGGAGTTTTTGTTTGGTTGAGTGTTCTTTGTTGTTATAACCTTTTTTTCCTTCTTCCAAGTGTTATTGATAAAACGGCGTTGCCGGCTCTTTATGTTAAGCTTCTCAATAATAAAGACTATTTTATTTACTAAAAACACCTGTCTGTTTTCCTTTCATTCTGTTCTGGACCCATTTGTTACTGGTCCCCTCACTCGGACGCCTAGACCCCTTCGGGGGGACGTAACAATGTGGGGGCTCGTCCGGGATATGAATGGAAGGAACAGCAATTGAGTTTTAGTGAGTTGTTTGCCGGTGGCTTTTTTAGTTGTGTTGTATTGTATCTGCTGCGCTGTCTCTCCAGTTAGCAAAGGGGAGTGTCTAGCTGAGCGTAAGCTCCTCCTTCAGGCACTCATTTTTTATTTTGCCTTTTTTATTTTCGGAGTAATCCCGGGTGGGGATTAGTTCCCTGTCGGGGGTAGGCTTGTCGGTGCTTTGTGCACTTGATGCTTAGCCTTTAAAGTTGCCTCGAGCCTGGTACTCTCCAGAAGCTAACTAGGCTAAGTTCTTAGTAGGTAGGTCTGGGGAGAGGGTCGGTGGTATTTTTTTTAGTTTATTGGTTAACCTGTGGCCACACATATTTCCCACCTGTTTTTCATTTGTGTATTGGAGGTGGTACTCCGTTGTTGTTGTTGTTGTTAGCCTCAGGTAGTTTTTGTTTTGGATTTAATGGCTACCATTGATATTGCCGTGTTTAAGGAAAACCCTTCGCTTGTCCAGCTGGACACCTGTAGGAAGAGGGATTTGCATGAGGTGGCATCATTGTATAGCATTTCTGTCTCCACGGCTCTGCGTAAGGCTGAGCTGAAAGCTGCTCTTGTGTCTGGCTTGGTGGAGAAAGGGATAGTGGCCTTGCCAGTGTCTGCCAGTCCACTTGAGCATGGTGAAGCATCTCAGCCTGCTCCGCAGGTGCCAGCTCAAGCTGTGAGTCCATCGGTGTCTACACCTGTTGCTCAGGGGCTGCCTGAAGACCCACCCATGACATTGCCTCGCTTTGAACCTCTCTCCATTGAATCAAGTGTAGGCTCAAAGCAGGATGCTAACCTCCGTGTACGCCTGGCTCGTCTCCAGTTGGAAAAGGAGGACCGTGAGAGGGAGTTCCAGCTAAAGAAAGAGTTGGAGCTTAGGCGTTTAGACGCAGAGCTTGCTAGAGCCAGGGAGGTTGAATTGAAAAAGGTGGAGGCGGAGACAACTGTCAAGTTGCGACAGTTGGAACTCCAGCAGGCTTCCCTTCCTGCGACTGTCTCCAGTCGGCAGGCAGACGGATCATTTGATGTGGGGAAAAACATTTATCTGGTTCCGGTGTTCCGTGACACTGAGGTTGACAGCTACTTCGAGTCATTTGAACGAATAGCCACAGCCTTGCACTGGCCATGGGCGTCGTGGGCCATTTTGCTACGTTGCAAGCTGGTAGACAAGGCTCAGCAAGTTTGTTCCTCATTGTCAGCTGAGGACAGTCTGAATTATGACAAGCTGAAAAGTGCCATTCTTCTAGCTTATGAGCTAGTCCCAGAAGCTTATAGGCAGCGTTTCCGGGGATTAAAAAGGGGACAGGGTCAATCCTACCGAGATTTCGCGAGGAAGAAAAGTGTGCGCTTTGATCGGTGGTGTGTGTCCAGCAAAGCTACTGACCTGGCGTCGATGCGTGAATTAATGCTGGTGGAGGAATTTAAGAACTGCATCTCCGAGCAGATTGCAGTATACCTCAGTGAACAGAAGGTGTCCTCATTACAGCAGGCTGCAACACTGGCTGATGAGTTTGCCCTCATCCATAAAACCAGTGTCATTAAGCACGACCGGCGCGATGACCTAGTGAAGGTTAGTGATGTGCCAGCTACACAGTACCCAAGGAGCGAGGTACCTGTGTCCCATCCCAAGGTGAAAAGAAAGTGTTTTTTCTGTTTCAGGTCTGGTCATTTGATAGTAAATTGTGAGGCCTACAAACAGAAACAGTTGGTCTCGAGGGCTAGGAGTGTGCCAGCTAGGAAAGCTGATACAGGTGGGGTTTCAAGAGCCAAAACAAAGCCCTGTTTTTTCTGCCACAAACCTGGCCACCTGATTGCTCACTGTTTGAAAGCCATCTCAAAGCAAAAACGATCTGCTGTCAAAACAGTGAACCGTGGTTCGCAGACAGACAAAGTTGCCAGTCCTAGGCAACAATTGGAGCGTAATTGCTCAGTGGTGTCATTTGGTGAGTGTCAGAGGTCAACTAACTTTGGGATGCCATCTGTTGACAGTCTTTCGGGTCCAGATGACCCGCAGTGTGACACATTGTGTACGACACAAACATTCAATCCTGCACCCCTGGCTAACCAGCATGCCTATCGCCATGACCTAGCGAAGAAGCGTCAGAGAAGTGTTGCTGTAAGGCCTTCTAGCTGCCTGACAGGTTCTCCATATGTGATGGCTCAAAAAACATCTGGCTGTCACATGGGACACTATGTTGAGGGACTTGAGCCAACCCCGTGCAGTGTTTTCAACCCATCGAAAAGGTTTTGGCAGATCCGACAGGTTATGCCTAACGTTATCACGGTGCATGGTAAGGGATATGTTTAAAAGTTGGGTAGGACATTCTGTAACAAACCACTGGTTTGTATTTATGGGAGGGGGTGTTACGGCCCTAGCTGGGCCTCCTGAAACTGCCCTTGTGTGGGCGTGGTGTTTTTCTCCGCCTCCTCCTCTCTTGCCACTCCCACCTCCTCTGTTTCTCTCTCTCCTCTCTCCCCAGGACACAGCTGCTCTTGGTTAGCCTCGTTTGCCACCTGAATCCAGTCAGCAATCACCTCTGAGGCTATTTAAGCTGCGGATGAGCTGTGAGCAGGGTGGCTTTCTCTGGTGTCTCTGCTTTGTGTTCTTGGTGTGTGGTTATCCTGCCTGAAGTGTGGAGTGGTGGAAGCAGTATAGCTGCTGTACGTGAGTAGTGTGGGCTTGTGGGCCTTGGCAGCAGTAAGCTAGCTGCTGCTAGTGACAGGGCGAGCTTGTGGGCCCCTGGAAGTGCCTCCTCGTGGTGTGGAGTTTTTGTTTGGTTGAGTGTTCTTTGTTGTTGTAACCTTTGTTTTCCTTTTTCCAAGGGTTATTGGTAGAACGGCATTGCCGGCTCTTTATGTTAAGGTTATTTATAATAAAGACTATTTTATTTACTAAAAACACCTGTCTGTTTTCCTTTCATTCTGTTCTGGACCCATTTGTTACTGGTCCCCTCACTCGCACGCCTAGACCCCTTCGGGGGGACGTAACAGTTGTCATCTGATTCTTTTAAAAAACAGTCAATATGAGGCTTCTCCAGCTACAACCTATAATCAAAACACCTGGTTACTACTGAGTGAAATAATTTAACTTTCAGCACAAAAGAATAAATCACATATCAGCACTCTGCGGAGGTAAGGCTTCAGAGAAAGTAATGATCCACAGGCAATTTCTACAAAGGAACGAGAAGCATCAATCAGCAATGACGTAACCAATTCAGACCGAGGCAGTAACAGGATAAGCGAGACTCCTGTGACAGCTATGGAAGTCAGGTGACCAGAGACCTGGATGGGTACAGCAACCGGAGCGCATAAGAGAGATACTCAGAAGCAACTATTTATACTGTGATCACATAATGCAACTGCCCACTGAACAAGCAATTAACAATGAACACTGAACAAATTATTCTGCTAAAGCAGCGGTCCCCAACCTTTTTTGCACTCCGGACCGGTTTAATGCGAGACAATATTTTCACGGACCAGCCTTTAAGATGTTGCAGATAAATACAACAAAATAAAATGATATGACCTAGACAAAAACTGTGGTATTTTGTAAATATAATAATAAAAGCAAATTCGCTGTGAAACTTCATTATCAGCGTCCTCCTGAAATGTGCCAACAACATTGAGAGTAACATCCTCCTCTCTGCCCCTTAATGCTCTCTAGTTGCTATGGTAACGTGTAAATATTTCTTTCAAAATAAGACACACAAATACAACCCGGGAAAAGACCCAGGGAAAGTGAGTTAACAATAAAAAAACACTGAAAACCATGAATTTCGCACTCGAGCCTCAACTCCCGTGGCCCAGTTACAAACAACTGGGGGTTGGGGACCGCTGTCCTAACGTACTAACTAGGTGTGGCTTTACCTTTGTTTTAATGTAAACTTCAGCAGGAAATTTTAGTATTCATGAGTTACATCATGTGGATATTTTTTTTGGGCAACAGCCATCGTAGTCTTTCCCACCAATCTAGTCGTTACACAAAACTAAGCTAAGTGGGAACAACACTTTCAGACTAGAGAGGGCATGCACTAGCTGTACTGCTGGAGTAAGTGTAAGGTTTTTAGCAGGACTGAGATAACACATCAGTATGTATGTCAGTGTGTATTCCTTGATTGCTTAGCAATTGTTCGGTTTCTGGCAGCTGCTAGGTGAAATAAGTGAAATTAACCATAAAGAGGGTACTACATAAATCTCCTTGTGATTGCTTTGGTCGCCAGCAGATTGCTACCATTGGCTGTAGCCATTGTAGCATAGAAGTTGCTAATTTGTCTGCAAACACTAACATGCTAACAAGTTCTAACACATGCTAACATGTCTCCATCCAAACCACAGGTGACCACAGCAATCTGCTGGCATGAAAAGCAAATGCAAGGTTTTCTCCAACTGGTTGGGGAATAAATATTTTTCCCTAGCAACTCGCTAGCTGCCAGATGTTGAGATTGGGGCTTTATTAACTTGACCCTTCAGTGCCACACATTCAAAATGGCAGACAAGATAAAGTCAGGTTGTTAGGTGGATTGCAAAATTGCAACAATAAACTGTACCTCTATTGCTCATTAACATTATTAAGAGACAATGATAGAGTGTAACATAAACATGAAAAACACAATCTCCATTTACATACATTGACTGTTAAATTACAGATATTACTGACGTATTAGAAGCCTTGTTTCCTCTTGGTCTTTTATAAATCCAAACTTGCGTCATATAAATCATGCAGTTCAGACAACTTTTCCTTACTTTGTTTTCTGTGCCTTGTGCCGGCTTTCATTCGTCATGGTGTGCAGCAGTGCACATGTGAGCTCTCAAGCTGCTGCTGTGCTGTGCTTGAGCTTTGCTCGGTGCATCTTTGCGTGGTGCAAGCCTTTGGAAATAATGGGTTTCCGAGCACAGCGGTACCATTGTTGCATCTTGTTTATCAGACCCTTTAAGCTAGCTATTTCGTGATTTATTGTCTGTAGATTTATTTTTCATGTTTTTTTTTTCTTATTTAGCAGAGACTTCAAAGTATTATCTTCTTCTGTAACCAAAATTTTAACTTGTTTTTGACAGAAAATATGGGTTACTGAGCGATATCCCTTGTGAGACTTAAAACAATGTTTTTGGTGGTTTTTTTGGAGGGGGGTGGGGGTAGAAATAATATGAGATGATATGTTGTGCATATCACATACCCAAATAACTCCTTTTATACTGGCGAATATCCCAGATTAGTGCTGCTGCAATATTGCCTGTAATGAATGGATAGAGGTCTGTTTATGTTGTTAAAATAAAAACTACAAAAAAAAAAGCCCTGATGATTCATTGTTAACAGATGAAAGAAGATATCCATTATTGTTCCAAAAACTGTGCTTGCTGTTTATTTGCTATTGAATGAATGCTATGCATCAAACTAAATTGTCTTGCTTTGCTGGATGGAAATGCAAACACATGGTCACACTGAGATGGCAGTGATACTCCATGCAGAGAGGTGACACATAAACACACGCAAACAGCGATACAGTATGCACACAAAGACGTACAGGGGTGAATAGACATGCTGTGCAGTATCTAATTTCACAGTTCCCTGCAAGTTTTTATTGACTAACTCAGTCTAATGGCCTCACACTGATCACAGCTGATTTGATTTTATGCTATAGAAACATGCTCGACGAGCACAATGTGTGTTTACTAAGGGACGGCTGTGAGCTGCTGTTTTACACACTTCTCTTACCTGCTGAGCATTTATGTTGTGTGTATGTTTTGGTCAGCATACTAGTCGTTTTTCTGTTCATGTGATTGTGCTCTTCTGTCATCCTACATTACCCATAATTACTCACAAGAAGTAGGCAGCCCATATCCTCTGGGAAAGACGTGCACACAGACAAAATAACAAAGAGTTTATGAACATGCAGACAGTGTATCCTCTTAATTAGCCTCTTCAGCTGCTTCCCGTGCACCATACGAAAACACAAGTTGCTATAGCTGAAGGCCTTCCTGCTGCAAGTGTTACTGATCGGGATGCATATCTCATGTTCGTCGTCAACAAAATTACATATGAAGTGGCATGCTGACGTTTAAGGATGTTAGCATGCTCAGCAGATGCTTTGCGGGGGAAGAATTTTAGATCACGTTTTGCATTAATTTGATCCCAACCCCATTTCTAAGCTGTCTACACAGTAGCATACACAATTAATGAGCTGTAGTTCAGAGACAGAAAGACAAAAGGAAACACAAGTGATCTGTGTTGGACTCAAGTGATGGATTGTTGCCTTTCAAGCACACAATGGGTCTCGGTTATGAGGCTCTGAGGTTCCATGCTGACTTGGGCAGAATTATTGGGCACAGAGTTGGAAAATCGTTTTTATTTATTATTTGGTATGTTGGGCATGCTCCACTATACCAGAATATATCGTGATATATAACATTAGCTAGCACATACACATCCCCTTGTTGCTTTTTTTTTTCTTGTTTCAAGGATAAATCCTTCGCATTTTCTATCCGCAAAGTGAAAAAGAAAATAACCCACATGTGGTTGTCTCTCACTCAAATAATCACATACTCAGCTCTCATGTTCTTGAAAGTGGACAGAATGACCTTCTCTGCCTGCTGGCATTTTCTGTGCGTTTTTAAGCTCCTGACATGCTGTGACTTTGTTAATTCCTGGCTACCGGATAAAGTCACCAGCCTAATTTTGCCAGAAGGATATTGGTTGATCCTTTAAACTTTTTTTTTTTTCACATGTGAGGATTTTATTTTTCTACTCTGTTAAAGCATTTTCAGAGCTAAAATGTACCTCTTCATGATGATTTCTGTGATTGAAAACATTTAATTCCCTGTTTACTTGACAGCTCCAACCACAGCTGTTCTCTTAAAACTATACTTTTTTAGCATGTAGGTTAAAATTGCAAGATGACACATCATATCTCACAGTTTCAGGTGATTCAGGATTTTTTTTTTAAATAATTTTATGCTAAATGAATAATGTTATAATATGTATAGTCACCGGCATCTTGTTAGATACTAACCTGTTCAACTGCTTGCTAATCCAAATATTTAATCAATCAATCATATGGCAGCAACTTAATGTCTTTGTACTTGTAGACATAGTGAAGATGATATGCTAAAGTTCAAACTGAGCATCAGGATGGGTAAGAAAGATGATTTAAATGACTTTGAAAGTGGTCTGTATATTTCAGAAACTGTTAATTTATTGGAATTTTAGGGTTTACAGAGAATGGTCCAAAAATGAGAAAATATCCAATGAGTGTCAGCTCTTTGAATGAAAATGCCTTTTTAATGCCAGAGGCCCCAAAAGGTTGATGCTAGAGGAGATACCTGTTCAACTGTTCATTAATATTTAAGCTATAGACATGGCCAAGACAATCTTCAAACTGAGCATGTTTCAAGCTGACAGGAAGGCAAAAGTAATATTAATAACTGGGTGTTGCTCCCAAGGTATTAAGAAGAGTATCCGCGAATGCCTAACACATCAGACTTTGAAGCAGATGGGCTATATCAGCAGAAGACCACACCAGGTGCCACTCCTAGGAAGCTAAGAAGAGGAAACAGAGGTAACCTCAAATAGATAAAAGAAAACTGGAAAAAGGGTGTTCGGCCTGATGAGTCTCAATCAGAATTTGACATAACCAACATAAACAGCATCCTGTCTTGTATTAACAGTTTGGGCTTGTGGTTGTGGTGTAATGGTGTAATGTGGTGTTGTGGTGTGGGAGATATTTTCTTTCCTTGGTACCAAGTGAACGTCATTTAAACGCCACAGCCTAACCGAGTAATTGCCAGACCTCAAGTGACATGATGTTTTATTGCATGTCACAAATTTCAAATCATCTGAAACTGGTTTCTTGAAGATGACAATGAGTTCACTGCACTCATGTGTCCTCCACAGTCACCAGATGTCAGTCCAATAGAGCACCTTTGGCATGTGGTGGAACGAGGGAATCTCATCATGGATGTGCAACAACTGCAAAAAGCTATGCTGTCAATATGGACCAAAATCACCATTTGGTTGAATCAGTGCCACAAAGAATTAAACGGAGTTCTTCAGGCAAAAGAGAGTTCTACAAGTTACCAGAAGGATGTACATAATAAAGTATACAGTGAGTTTAATTCGCAGGCTTTTTGAGTCCTTTATGGGATTTTTTTAAAGCCTTCAAACACTGCTTTGAAAAATATTACTATAGCAACAGTCAAAGCTTCAAGGCTTAAAAGCATTCACATCAGTCCCACTTTTTTTTCTTCCAAGAAAAAAAAAATCATGTTTTTTTTTAAACATGTCACTTATGTGTAAACCTAATTTAGCAGTGCATTTACCGCAGCCCACGTCCAGGTGAGGTTTGCTGTCGTTGCAGAGCACTTACATGCGACACCTACTGCTATTTTCCATCATCCTCAAATCTTTTATTTCTCTCGGAGTCTGTTGGAAACAACCCCCCCCCTTACTATCCTCTGTAAATGTTCGGAGAAGATTGCTGTGCAACTAGCAAAATGCCACAAAGTCATATCTCTGGCACCTGTTCATTTAGCCTGCAGTATTTAGGCACACAATTTCACAGAGGCATCCAAAAGGATTTTTATCGCATGTGTGCGGCAAGTTTAAAAACCATTAAAGTTAAGATCCATTAGTCCATGCAGCAGCTGATAAGTGGGACAGCTTGGCATCATGCAAATGTGGCATGGAGTTTGTGCCAGTTTAGAAAACTTTAAATCAGGACAGGTCACTGACCGTAAACAAATATTCAGTTCCTGAGTGCTGCATCACAGAAGAGCTTATTTTGAAATCATTTAATATTCAGTGAAAGTGGGTAAACAGGCTTTTCACAAACTTTTTTTTTTCTTTTTAAATTTCAGATAAATGATAGTCCACGTCTGATGGCTGCAGCTCTTTTCGACCGATCAAATTTCCACAGAGGGTGCCCACCATTTTGTCATCTTTTGATGTGAGGTTCAAAGGGTTGCAAAGCTGACAGCGGTTGTCTTCAGATACATCACCCGCAATAAAGTATGAGCTGAAAGCGAGGCAGACCTCTTGACACTCTGTTTCTCTATTACACAAGACCAAATAGGCATTTCTGAGCGAGAGGCGCTGCAGCCAGCCGGCAGAGGAGTTTTCAGGGCCAGTTGGAGGGGAAGTGTGGATTGTTTCAGGCTGGAAAATACAATGCTGTTTGGCAGCTCAAGGTCCCAAAACACACACGGACCAACAAATATACACATAATGTTGAAGGGAGATGGCAGAAGATGGATGGTCAGGTCAGGGTGATATGACTGCAGAGGGGTGAAGGAAGATAAGCAAGAGACAGACGAGCCTCCCCTCTACCAGCAAATTGATGAGAAAGGGTCTTGGGGAGGGGAAAGGCTAAAACAGGTGGAGCAAGAAAAAGAAAGAACGCCGCAGAGATAAATCAGTCATTAATGGATACCTGGGAAAGGTAGGAAGGAAAGGTGGGACGCTTGGAAAGAATCTCATCGAGAGAAACAGAGGTTGCTTTATTAGCTAATTTGTTTGCTAGCTTGAGTGTAGCTTTGTTCAGTGTTTCAAATTAGAACTTGTAAGAATGCTTGCGATACTAATTAAAGTTCTTCTGCTTTTAATTCCATCACTGAAACTGAGTTCTAATCATTCCAATTGCTTCTGCTTTTCTGCACTCTGCAGCATCGCATCATGTTCATTTGCAGCTTCGGAACTTGTCCTTATCGTATCATGTGCAACACGGTATAACTAATTAGAAAAAACCCCAATGTAAACAAATTTCATTCATTTGTTGGTTTTGTCTGCTTGATGCACACTAACGATCTTTTCATCAATGGTATTTATTTTTATTCAGCTATGACTCTGGGCTTACCCCTACATAACAGATGAAAGCAGAAATGTGCATTTTGAAGACAGTCACCTGAAAAACGAAGTGCATCCCATTATTTAGTAGGTGGTAGAACCACCATTAACATAGAACAGAATTTGTTTTTTGTATGACTTTATCAGTCTGATGCATTGGGTCAAAATTTGTCCGAAACATTCTTCTTTACAGCATTGCTTCAATTTACAGATGATTGCAACCAATTGTTTATGCACAGCTCCCTTAAATGTCCTGCCACAGCATTTTAGTTAGGTTGAGGTCTGGACTTTGACTGGGCAATTGCAAAACCTTCACGCTTCCTGTTTAGCCGTTCTGTAGTAGTCATAGTTGTATAGCAGATGCTCTAGATGTGCTGCTGTGTTTGTCCTGTTGCAGGAGCCACTTTTGACCAAGCTTTAGCTGGTGGACAGGCAACCTCACATACAGAGGAGTTTATGTTCGACTCAGCTACTGTGGCTGTAAAACCAGCCCAAATCATTACCCCTCCAACACCGTACTTGACAGTCCATATAAAGTGTTTGGGCTGACACGCTATATTTGGTTTTTACCAAATGTGGCACTATTCATACTGTCTGACATCTTTTCTCCAAAGGACATTGGTCCAAAGGTTTTGTGGTTTATTCAGATGCAACTTTACAAACCTAAGTCATGGTGCCATGTTCAAGCTTTCCCCTGGCAACTCTCCCAAATAAGCCATCCTTTAGACGTTTTGTGACTGCACTGTCATAAAAATGTAACAGTTAATATGCTAGCTGGGACTACTTGGAGAGTCTGAAATGTAGCTCTTGGGTTTTTGAGCACTGAGCACTGCACAGGGAATTTGCTGGGATGTCCACTCTTGGAAAGATTGTATCATTGTGTTAACGGACACCTTAATGCTCTAGATCATCAAACTATCAAAATTTCGTTTTTTATACATAAGTCATTTGATTAGCAACACTACCTATCCTCCTAATTATTATGGAAGCAGTAAGGACTCAGTTTTTCACAGGACTGCACAGAGTCCAGTGAAAACTTTTTTTCAAATTACTGTATATGCCTAGTAATGGATACAAGTTCTTTTGTGGTAGTTGTGTAGTGTTGAATGGCTTTTACTCCCCCCCAGCCCGCTCCTGCAGACTGCTGAAAACATTTGCAGAGGCAGCAGCTTTTTCCCCAACATGTTGCTTATTGCACCACAGCAGTCACTACAACAACTGAAGGGTTTTGTACTGTATATATTTCGCCGGCACTCATCATTTCAGGGGCATGTTTTTATCTGATTGTCAAATCATCAGAATTCCATTTCTAATAGTTTCCTGTTGGTAAAGACGGACTTGGGTCTGACACAGGTGCTGACATTAGTTAGGCTGTTGTCACTGTGCAGGAAAGCTAACCCAGCATTTTTTTTTCAAGCGAGTTGCTTATGGAAGTTAAATTTCAAAGTCAGCAGAAGAGTAAATCTGTAGAAAATAGTCTGTTGGCTGTAAACACCCAATACAGATCAAAAATGGGGTCTATGTTGAAAGCAAAGAAAGTAGATTTCCAGGGTTTAACTTTAAATTACAGAGTTTTCAAACTCTTTAAATTTTCAATAGTGTTTTAAAAGAGTTATATCAATATATGCAAACAAAACTATTAACAAGTCCCATGCCTTAATTTTGTATGCCACAGATTTAACAAAGTACTGGAAACATTCCTCAGAGATTTAGTCCATCCTGACATGATAGCATCACAAACCAAATTGCTGCAGATATGTCAGCTGAAGATTCATGATGCGAATCTTCCGTTATCCCACATCCCAATGAGAGTTATATTGGATTGAGATCTGGTGAATGTGGAGGCTGTTTGAGTGCAGTGAACTAATTTTAATGACAAAGAAACCAGTCTGATGATTTGAGCTTTGTGGTATGGCGTTTTATCCCCCTAGAAGCTGCAATCAGATGAGTACACGATATCATAAAGGGATGGACGTGGTCAGCAACAGTAAACAAGATAGGATGTAGCATTTAAAAATGCTCAGTTGGTACTTATTTGCCAACAAAATATCCCTATACTATTGTTTGTGGCAAATTCTGTCTTAGGAAAAATCAGGACTCATTTGGATGATCGATTTTACAATTTTTTGTCACATTTTGGTGAACTGGACAGAAGTGGCACAGAGATTGGTCGTCTGCTCCTGTAGCACATCTGCTTCAAGGTTCAAGGTTGTGGATTTAGAGATGCTTTTCTGTGTAACTTGATTATAAAAAGTGGTTTTTGGGCCAATGCTGTGTTACTATCAACTTGATGCAGACAACTGCCTCTCACAGGATAGTTTCTCTGCATCTGACCATTCTCTGTTAAGTTGAGGGGTAGCTGTGTAGGTGCAGGTGCTGAAATAGACCAGCCTGTATGCCACGAATATGCTTAATGATGCTGTCATCGACTCTTAAAACCACTGAGTTGCTACCATGTGATTGGCTGATCAGACAGTTGCATTAATGAGATGGACAGATCAACAATCAGTTGCTCAGGTGCAAAGAAAAGAAACAAAAACAAAATTGAAGAAACAAAGATTTCACATAAATAAATCTTCTGAATGCAAAGCGAAACATTACCAACTGTAAAGAATCAGATGATAATGAGAGTACCCTCTTTTTTCACATCTTTGGCATGTGTAAATGAACTAAGAGGTTTGTTAACAACTTGATAACATGTAATGTGTACCTCTCTGTCATGGCTGCCGGGGTGAGCCGTGTGGTGTTGGAGGAAAAGGACCCAAAATGCAGGCAAAAGACTGATGTTTTGAGTGAGCATTTATTTACAAAGTGGCAGAGTGACAAAAACAGGTAATTAGACACGAGAAACAACTGAAGAAGCCTAAATTGGGAAAACTAAAAAGCAAACCTGAAATCGTAACAAATCGGAGTGAAGGGCAGAGAGACGCAGACCAAAGAACAAAACACCATGAAACGCAGACGAGCCGACAAAGAGCAAAGACCGACACCCACTATATATACACACAGACAAGGTAATCAGGTAATGACACAGGAGGAAAGCACAGCTGATCCTAATTCACAAGACGTTCAGGAAGACACAAGCTGACACAGTGATAACAGACACAGACCTTCAAAGTAAAACAGGAAATTCACAAACACAAACTCAGGGACACAAACAAAGCACCAGAGGAACGACACAGGAAATAAACCTAGAACTGGAAACCCTGACAATGAAACCTACAAACTAATAAAGATAACCATGAGGAAATTAAACATCAGATCAGCTAATAATAATAAACATAATGCCAAACACAAAACGCTGGGTCGACGACCCAGCACCATGACACTCTCTGCTTTCGTTTGTCTTAAAATGATGCATTTTCCAAGTTTAACCATTTGATATCTCCTACTGTTAATAAAAATGTGTTTGCAAAGCTTTGCATTCTGTGCTTTACATTTTACACACTGCCAGAGCCTTTTTGGATTTGCAGTAACATGTGTATCACCCATGTCAACACAATGTTTGTGAATGTAAAATACTTTAGGAAAGGTTTTAGTATGTCGCTTGCAGCCAGTAGCTGAAGTTTTGAAATGTGCAAAACTACTGGTTTTTGACACCTGAAAGCTAAAACAGTAGGTAGCAAACTAATTCATTGATGTCATTTTGAGTTTTCACCATTTAACTGTGAAGTTATTACATTATTGATTACCAAAGTATTTAACCACTGGCAGTCTCCTAGCACCCAGATGTTATTAAATTTTCAGGCTAAATTATGCCAGCAGTTGTGATTTGTTTTGAACATGGAATTTTTCAGCTTTTAAGGTAAATAATTGTTTTAACCTTTTGGTAATAAATGTTCCTGTTTGACCGCTGCCACCTTACTGCCCGCTGAGGAGCGTGCCTCGACTCAGAAACTATCCATGATGAGACTGTACTGCATCACCCTGCTTCTCTTAAAAACTCTGCCTGCTTTTTATTGCTTTCATCTGACTTAACTTTTTTTTCTATGTTACAGGAAAGTTAATTTCGAGCTGCTTTGGTTTGTGAAACCTCTTTACACCACACAGAAAAGAAAATAACAATGTTTTCTTGTAACTCGGGGGTGGGCTTCTCCCTAAGTTTCCTCTTCATAGGGCCTCAGATGGCACACTAAATGGAGCCTCAAAGAGTGGACGCCAACACAGGATAGGAAATAATAATAGCAAAACAAACCACAATGCTTAAGGCATGGCTCGCGAATCAAACTAATTAGCAGCCAAGCGCCTGGGATCTTTAGTTAGTCATCTGAGAAGCCCATTAAAGACCACCTTCTCTGCGCTCTCTTCTCTTGAGTTCTCGCTCACACAGTAAATTCAGAGCACACTGCTTTCAGCATTATAGTCTCCAGCCTTAACGCCTTTAACCTAATTTCTAGTTTCCCTGTTCTTCCAGAGAAACTAGAAATTAGTCACTGTGTTTGAGTCTCTGGGTTCAGTTTATGTCACTGGGATATTGGATCACCACTGTTCTGTGTAACCCTGGCTATTAAAAGCAATGTGTTCTTTAGTACCATCACTGATCTGGAAATCTAGCACTATAATCACAGAACAGTGCAGCAGAGTAAGGGCCTTCATTGACTTAATCTCCACTGCAATGTTTCTTGGACTCTGAGGCACATTGCCCTTCCTTAAACTGCCATTATGGCATGTCTTTGTCTGTGTGTATATACATACATCCACACAGAATTGGTGCAGAATTGATTTTAAATTTGTATTTAATTACTTTTAAAGCCTCACATGGCCTCACTTCTACCTACATTATAGATTTTGTCAGACCTTTTGAACTGAGCGACTTCCTGTACTCCTCAGTTCAGACCTTCCTAACGGTTCCCATAGCCCACCTCATTACACCTCATTATAAAAATGCATCTTCTGTTAGAGCCTTAAAGCTTTACCAGAAGAATTTTAGCTTTTCTCAACGTTTTTATTTTGTTCTGTAAAGTACTGTGTAGCTGCTTTGGAAACTGGTTTACAAATAAAGATTTATTTTTATTACTATTATCACTATTGTGTGTCTTATTATTCTTCTAATATGTTTTATTCCCTTGCCCTTTCAATAGTTTCCTGTTTGGTTGATATTTTTCTGTCTTGGTTTTGCTTCCTATCTTGTTCTTGTTTCCAGCTTTGTGATTCAGTTTTGTGACCAGTTCCCTCTATTAGTTCGTTTTAGTCATTGTCTTAGAATTTATATAGTCTGTATGAAATAACATGGTAAGAATGCACAGAGTGGATTATCTGAGATGCTATTGTGATGGTCACCCTTTGCTCACAGCAGACCCAAGTAAACAGATCCACATATTACCACATTCTACATAATAAGTCCAGCTGCATAATATTTTTTTTTATTTTTATTTGTTTTTTTCTGCCAGCCACAACCTTTTAGGAAAACAAAAATTGAACGAACATGAAAAATGCCAAAATCTGAATTTCCTCTAATGTCCACTTGAGGCTAGCTCCAAAAGTGACTGAATTCCTGACCCCTATGTTAATATACCTAACTTCCATGGTGCCTGGGGCACTTCAGCTATCTAAACAAGAAGAAAAACAGTCTTTTTTCCTATTCATCTGTTAAGGTTCGGCCACTTTAATAAATGTGGCAACAGCTGTTGCTAGAGCTGGAGTTATGACAAAGTTTGTGCTTTTGGACCCTTTTTAAAAAAAATAATTATCTAATATAATATATGCTCTTCTGTTACTTGTTACTTGCTAGCATTTTCTTATTCTGTTACATAGCACTAATTAGCAGTTATGGAGATGGTTTACTAGCCAAGGTTGGTAAAATTAGTTAACTCCACCCACTTTAAAATATGACCACTTCTGGCTCCAAAAAACCCAACTATACGAATGTTGGTGTTTCATAATGCGGAGTCCAGAATAAAAAGGTGACGTCATAATAATTACATCCATCTTTTTCTACATAGTCTGTGGTCTAAGATGAAATCAAAAGAGTGTTTTTAGTCTCCTTTTATCCATCTTGTTTCATCTTTTGTTGGTTTAACGTTTGTTGGAGCTCATTTGGACTTCACCAGCCTAACCCTGCAGTGCCTTCTGTTATTCATCACTTTATTTAACTTACCCTTTGTTTGCTTTTCTTGTCTCTTTCAATTGTTGTGTCTGCATTTGGGTCATGGTTTTAAATTATATATTAACAGATATTTATAGGGCTAGCCACTGGATAAAGAAATGATTTGGTTAGATTGACAGATGGAGATGGATGGATGTTAATATCAATGACAGACAAAGGACAAAGTTAGAAAAAGGCACTTCTCATAGAAGCACCTGTGTCTTTTTAAGAAGTGGCGTCTAAAGCACAACATATAGTTTATATATTCAGTAGGTACATCGTGTCCTCGGGTTTACTACTATCTGTACTATCTTGGAACATGAGTGGAAGCCTGAGCAGCTCTTGTTGTCAGTCGGTGAGGACCCTAATTGGGACATAATGAAGGAATGTTTGTATTCCAAGAAAATGCCAAGCTACAAATTTCACTGTTACTCAGAGACACATACAAAGCCTGTGCTTGTCCTAGAGCAACACTAGCCAAAATCAATACAACAAAGGTCATTGCTATTCCAATCATAGCCAAGCCTATTCTCTCTTTTTACTGTACGTGCTCTGTACCGACAAAATACACATAACATAAACTTCTCTCTCTCTGTGGAATCATATGACTGAAAAGAGGGCGCAGATGGGTTGCGGCTAATGTCATGCACATGTTTACTTATCTTATTTTGATCCATTAAAAGATACAGTAAAAAGTGAGAGGAGTATAATGGTTTGGTGTTTATTAGGTGGCTTCCTGCCAGCCTGAAAGATCCCTTCTGAGAGTGAGTGCTACTAAATTGAGACCCAGAATTCAAAGGATCTCCATCTAGATAAAGACTCAGCCTGATTCGCACAGTCACAGACGAGCTGCAGTCATTGTGCTGCTGTCACTCAAGTCCAAACTTAAGCCAACTTTTCTCTGCAGTCAGTGTCGGCCATCTTTCCAGTGATGGAGGAGGTGAGAACATCTGCTCTGTTAATGCGAGGGGCCCGGGCTTTCTCTCTTTCACTCTGAACTTGTGATTCCTGAGGACACAGCATGAATGTCAGGCTTCAGTTCCAAATCTAACACGCTGCAGTGAGCCAGTGAGATCGCTAGGTGTCCACCATCTGTGTGTGTGACCTGCCAAGTGCCATGTCATCATCATCACCATCACTCAAACTTGCATCAGCCTCTGTGTGAATCTGTTTGTGTATGTGTGTGTGTTCCTGATAACAGGGGCATAAGTTTCCTGTGCCTTGTTTATGTTGATGGCAGGATTTGAGGTCATTTGTGCAAGTCTTTTAATTCTAGTTAGGCAACGTCCTCTTCTATAGGATACATTCTAACAATTTAGGAGCAGTGGCAAAGTTGAATAGACTCTTTTTGTGAGCTCAAGGGTGCTAGCAGGATTCACTTATACCTAAAGACACAATCCCACCAGGGAAAAAAGTGGTTTGAGACTGCATCATGACCAAAATTATTGTGACTGTGGTCAATTAGCTTCCAATCTCTCACCAATGACATAGATCTTTTGGAGACAAAGGCCAGGTCTGCAACCTCTCGCTGTCAGTTGCCATTTTCAAATTGACTTTTTTGCATCGTGACAGCATTGCAAATCTGTTGCTGCCAACATTCATAGAAATTCATATTAAGCACTTACAGTCAGAATCCAGGCAGAAACTCATAGATTTAAAACAGAATTTTCAGAAATTCTTCCATAAATGGTGACATAGTTGCCACAGGATGGTAACTCTAACCTCAAACTGACACAGGTGCTCTGCAACCTTGCTTTAATATAGGATTGCAACAACAATCTAACCAGTTTGCAACCAGTTGAGTCAAGTGTTGTGAAGACACAGACATTGGTGCAGTCTGACTCATATTGAAGGCGACATGTTAGCAGTCTGTCTGTGTTTTAAAATTAGATGGCAATTATTAGCAAACTTTTGTAAGTTTGTCTGACGGTGATTGCAGTCAGCCCAAAATGGACTGCAACTGATTGGAGACAGGTTGCCTCCCACCAGGCAACCTGAGCAATCACCTTGTGATTGAAGGAGATCATTGCAGCTACTGGCAATCTGTCACAATAAATAATATTCAATTCAATCATTGGGCAACCACTGATTTTTGCCAGTCGCAACAAGGTTGCCATTCTATTTTTACTCTATTGGCACTGAGCAGTAATGAGCACTGCAATTTCTGTCCTTTGACCCTATTGTCGTTTTTACTTTTTCTTTTTTTTTCTTTTTTTTCTGCTATTTTAGGAACCAATCAGATAGGAATGGGTTTAGTTAAAGGTAGCAGATATTTCTGCATAAGACTTCCTGTTCTTTCCATCAGTTTCGTGTGAATAAGAAGCTAAGTCATAATTTTTTGGCATCATTTTGGTTAATCCAGTCCCACTCCACATGCACTCCCCACCTGTGTGGACATGATTTGTAAGTGGAACTCAGACTACATGTATATATATAATACAAAATGCAATCAGAATTGCTTAAAAATCATATCTTTCGCATGCACATACTCTATATTCATGTGGATTTACATGGTTATTGTAAGGCTGGTAAAAGACTTGTCATCTTATCCGGATGCTTTGTGCTGTATTATATACATCCAGTTGCTGAAGACCATTTTAAATTCATTCACTGTACTGCACACGCTTGCTAGACAGGGCTGATATCTGTGAACGTGTTTGTGTGTACAAATTAATCCTTACATGCATACTTGCACGATGCATGCTTTGTGAGCGAAGGCATATCACCTGCTTGTCTGTGAGTGTGTGAGGAGGCCTGTGTTTGTGTGTGCATGACACCTGACCACCATTCATCGCTCCATCTGTTGTGGAGGCTTTCACAGGCTCGGTCTTCTGTCAGATGGCGGATCTGATGCAGGGCTCATATCCTGCAGTCTCACAGCTCCAGCATGCTCATGAGTGGAGCCAGCGAGAAGTTGTGGCAACTTTTCCTCTTCTGTAGCAACTTTTTTTTCAAAAGAACAGTAGAGGTACAAAGGGCAAAGGGCATATCTGTTCCACAGTGATTTTTCTATTTTTGGAATAAAATCAAATATCACTTTGCAACACATCCTTTAAAATTGCACATGCACAATCGAAATCTTTCAAATCTTGTATGGCATTGCTTATTTCTCTTCCTGGCTGGAGGCACACTGACTTGTTTCTGCCGGTTTAAAACAGCAAATGTCAAAGCTTTAATGAACTGTGTGTAGGTGGAATCAATAGTGTGTTATATCAATAGCCAATTAGTGCTGCAAACAGTTCTTTATATGAAAATATCACCAACATGAAATTATGGAGTGAGACTCAATTCAAAATGCATCATCCTTGGTTTTATAGAGACCCAAGTAAAAATGTCAGCATCAGTTTTCGGAGAGTGGAAAATCATCACCATAACCAAGTAGATATTTTGACTTTCAGTAGAAGTAATTGTTATATTAAAAGCAATTTTTGAATTATCTTGACATTTCTAGCTACACAGATGTCAGACAGAGTGTGTTTTTATGTGTGCAATGATGATTTCGACAGATTTTGCAAGGCACTGATAAATAATGACGTCCCCCAAGGATGGCTAAGAGGTGAGGTTGATAGAAGAGAGTCGCTGAGTTGCCAGTAGAAAGCAGGCAGGCATTTGTCGTGCTGTGGCGAGAATCTGGCAGGTTGGAAGAGGCGGGGAGCTGGCTGGCACACAGAGATTCTAGTGCACAGGGAGAGAGCTGAGTTACAGCTAGGAAGAGCTGACACAAGAGTGAAAACACTAGATGTTGGTAGTATGTTGCCTTCATAAGGTGGGTGTAATACGCTGGGTATCCCTGCAGTGTAACTGTTGTCCAGGTTTGACCAGTAGTTCTGCCCCTCAATGTCAAAAATAAACACAAGCAGGCAAAAGTGCACAAAGTGTAACCAAAGAAATATCAGGGTAACTCGTTGAAGATGCTAAAAATTTACCTTTTATGATATCTTTTTGTTTTGAAGGTATATATTCTAACCTAAATCATTATCCGTCCCCCAATTATGGTCACCTAGTCTTAGTTACTAATCCTAATAAAGTTGTTTTGTTGTCTAAATGGTTCCACGTAGTTATAGTGACTTACGTTTTATTCACACAGGCCTAGAAACTGATTGGCAATCCCCTGGCAACTTCCAATTGCTACGGAAAAATGTGTATTTCCCCCCCACCAGTTGGCAAGTAGTGCTGTCGCTAGCATTTGATCGCTAGCAGATCATTCATTTGTAGTTTGCATGGAAGATAACGATTTGTCTGTAAACAATCTTCACTTACTCTCTGAGCTTTAGTGAAACTCGAATGGAACGAAGAATGGTCGCCTTCAACTTAAAAGTTGTCTCTCAGCAATGCAGGCTTCACTTCACAGTTTCACTACCAGTTGGTGATTAGCTTGTCAGTGTCTGTCAGCATCTTCCATGCAAACAACGGTGAACCGCAGCAAAAGCAAATCACACGAATGTTTTTGGTGCTGCCACCTATACCTTTTTGTAACCAATTTCACGCTAGTGCCTGTCAGCAATCTCTCACAAACCCGTCACCAAATACACTTTTCTCTAGCAATGAGTGGATTCCAGTGGGGTCTCTAGACTGGAGGTCATTTGATTGTGTTGCTGGCCACTAAGTCTACCTTCTTGGCTTTTGTAGGCTGCTCTTTCGCAAGAGAACTTAAAAGGGTTTCTTTCTGTGTTTGAAAACTGTGCTGAGATGCCTGCCCTCGCAGTAAAATGTAACATGCTTCCAAGATGTTATTGTTAAATCAGAGGGTTCCTTTTCCCGTCTGGATGCTAATTATGGTCTTTTTTCGCATGTTTCGAACTGAGTTTTGTGGATGCTCTTCAGCAGTACGAGGCCTTGTGTTTCCTTTCGCAATTGCTATTGACATTTTTACATGCTATTACTGAATTTCAAGTTACAGTGGCGCACAGCCTGCCAGCCGGCATAGGCAGTATTCAAAATTCATCCTCGAACAACTCGATCACCTCAATCTATGGAGTCCCCAGTGATGAGGGACCTGGCCTTCTGGCTGTGTTATTCTATTATAGTGCAGCTCATGAAAAAAACAGCTTCCTCTTTGCTCATCCCCAAAATAAGATTTCAATTGATTAAATGCCACCGGTGGAAGAGAGCATCATCAGATTTGACCAAAGTCGCTCAGCATGTTGCTACTGCTCCAAACGGGTGGAGTTCCTAAGAAAGTCTAAGAGTGGGAAGATAAATGTATAGTGGAGGGGAGGGAGTGAGGAGAAGGATGGATGCGTAGTGGAATGGAGAAAGATGGAAAGGAGGAGGCAGGGGAGAATGGAGGGGAAAGAGGAAAGCATCAGCGTGATGGATTGTGGGAAGGATGGGGTAGAGGTGGAGGGGGTTTAGAAAGGAAAAGACTGAGAGATTTCTGCTCCATCTGCGGCATAATCATCCGATGTGTCTCCGTCTGGGTTGGCAAAGACATAATTAAGAAAACCCGAGGTCGTCTGGGTTCACGGAGCTGTCGAGGCTCAGCCACGCTCCCTTCCCTCCTGCCACTCAATTTGTATAATTTACCTCTGTTCTGAGTCTGTTTTGAAAAGAGGCCGTTTGACCCCTCATGTGGTGGAGTCAAAAAGTTGCGTCTAAATGAAATAGATGGCCGAGGGACTCTCTGTGTGCGCTGCCAGTCGATAGCCTGGCAGGGAGACGCTGATGGTGATTCCAGGAGAAGGCTTCACTTCGGAGGAGTTGTTTAGGTATGCAGGCAGAGTAAGGGAGGCGCACAGAGGGAGCGAGAAACAAGAGGTGGTGATGGGAGGAAAATGAAAAGCTGAAATGTGCCCTTCCCCCAGGTGATTTGCGCAAGTGACCTTAGATTGAAGGGATGCTCAGCGGCATGCCTCTTCCTTAAACTCAAGCCAAAAAAAGGGCATGCGTTGTGTTTATGTTTTATATGCTGTCATGACGAGGCTGCGCTGGAGGGATGGCAGAAGAGAGGGGGGTTTGGGGGGGTTGAATGTATGGTGCGGCTGAGGAGTGATTACCGGGCGCAGAGCTGAGGGATGAGAGCCAAACGGGTATTTTATTTTGTCAATTGGAGTGTGCAAATGGAAATGTCAGAGCGGCCGGAAAACTAATGAATCTGATAGGAGAGATGCCACCTCTCTCGCCGAATGCCTGATCAATTGCCATTGTCTTCTGTGGGTGCTGATCTTTTTTCTTTGGTTGTTGTTGTTTTTTTTGTGTGTTGTTATTTTTTGATTGTTTTCTCTTCCCGGCATGGCTCTCTGTGGTTAAGAGTTTGATGGTGAACTTTGAGTCAAGGAAATAAAGGAATCGATCCAAGGCAGGAATCAATGTTTTCATCTGTTACTTACAAGTCTGGGTCTGTGTGAAAAGTGATTTTTGAATTAAAGTTCCCTAACTCAGTTAGCAAAGTAAAGGTAAACAAAAGAGGGCGTGTCTCCCCCTCAATAGTCGTCTTTAAAAGCACCTACTCAGTCTTACTTATTCCCACATTTGCATTTAATGACAGAATCACGCTGATATTGAAATTCCCTAATGGCAACAACAGAAAACAACTTGTCTCACTTCAATTAAGCAAGTAACTTCCGTAACCTTGGAGCATTTTCGTGCGTTATTGAGACAAAGACAGATGTGCGTTAGTTTAAATTTAGACTGACAATGATCCACCGTGTCAGGGCTTTGTGCTTGTTCAGTCACATTTTCTGGTTACATCACGTAACCAGAAAATGTGACTGAACAAGCACAAAGAGAGGCTGCGAGCGCCGCATTGGATGAAAAGCAGAAAAAATAACTGCATTTGCACTATTCTATTTTGACAAGCAGGCTAATTTCTGCCCAGGGTCATCAATATTTCTGACACTTCAGTGGTGGCATAAATATAGAATGAATGTCCCTTTGTTGTGCTCAGGGAGGTGTGTGTCTCCGAGCGTCAACAAAAATCACTTGGATCTGTTTGTTAGCTTGTTCAGTCAGTTGACGAGACTGTCGCCGGTCCCTCCGGAGTCTGTCTCTTTTCAATATCATGCATCATAAACAATATCCAATTTGGACTATTGAACTATGAAAATACACTGCACAAGCAAGAGGAGGAGGATGACAAGAAATGCAACCAGCTGTATGAGTGATGAGCATAAGCACTGGTTTGGGGTGAAACAATTTATGTTGGGGTGTGATTTTTCTTCTCATGAGAGGGGAAAAACATAGATGTTTCAATCTGAAGAAAACAAATAAGTAGCAGGGGCAGACCAAACAGTAATTCAGGCCAGGACTCCATCGCTATTGAAGAACAGCAGACTGCTGATTTTGTAGCTTAAACTATTTGTTTATTATGGCTAACAATATATACAATTTTTATTATATAGATAAAAATTCACTTCAAGAGAAGACATGAAATGCTTTATCCATCACAAATATTAACAAATTACTGAATTACAACAAACAAAAATATAAAACAACACAGTCATGTAAAAAGGACAGTTTTTACCACGTGCTGATAATCAGATTCACTTGGTAAGCTACTCATCAATAGGTATAAGCATCTCTGTAGAAAAGCAGAATTATTGTTGGTTCACTGGTCCACAGCATACAGGGGTGTGTGAACACAATGATAAAGTCTTACCAGGAGGGGACATCCCAACCAAATTCCCAATTCTCCACAAGATCAGAGCATGCAATGCTCAGATAAATTTTGAAAAATTCCAAGACCATCTCAGACTCTGGCCTCAACATGTTAAATTTCCTGACGGAACAGAAAAAGACCAGTCTTACCAACTGTTAATTGTGGTGGAGGAGCGCTGATGATTTGAGCTTGTTTTGTAGCCAAGGGACCTCTAATCTCTGAACTCCTCTGTATACCAAAGTATTCTCGTGTCAAATGTGAGGCCATCTGTCTGAGAGTTGAAAAATAACAGAATGAAGGTATTGCAATGACTCATAAACCCAACTGACATTCTTTTGCATAACCCTGCAAACCTCAATGAACAATGTTGTAAAGAAGAGTGAGCCAAAATTCCTCCACAATATAAGAAAATACAGTGTGAGCTGAATAGATCTATATATGATACAAAAAGGATGGTAAGATGTTGTGTATGTGTCCACAGAAAAAAATAATCAGTTGCATGTTCAGTAAGTGTCGCACGAAGTTGTCAGGATCCATGAATTATCTATAGACATTCACCACAGCGATGATCATTTGAATGACCTTTGCATTAGCTGCATCAGAGTAATCTAAGCAGTGTGTTGATTCAAAGGGGATTCAAACAGCAATGATGATTTCCCTCTGCAAGTAATACGTGCACATTCCAACAGCCAACACCTTTAATATTCAAAAACATTCACAAAAACGTTCAATTGCAGTAATGTGACCAGGATTACACCACTTTTCAATCACAACTAGTGCAATCCCTCCACCTTTCGTCTCAAATTAAAGTCACTGTCTGCCTGAAAAGTCCTCAAGCCAGGTACAGTCACAATCATCCAGGAAGTGTGTGTGTGTGTGTGTGTGTGTCAACATGTCACTCTAACGCTCCTCAAAGCACATCAGACTCAGCTCATGATGCTCCCTCTGAGTCTTAATCAACTCACCGAGCTTGTCTATATTATTGTCCAAACACCTCTCGTTCTCTATGATAATCACTGGAAGAGCACCGGCACTGCAACCGACCAATCAGCTGGCAAAGATTCTCCATTGCCAAGAGTGTATTGTGAAGAAAAAAAACTGGCTTCTCAAAATTGTCTCTACAAGACTCACAAAACAAAAAACCATCAATTTCACCATCACAGAAATGAGAAAGAAAAATCTGCTTTATCCTATCATTGGAAAACAAGAAGCACTCTCAGCGCACAAAAACATCCGCCAAGGCAGCTCACTCTCTGAGCAGTATGTACTCTTAAGGGAACTGTATTCTTCTACACTACTGTTTGTAGTGCAGAAGAAATAAGTGGAGAGTGGAGGTTTTTGTTATTTGCCTGTAACCCATTTTAACATGCTTGACATAATTTTTAGTGTAATTATTCTCGTATTTTTTAATTTATGTTGATTTTGTTTATTTGTAATAAATATCCAGTGAAAAGGTTTTTGATCACAATTTTACTTTGGTTAAAAAATATTATTAATTCAGGAGCATTGTACATGTACAAGTTATTGTGCATTTAAACAGTATTTATATAAATAATTTCAGTCTATAGTGTTTAGATACAGAATAGCAAATAGACGAACGCTAACAAAAATATAACCCTCTTGTTATAGGTAATAACAGACAACAGAACTGCAATATCTATAAAAATAACAGCAATGGCATTCATTTTTGTGTTATTTTATGTTTTCATTTTTTGGTAAAATCACGTGTGCTTAAAAATTGTATTGTAAAGATGTAGAAAGAGCCTGTAACCATACGTGAAGTAACATTTGTGTTATTATGTGTCAAATTCACATATTAGTACTATTTATTCCTTTTTTGAGGTGTTCATTTGGTTCATTCTTCAGAATGTCCTTTCCTTGGAACTTAAATGTTTTTGGAAGAAAAGCAGGTAGATGTTGCATGGCTTGCCAAGAGAGGCTGCGTGACTCTTTAGTGTGCACAGCTGAATGCTGTGGACAATGCAGTGTGACCCTTCCCTCCCACAAGTCTATGACAAAAGCAAGAAAGTCCATCTTGTGGCACAGATTCTCAGAGGTCTGTCAGTTCATTTAGTGCTTGTTATTGTATTATCGCTGTTTAAGTTGACTGTTCATGACAGGCCAAAGTGACCCTCAGGCCACCAGGGAACATCCCCATCAGTGTTTCACAATAAAACGGTATCCATTGATTTGGCAGCCAACCTGAATCCCACGCTAATGTGGCTTTGGTCGAGTTATATAAGACTATCTGTCTCCTCACTGCTGTGGGCTTAAAACCTCTGTGTTCTAAGAGCGGTCCCATTTCTTTGATTGAATCCCCCTCATTACCTTGGCTTCCCTTTGATTCTGATGAGGCTCAATAACCCTTCTCACATTTTCTCACCTTGCTAATCCTGTGCCAGGGTTGCAAACGATGGCACTTGCTCAATCTTTACACCCCTTGTTTGATGCCAGCGGGGAGGACTCAGCAACAAGGCCCTACCGGCATAAAAGAAAAGCCAGCAGAGACAGAAATAGTTGTTTCTTAGAATCGAGATCCAGAAAAAAGAAAGCCTTTCCCACTAATGGCCTGCAGGACGAAGAGAGAGAGAAGCCAGGCCCTCGTTATCACCCATGTTCTTTTGGATGCACTTCAGAGGACCGAGGAAAGCTTTCTCTTTTGACAGAATTGAGACAGAGTTTACAAATGGCAGAAATCTCTACAGCTCGTCGCACAGAGAGCACATAAATAAAGGGCTTTTAGTCACATTCATTCATTTTTTAGAGCTTTTCTTGACACATTTTTTTTTCTTTAGCAATCGCAACAAATTCAGCAGCGAGCCCCCTCGCCAAACTATGCAAGTGCTCTTCATTCCCTAGTGAGAGGCAAATGTTTTAACGTGCCCTCCAGAGAGAACAATTTGTTATTGGGACAATAATAAATGTGATGGTTTTCCACAGTCTGCTGCTAATTCCGCCATTAACATAATACAATTTAATAGGTCACTCGGTTTCTTTTATTTCATAGATGAACAGCTTTCAGTCAGTAGAGACATCATTCGCTTTGCGTACATTATGGAGGAGAGCAGATTGCCAGACTGTTAACTACCTCCGCTCCCTTCATTTCAATTGCAAATAATCTGGATGGGAAATTTATGTGCAACACAATTATCATCAATATGAAACGGTCACTCGGTTTTGCCATGATACAATCTAAAGTAGTGGATTTGTCTTATCTGTAGATGAGAGGGAACACATTGGAGAGAAGAGAACAGCATAAATATCAACAGCGAGCAAGGACAGAGCGAGTAAAGGAGAATTTATCAAAAAGATAATGAAGATCAAACAGGCGGCCTTGGTTATTGTTGTTCTAGTTTCCAGGGAAGCGTGTAATGAACTGAAGGAATATGGTTATTTTGTATAACCTTACTGCGAGCCACATGCAGCCGCACAGCGTACGGAATCACACTGAGCTGCCATCCACACACCCCGGTGGGCCGGGAGAGTGATTGATGGCGGACTGCAGCCATTTTTGTGTTCATTTTGGGAGTTAGTTTAAAAAACAAAAAAAACCAAAAAATGGTGTAAACACTCCTGACAGACAGCAGGGAGCAGGGATGCTTGATTAGCATTAAAACTCCAGCAAGGAACAAAACAGATGAGTATCTTGTGTAGAAATATGCTTGTTGTGCAGTCGGGTATAATTTGAGGCGCACGTGGTTGAGAAGCACCGCACAGCACTTCAGCTGCAGGTGTTCTGCGGCTCAATGGTTCTCATGAGCCTCGACCCCCATCTAATAAAATCCACCCAACACTACCGTCATTACATCAAAGAATAAGGCCACCAGTTATGATGGAAGACACACACACACACACACAGAATCACTTTATTTAGGCCATAGGCCCATACAGCATAAAATTTATTTGGAGCTTAGCAAAGCCCTGTGGTGCAATAGTTTAATCAATTTTCGATTACAGACAGCAAGATTAAAGACATATAAGGGATATAAGTAATACTAGTATGATTACACGGTCAGAGTAAGGTGTTTCCCCCTTATGGGTGGTTTGTAATATAGTAATTAATCTAACTTTTTTTAAAGCCCAATTTGGAGTATTTTATTTGCAGTTTTTGGAGATTAAGAAAATACACCCATTCTAACTAGCTCGATTCGATTACAACACCTGGTATGTTCACATTTATGATCAAGTTAGCTGGATCAGAAGCTCTAGAACCACTTTCTGTATGAATTTGATAATATGTGGGAAAGAGGCTGGAAGCTTAATGTTTTCTGTTCGTGGTCCACTTGTAGTCTGAGTGCTGTCGACCAGTCAGGCAGGTGTTTCCATGCAGGTAAACTGTCTGTTTGGAAAGCAAAAAAGAGGTTTGGCATGTGCAGAAAAGCTGATAACCCTTGGCTATTGTCTGATAATGATTTTGTTTTTACTAGCTTAACTGAAATTTATTTGCCAGTTTTACTGATCAGTAAATACAAATATGAATTTTTATTTTTGTTTTTATTTAACCTTTATTTAACCCAAAAAATAAGACTCTTGAGATTAAAAATCTATTTTACAAGAGTGTTCTGGCCAAGAAAGACAGCGGTATAATCATGAGTTGCATAAATTAGACACACAGACACACACACGCACACTAAAATCGATACACCAGTTAAGTACAGACAATAATAATAAAATAAAACACAGAAACAACCACAATTTCTCAAGTTCAGTGTCAATAAAGAATGAATACCTCAATAAGAGTAATTAATGCCAGAAACACAGGTGATAATATTCAAGAAAAACATCTGTAAATGCATCCAGGTCTTTTAAAGCTGCCTTAAATTCATTAAATGAAAGCAGTTATTATGTTTGAATTAATGGCCTTTTAAGAATATAGCAGTGTTTTGGGTCTACGGCATGACAAAGCAGACCGCCCAATCCAAGCATACAATGTACAGTGCTTCGTAATACACAAACTGTATGTCTGTGTTTTTGTTTCTTTGACTGTCAGCTCCTCCTACACTATCAGGAGTTGAACAACCAACCTTGTCACACGGGGACATCTTTTACCCCTGAAGGTTCTTATCTATATCTGATGTTATGATGTCATCTTGATGCCTAGCAGCCACCTAGTAATCTTTTATTTCACAACAATAACATCTAATTTATACCCACAATACTTCAGTTTTGCATGACATATTATGACACTATCAGGTTGCCTGGTAACCACCTAGCAACAGGCTAAAATTACCAGGTTTTTGCTCTTGTGCACCTAACACACTTTATGCAGGGATCCTATCATTTTAATTTCACAAAATAACATATCCCATATGCACAAAATTGTATTTATACAAGATATATTATAACATGATCATGTTGCCTAGTTGCATGAAGGCATGTTGCCTAAGTCAACATGTCATCAAGCATTGCATCATTTTAATTAGTCAGCCACCAACCAAAACATGTCAGATAATACTATAGCGTGGGCATGTGCTAGTGGCCAATTATCTACCTTAACTTCATTTCAAAATAAGAGCTGTTATAGAACCCATGTAACATCAAACCTTGGGCTGTGCCAATAAGAACTAAATTACGTGTCTGAGTCATTACAGCCCAGCACAGTAGATTCAAAATGTTTTTTTAATCTCAACTTGCCTCTTATTTTTGTATTTGTCGCTGTCAGCCGGTGTTGACACTTCACACAAGTCAGCAGAAGCACAACATCACAAAGCCAGCAATCTAAAAACAAAACTGTGCTTTTATGCTGCTATTGTGTCTATGCATCACCGATGCTTGCTCCCCCCGTTAAGCATTTTGTCACTATTGTACTGCTTTTCCCCAGCTTTTCATTAGGTGTTATGTTGCTGTCTGGATCCAAGGAGCTGATACTGTTTGCCATTAAAATGAATGTTTTCGATGTTTTGGGCCATTATCCTTACTGTATTCATGAAAGAAAGCTCACCACACATATTGTAAGTCAAATCTTTTTTCATTTCAAGAAATAGTCTGATCTACTCTTGACCTCCTTGGTCCTCCTATCTGACCTCTGACCACACTCACAATTCATAATAATGCATAAAAAGAATAGTATTTACTGATGAGATTAATAGCAGGTTGGGTAGTATCAGTAATTATTAGTAGTCCAGTCCTTTTAAAATTATAATAGTGCAGGATTCAAGGATTACTTCTTTCCTTCACATTCTTGTACAATATAATACAGTGGGCAGCAAAAGATTTATTTCCATTATTATACTATACATTCCTTCTGATTCATATAAACAGCTGAGGTTGTGTTGGTCCAGTCCAATTACACACCGCTTGTTAAGGGAAAAACCCTGCAGACACTACTGAAAGGAGGTGTGAAACTTTATGATGCATTTAGCGCTTATTACTCATTTTAACAGGCTGAATTGTGACAGGGTTTGGTTACTAGATGTGAGCGCAGCTGCTGCTGCTCCGCCTGGCTGTGATGGCTGAGGCTGTGGCTGAATATATGGTTATTGTTACAAATTTGGCGGGTGCTGCACTTCAATTTCTGCTGAGTCCTGTATATTTCTGTTTGAACCTGCACAGTCCTTCACTGGCAGACCTGTCGCCAGCAGACCACAGGAGCTCAGAAAAACACCAACGCTGACACAGAAAAGGATGCTTTATCCAAAGCACAGCTGTGGCTTTATTCACAGAAAAATTGTTGTGTTTTTTAATTTATTTATCTTATTCTTATTATTTTTTAAAAATGAACGGATATATGACACACACAAAAGCTGAACCAATGAGATTTTATAACTCCCCATTATTTCCACCTCTCGGACGCTTTCCATGGTTAAGTGAAAAACGGTGACAGTCATCCCACATGCTTTATCTGTTTGGTGGATGCATATTAGCAGAGAGTGAACTGGTATTTATCCTGAAAAAATAAAAAAGCTTTTTTGGGTATTCATTATTATTGAGCCACAAAAGTAATAGAAACTGATCTACTCAACCTCAAAACACTGTTGTAACCAGTCATTATCCAACTCGTCTTCAAACCTACCAGTGGGGAACAAAATCTGCAGCAGACCTGTCTGCAGATGGAAGCCTTACATTAATAGGCTTGCAGAACAAACATTGCTTTTTTACGAGGTCTGTAACTGTAGCTGGCTTTCCCACCATTTCACGACTTCACCCTGATGTTCAGTAATGATTAATGTGGTCTAACTGGAATATCGATGCGTCTGCAGCACTAATCTAATGGGAGCGGTGGTGCATCTGTGCCACGAGGCTGACCGTGCTTGTTTAAAACCAGAAGAAAAGTGCCCCTGCATCTCCTGACATGTTTGCTTGTTAGGTACTTTGGGCCTCCCGTTTTTTTCTTTCCTCCCCTAATTCGCAATACATCATTAATGTGAGCAAATGCTTGCAAGTAACTCATTAGCCCCTGTATCGATCTGACAGGCACAGGTTCTGTGTCCACTTCATGGAGGAAACAGTGAGACAAAGAGAGGCAGCGATCAATCAGAAGCCCAGGAAACTAATCAACTGTTTGAAAATGGGTCATCCAATTAGTTAGAAAGCTCTCTGTGGAGTCGTGTCATTCCTACATTCAGCTCAGGCTGATTCTTAACAGTGGCCCCAGGAAGACTTATGGTTGTGTATTTATCAATATGACAGTTCACTTATGTTAAGAAACCTCCAATTTGCATGGCCTTGTGAATTCTTTCCTGTGAGTCAGGAAACATCTCAAATGAATGTAATTAATAATTACTGTGTTGTTGGGTCTGCGTTTCTTAGTTTTCATGCAAGTGTATATGTGTGCAAACAACCAGAGGATTAAAAAAAGCACAACATTTGTTCGGTGTGACACGCTGTGAGTGATGGACAGTTATGGAAACATCGACAGGAAGAGGCCAGGCAGAGCCGAAATGCACTCACACAAATAGCTTTTGACTGCTCACCCGTCGACGAGTCGTACCAAATCTGCTTTGACACTGTGCGTCTACTTTTCAGGAAATACACAGCGGTGCATGATCAGAAGGGCGATGCACTGGACAAATCTAGGCTCACTGAAGACACGCGTGTAAAACCCATCAAAAAGCCTGCGAAGTGTTAAACAATTCACGCTGCTTAAAAAAAAAAAAAAAAAAAAAAAGATTCATTAACAAAAACCTCCCTCCGCTCATGATATAGAAGCACTTTACCTGCCTCCAAAGGCAAATCCCTTTTTATTCAGACTTACAAGCAATCAGTGCGTTGTTATTACAGTCCATAGGTCATCTGGTTGTTTCTCCAATGGCTGCCTATAAAGGCCTCTTAAAAGCAAGCAGTGGCATTAAATATAGTGTTAGCAGCAGGATTGTAAATGCATGTTGACATTTCACTTTTCATTGGAACGTGGTTGCCCGTAGCTACACCGACTGACCTATGTGGAAGTTTGTAACTTTAATAAGCTGATAATTCAAACGTATAAAAATGCCTGTAGCGCCGTGAACATTGTTTGCTTTCTGCAGCCTTTTGCTGTGTTATAGTTTTTTTCTTTAATCTTATCTCAGAAAGCAAGGGAATTCAATATTTAATTGTAGCTTTCAATATAGAAAAAAAGCATTTATTCAGGCTGTTGTATGAATAAAACTGTTATGAATACAACCTATTTGGAGAATTATGGACTAAAAAGTGTTTAAATAGCACCTTCCTACATTCTCTAAGAGTCATTTTGCTGATGCTTCTATATGTACACTGTTGTAGTAGTAAGTGAGTATCAACAGGCTAACACTATAAAATGTAATCTGATAACATATAAGGAAAATTACCTTCTAGCCACTGACTTAAAAGTAGAATAAATAAATACACTATTGAACTTGTACCTCCCTTCGGTGGTTTGCTGCATCAAATCTCAGACAGGCCAACAATGATCCTTACAAAATTAAAATGAATATGTAACCAGTAGGAACACCCATCCATAAGCCTTCACAGAGAATGCTTTAATATCTGCCATGGTGCAGATGGCTTTCTTTGAATAGAACAAGGTGGGTTTTAATATTTGAAATATTTGAAGATTCAGCGAGAAACATAATTTTTTCGTCCTCACTGCGGATTAAATGGTGACAGCTCACTAGTTCTTTTCATGTGGGATTTAAGTTAAATCCACAGTTTTTTTTTTCTAATATGGCTTCCTTTGAATGTACAAATTCAGACAAAAGGAAAGAAGAAGGGGGGAGCTATCTCCCAAACTGTCAGCGGCTAGCGGAGGGGGATAAAACAAAGAGATCGTGGAAATGCATGAAATTGGGAGCGACAGCAGGAGAGATGAGTTTCCCGGTTACATTCAGTGTATTCACTCAACTACGACATATGTAATCACATCAGGAGGTGTAAAAACTATAATACATTTTTTTAAAGACAATAAGGCTAATGTCTCTGGGCTACTTTAATCTTAAAGAACATGTTTGGTCAGTGAACTTATTTAGTATTGCCTCTGACTGTCAGGACTGAACTGCAGCACTTCAGGTATGAGTGACTGGATGATTCAGAGCTTAACTGTTTGTGCCTATAAGTGTTTTTGTTTTCTTCTGGAGTCCCTCTGTGTCAGCGAGTGACCTTGAATTGCATTTTTTATCTATGTAAGAATATAAGCATGTGGCATTGAGCTCTGCCAACCTTCATTTGTGCATCTGTGTTTGCAAAGAGGCAGACCTAGTCTGACCTGAGCGATACCTGAGGAGCACAGCATGTCATATTTTAACTCCCTTTGTCTTTGACAGATGGCTCAGCTCTAAAAGCCTCTGTCCGTGGTGCTGAAGGCTGGCCTGATGTATGAGTGTTAGGCCCTGTTTGATAAATCCACCATGTCACTCTGCCTCTGACAGCCATTCATCATGCTTGGCTTTCTCATGTGAAATGTTCTATGTGCTGGATAATTCAGTAAGACAAATAAAATGTGAAGCTTCGACTCGGCTCCGTGCCACTCCACATGACTTTTCGGTATACTGTACTTTATCTCGGTGTCGTAGGGACGCTGTGTCCCCGTCTGAGCACGAGCAGCAGCAGCTGTAGCTGCAACACAGTGACTATATTCAGACCAGCTGAAGGACGAACATGTTCTTAATGAGGCGACTAATGAGTTCTGCTCTTTTGTTGCTGTTTTTTTTCCTTCTTTTTCTTCCCAGGGTCAGGACGACCACTCAACCATTCAGCTGAAGTCCCTTGACTCATCCCCTGTGGTCTGATTTAAAAGACTTTTTTTCTTCTGTACCATTTTCTCATTATCAATACTCTGTTTTACATTCTTGCAGTTGAAATGTCATATAAAAGTCAAGGCACATTTCACTGTATGCCATTACAAGATGATAACATGAGTATATTTATTAAAGGGGATTTACTATGCTTTTTGTTATTGTTTGTCATCTTTCTACTTTTGTACAATCATGGGTGTGATTTTTAAACAAGACCAAAGTTTAAAACAAAGAGGTTAATGTATGTCCAGGTAATTAGAACCCAGCCGATTTAGGATTTTTAAAACTGAGTGAGTAAATATTCAGATATTCTGATACATATAAACAAAGGCAAATCAAGTAAGACTTAAAACAACAGTAAGGTTAAAAAGCAAAAATGTAAATGTGAGAATTTCATGATGCATGACTTATAACAATAAAATATAAGCAAAATGGCTTCCAGTATCAATACTGATATTTGGGGATTTAAAAATCTGATATATCAGCCAATATTTAGTATCTTTTAGACACATGAAACATAAAAAGATTTCCCTAACATTTGTTATGTGTAGTTATGTGTGAGTCAGCACTAAGATATTATGATAATGATTTTAAATATAAACTCGTTTTATTGTCAAACAAGTAGTAGATTAGTCAGACTCTGCTTGGATCAGCTGCTTGTTGTGTTCGTGGTGTTCAAAGCACATTCAAACACAGTTGCCAAGAGCAAAGTTGTGGCATGACCTGTGGTGGACCAAAACTGTGCAACATCGATAGCTGTAACGTGTTTGAAGGGTGTTTCTCCCAGACTTCATCTATTTTTGTTTAATGTTTATGGTCCAATTAAAAATGTCGATACCAATAAATCGGAAATAGTTAATATGGGCCGATAACATCGTCCTGGCAATAAATCACAGCCAAAAGTTCAGCCATCAGACTGCTTTTACACTCGGACAATATTTTCTGCCTTTGCCTCTGTATGATCTCACTGACAGAGGATATCCTGAATATGGTTTATCAGGGGCAGCCAATAAGAGGAAAGTTGGCTTTAAGGGAGAGGAAGGGCTCTATAAGGGCTTGTTTCAGGCAGCAGTTTGCACCAAGGCCCAGTGTATAAATTAGGGGTTACTTATACACAAATAATGGTTATTTGGGACCGTGACTCATGCAAAGTTATTCAAGTAGAGCCCAAAAAAAGAGATGAAAATGAGCATAACAGGTCCCTTTTGCTGTTGTTATAAATATGAGAATAAAATGAGAGAAAGTAGGCAATTGTTTGTAAAAGAAACAATGACATTTATTTTTTTTCTTAGCGCTTTTCTTAATTAGTCTGTTGTGCCCATTGATCACATATAATACAGGTAATATAAAAATGGCTTTTTAACTTGACACCCAAAGCAACAACAAAATGTTTTCTTAAAATATGTATGCTAAAAATACTGAGAAAGTATTTCCACTAAAAGTACTGGAGAATAGCTTGTGACTGCAATGATGACATGACTGTGTTTTGCTGTGGCTGATGAATTTCTTCAGTTTCCTCTCCGTTTACCTCACGTAGCTCTTGTTGTAGGCACTTACCAGGGCATTAACAAACCACCTCTTGAGGAGATAAAACATCACTCGCTTTAGTTTTAAACAACTCGATATATTTGTTTGAGTCCAGTGTTTTTGCCAGTCACCATTGCAATGAGAACTACAAAGCATAAACAGCCATTTGGCAAATATCCTCTCTAGATACCCATTTTGTCGCTGAATTTCATTAAGCTTAATGTGATGTTGTAATCAAAAGTAGTCTGCTCCTTGCCTTCATTTAAAACCCATTTAAATTGTTCACATACAGAGGATTTGTCATTACATCAACATAATAGAATATATAACAATATTTCCATGAAAAATCAAGAATCCGTTTTTAAATAGAAAAAGGGGGGGTATATTTCATCAAAAGGCTTACACCATAGTCACTGTTATTTGTCTACTCTAATAAATCTCCCTTCCCATAATAGACAGGTGTTATTACTGTATCTCTAACTCGTCTATGGATGTTTGACAAAGCACAGACGGTATTGCTTGGGACCACACGGACAGTTCCACAACTCTGAACACATTTAACAGTCAATTACAAGAGAGCTGACCTTCAACACGTCCACTTCCTTTTCTCTGCCTGCATTTCTGTATGAATGGTACTGTAATCGAATTTTTTTGCAGTAAATACCCCTTCCTGTTGATGTTAGCTTGGTTTGATGGTTACAAAGCCACCACTTCAACTAGGGTTGAAACTGGGATAGCATGTAGTCAATTTAAACCGTTCCATCCCCTTCCAGTAATAGTTCTCCCAGTGTATCTGAGCTGGGAACGGGCAATGGGTATGCCTTTGAAAACAGTATATCATCGTTCACCCCTGCCCAGTGGCCTTGTCCATTTGCTGTAGGTGTGTGGTGCTCTACAAAGCTGTGGTTCTTAAAAGGCATTGTCAGATACATTTATGACTGTGGCTTTCACTTCCACTCCACTTGGCAGTCCCTTACCCGTAACCCACAGCTTTGTAAAGAAAGATGAGTGCATACCGGGAGCTTCCACTGGTATCAGCGAAGCTTTAGAGTCCCATTTCCTTATATCCCCATAAAGGTGGTGGTTCCTCAGAGACACATAAATAAACAGGCAGGCCACTGAAATCACAGCCAGGAGCACACCAAAGACAGTGATTACTGCTGCATCCCATTTTTCTGTGTCCTTGGCTGCCAACTCTAATCCCTTAGTGGTGACAGTGACACATTTGGTGTCATGGTTGTAGTGGATGTTGCGGATATCCACACAGACTTTGTAGTGAGTGGCGGGGCTGAGATGGGTAAGGTTATACACCTGGACATCTGAGGGAACCCTGGTGGTAAAAGCCATGGTGGGATGGTTGGCATCTGAAACGGTGTACCATTTAATGTTGGGAGCCAAAGTGCCAGGGCCAGCCTTCCAGGAAACCAGAATGGAGTGTGTCTCCACTGATTTGACTTCAACATTCAGAGACCCATTGACAGGTTGGGGAAAATATCCGTTTACCTCTACAGAGACGGATTTAAGATCAGCACCGACCAAATTATGGGCAACACAGGTGTAAACACCAGCTTCATTTTCTGTTATATCGTAAATGTCAAAGGTTCCCTCTGGGTGCATGTAGAACTTGTCAGACACGGTGTTAGGCAGGACCCTGGTGCCAGATGGGGTGATCCAGTAGATGTCCGGCTCTGGTTCGGCAAAAGCCCGACAATGAAGTGACACTGAGCACCCACTCTGTGCTTTAATGTGCCCTGGCATGCTTTCGGGTGATATCAGTGGCAGGCAAATCTCCATCATCTCCCTGAAGTGCACCTGCCGGACATGCTGGCCCTCGTACTCCGGAGGCTCTACGCAGTATAGTGAGTCAGGCTCCATGAAGCGGATGTTGGTCTTGTTCATGTTCATCCAGCGGACTACGCAGTCACAGCGGATTGGGTTACTGTGCATGCTTACCTCCCTCAGATTTGGAAGAGATTCGACAGTAATCCTGTGGAGGGCACTGAGAGCATTGCCGTTTAGCATAAGGGTTTCCAGTCGTGGGAGTTTGTAGAAAGCATTAGGATGGATATACGAGAGTTTAGGATTGTTGGTGGCTTCGATTTTGGTCAGCTCAGGGAGGTTATTGAGGGCAAAGCTATCAATGGAAACTAGCTCTGGCATGCTGTTAATCCCTAGTTCTTTCAAATGAAGCATATCCACAAAGTCCCCTCTTTGTATCCTAGTAATGGGGTTTTTGTTTAGATCCAAAAACTTAAGATTCTTGACATTTCTCAGGGCAGAGTGAGGAACCTCGGGAAAAATATTATCATAGAAAGAGATGCTCTCCAAGTTATCAAGACCAGCCAGTGAATCATCAGGAAGCTGGGACAGGTTCATTCTGGTAAGAACAAGACTGCGGAGGTTATTTAGAGGTTTGAAGTTCATGTCATCAATAGAAAGAACTGGATTTTCACCAATCATTAGGATCTCCAGATTTGACAAAGGTTCAAACCACTCTCGTTTAATGACACTCAGCTTGTTAGAATTGAGATGGAGTCGCACAAGGTTGCTTAGACCCTGGAAAGCCAGCGGAGCGATAGAAGAGATGAGATTGTGATTCATGTAGAGCTCCTGAAGGTTCGCCACTTCTGACAGGCATTGCTCAGGAAGCTCTCGTATCCAGTTCTCTTCCAAGTGAAGGGAGAGCAGCTGAGTAAGATTCCCAAGGTGGACGTTGCTGATTGAGGATAAATTGTTTTGCGATAAATCAATCTCTGTGATATTGGGCATGTAATCCAAAGGTCTGTCAATCCTCTCGACGTTGTTTGTTTGCAGTAACAGTACTTGCGTGCCCGCTGGTAATTTTTCTGGCAGGCTAAAGAGTCCCAAATCATTGCAGTCAACTGTCTGCGCCTCCATGTAGACAGAAGTAGGGGAAAACCAGGGTCTAATCTCACACACACAAAGCTTTGGGCAATCAGGCCTCAGCTCAGTGGCTACAACAAAAGAGGCCATGGCCAAGCCAACAAAGAGATGATCCACAAATGACAAGTCCTTCATATTGGACCGATTTCCTCCAGTCAGAAATTGGTCCTTGTAGATTAATTGGTCTGAGCTATTAACTTCACAAATAATGACTCATTTGTTGCAGCCGCTGTGGCAACTGACTCATATGCCCTGCCACAACCGCCACAGGGCTCCCTAGGGTTTTATTGTCTTCCTATGTAGATGCCCTTGATTCACTCAATGCTGGTGTCAGGGTTTGTGGCCAAGGGTGCAATCAGGCGAGCCAAAAATAGGTGGGAGGTGGAAAAAGGAAAAAAGCCTGGACCAATATTACACCTCAAAAGACTTCTATTAAGAACCTTTATAGGTATCCATAAAAAGTCTTCTTTCTTTAAAGATAACCGTCCTCGCTGATTGTCTTTACTAGCTTCCAGAATCCACAGCCCAGTCCATTCCTACCTGCGTAAAACAAACAAGACAGAGAGAAACATGTGAGTATTACCAGATAATGGGCATGGTCAGAGAATGTCATAAGAAAAGGATTTAGACATATTGACATTTGTTATAGGCACACTGATGCATGTTGACATTTATACACGCTCCCTTCAAGACGTAGAACAATGGATTTATATCTGCTTGACCTTCTAGACTTCACTCTGAGGATGTACCACATGTACCACTACTATATAGTACTAAATCTTGATGCTAACGGTATGAGTCTATTATTGGTTAAAGAGAAGGCTTCATTAAGATTCTTAAATGGCAGACATCCTAGGGCTTAAGCGTTACCCTTTAGGGCAAGCTGCTCAAAGACACTAGAATATGTCAGTCACTATAGCAACAAGTAAATGGGCAGCCAGTAATACACAACGGAGTGAGACGGTTAGGCTGTAAATGCAAACTAAACAGCTGACCTAGATGCAGTTTGCACCTGTTTGTTAGGAGACGCAGCAACCGACCGCCATGAAAATTAAAATGCATTAATGTGTTGACGTAATTAATCTTTTTAGCAATCAGCACATCTGTATGCTAATAGGATTTAGCATTTCTGGAAAAACAGGTCATGCAGTTTACCAGTGGACACAGATTACTAACAGGTACCTGAAGTGAAGACAATAAGTGATTATTATGGTATTGTCTTGAACATGGATATTTGAATAATGGATAAAATAGTCACAGATTGAAGATCATCAGCTAAATGTATATTATTTTTCATTTGAAAATTTGAGGATGATCACAATCTTTTAGGTCGGTGCTGAGTGTCACGATTGTTTAGTAGTTTTATTTAATATCTCTGTTTTTACTGAACTGAAAAAATACATTTCATTGACATTCGGCCGCATGTATAAGTACATAAATGAACAGGGTTGTAATAAAGGAAATGGGTGCACTGAAAAGAAAAACAACAACATCATTACCAAACACGGCATGGCACAATAAGTGTTTTAATTTTGATGATCCTGTCTGAATAATAAATTGAAGCAAATATTGTAAATTAAAATTCAATTATCTGCCCAGTGCAATTAGCTTTGTCTGAATTGTCTGCCTTTGTTCACCCTTTCATTACATTTCATACAAGACAGTTTAAGGTCATTTACTCTCATGGGCACAACAGGAACTTTAAAATGCAGTACAGTACTGTTAGCAGAAAGTGGTGCACACTTCTCTTTCCATTTTATTCTGGGATTTTTTTAGGCTAGTAAATTATCCATTAATTTCTCTGAGACACTTAAATTGAAGGCAATGGATAAAATCCATTGCACTGATTTTAGAAAGAGTCTGATTTGAGTGAAAGCTCAAGGCTATTGTGCATATTTTACTTCATTTGTAGGTCAACATATTTGCTCTCAGGTTTTTTTTTTTAACTGTTAAAAACACATATGTTTGTGCCGCTGACTACTTCTAGAGAATGATATGGTATTTACAGATGTTCTTAAAATGGAATTCTGGGAAATGTAGGCAGATTTAGGTCGTTTCAAAGTGTATGAGCTCAAACAGTACAAGGCAAACAATTTCACCTGTAACCATATTTGGTCTCTGTAAGTTTGTTCAATATTCTTACGTAACAAAGACTATTGTATGATTATTTCCATTTATAAGCATTGTAGATATATAACTATAGCTTAGATGCTTCCTCCTTCATGTGACTCACACATCTTTTTTATGGACTGTCTCGTACCGTCGTATGATTAGTGTCTCCATCACATCCTGACGTGGCAGAAGCTCCACAGTTGAAGTGTACCATGTAATTTGTCATATGTGACTGCCTCTTACTGAACAGATGGGTTTGATGGTGCTTGTGATATTTCGGGGCCTATGAGATCAGGCGCCACATCATGAGAAAAGTCAGAAGAGACAGCGGATGAAATAGAAAGAATCAAGAGGAGAAGTGTGACGGCGGCTGGAAAGTGAGAACAAGGGAAGAGAAATGATTTCATTTCATCACCCTCGCTGTTTCCACCTCGGTGGCCACGGGGGAGATGTGGTGGTGGTGGCGGAAATAAATAAATAAATAAATAAATAAATGAATAAGAACTTCTGAAGGAAGCAGAAATGCTGGAGTTTGCCCGCTGGTGGAGCCAAGCCAAGGGTTCATTCTTCAACCTGTGTGCCATCACTGGCTAGAGCGTGGTTTGGTTCGGGGAGGCAGACAGTAAGGTTGTGAAAGAGGGAGAAGGTGGGGATGGTGGTGTGTGTGTGGGGGGGTGAAGGAGGGTATTATTTTTCAAAAGCACCTGGCACTTTAATAAGCTTCTACACCCAGAGAATTCTGATAAACAGGACTTAGCCTCTCTCCCTCAGCACCGCCTCTCCATCGTGGGCTATGCAGTTGATCCGTATCCTGGAAGCACAGGACAGACTTTGTAATACAGCCTACCGCATTTAGTTCTCACCTCTGCTCGCCCTGGCTTTTCCTCCTTAGTAATCACAATTACCAGCAGCATAATGTGGTCAGGTTAAGTGTTATGGCTTAGCTTTATTGTGAATTCGCTGCAGGTGGTTCCAAGACGGGCTGCTGTTATTTGTTTTACCAGCTAGTTACGTCAGAGGGAACACTCTCGGACTAATTAATGTTTCAATCAATATTTTCTGCAAAGGGAACTGGTGTGCTGTAAGACACAGCGCTGCCCTATTTTCACAGCACACTGCTTCTCCATTAGATTCTGGCGAGGATGGATGTGAGGATGACATCGTGGACACTAAAGAGGTTTTGGAAATAGGGACAGATTGAGAGAGGGATTTCATTTGGTTTGGCGGACGCCAGTGCTTGCTTTTCCATCAAAAATCAAGGACTGGATTAGGAAGGCTTTACAGGACAATGTGCATGATGATGAGGCCAGCAAGAAGAACATATTTCCCTGCTGATTAATGAGGATGAAATTCTATTAATGATAATCCAACATGTGGTTCATAAAAAATGCAGATCTTAGATATGGTTGTGGCCAACAGTGTGTGTCTTGCAGAAAACGGACAAACGGAATATGTTACAACAGTAAAGCTTTCAACGACAGAGCCTCAAATGCTCTTTGAGGAATATCCGAATAGCTCCCAGTGAATATGAGCAGTATTTTTGCTTGAAATGCCCATCCCTAATAGAGTTTCAATACGCTTAAGGTTGGAATATTGTCCCATACTTGCATTATTTTAAGTGCACTATCCTAATCATCTACAGGCAGTTGATCACATAAATTGGTATCGTGCGACTGAATAATGCGGAGCCCACTGAACAGGCAGTCTATATTCTGAAGGCTTTGCACCATGACTACCACTTGTACAAACCTATTAGTAAAAATCCAGTCAAGTTACCGAACCACATCCCCACACACACACACAGACACACACAGCTACTATACAGAGCTAATTCCCACAGTCCACTGCTCAGTTGCTGGTAATTGAGGCAGAGCGTGAGTGGAGGGAGAAGGGAAAGAAGAGATGTGGAGGACAAAGTGACTTGCCAGAGGAGAAACGTCTTCGTTTCTGTTGTGGCATTGAGCTATTAACCTCTACTGACCCTTGTAATGCTGTCGTTGCAAGAAATATTAATCTTAGCTTGATCCAGTCAAAATCCAGTCAAAGACTGGGAGAAACAAGGTCTTCATATGGAAAAAAAGGAGAAGAAAGAAACAAGAAAAAGCATTACGTAACTGCTGGACATAGAGAAATGTGCTTAATATGGCTGGGGTAAATTGAATTCAAAGATGGATGCTGGTAATCTGTGCGTGGAAAAGCTTTACTAAATCCTAAGTACTGAGGTACAAAATCAACACCTTAGAACAGAACACGGAAAACTTGTAATGGGATCTCCTGCAACCTAATGTCTACCTGCGGTAACGCATTAAGCCAAAGCTTTGACATTTGTTGAGGGGACCTTTTATAGGTCAGGCTAAGGTGTTCACTCATGGAGCACAAGTTCCAAGGTGTCAGAGGAGAAAGAGAGTGGTGGGGGAGCAGCTCCATTACAGTGGGAGGCTGGCAGTGTAGCCCATGGGCTTTCCACTTTCAGCAGTGTTAATCCTGGCTGGGAGTATCGCAGCAAAACAAGCTGCTTGTATCTGCCTCGTTTTAAGACTGCCTTAGCTGGGTGAAATACAGGTTTGTTTACCACCGCTGGGTTTCATTACCAACACTGCTCCCCATCTCCTAGGTGAAAGCCTGAAGAGACACTGACACATTATAATCTTATAACAGTTAAATGAAAGATCTGATACCTATTAACAGGCTGAGCTCGTGTGGTTAAACATTATCGCCCAATTTGGGGTTTTGCCTCAATCCGTCTGAGGTACGCAAGTCCGAAATTCAGTCAATGTTTAGCTCTTTTGCGTTCAAGCACAAAAATCAAGAGAAACTAAATCCTCCGATATATTCACCAGGCAGATGCGAACTTTGACTGTCTGCTGTTTGATGCTGGGCTGATGACGTGCTGCAGGAAACAGCTGCCTGCTGCAGCTGAAATATACGCTATGACCTGAAAGATGCTATACAGCTCTGCTGCGCTAAAGACAGCTGCAGAGTCAGGTGGTCTGTTATTTGTGGGTTTGCCACTACACGAGATCGTCTTGAAATTTTACACAGCCATTCCGTCGATGCTTCTTAGTAGCCAAAGGTTTCAATATTCCTGCAAATTAATGAATGCAGTACTTTAAGAAACTGTGTACCACATAAATTTGTATGCCATAATTTTAATACCAATAACATTGCTACTACTATAATACTACTATACTAATAACTATACTTAAATAATTACTATAATTAATAATAATATGAACAGACATAAGACTGGTAAGCCAAACTGTGAGGTTACACAAAAACAAATTTGATTAACGGTGTAATTTAGTAAGAATTAAGTAAGAGAAAAAATTAGACTTATATAGGATTTTTAAGACTGATCCTTATACCGATATTTGGTGATTTTAAAAACCCAATATATCGGGTGATATTTTATTTCTTTCAGACACTTGAAAAATAAACAGATTTCCCTAACATTTATTATGTGTACTGAATCCTTACAAATACCAGCAATGTATCCATGTATCCATCACAGGGAACTATTATCAGTCAATACATCAGACCCGCTAATATATTAGTCAGCCTCCAATAAAAACTTAACATAATAACATAATAAGTACAGAATATGATAAAAACAAGCAAGACACACAAGCAGTGATTTAACAAAGAATTTAAAAAAAGACTTCACACAAACATACATACAGCTCCAAAAAATGTGTTTTTAGAATCTTTTCAAAGGACATCAATGAATCAGCCTTATCTCCTCAGGCAAGTTGCTCCCAAACATGCTTCATGCTTCAGGTATGTCATGATTTATTTTGATATATATATACATATATTTTATCACAGGTTTCCACATCACCTCAGTGTAAATGTTTTTTGCAATGTGCACTTTTTCACCTGCGTGTCTCATTTGCGCATGTTTGACAAGCACACAAATTCTGTGCAGGCGCCTAAGATGCTTTTATATAGCAGAGCTATTGCATCATCACTTAAGAGTAAGGAGCTTCTATAGTTATTAACATATTCCAATAAAGACGCTGTTCAGAAATGACAGCGTGATTGCGTCACCTTTATGAACCGCTATGGCTTTAGACCTTGTTAGCCGCACATTTCACTCTTAATTAGAATGACATTTGACACAATTGAAAGCCTTCGAATCTCTCCTCATTAAAATGCTGCACATTTACGCTGACATGTTGTTGCCCTGGACAATGCTGGGGTTTTTTTGTTTTTTGTTTTTTAAATATAATATAGAGATAATTTTATATGTTTTATAGTGTTTGGGGATTTCCGTAATCTGCAAATGGCACCGGACGAATTAGGACAAGGCTTCGGTTAAGAGGTTCGCGCGCTGTCAAGGTGAAAAGCTTTTTCATTCACATCTTGGCAACACCTCTCTTACTTTCCCACCAGACCACCTACATTATCCTAACACTGTGGCTGTGCAGGATAGTAATGGCACAAATACAGTTTGATTAGAGACCAGTGAGATATGACCACTTGAAATTAATGAGTATGCACAGGAGGGCCAGAAAGCAGTGGTCCAAGTGGCTCTGCGGCGCTAATTCAGGAAACCCTGACTCAAGTCATCGGGCGGCCAAACGGCCGGGCAGAACTGTTTGTTTTATTCTGTTTATTGAAATGAGTTATTATAAATCCTCCCGCTCGCTTCACAGGGCTTGGATGGGATTTAGCGAAGCGGGGAAATAGAGGTGATTGCTTTGTCACAGGTTGGGTGCTCATCAGTGCCCTGTGTGGAGACAAGTTGACCTAAGAAAGAAAATGCAATCATTTATTATACAAAACACAAGTTCTGCATGCAACGGCAGGAATGACGGAGAAAAATTTGCGAGATCAAGACGTAGGTTTTTTTCTTTTTGTGGGAAGCATATTGGCCCTCGGGGAGATGATTATGAGGCCTGCACGGTTTAAGCGGTAACAAGGCAGTATTGCATCTGCTGAGAGGTAGACATTAAACTTACTGTGGTAAAACTGGGTGGAAGACATAAAGGTCAGACGTAAGTGGAAAGTAGGGCGCAGTCGAATTGCCTCCTCTTTCAGGAGAATAGCCTGTGTATTATGGAAACGGTTCACTGGGAATTTTGATCCACTGGTAATAAGCCTTGCAAGGCTTTCTTCACCCGTCACCCTCTCCCCAGCTCGGGCTCTTTTCTTTCTCTGTTCACTCTGTCATTCCCTTTTTCTCATGATAATACAAGCCAAATATCTCTTTTTATAAACCTGCTCTTCTCACATTTTTCTCTGCTCGCCCTTATGGAGAAATTTTTCTCCTTATGTTGTCTGTTAGCATCATCATCTGCCCAGCCATTGGGCTGTGGAGAATGACAGCATGTCATCGTGTCTCACTGTATATTTCTATGCCTGTCCTGCATAGTGTCTGCTTTTGGCCTAATTGCCTTCCCAAGACTCTTCACCCCTGCCATGCTATGTCTTGTGCATACATGTCTTACCATATGGCTCCTATTTTTTAATTAACAACTGTGACTGTGTGAGGGGTAACACTTGATTGAACTTTTGTAAAATGTTGTACATTTTGTAAATTTGGTTTGTAAAATATCTATGAAAATTTAGTGGATGCTTTCATGGAAAGCTACGACTGATCTTTTTAAAACAGTTCTGAGATGATCACAAATACTATGCAGTGTTCCTACAAACCATATTTAGATGATTGTTATAAAAAATTAAAGTGCTTGTTTTAAGTAATCAAGTGTTACTTGAGTTTCAAATAACAGAGACACAGTTCGTGTCCTGCTGTGTCCACTGTTCAGTTGTTCTTACTAGCCATCAGCTAAATCCAACCAAACGACGATTAGGTTTAGGAAATGATCATGATTTTGAGTTAAAATATGACAAGATGGATGTGAGAGCACTCTCAAAGTGCATTTTGGAGCCACCAATAAAAGACCTTGTACACATTTCTGGTATGCCACCAACTGGATGGCAGCATTTGACTCCAGGGGAATGAGATACTACTACCGAATTCCTAAATATCTTTTATCACAGAACTTAATGGCATAAATAATAAGTTAGAAAATTACTGATGATGATTAAATATCTTGACTTTGTGTAAGATGACTACTAAAGTTTAATTAACTGTAATTTTATTATTTACAGAAGGCAGTATTTCTCAAGTGTCACCCACACGAGTAATAAATATATTAGCGATGTGTTAAGACTAAGGTTGTGGTTTTATGTACTTAATACATGCAGCCACTTTGCATTATTGGAAAGCTATAGTTTATCGATCCACTGCTGCTCTACTGTATAAACACAACTTTTCAAGATGTGTTTCTTTTCAGAGATGCAGCACTTGGACCTGTGGTGAACATGCAGCACGGTCATGTTGCAATCACAACGAGTCTGATATACATTCTGGTTAAGCCCCATATTGGGCGGAGGCCTCCAGAAGGCTTAACTGTCCCTCCTTCTGCCCTTCACCTCATTGATTTACTATTATACTTTCTCCAAGGCAAGGGAGAGTCCATTAAAGAGAACCTTCTATGTGTGTATGCATAATGAAGCTTCCTGTACTTATATGTGTGTGTACGTGTGTGCATCCATGGGGGAGCAGATGGAAACCTTTCCCCTTACATCTGCACTTGAATGGCCATGAATCAGTGGCAAGTCGACTCTTAATGTAGAATCAATGTTCCAAATTAACCACAGGACCCCCTATCTCTGGTTTTTCAGCTCTTTTCTGGACAAGACATGCCCTTGGGCTGAGTGAGGGAGAACACACACACAAGGTGGACTATTGAACACTATATAACGCACCCACCTGCCTCGCGAAAGCACGCATTGGACAGGAACACATGCAAATACATGAGAAAAAGAGATCTGTGCATTTGCCGGTACGTAACGTAGCAGACTGTGTCCTCGCAGAAAAAAAAAGAGAACCCAAACACGCAGGGGCTCATTCGCATAATGCATGCAGAACGCGCCACACGGTGAAAAAGCACAGCTAGGTCCCCTTGTCTAATTCGCATAGTGCTGCATCTATTAAAATTAAGCCAAGGTATCCAGCTTAAGGCTGCCGCTGATAAGGTCAAAGGCGTAGCGAACATTCCAACACTCATTTCTCCCCAAACATAATCGCACTCACTCTTGACAAAAATCTGCATAATGTTCCATGTATAGCTGCTAGCTAGAATGAAAGAGGAAGGTGTGGGGTGGGGTGGAGGGGGAAGGCAGGGGAAATGGAGCCAGCGGCATATCCCTCAAAGTCAGAGCCAAATTGAATCTGCAGGTGCAAATGTGGCATGCGAGCTCCCTCTAAGATGCGCACCTATCTATATTTATATGAATAATATATGGCTGGTCAAGGGGCCACAAGCCTGCAGGGAATAGGTTCCCACAGAAGACGGAATCAATCATTATATGCCACTGAAATGCATTTATCGCTGGCTTGGGCCTCTTTATTATGATTTCATGGGGTTTGATATGGGCTTTCTCTTTTCTGTTTTCATTCTCAGCTACTCCTTCTTAGCCCAAAGAGACCAAATAAAGGGTTCTTTCAAAATGCTCCGTGTCTTCGGGCAGATATTCTCTGTATACGTGCTCATTTTGGCACATACGTTCACGCAGCCAACTGAGCATGTGTGCTTGTGTTTCCGTGCATCGGTCCCGGCAGCTCAACAACAGTTCCGCTGGGTTTGTTCTCGTGATGCAGCATCACTACCATTTCCGTCAGCACGCTAAGGGCCTATACGTATCAGTCTGAATGCAGAGCAGATGGACCGCACAGCAGTGGCCCTTCAGATGTCCTCCTTCGTCTCTGCTCGAGATTTAAACTGCAATATGGGCATATGTCGCTAACGTGTACCGCTCTGATGTGAGTCTGCCGAAGAGCAGCTTAATTAGTGGTTAGCAGCTTTGATTTTTATTGTGAGCATCAGTCCTAGATTCTCATAGGCCTGGCATTTTGCTGTTAACACACGGTCTGGTTTTGAGTGCACCTTTTTTTTGGTAAAGCCGTGTTCTGGTACTCCTAAATCCTTAAATTCACTCCCGCCAGAAATGTGCCCAAGCTAAGTACCAAAAAGTCCAAATCCAAGAAGTAAATGTCAGTGGATAGAAAGGAAGTGTCACATCCTGTTTTGACCTTTGATACGGACTGAAAATGGTAAAATGTCATGGATGTTTCCATCGTGGCATGTTTTGATCCACAGCTCTTTTTTCTTTGTTTCTTTCAAGTCCACCCACTAGCTCCGAAACAAACATGCACACCATTCTCTTCCCCACTGTTCCTTTTTGCCCTCTGCCTCTGCTTATTCCATTTTAACGGGTGCCTGTGTTTGTTTGGGAATGGAGATGCTACCAGAGAGTCTATGCTTGGCTGCACGGGCTGATCCCCTGCAGCCGTCTTGTGAATATGTTTACATGGATTTCACTGAGGAGCCCCCTGATGGATACTTCTGCATCTTGTTATCGCCATCAAAGAAAAAACAAAAAAAAGATGAATTTGATTGTGATGGCACTTACACTTCGAGCTTTCTGAACTCCATTTCAAACCAATAGTAGCATTTGGCACCCACACATAATTCTCACCTCGCTGCAACCTGCTGCCCTCTGACTATAGAGAAATTAATATGGAACACCCACACCGTGCTGCCGATCATGCTCTCAAAGCCTCCACAAGGCCACTGCAGGCACAATACCTTTCCCACCCCACCTCTGCTTCTCACGCAGATCAATAGGCAATTCGCAAAGCCACACACTTTAAGCGTATGACTTGTTGGTGGACATGTAATATTGATTTGTTTTGAACAAGTGTGCCTAAATTAATGAGGAAAACCAATACAGGCTTGTTTTACTGCTTTCGTCACTACTTGGGGGAGAAACTGCAAAGTGGCTGCCATGTTAGGAGTCTATACTTGATTTTGAGCTTCACAAAGTTTGCGGCTCTATCTTCCATCACATTAAATCTCAGCTGCCACTGCTCGCTCACTTGATAAATATGTTGCGGGGATTGCTTGTCAAACGCTGGTGGTCGAATGCTATAATACAGGCTTTGCGGGTAGCCAGCCACATAATTCCAGTGTGAACGGCTGAGGTTTTCTCAGTGTGGCATGGTGTCGGATGTGAGGGCACGATGGCTCTCGTGTGGCATTTCATTGTGTGGTTCACATGGAGCAGCTGCTTTGGGTGAGTCATTCGCACTGTGGAGGCCAAAATCTATTGTATCCATCACTTGGAACAAGCAAGCGGACACACACACACACACACACACGTGTGTGCGCACACAGAACACGTTTGAACAGAAGATTACAGCAATCAGAATTGGATAGCCTGCTTTGGTGAAAATCCACATTCGTCATTATCGGCCATTATCTGTTTATCCAAATTATTCAGGAATAATAGATCTGCTGAGTGGAATACATTTTGGCCAGAGAGGAGAAGCTGTGAGGCGCAGAATTTTGAGGTGGCAAGAGAGAGAGAGGGTAGGGAAAGACGCCCCAATACAGTTAAGGGATTAGTGAATGCCACCTCTCTTTCTCCAGCCGGATCCCTGGATGTGTGGGTGTACAGGCACAAGCAGGTGAAGGGATGATGATGGTGATGGTGAATGCGCAAGAAGATGCTTTCCGGCAGATGCGTTAATCACAAAGTAAAAGCCCTGGATCCGATGTCTGGCACGGCCGCGGAGGAAGCAATCAGCCTTTGAGGAGCGTGGGGTGAAAAATAAAGCCAGTGGACGTGTACTCTCATGGCATGTGTGGGTATCGACTTCTGTGTTTGCAACAGGAAGGTTTAACAGAGAGGGGGAGGGTGGGGGGAGGAGGAGGGGGAGACATTCTGTGGGTTTCTTAGAGACGTGTCTGGTGTGTGCTCACTAAGCAGCACCCGAGGACATGAAGCTGCCAGCCAATCACTCCATCCACCAACACACAAACATAGAATCGTACCCGCACACACACACTCACAAACACGGGGGCTTGTCTTTTTCTTGTCTGTAACTGATTTTCCTTCTTAATCCAAACACAGCCAAAATCCGGTCAGGTTAAAAGGCGCATCCTGCATAGTTGCGCAAAAGCGCGTCTCTACATCCAAACAGGGGGGTTCGAGGCCAGTCACAAGATTCGTTATCCGGTAGTATTTGTCCCTAATTTCTGCAATCGGCACATGAGTGACTGACATTTAGTAAGCAACCTGATGTGTATTTTTTCCTCTGTGTGTGCGACAAAAAACACAGGAATCGCTCAATTTCGTTCGTTTTTTTTTTTCGTGAACTTGTGAGCCGTTGCGCAGACGCAATCGCGCGACACGGACGAAAATGACAAATAGAAATTAGAGCAGCAAACAGAGTAAACTTACCGGGTTTCATCACCCTCGGATACAAAGCAGTTTTGTGTCTGTATTCCCATCAAGTGCGCCCCTCCGATGACGGGAGAGAGCCCCAGCGCGCAACATAAAGCCAGTCAACAATGTGTGGTCTTCTTGTTCTCACGCAGCTGATGAGGAATCAGTTGTGGGCTCTCTTCCTCGGGAAAACGCACGGGTTTCTGCATGAGGCGAAACGGCAAAGTCCAAAAGCAGTGTGGCGAAGGAACGGAGAAAGATTCGTGTGATCCTCGTGCCCTTCCCTTCCTTCCCTTCCCTTCGTCTTAACAGCGGCTGTTACGAACGCATCTCTCCCCCTCGATCAAGTGTCAGGCGGACCACATAGATGCGCCGCCGTCTCCTCGGCAGTCATTAATATTAGAACAAACCCCCGACTCTCCAGAGAGGAGCCAATAGCGTCAGAGAAACAGGCGAGGTGCGCGCAGCATCCCTGCTCTGGTTGGCCGACAGCAGCCGTCAGTCATCTCCCAGAAGCCTGTTCTCGTCTCTGTCTTTTTCTGTTAGAGGTGAAGCACGCTGCAAAAAATATCCAAATTAACGAGTCACGCAGGCCAGCGATGAGAGCTGAAGTGCTGTTTAAAACAGCAAAGGCACATTATTTCAAAATAAGCCCACCTAACGACATCCGTTTAAGATAGTTTGTAGTCCTTGTAAAGATCCCTGAAATCAAATGAAAATCTCATGATTGTGCTGTGACTGATCAAGTACATGAGGTCCACTACACTCATATCTATCCTCCAATGACAACTCAAATTTAATGGCAATAATTTTTGAAGTTATAGCTACTGTATTTTTGTGTCTGGTAGTAAACACCACTCAAGGTCCGGGCAAGGTGCTGCTCTGGGAGCTCACAGAACTCAAGAGATCTGTGTCTATATATTGTAGCTGTGTGGGGGGAAAATATGTGCAAGAGCTGGTGTTGTGTTGTTTGTTGTTGTCCTTTTCCTCAGCTCCTGATGCAGAGAAGACAGAAGTCATGCAGTATCAGAAGCTGCTGTTTGTGCTTCTCATCAATTCTTTATTTAATCTTTGACCTTTTTTTCCACCATTTTTGTCCTTCTTTCTTTTACAAGCCAACTCAATGGGATTGTGTCGCTGTAGCCACCACACTGGTTGATTCCCTCTATCCGCAATAGAGCACAAATGCAGAACCATGTTTCCATTTTAAATCTGAGGGAATATTTGATTGAATTGGTAATGTTTAGAAACCTAAATGTGCAATCATATCAAAAAGAATTCACTGATGTATAACAAAGGTAACTGCAGTAAGAAACTTCTCACTGAATTGTAGTGTGCTCAATTTATAGAGTACCAAGAGCAGAAATTTCATCAGTCTTTGTACCTCAACCACTGAATTTATATACTTTGAAATATTCCTCCTCAAACTTACTAAACTCAAAAGGGTAGCTTTCAAAAGGATTCATTAATTTGTAACTGCTAACAGGCATTTTTGGTTCCTTTTATGTCAAAGTTTTGTACATGTGTGTTATTTCCTGTGGTAACATAAAAAGTAACAGACAGTAATTTACACTAATCAGCCAAAAGACACCATCTTTGACAGGCAAACTAATTCTGTCACTCTATGTGCACTTGTAGTTTATATTTTCAATTACATAAAAGAAAATTTAACTATGGCAAAATACACACACACACACACACACACACACACACACACACATATATACAAATACGTGTATATATAAGACTAAAGCAAAATGCACACACTGTCTCTCCTTTGCTGAAGACTTGGAATCCATGAATATGGATTAATTTCAAGTTTTTGCTCATCCACAACTGGCTTCTGATCATTTGGTGATCTGTTCTCGAAATTAGCTCACCACCATCATTGTGGATAGCTTAAAATTACATTCATGTCAGTTAGCAGTTTTCTTAGCTCTCACTGGTAGTCTTGTTAATGGCTCACCTCAAAATTGACGAGCTTACCTCAGTACTGACCTGCTTTGCATGTGTCATCACTATAGCTTGCCGAATTTCCTTGGCATTCCATAAGTCACTGCCACATGCTAGTCTGTTTCTATGTGTGTATTCATAAAGTCATATATTACAGCGACTCCCCATATACCAATGTCACACCAGGGAAAAATGGTTGGAGACTGTGTTACAACCAAAATTAACTGTGCAACTGTGTGCAGTGGACTTGTGATCTCACTGCATTTGAAAAAGCCTCCTCAAAGACAGGCACCAGATGTGCAACGACTCACGGTCGCTGCTGTCTTCCAAGCAACTTGATAAACTGCAATAAGACGGAGTCAGTCTGTTATCAGCTTGTGACTGAATGGGGCAAAGTTAGCAATTACATGCAATCTGTCTGTAATAGTATGCCAATAAAACTGCAATAAGTCTGTAAAAAAAATCACAAATCCTTTGCCGTCTGTTGAAAATCTGTTGCTGTCTACATACACAGAAAGTCACATTAAACAGAACTTAACTACTTAACTACAAAATTAACTATCACATCCGGAGTCCAGCCAGAATCCCATAGATTTGAAACAGAATTTCCTCCAAAAATAATGAAGGAAATAGTTGCTGTGGCACAGCAAGTTAACTGCAAAATGAAATAGGCACTTGGCAACGTTACTTTTGTATAGGAACATAACACATATGCAATCACTGGCAAACGTCCCATATTGCAAAGAGATGTGTTACAGATGAGTTGCAGCTTGATTCAACACGTTGATTGCAACATGTTGGAAACCTGGTTGCATTTATAAATTAGGTGGCCATTATTTGCCAACCTTTGCCAGTCTACCTGAGAGTGACTGCAGTCGGTCAGTTGTTTTGGAGACATGCAGCATCCCACCTGGTGACATGTGCAGTTGCCATGTGATCCAAAGTAGTCACGCGGAGGTTGAAGATGTTGAACACTTGAATGCGGGGTGACCAGTTAGTCACTAAAACTGCTTGCAATCTGTGTCCCACAGCAAAAAAATAAAATAAAATAAAAATAATCACTGGGCAAATACTCATTTTTTGTAGCTGCAAGGAATTTGCCGTCCTGTTGTTACTGTAGTGTGAGTGAGCCATTAATTTATTTTGGCTGTAGTACAGTGCAATTCATTTCAAACCCTTTCAGCCCTGGCCAGCAGCTGCCACTTTATGTGTGCAAGTAAGTTTGAGATGGACATTTTTTGCAGTGCAGCCGAATGAAGAAGAAAGTGCAGGCAGGGAAGAAAATGGATATCTGTACCTATTAGCTCCAGAGCTCCCCGACTCACATCCCAGGAGGATTTTCTAACACAATGTTCTACAAACTGATGTTCCTGGAGGTCGGACAGGGTTATCCACAGACTCTGAGAAAGAGACACACTTCATCTGTCAGCCGAAAGGGTTCTGATCCAAGAAACCGTACTACTGGAGGCTGTTTTCACAACAGCTGTGCCTGATTTCACTGGGTCTACATCCTAATATATACAACTGTGCTGCATGTTATGGTGCTCTTTTATCCGTTGTGGTGTCAATTACATTTCTGTAAAGCCTCAGGGACTTTTGCTTGGAGGAAGTTTTGCTGGGTCAATATCCCCAATATTCCCTTTTAAATTTTAAGTAAAAATATTCAAATTGAATGCAAATTGCACAAAATAATTTATTACAAAAGTTTACTTACAAATGCATGACCTTTATGAATAAATATTATGCCATGGGACTATTTAGATGGTTTTTAATTTAACAGAATGCAGAAGATCCCATCATGCCAAAGGTGCGGCTTATTCAAACTCCAGTAATTATGCATTTTTATCCCCCATTTCTCCGTTTACTGTCAATTCAGCATTTTTAATGATAGTTGAGAAATCTGCACCTTTTGAATTTGGAAACCACCCACCACCTGCGATAATGGTACAAATGCCCTTTTCAAGAGACATTAGCATGTATAATGATAGGAGGAAAAAAAACCAACAGACTGGTTTTAATTTACAACAAGTAACAATGGAGAACCTTGAGAGAAGCTACAGTTTCTTATGTTCTCATGTTCATTGATGGGATCCAACATTGTTTTGTTAACACATTCATGTCTACAATTATAAAGCATAAAAGTGTTGTCGCTAGTTGGATAGTAATCTGTTTGGAATTTCTACATTTCTTCTTCACAATGTTGTCTGATCTTCATCGAAGTCAAAATGATCGGCAAACACTACCTAAGTAAATAAATAACACTCATGCAGTCGTACTTGTTAATTATTTACTCACAGTGCAGGCTGGAAAAAGTCACCTCTGACTTCTCCAAAAGGTGCCTTGAGTCAGGTGTGGGAAGTGTGGTTTGTAGACGGCCCCTCCCTACAAATAAAAGCATACAAAGTCTGGTAACTGACAAAGTAACGGCTCTTGCCTTGATCACAAGTTTGACAGGACCTTAGAGGAAGTATTGTAGAGATTCACAAAGCTGGCAATGGTTACAAAAGTATTTCTTAAGATCTGGATGTTCATCAGTCCACAATAAAGCAATACTGTTTACAAACTGAAAGGAGTTCGAACTGTTGCTGCTCTCACCAGGAGTGGATGTCCTGCAAAGATAACACCAAGAGCCAAACATGCAATCCTGAAAGCATGTTAAAAAAAAAAATAACCCAAGGGTAATAGCAAAACAGTTGCAGATTTTTAACAACTTTTGAACTATTTGTTCATGCATCCACTTTAAAGAAAAAAAATGGAATAAGACAAAGGAAAAGGAAAGCAAACAAAGAAAGAAAAATATTGCAGCACCACTACAGTTTGCAGAGAACAGCTGGATGTTCTTTGAAGAGACCAGAAAATAGTCAGAGGGGAGAAAAGAAATTCTCAGAAAAATGCTCAGCACTATTTTTGAGAGGAAAAAAAGATACTGCCTCAAAACCCTAGTCTGAAGCACGGTGGAGGGAGCATCATGTTTCATCAAGACATAGCATAACATAGCAAGACAATAATTTAAAGCACACAAGTGAATCAGTAAAAGACGGATTGGGGGAAAAACAAAATGCATGTTTTGGACTCCTGACAGATATTGTGACTCTAAGAGGGCTGCTAAACCGACAGAAATATTCATAAAATTCATTTTGTTTTGTTGTTGTTCTCAAATCTCCCCTCATCCTCACTGAAAGAAGGTTTACGAGTTACTGACTTAAGAGTTCAGTTTTTTCCAGGCTGCACTTATTGGAATTATTCAGCATTTAGTCAAGATCTAAAGCCACAACTGCTAAGTGTTATTAGCTTGTCAGATTGTGCTTGTCTGTAATTATGTTTTAGAGACAGAACAGAGCACTTTCATGGGTAGTCATAAGTGTCCACACTTAATAACGACCCCCTCTCTAAAGATCTGATGACCTTTTTTTGTTTTTGACTTGATTAATTTATGTTATACATGGGAAAAAAATCACACACACACACACAGACTAAATTGGAAAATTATACCTTTTGTTCTTCCAGTCTTCTTCTGGCTTTCAGCACATTTAATTGGAAGCAAGCTAAAACTACATTAAAATGCAAGGTCTCGGCTTTAATTTAAGCAGGCTTATGCCAATATTTAAAGAACTGTGCATGAGATAGAGCCCTCTTAACACAAAGTACCCAGATTACAAGGGTTCAAAAGTAATTGAACACTAGCTACTAAATGTTACCTGGGCAACTGTGTGGCGTTTCCGCTTTAAAAACGAGAAAACAAAAATGTGCACATCCTGCTGTTCAGCGGGATGAGTGATGGATCAAAAAATCTAGCAGATAAGAGAACACTCATCTATACACCATACAGCTCCTATAGGGATTTTATTGGGGGCGTAGTGTTGTGAGCATAAGCCTCAAAACCTCTGACGAATAGTAAACAACCATTAATATATAATGCAAAGTTTACGCCCTAGGCATACCCAAGGGCAAACCAAATTTTCAAGGCACACGTGTATTCATATCTGTGTGAAACAGCCTCTTTGTCGTCTGACATGTCATCGGTTCTTCTTTTGATTGATTTTTTTCTAGATGAAGGCCCATTTGATTTTACTTTGCATGACACCTACAGTTTCTTCCTTTCAATAAGCTCCACTAGTAAATACCTCACTTCCATAACCTTATCAGACACTTTCACACAGTCCAACAAAGAGCCCTGCTCCCTCCAGTTCAGATGCAGTCCTCTTTTGAAGTAGGCCTACTTTCTCTCGGAAGGGATGTTTGATTTTCTAGTGCTTTCTTAGCTTGCTTGCCATCATGTTAGCATTAGCCAACATCTCCTGACAGATGGCGCACTCATGCTGAGGACTGTGGTCATCCTCAGTCCAGCTGAAGCCATAAGACATGGAGCTTTCCCAATAGTTTCTACCAACATTTTTCCCTGTTTTCCTCGGGTGGTGAGTCACATTGCTTATTAGTTGTTTACTCCACACAAAAAAGTGTTCCACCCCTTTACAAATTTTGTTATCCTCCTTGCTATCAATCAGGGCCTTTGATGTGTCACTCTGTAATAATTTCCACCATCTGGTAACTATGAAAACAGACTCGGGTTTTCTTTGACAGAAGGTTTTATGTTTTTTGTTTTTTTTTAGCGTATGTTGCCTCTGTGTTGGGAAATGAGTGCCTTCAACATACTAATATAGTACATTAAAAATTCAGTCATTACCTTTTGTTTGATTTTGTATCACAATAATAATATATGATTGACAGAAAATCCGAAGGGATGCTTCAACTTGCCTCACAGCACAGAGTGATATAGCTTATATGATCAAAATCTATAATACTGTGCAAATGAGCGACCCCTAATTTCTTTATTTTTGCTCCCAATGAGCTGGGCTTTCTTGTCATTTTTGGTCTTCAATAGTAGTTTTCAAGGTTTCTGAAGGTCTTTCAAAGTGTTTTTTTACATTGGCTGCTTTTTCACTCATTCTTGATTCATTCTGCATACCATACTCAGAGGAATGAGAGGAACCTGTGTTGTGTCTACGCACAAGGGAAGACTAAGCAAAGAACCAGTTTTTTAGACTCCTATGTAAGAAGTAGTCTGTCCAAAAACACATTTGTTCCAATTTCTTTAGCCGTATCTACAAAATGCCAAAGATAAAACAGTCTGACAGGCAGAAAATAGTATTTTTGCTATAACAAGGTAATTCCCAAACAGCTATTAGCTGAAAACTTGGCATATTTCGGCATGGTGTGCACCGTGTCCTTCAAAAATTTGATAAAAACTGGACAAGTGGAGCTCAAAAGAAGAAGTGGGAGACCCACAAAGCTATCTACATCAGATGAATAGCATCTGAAAGTCTGAAATGTCCCTAAGAAATAGGAAATCCAGTTAAGACCTGACACAAGACCCGAGAGATGCATCTGGCCCTTCAGTTGATTCATCCGCTGTTCGCTGAAGTCTCATCAGAAATAGTTTCAGTGGAGGGTGGCTGTCAAGAAGCCATTCTTCAGTAAAGGAAACAGGGAGAAAAGGCTGAGATATATCAAAGTACACAAGAACTGGAATGAAAATCAGTGGCAAGTTGTAGTAGTGTAGTAATGAATCCAGATTTAACATTTAGCATTGAGGTCAGGAGAGAGATACAACAGTGAGTGTCTACAGCCATCTGTGATAAATGGTGAAGGCTCTGTCATGGTTTAGGGCTGCAATTCACCCAGTGGGGTTGGGGATCTTTTCAAAAATGATGAACACTGAAAATTACCATCAGATTTTGATCCACCATGCAATCATCTCATTACTAACGGCTTCATTTTACAGCATGGTCGTGATGCCAAACATTATTGTCAGTGTAGTAGGATAAAAATATGAATTAAAAAAAGACACAATGTAACACAATTAATCATGGATTGGTCTCCCCAGAGCCCGGACCTCAATGTTATTGAAGCAATGTGGGATCATGAAAGAAAACAAAACAAAAGGCAGCCAACATCCAAAAAAGAGCCTTTAAGTATTCCTGATGACTAAAGGAATTACAAGAAAGACAGTTCAGACTGTGTTGAGTTAGAATGAAGGTGGTCATCCCACAAGCTTGTTCTTTGCCTTATATATTGTGTCTCCATTTCAGGTTATTTAAGCTGACAAGTATATTTTTACATCTGAGTTTCGCTCAAAAAATTGCACAGCTAATAAAATTTTATATGCTGGACAGCACAAAACTGAACAGAAGTGATTGTTATTTGTTCTGATGCATCTAGCACACTCAGTGCAACACACCTGAGCTCCTTATCTATAAAGTTGGGCCAATATTGTAAAAGCCTCTGTGTCACTTTTAACAACCACCTCAGTTTAAATAAGCATGTCAGTTCAGCTGTTCAGTCTTGTTTTATGTAGCTACGGAGATTCAGTAAACTCAGCTCAATAATATTAAAAATAGAAAAAAAATCTGGAGATTGTTATACATGGTTTTCTCCTCAAGGTTAGACTGGTCTAATTCATTATGGACGTGCATGAGCCAACAAAGGAGCATATCACTCCTTCTTTAGCTTCCCTTCCTGACTTACGTATTCATATTATAATTGATTTTAAGCCGGGGCTCCAAAGTGTATTTTAGATGATCTGTTACTGTATGCTTATGGTCGTAACTTGAGGTCCTAAGCCAAGGCTCTTTTGGCCATCCCAAAATCTCAGCTGAGAATCAATGGCGATCTGACTTTTCCTTTCAGAGCACATAGTCTTTGAACTCGAGTAGAAAAGACCGACTAGCTCATTATCATCTTTTAAACGTCTCTTAAAGACATGTTTTTATAAGCAGGCTTTTTCTTCTTCTCCACTTTGAATTATTTCAGTGTTGCCCTTCATTACTGTTTTATCATCTTCCACTAGAGATTATTTTTAATTTATTTACTTTTTTTTATAATTTGATTTTAATTTTGTCTGTTTTTCATTTGTAATTGCCCCCTCCCTTTTTGTCTCCTTCTGCTTCCAGTACACCTTATCCTTTATATGTTTTCACTTTTGTCTTCTTGAATGTTTTATTTGTTGTTTACTTCCTACCTTGTCCTCTGAAGCACTTTTCAAATTAAAGTTTCAAAGTAGAAATAAATGCATTACTAAGTTACTCTTTTTATATAGTTGGTGTGAAGATCAATGTATTCTCAGATCATTAGCACATGTAAAAAACACACACAACAAAACTTGGCTAAGCAACTACCTGGAGGTTCCAACTAGTTGAAGTTGGTGGTTGTTATCTTCATCAATTACATGTCTGATTCTTTATTCCTTATATTAATCTAATGAAGACCTAAACAGATCTATCAGTGGGAGCTGGTATCAAATGTTGACTTTATTCTAAAAGAAACTGAAAAGGGGAAAATGACAAGCCTTGTTCAGGAGTGTTAGAGAAATAGCATGAATGAAGGGATCCAGCCCTGTATGTCTGCACAGTCACACATGCAATCCAGGATGCAGACATGTAGGGATGTTTTATTGTCAACAATCAAGTGAAGCTTTTATAAGCAAACCCTGCACAAAGTTCTGTGAACTGAGGAGATAAAAATCAAGTTCTTTCAAAATAACGGAAAGAAGAAAAGCTCTTCACCCAAAGCTTCTTCTCTTCTGCCAAACACAGTAGTGCTTTTGTTATGGCTTGAGTATGTAGGACTGTTAGTGGAACTGGCACACTGGCATTTTTTAATCATTTCACTGCTGACAGAAGCAAGAGAATGAATGAGGAACTGTACAGACAGTAGTATTTTTCTCTGCTCAGATGCAGTCAAAGCACAGAGGTGGAATATCTTCCAACTCTAATTTTTGAGTATGATAGTTTATTCATTTATTTCTGTTTTGTTCATTTTTCTTTCTTTCTTTTTTCTTTCCTTACATTTTACAGTTTTAGGATTTTCTTGCAGATGTTTTGTTTAGATGCAAACTAATCTCTGACAGAAAAAAGGCAACAGAATGTCTCACTTTGGTCTGTATTGAGCACTGTGCTATGAACTAAATGTGCTGTTTGCACTGGCTGCTTTTCTCTATCACTCACAGGCTGCTTCCTGAAAAATAAATAAATAAAAGGGATAAATTATGGAACCTTTAAAATATCAAAAACCTTGGTTAATGTAATTGTGGAAGTGACATTTATTGTCTGTGACAATATGTAGCTGTAGTAATAAAACTTCCATTAATTGAAAATTTGAAAAAAAATAACTGTTTCTGAACAAAGTGAAGATATCCTGTAAATCAAGCTATACTTTCTTGGATGTCCATAATAAAAAAAAGGGCACTGAAGGTACTACACCTTGAGCTGATTCTGCATTTTAGGCTTCTATTAATCCTTTATGTTGGACCTTTCCTCTAGAAGCTGACCGAGGTGACTTCACACCTCATGAAACCAGTCAAGAGTGCACTCAGCACATCATAAACCCCAATCCAAAAGAGTTTGGCAGTGTCAAGGAGGAAGCAGGAATTTTCATAGGCAAGAAACAGAATATCACGCCCTTGTGTAAAATGTGAATCAAATTTAATATTATAAAATATTATTTTGAGAAGGGGAGCTGCTTCCTGAAAAAAAAAAAAAGCCCGAGGTGTTTACAATGTGAGTAATGCTCTGGCTCATTCTTGTTTATTGCAGAGTTTGGGGAACATTCCGAAGGCGTTTTGCGGTGACATTTTGTGATGTGTTCCACGGAGGGAGAAAAGGCTGCAGAGGGCAGTAGAATTTATTGACTGAATTTCACAGTTATAAATGGGTCGTTTACAAGTGACATAAAGAAAATGATCTGTTCTCTGCTGAGGTGGTAGAGATCTGTAAACTTGTTCTGTGTACTGCCAACAGTAATGGCAGCCGTCACTTGTACTGAACGAAGTTTTATCGAATAGACTTTACTTTTGATACAAGTAAATATTGTGCATGTAACCGAAGATGAAGATGAAGTAGTGAAAGCACCTGAAAAAGTTCCCAAGCAGTTATTTGTGATCTGTCTCCAAGCACAATGTTAAATCTCCTTAGGCACAGTTTGAACAACATATATTTGCATAACTGTATAGCGTAGAGTTGAGCTCACTATCATTGTTTTATACGTTTTGCAAAAACCTTGGATTCCATTCACAACTTAAGACACTCTATGGGGAGACATCCAGAAAAATAATGGTCTCTGGAGAAAAGCCACATACAAAGACATCGTTGTCTTTGCTGCAAAAACTCATATCCCTCACAAAACCACCCCAAGGCACTAATGTCTTTCCTTAGACTGCTGCGGGTTGAAAAATACAGTTGATTCACACACTTGTGTAGAACACAAGCAATTTCCTCTGGAATGAAGTTTTAAAATGCTACTTTTCTACAGACTTGGAGAGCACATTAAACAACTTCAGAGCGTGAAGTGACATTGTCTTTCAGTGACTTTCATGTTCATGTTGTATCTAATGAAAGTCAATTCAGACTGAGCAATTATAGTTATAAAATAATGTTTTATGTTCCCCTGCATGAGGCCAATCATGCCTAATCATGGTGGATGGATCTATATGCCTGAGTGATTCAAGGAGCTATGTTGTCAGGGGAAATTTGCCCTAAGTCAAATTAGTCATGGGCCAAACTAAGAGCAATTCAGAAAATGGTCCAATTTGTGGTTTTTAAAACCGGCTACAGGGACATGGAAAGCCATCTCACTCTGAACTAGTGCATGAGGTTATGAGATACCAACCAAATATAGTTGGGATCACTTTATTGCACAAAGAGTCTCCTAGAGAGGCACTGGACTCTGTTTCACTTTGGAGTTGTCCCCAGTGAGTGGCAGGTGGCAAAATAAAATGCACTGGTACTCATAAATCACTTTTCTTTCAAGTTTCTTTCACCCAGTCCTATCTATGTGTCGAAGGCTACCTCAATAGCAGGAGGAGCTGGGGTCAGTCCACTTAATTTGTGACTGGTAGACAACCTGCTCTACTACTTGAGCTACAGCCTCAAGCTACAACAAGGGTTCGTATAGTTGCATCCCTTTGGTTGAATGCCTATATGTTGAGATTGTCCCCAGTGGATGAGTGGCTTGGTTCTCTGAGCCTTGGGATCAGGAAACAAGTTTTGACTCTTGACCCTTGTACTGAAAAGAAAAGTCTATATGTTTGTTGAATTTCAGATTCAGGAGGACCAGTGCATACTGGCTGTCAAGTAATTGGCCAGCTCTTCATCCTCTTAAGGATATTTGAGGGTGCATGGGCATTTGACTAACCAATCTGCATGTTTTGCAGACTTGGAGAAGGCATTTCGCTGCATTCCTTGAGGTGTCCTGTAGAGGGGTATTACAGGAGTATAGGGTATCTGGTCTGCTGTTATGGTTTATTTGTTCCCCACACAACCATAATGAGACCTTAGTTTGCTTTGCCAGCTTCAAGTCAAACTTGTTCCAGGTGTAAATTGAACCCTGACAGGACTGAGTTACTGATTCACTTTATAAACTTTTGTGGACAAAATTTCGCGGTGTAGCCAAGTGGCAAAGTGTGTTTGTCATCTGTGTCTGTGTTTGATGGCCTGAGGATTAGCATTCTGCTTTTTGTGGGTGATGTGTGACTTATCTTCATGAAGCAATGACCTCCAGATTGCACTGGAGAGGTTTGCAACTGAGTATGAAGTGGCAGAAATGAAAATTTGCACCATCAAATCTGAAGTTGTGGTTTTTAGCTGAAACAGGGTCTAGTGTAAACCCAATTTGGGGACAACTCAACAACCCACAGAAGCACCTTTAAACTTCCCTAGGTTTAAAACACTGTGCTACAATTAAATTTAGATTAAAAGGGGACTTTATAAAAAAGGTTACCCAAGGGACATCAACAAAATGTTTGTTGTATAAGTAGAGGCTTTAGTTTCCTTGACCCTTCTTCTTTCAAAGCAAGCCATGTCTCCGTGTCTCCAGTATTTTTTTTTTTTTAAAGAACTACCTATCAGACACGGATTGTTTATGAGAGTAAGTATAAAAGATTGGTATAGACTGAGTCATTTCTCTCTACAGTGTTATTACAATCAGCCGTGAAAAACAGGAAAACTGAAGTCTGATGTCAAATATAGCAACACAGAATTGTAACTTTAAATGTATCTGTATTCTCCAGTGGTAAAGTGCCTGTTAGGGACACGCTAATCATATTCTCTTCAAGCCACCTTTAGCTCTGATTCCAAGTATAGTTAGACACCAACTACAACAATGGTGACATCAAACCATAACCCCCATGAGTGTTTCTTTAAATAAGAGTAAAGACCCCAGTGCAGGTTTGTGCTCAATGCATCTGCCTGTGACAGTGCAGGCATGCTGTGCTTTGGTTAAAAGCCAGAAAAAAATAATTTCATACAATAATACTTAAAAACTAAGATAGAATAATATGCCTTTTAAAAGTACTTGGCAGGAAGGTTGTTTGGGGTCACTCTCATGCTGCAAACTTAATTTAGGATCAATCAGATATACCTGTGTATGTAATGGATTATAGTAAACAAGCTTTTGCACAGTGCTGATCAGTTTGCTTTATGGTCACAGTAAATGCAAGTAGGCCTATCTATTGAGAAAACTGACCTGGAATCAGTATGCAGCATTTTGAATGACTCACACCTCAGTATGTGATGACCTACTTCACATTAAAAGACTATCTGATGGTTGTGCAGCAGGCCAATTTATATTATAATGATGACAGAGGAAGAAAGAGTGACAAGGAGCAAAAGAATGAGTGAGACAGTGAGAGATGTGCCATGTTAGCTGTACAGACCTTGTTCTTCTAAAGCAGTCAAAATGCTTCAGTTGCACCCACACATCTCTCTGAACCTCCTACAGAAGCGCACAGAAACAAACACACTTCACAGCCCTAAAGCACCATTACTCAACATGGTCAGAAAAAAAAGCCTAGAGTGTACTTCAAGAGACAATCAATATGCAGGAGATTTTGAAATTGAGGTGAAATGGCTTCAAAAACTCTTTTGTGAGGGTCTGTTTGTCTGCTAATTGACTGTTTGCTAAGCCCCGCCTGCCGTTGCTCTGTCAGTTGAGATTTTCATTCTCGTTGTTCAGTGGTTCAAGCTTCATTCAGGATGTTCTGCAGGCTTCTGCAAATGTGGATCCATAGATAGTCCGATTAGCATCAGGGTTTGATGGGTTTAAATAAAAGTAAACATACGTCTCTTGTCAATACTTGAAATGAAAACTGATAATAGTAATAATACAACAACAAAACCTATGTAATATGACTTTGTTTGGAAAGTTATCTCTATACTTGAAAGGGATAGCTTCTTTAAATCAAATAATGCAACATGCACACCTTCTAGAGTTAGCCAAACAGAATTTTTAATGGAATCTAATTACTTTGAATACAAAAAAAGAGAATGCTTGGACACTGCTAACATAATGGACAGGTTTTTTGACAGGGCTCCCACACAAATGCAAAGCAGAAGATGAAGCATCGCCAAATATGCTTCCAAACCAACTTCCTTCCAAGCTAAAGACTAGAAAATATGATGAAGCATATCTTGCCTTTGGCTTCACCTGCACAATGGCGGTGCCAAGGTAGTTATCCCCGACAGAATTTGTTTCCCCTGCGTCGGGAGCAGACACTGGGCTGTCCAAATCAAACAAACAGTATCCCTTATTCTTGATTTTTCGTCCACAAACACTTCTTATAATGTAATTTTGGCAGTGTTAGCTCTTTATACAGTAAAGTTGCAGTGGGATACAAATAATATCAGGCTGATCCTGCCACAGTTTGTTCCCCCTGTTCAAATCACGGACAAACAGTATCCCACAGTTGTTTATGTTTTTAAATCCAGTTTGCACAGAGAGACATTTTTTGAAAAATGTATTGATAGCAGTGTTGAATATTCTTTAAAAAGGGGAGGGGTCTTGTAAAACAAAGGGGGGCCTAGCAAAAAACGTTTGGGAACCACTGCCTTACCGCTAAAGCCAACATTGTTCTGGTTTGTATGACACGCTTCAGTTTAAATACCACTTAGTAAGTAATTAATGAATGTTTGCAGACAAGTCAGCATCTTCTGCATAAACAGTGGCTGTTTGAGTAATCTACTATCGACTAAAGCAATCGAAAGGAGTTCAGTTCAGTACCAAATAAGTCTCTTGATCAAGTTTACCTAAGGTTAACAGTTATTATATATAGATAGCCCAACTTAACTAACCCTCCCAAAAAAATTTCTGTGGGAATTTATATCAGATCGTTTCTTAAATAACACTTGAGCCAGAACCTTTAGATGTCAGCTGGCTAGCTAACATACTGCAATAATATAATTAGGCTAGACTTCGTCAATCCTTTATTTTGTAGATACCTGGATGTTTAACACCTGTGAGAACAGCCACACAGATTTTTTCTTTTTTTTTTAGCTGAATAAATCTGACTCATTTTAAACTCTCAGAAAGGCATCAGCATTTTTTTGCTTTTAGGAGTTTTAGTAGAAGTGGCTAATGATGTCATACCTAACAAGTAGACGGGCTACTTAGAATTGCTAAGCTTTGATCAGACAGTAGCTGTTTTGGGGGAGTGGAACATAACAATCAATTCAAGTTTTGCAGTCGAATGACTGTTAACCACATAATGTTAACTTGGTTGCCATTTTTGACAAGTAACACTGTGTAATCATTTGATAAAGGCCCAGTTACACAGGCCCACAACCACAATAAAGGCATTGTGACATTGTCAAAGGTCATGTCAACAGGTTGTATCACATCTAACGTGGCAGACAGTTCTTGAGCAGGCTGGCTAGCTGTACAGCAGCAGATATAATGTCAACGGTTCAACTCAGCCACAAGCTGATTCCTCTCAACCTCTCTGACAACCCTCAGTGGTTGTCTAGTTGCCCTCGTCAGAAAGATCACACCCCAGAAGTAACAGCTTAATGCCCCACCATAATAAGCATGTTTTGCAGTAAAAGAAAAGCTAACATTTGTATTCCTCATCATCCCTACCCTGCTGCACTTACTCCTAAGCCCTGTCTACAACGCAGCAAAGTTTACGGCATAAAAGCTAAGTTTTTGTCTTTTCACCGTGAGAGAGCTGAGGCAGAGGAAAACTGCCCGAGGATGTTTCATATCCCCACAGCCCTGACTGCACAATCTCTGCTCCCTGCAACCTTCTTCATCTTGTTTTCTTAATCAGTCATCTTTTCGCTTTATCTTCCTGTATCTCTCCCCTTTCCCTCCCACTTTGCCTCTCAAAGAAGTACCTCTCTCGTCTCCTTCTGCAGTCCCCTTCTCTCCCCACCTCTAATTCTTTTACCTTCCCTCCACTTCCTACTTTCCCTATTCATGGGTCCTTTTCAGTTCTTTTTTCCCCCCTCTTTCCTGCCCATCTTTGCAAGAACATTTCTGGGCACCTCCTCTCCCTGTCAGCCTGGCAACATCCAGGGGAAGAGGCAGCACTGTCACTATGGACAGCCTCCAAGGAAGAGCAAGTGAAAGTTACAGAGATGAGAAGAGGAGGAGAAGAGGAGGGGTAGGAAAAACATGACACGAAGGAGGTGTACAGATGACAAGTCCCTTCACTGGGGAGTTTTGTGAAGTGAGGGAGCTGCAGAGAGGGGGGAAAGAGGGGGAGAGAGAAAGAGAGAGACGGGAAGGAGGGGAAAGGGACACCAGCAGGTATGCAGGATGTTTTTTGAGGAGAAACAGCTCAGGGATGGAACTCATTCACGTCTCCTCACAGGTTTGCTGTTCTGTAAGCGCTTCCCGAATAAGCTTGCTGACTGCACAGTGCAGTGGGCAGATGTTGCTCACATCCAGCTCGATAGCAGAATGCATAATTTGCTTGTTGTTTACATAAACTAAATCTCACCCGTCAGTTGAAGGGCATGCAGCTTCATGCTACACGAGTTTATCAAGTCAAAGAGAGACAAGGGCGGCTTCTGCTGAGACGTGTGCATTTGCTTCACAACTCGTGGTTTGTTCTTCAGTGAGTTTGTGTGCTATAGCCTGTAAGGCTAATGTTTTGGTACTTCAAACGCAGCAGGCATACACTGTTTCTTGACTTTACCTGAATTATTGATTCATAATGGTCTGTTCTTAGTTAAACATCAATATTTAAAAAGTAAGGTATGCCTTCCCGAGTATTTTACTGGAAAATTTTAAACTTTATCTATTAACTTAAACTTTAGCACTATTTTAATTACTACGCATGGATTTAACAAAAAGAGAAAAAAAAGTAATAGAGAAAAATTGATCTTGAGAAGATTAATTAATAATCTAATCATCCAGTATTGCTGGTCTGATCAGGTTATACAGTGTTAGATGGAAAATGGCCTAACTTAGGTTATTTGTTATCTGATTTCACATATCCTTTATTACATGATGCTGATCCACTCAGCCAAACTGTAATCATGTGTTTGCAAATGCTACAGAGTGAAAGTAAAATTAGAGATTGTTGTTGTTGTATTTTTCAGTCACATGGGTAGTCACTTGTAGTACAAAACAAATGTACGCGTTTGCGTACATAAGATTTTCTGGAGGAGGACAGACATTTGCTTAGAACTCTTAAAGATGTCGAAGAAGCAAGCTCCTTTAAGCAATTACTTTGGTGTTCCTCCACCTCCAAAGAAATGTCAGGAGTCCGAACCGCAAAAGAAGCGCGTATTCTCGGAAAAGTGGTTGCAGGAGGAGAGCTGGCTTCAAACAAATGATGAACACACAGAGATGTGGTGCAGAATATGCCGTGAAAATCCCACTCTAGCGGACAAAAACAGTGCCTTTTATATGTATGCAAACGCGCGTTGCAACTTCTTATCTGTTGTGCGTCTTTTATTTTGACAGCGCATGCGCACCTGCGGACCACTTATGTGCACCCCTGGTTATAGTGCCCTAACCCCTAACCCTGAGTACAACAGACGATGGCGTACTTTAACAAAAAAAAAAAAAAAAAAAAAAAAAATACATGACAATAAAGGCTTTTAATTCGATACAATTAAATTCAGTCTGTAGGGTAATGAATTACAGCAAACTTTGATTGGGAACCTAAATAGAATCTTTGCTCAAAATGTGCTCTAAGGTCATCAAATACCACATTCATATTGTAGGATTAATACAGAATCTAATCTGCTGAAGTTCAAACAGAGCATCAGAATGGGGAAGAAAGGTGATTAAAGTGACTTTGAACATGGTCTGACACCAAAAAACAGATCATTTCAAACACTGCTGATCTACTGGGATTTTCCCACACAACCACTCTAGGGTTTACAGAAAATGGCCAGAAAAAGAGAAACTATCCAGTGCAGGGCAGTTGTCTGGGCAAAGATGCCTTTTTAAATGCCTTGAATATCTAGATTGTTTTGAGCTGAGAGGGAGGTAACAGTAACTCAAATAACATAACCAGTTGTTATAACCAAGTATGCAGAAGATCATCTCTGAAAACACAGAGCAGATGATGAAGAAGAAGAAGCACCAGAAGATCAATCCTGTCAATTTAAAACAGGAAACTCAAGCTACAGTTTGCACAGAGCTCAAAATTGGACAACAGAAAATTGGAAAAGCATTGCCTGGTTTTATGAGTCTCAGTTTCTGATGAGCCATTTGGATGGTACAAATGTCCATCCATCCATTCGCTTCCGCTTATCTTTTTCAGGGTCGCGGGGGGCACTGAAGCCTATCCCAGCTGTCATAGGGCGGGAGGCAAGGTACACCCTGGACAGGTCGCCAGTCTGTCTCAGGGCTAACACATAGAGACACACAACCATTCGCACTCACATCCACACCCACATCCACAACTATGGGCAAGTTAGATTGACCAATTAACCTATCCCCACTAACTGCGTGTCTTTGGACTGTGGGAGGAAGCCAGAGTACCCGGGGAGAACCCACGCAAACACGGGGAGAACATGCAAACTCCACACAGAAAGACCCTGGCCTGATGGTGGAATTGAACTCAGGACATTGTTGCTGTGCTGCTTGGTACAAATGTATCATGTATAAACAATGTGGAGCATCGATCCCCCCTTCCTGTGGTTCAGACTGGTGAGGAGTTGTTTTTTTTTTTTTTTTTTTTTTGACAGACTTTGGGATTTGTAGTACCAAGTGAGTAATTAAGTAACTTAGTTTAAAGACCGCAGCCTACCTGATTATTGTTGCTATGTCCATAAAATCTGGGCTTGATGTCTGAACCTTTCACATTAAGCTCTCTTGTTACAAATGGCCTCTGCATTTCTTTGTCAACTACTTAACAAATACAGAAAAAACACACGTTAACCTAGAAATACTTAAATGGGTAGAAGTGAATTTATGGCATATTTTACTTATATAGCATCTAATGTGGATATCAGCATATATATATGTAAATTCTGTGGCCAAGGAACAAGATTCTTGAAGCCAGAAATTTTCTGATTGCTGTTTGTTGTCCTTTTGTAATAAGTGATATTAACCAACTACGTTTGAGCAATTTTTGATTGCATGCAAAAAAGTAAAAAAGGAGGTGTTGAAACCAATCTCTAAACCACTGGCAATTGTGTTATGACAGTTTAGCTTTTTATTAACATTTTTAAAAATGTATTTGGATTCATACACAACAAAGCCCAAAGAACAAGTCACTGCTCCCAGGGGCTAAGTCAGCGAACTAGCCTATGGGTCCTCAAATTGCTGCCTAAATACCAATACCAAAATACTAATAAACTAGCCAGCATTGCTGCCAATTCTTTTATTTAGTTGCAAGAGGAATTTTTTCAGCCCTTTTTTTTGTTTACAACCCTTTCATTAAAAGGCTATATAAGATCTGAGAGCCTCAGGAGAGATCAAAACACACCTGAGCCACTGCACACAGCTGTTGATGTAGACAAAGCACCGTCTTTATAAAGATGCGTCAGCATCAGCGTCTGTTCTAATCGTAGCATTTTTGCTGCTAATATGGTTTATTTCTGGCATTTAATCTATGTCTACCACAATATCATATACTTTTGTTTTTGCTGGTTCAGAACTTTTGTTATAAAACCCTGCATTCAGGTCAAAAATCTCAGTGTATCTGAGGTAAGGTGTGTGTGTGTTTGTGTAAGCAATATCTTCTGCAGACCTTATGCTAATCTACATTGTAGGGTAAAATAAAGTTTATGTGACATCTGCTGCTTTGCAAAAGCGCTCAAGCTGTAGCAAGGTAGAACAAAGTGTAAAGAAATAACTGTGGATTTAAAGGCAGGTATAACTGACAGCTCCTGCTGTGTCTTCCTACTGTGGTTGTTGCAAAAGCAAGTTTGTTAAGGATAGGAGCTTTTTCTTTTCCGTTTTCCACTCTCTGGCTCACCTCTGCTTAAAGCCTCATTTATGCAACGTGAATAGTCGGGGACACGTTGGCGAAAGCATTTCTGTGATTTCCTTTTGCTCTAAACAGATGATCCTCTTCCTGTTTTGCGGCGTTCTGTGTGCAAAAATCAGGCGACAACTGCCCTCTCAGTGTGAGTCTTCAATGGCCCCCTGAAATGCTTCTTGTTTCTCTGTTGCCTCATTATAATCCTTTGTGTGTCCTCTGTGAATGGCTGATGATGATTATGCAAATGTGCCATCAGAGAGCAGCATGGGTAATTATCACAGCAGAGAATGAGGCTTTTTGAAATTCTCTAACTGCTGAAGAGAAAACCACGAGTCTTCGGTGTGTTTGAGAGCGTATATTTATCAGTTTGGGAAAGCAATGGGTTTTGTAATGGTCGATTGTGTTGCTTACCAAGCCTTTAGAGTGTTTTAGAAGCTTTGTGCTTTGAGTCTTTTTTTTAAATATCTTTCACAGAGCTTTTCCTTCTGCACAGGAAGCTAAAATGTGAATTTGCTGATTCCAGCTGTTGCGTTTCTTGAATATGTTCAAGCTCGTTGCACGGTCTGCCCATCATTTATCTAGTAACAGATTGAGTCAGATTTTCATTAACTGTACGCAACCTTAATTGCTGCCTGGTGTGCTAAACATGGAAGCAGACCAGCAGCGTTCACTCAGGCACTAATGAGGGCAGCTAGGAGGTGCAGGAGCCCCTGGTGAACAGGTGTGGTCTTGGCAGCAGACCTCAATGTGTCTCTCTGAGGTGTGAAATGTCTCATTATACATTGAGGGGTATACAGTGATAAACTGAGAAAGGTACAGGGATGGGAGTACATTGAGAGTTAAAAGCCTCGGGTTAAGAGGAGAATGGAAAAGGCACAGGCTCTCACAGAGGGCAGCTTTGTTAGCTTCTGTACACACACCGAGTGGCCCCCCATGACTTGGGTGAAGGGAGGTAGACTGCCTGGGGTCAATTAACCTCAAGAGCAGCCTGAGCTGGCCTCTAAGGAACACTGGCTTTTATAGATACTGACAGGACACAAACTGCGAAGGTGCTTGCATAAAATGGGTCACGGGGCAATGAGGCGTAGGAGGCATTTCAACTAAAACTGCTCCTTACTTTGGTGCGGTATGTCACTTTCTCTCAGGGATTATTCTTTCCCAGGGGTCAGGTGTTGTGACAACTTCTGAACGAAGTTAAGAGTTGCTACAATTTTGGCTTTTGGGGAACAAAGGCATGTCATTGCCAAGTGATCCAAACAATAGGCTGAAACTAGAATCTCTGGGATGGCGTTGTAGGTCTCCACAGTCATTGAGGACAGAGAAACAACATAAATCATCACCCCAAAAATGTTGCCTTACCCTTTCAAAAAATAAAAAGCACAGTTGTCAGTGAAGTCAGCAAATTTCCTACAGCTCTTATAGGTGCTTGGCCTCCTGCCAGATAAACCAACTAAGCAGAACGGCCGAGGCTATGATGTGTGTATCTGTGAGGATATGACAGACTCCATTCCCTTCTCTCGCATTCCTAATGCGATTAAGTGAGACCAGTTAATGTAATAATCTTGCAACAATGTATGGTATAACGCTCTAATCAATGCCAATAAAACTGCAAACCTTTCTCTTATTGACCATGCCTAAAAACACACAAGTCATCAAGTCTGTGTTTGCACCTCCTCACCTCCCTCGATTTTTCATCCCAGTGCAAAAATTAAAAAAAACAAACCCTAAAACAATTTTAAAAAGACAGATAAGCCACACTCTTATTCACGTGAAACAGTTTCACTTTTTTTCTTATAAAGACATGCGGTATCTTGTTTGTCTGTTTCTTTGGCCCCTGTCTGTCTCTTCTTCCTTTCCCATCACTCTGTATGAAGCTGTCACAAAGGCAGCATGAATGCATCAGAAGGAGCTGGCAGCACTGCATATAGAGACCTGTGTGAAAGGCAGCAGGTCTAAGGGCCATTAAAACGCATAATTACAGGGCTGTCTCAGCTGCAGTTCTTATGGGAGGAAATAATGAGGGAGGAGGGGGAGGATGAGGAGTTAAATGGAGGAAGCTGAAGAGGCAGAACATTTGGCGATCCTTTCACCCAACTTAAACGGGCTTGAAGTAGCAGAGAATGTCAGCGCTTTATAATAACTAGCACTAATAAATTAACTTTTGTCTCTGACTCTGTCGGCTCAAAACCCCTCTCACATGGTACTGTGCAAAAGTCTTGGTCCACTCCTTATATCTTTAAATATTGCTAGGAAAATGCCCAATAGATGCTGCGATTTACTGAAGTGTGTGCAAACATACATTAAAAGAAAAACAGTATATAAGGCAAAAACAGTATTTGTACAATTTGAATGAGCTTCCAAGCAAATATTTGGCATAACCACCTTTATTCTTCAACACAAGCTGAACTGTCTTAGGCAGCTTTCATGTAATTTCTTTAAGTAGTCTTCAGAAATACTTCTCCAGGCTTCTTGAAGGACATTCAAAGCTCTTCTTTGAATGTTGGCTGTCAAGATGATCCAACCCTGATTCGACAATGTTGCTCTGGGAAGGCCAACCCATGACTGATAGTGTTCCTGTGTTATACAGGTATGTTTTTATTGCATTGGCAGTGTGTTTGGGATCATTTTCATGCTGAAAAATAAACCAGTCAGAGCCAATCAGATGCTTTCTGGTTGTTTTGTATCTGCGAAATCCACAAAAATGAAAAATAAAAAAAAGATGCCTCAAAACAAACTGATTTGAGCCAAAAAATTTCAAGGTTGGATCATCACTCCACAAGACCTGTTTCCACTGACTGGTCCTTTTTGATGTGTTCTTGTGACTTGCACTAAAAAATACCCTATTTAATAATGAGTTCACTTAAGTATGTAGAATGGGTTGTTATGTTAGAGAACTGTCATTTGGAATTGAGTTTAATATGGACTCTCTCTTTACTTCTGTTTCTCTGTGATGCTTGGTACATTAGTTTATATTTTAGAAAGCCTTTCCAACATGTAGGGACTCCCCTGGAGCAGGTAAAATACACAAACATGACTTGTACAATTTTTGGACTGTCCAAGTTGAACAATGACCAGTGTGGAAAGAACTGTGAGGACATGCTCGGCCATGACTTCACAACACTGGCTCTGTGTTGCACAGTAAAATAGGTTCAAATTTGGCTATTGTAATGATCTTGCAACCAAAGACAGGCAGGGATAAAATTTTTGGAGTGTTGTAAACTGAACATAACCATCCAGCAGTGCGACTACTGCTGCCAGCTACTTCCAACTAACCCCGCCAAAAGGACGATCAACACCACACTGTGAGACAACACAACAACATGGATGGAGGTAAATGTGGAAAACAAAATTTTTGGGATTCTGACAAAGAAGAAAGTCCAATTGAGTTGCAGCTGCAGAAGCCTTGTTTGTATGATGTGTCCTCCAGCAGCACTGAGGATGCAGCATGAAAAGAAACCGCAGAGGGATTGTACCATACAAATCAGCAGGTATTATCACTGTACAGGCTACATACAAGTTTATCAATTCTATGTGACACAGTGTGGCTTGTACTAAACTTTTTAAAAGGAAATCTCATCTATTTCCCTAATCAGGACTGAATTATACAAGCAACCTGTGGCCATTATTATCTTAATACTTTGGTCCTTCTGGTCTTTACCTTTGTGTCACCGGTATTGTCTGATGTTCAAGGTATGTAGTTGAAAGAGATGGTTTAACATGCACAAGTTGGTGTTGTTTTTATTGCGTACCCTGGTTGACTGCCTTACATTCTGGCATTGATCTGCTGTTCTGGCTCAGCATATTGTTTGTGGAACTCCACTGTTGTCCTGCACAGTTTCAGTGATTGTGTGCATTAGTGCCCAACACCAGAGGCGGTGTGTAGCTTCCCGACATCAAAATGTACAATTTTAGTATGCAGTATGGTGGGTCCGGTTAATGCCTGTTTTCTCTTTTGTAGATTCACCTGCAAGTGTGTTTGCCGCTGCTGCCTTGCTCTTTATTGTTTTGTTTGGCCTTCCGGCTTGTTTGCTCATCTTCTCATTATTTCGCCTTATAGTTTAACCAACTGGCTTGTTTATTTGTAATTCTTTTGTTCTGTTTATCTCTTTTATTCAGTGAGACGGAGTGCTGTACTGTTGGGAGCTTGAACATCGTTGGTATGGTCTCCACACTTTTTTTGTGTATGTGTTTAAACTCACTGAGAAATGAGTTTAGATTGCTGCACTCTGTTTGTTGGGAGGATAACAGTGTTGCACCTGAGGTCAAATAAGGTGAGGTGAGATGAGTGGTCGGTAAAACTGCTGGGCACTCCATATTTAAATGTACTTCAGGGGCTACCAGTTTTCCTATCATACTATCAATAATACACCTGTTGGTATTTGTAGCTTTTGTTTTGCTTCTCTTTCCAGCAGTTGCAAACCCCTTATCAACTGATTCACTCAGTTATTTCATTCCATTTTTGCTTACTTTGAAAACATGTCTCGCTTATTAGTTGCAGTAGAACATAGAATCTCATGGTAGGCTTAAGGTAGTATTTTCCTGGTGCAGTTTTGGCAAGATGGATTTGCCGGTCTCCTAGCCTTCCGCCTCTTGATTGACTTAGCCACACATACACTTATTCTTAACTCCCATCTACGCAATCTGCTTTGCTTCACTTATACCTGTTTAGAATGGATGCTAATGCACTTTTTGGGCTATGACTAGTTAGAGGGCACCTACAGCCTTGAGTCCACCTGGGTCAGTGACATCATTGTATGGTGAGTGCAAGGGTCCTTTGAAGACAGCAAACTTCAAAGAAGTATATCAGGAATGGCTGCTCGGCCTTGGTGTCTCCACCTGTCCGTGTCCGTGTCTGCAACAGAGTGCAATCGAGGGTTATCTGTGGGAGCAATTACAGTTGATAATGGCAATTCAATAGGTGCATATTTCAAAGGGTGCCGACACTGGTCTGTCAGTTCATTGATCAGTTCATTGTTCATTGTTGAAAATCCTCTGATTTGTTCTCTCGCACTACAGTGATTTTGACATTTGTGGCTTAATGTGAAACGTCTGAACAAATATTAGATGGATCGCCATGGTGTTTAGTGCAGATATCGATGCTCCCCTCGGGATGAATCGCTATAACTTTCCCAGACTTTTCAGTGATATGACCCTATGTCACCCCTGACAGAAGTCATCATATCATAGGGTGACATTTTTTTTATTCATCCAATCAAATCCAGCCCCCAGATTAAGTGTATACAATTATCTGTTTGATATCTGTATATCACTTAAATATCAGCAGCATAAGGTCTGGCTTAGGTGAATAAGGTCTGGCACACTGAATGTTTTCTTAGTAGTTATGCTAAACTCTGGTTGTTCTTTGCATACGTCAGAGGAAAGAATTGACATTACAGTAAAACCTGCCTGTACATAATTTTCCTCATCTTTTGATATCGGCGTGCAATGAAATTGGACGGGGTACTTTTGCTTTGTTTGCCAAAAAAGAAAAATCCTCAGAAATTTTACAGCTTTTTGGTTTAAAGCTGTTTCATCGACTTTTACTCTCAGTTGTGTAAGAGGCTTTGACTTAGCCACTTCTCCCCTCCGTGTACTGTAGGTCACAGAAAGTCAAAGAGTCACGGACATAGAGCCTGAATTAACTCTAGGAACTGCCAGACTGCTAGGTTTCTCCAGGACACAAATGATGAGCCTCCTGCAAGCAGCAGTTTGATGCTGACACTCTGTGGTTATGACTACCGGGAGGTCCCATCTTGCCAAATAGAAGTTCAGGAGAAGCACATAATGGCACCTGAGTGAAATAAGAGGACCTGGCATTCATGTCTGTGCTCCTCAGGAGAGCAGAGCAGGAACAGTGGATTTGCCACCAGCAGCCCTTGTGGCAGCGACTCCTTTGAAGAGGTTGTTCATTTGATGCGCAATACCACTTCAGGTCTGGAAGAACACTCTGTCGCACTGTATGACAATGAACTCGCACAAGAGGGAGGAACAAGTACGACACATTTCGGTGTAAAGAAAAGAAGAGGGCGTACGACAAATGGGGCACCTGCTGAACTCTCTCACGTGAGGTGGCGTCGTGCTATTCGAGGATGATGTCACTTCCCAGTGAGAGCGGCTGCTCGCAGGCATTCAGTGAGATCTGTTCCATTTACCGCACCGCTGGAGGAATCAATGGGACATATAGTTAATGAGGAATAACTAGAAGTAATGGTGGCCTGCTTCAGTGAGCACACATGGGCCAATGCCTGAGTGTAACATCCCATTTACGCTGTTTATGCTGCATTAAGCTAATCATGTTATCAATTAGCAGCTTTGTACTTTTATTGTATTTACAGTGTATTTTGCAGAATTTGATTACGTTGCTTTTTAGAGTTACAGCAACATGGCATTAAATAAAATCTCCAAATGTTGTACATAATTTATTTATCTTGTTATAACTTCATTTTCTCCTCCTAGCAATATGGGACACAGACAGTGTTGATTGGCACTGGAACAAAAAAGTATTCTCGCATCATTCATTAGAGACGAACACATTATTCCTTTTTTTTGTCCTTATCAATTTATGTTCCACTTAGCTGATGCATTCAGCTCATAAAAAACAGTAGTCCTGATTTCATCCACATAATGATGTGTAATTACTGTTTTGTTATTTTTGAGGCAATGCATTATAGAGAAAAATCTCTAAAAGTATTTTTTAATCATCTATACAATAAAATGCATAAATATGTGATAATACAAAGAATCCATGCAGAGTAGAAACATCAGCAGTCCGGCTGGCTTCTGCGCTCATTAATGGTGCCAAAACACTTTTTCACTACTTTTTTTTTAACTTAATAAGCTTTTATTTTTCTCTGGCTGACAATGGCAGAAACAGTGGCTGCCTAAATATGGGCCTTTCATCTGGCTTAACTCAACAAATGGACCTCATTGTCTTGAGGAATTCTATTTTGGCGTTCTGTGGGCACGCTGTGTCCTTCTCTGGGGCCCGGGTGCAGCGAGCAAGGCCCTTATCAACAGCGCTCAGGGTGTGGAATTGAGGAATTCAGTTCTGCCTCAAATAAAACCACGAAAAAGAACGAGGAGGGGGGAACAGGAGTGAAAAGAAAAAAGAGAGCGAGACAGAGGAGGACGGGACGAGTGGGGCTGGGTGTGTGTGTGTGTGTGTGTGTGTGTGTGTGTGTGTGTGTGTGTGTGTCAGGGTGCTCTGGGATGATTCTCCAGATGCTTCAACTCTCCCACGCACATATGCGTTCATGTATCCATGTGCACCTGTTCACATACGCATTTACTGTATTTACTGTTCATACAGCATGTGCATACACATGAATACAGTACTCATGGACACACTGTGTGAAAATTGCCTGTAAACCCATCGATGGTGCTCCCAGTGGGGAAGCTTTTATACGCTCTAATTTCCAATGTTATCTTTCAGTGCTCGGAGCCAATGCCCAAATAGAGCCGTTTCTATCTGCTAGATAAACTCTGTGTTCTTTTATATGTGCGCATGAGCCTTTTCCCCTGTGTGCATTTATATCTGGATGTGTAATGCATGCCTGCTTTTACAGTGCCTATATTCACAAGATTCGGTTATTCACAGCTGGTCCTTGAAAGAGAAAAATATGCTGCAGAACTTGTTTTTTGGGGGTTTTTTTAACCAACCACCAGTTAAAGTTAATTACAGTGGATGTTGAAATTGGGGCTTCTGATAAGAAATGTGAAGAGGAGGTAGAAAGGAACGACAGAAAATTGATTTAGAAAATAACATTGGCTAATTATGAAACACATTGGTCTTTATTGAAACAATAAAAGCTGGAGCACAGAGGCACTTTAAAGGATAAAGGATACTTTTTTTCGATTCAGGTAGATTTGGTTAAGGAGGCTCTATGTCTCGAGGACATTTAGAGGAGCCGTTCAAATTAGAAAGTCCTGTTGTGTATTCAATCGTAAAATAACGATTTGGTTGGAGTGCAGTGCAAGTAAAGCAATCTTTGTCCTGTAAGAATAACAATATTTTTTTACCATTAAATCTAATTAGTTTGATATGAAAAACTTCAGCACAAGCAAGCCATTATTAGACTAGAACACTTTCATTGTGAATATATTCAAAATCCATTAAAAATTTTGTGGCTAGTATAACCCTATTTACACGGATTGTATCATGAATAAACAGCAGGAAAATATGCTGTCATAACAGCCTGACCCATCGACCAAAACACAAATTTGTGCTGGTTATTTTAAGCGTTCACTCCAAAAATAGGACAAGCTGATGGATGCAATGTTTGACTTTGTTTTGGGTTCTTTGAGAAGACCCGCTTGATATGCCTGTCACTGCAGCCACAACAGCCAGGTTGGTATTATAATCACTTTGTGAGAGTGTCGGTTGGTGTGAAATACCGTGGTGTAAACTACTGCAGGTTTCACAGCTGTGTATGGTGCATTCACAAAACCAAGAGGTTCCAATCATTTGAGAAAGAAGTGAACCCTGTAGTTATATGTATATTTGTACATGTAAGTTACATTCACAGTGTAGTGACAGAAAACAGCAAAAGCTAATTTTAGTCAAGATTTCGCAACCTTCTGTCATTTGATTACAAAAAAAAGACTGAAATAACCAGAACGACCAACAGGTAGTGTCTTAGCAATTTTCTGTGTAATGACTTGCAATTTCATTTAAGAGGACAACTGGATCCATTGCCAGAAAAATTGCTTTCACTGCACCAAAATACCTTCACTTCTAGTTTCTAGAAATGCTGGCTCAAGTTGTTGTCACACAATAACAGCATTTCAAAAGGAAGTGTTGGTGTAGAGGTGAGGTTTTTGAAGTGCTATATGAATAGCAACAGCTGTGCCACTGTAGCAGCAAGCCATATCATAGCTTTTAGCTGTGAGCAGATCACTGACATTTTAAGCGCACTGCCATGATTAGGGCGTGTTGGGAAAACAATGTTTGCTACACAATTAGACTATTTGTGGTGGCAGCGAGGAGGGTGTGTGTGTGTGTTTCACATGTTGTTCCAAAGCAACATGTTGGCTGCTTTCCCCCTCCTCTCCTAATCTCTCTCCTCATTAGTTAGCTTTTCCTGCTGCACTGATTGAAGCCTGCACATAGTCCTAACAATTTAGTCTGATAGCTGAACAGTTTGAAGTGTATTAGCTAAGCTGTCTTCATTTTCTCGGTACTAGTCCAGACAATGTCCTTTTCGAGTTTTTATAAGATGTTTATATTGACAACTACTTGCAAACTACAGGCTGATTTCAGTAACGGCTGTTTGTAAAAATGTTGAGGGGGAGTAATTGGGTCTGACGGGTCCACAATGTAAAGCATCATACAGGTCAGGAAAAAAACACCAGTTGAGAATCAGTAGAAACACGTTAATATTTCTTAAACCTTTGCAATTAAAAAACATAATATCTATACACACTACAGAGTGTCTACACTTGTATTTTAACACATCCAGTGAGGCAACAAAGTCCACCAAACCACAGAATATCCAGAATTATCACTCTCCTCATGGCCACCCAAAGCTAATTCAAAGACTCTGCAAAATTTTCACACTTTATAATTGTGGACAAAATTGGCTGACTTTTTATCACCTCTTCGTTGTGTTTTATTCTGCTAATTTGATAGCCTTCATCCAGCTGTTCTACTATGCTAAACCTGCCAAAAAGCTGTAGCTTCAAGCTATTTTCCAACGGCTACTCTCCTGTCTTTTGCACTTTTCCCATAGAACCATGGTGATCCACAACATTTTGATAGCAGGACTTTGAAAGAGACTTTGAAAACAATGCAAAAGAGTGCATTTCTCACCCCCACATCCAGTTAGCCAACTCCGCTGTATCATGCTAGGTAAGGTTAGCGTATATGCTCTCCCACAATCCACAGACTGCTGTTGAATATTTAATTCTGGGCGGTCAGCTCCAGGTTAGTGTTAATAAACGCCTAAATTTAACTCTACTGCTTCATCAGTACTTGAAGTCACCAATCACAATCAAGAGCTAGCTAACAAGTGAGTGTCCGTTCTCCTTCTTCAGGATAAGAGTGGCTGTTCTGTGACAATGTGTGTATGGTGTGAATGGCGCAAAATGTCTGATCAAATTCTTAAACAAGGCAGCTAGTTCATGCCAATTTGTCAGGGAGGCACACAACTGTGCCCCGAGACGCAAATTCCAAGATCCAATTGAAACCTTATGACTGAAAAACTTTCAGTCTTTCCAGAGACTCCCATTTGACTATCATCCATACTAGGATTTATAATTAGTTATATAATAATATCATAAATAATTCTATAATTTGCAAGAACTTAACGCATAATGTAATGAAGTTTGACCGCAAAACGGATTCTGGCAGGCACATGTTGTATGAGCGGACTGCACTGATTTGCAGTGTACAATATGTCGTATTTTGGTAATTAATTGTTAGTGATGGATTTTTTTCCCTCACAGTATTTTTTACCAGGGCAGCGCTGTAGCACCCTCTACTGACAAGCCGCCACTGGCTGATTCTATTTAATTCTCCCAACACCATAAACTGTACACTGAGATGGACATCTACAGAATCTCTGTCTTTGTGGAGTACTTTTGTGGAGCAGTCATCACTTCTCGTTGTTGTTGTTTTTTTATTTGAAGACCATATGCTAACTTGGTTAACTAGCTTGGGAAATTGAGCTCAGTAGCTCCTCATTTTTGAGAAGTCCCGTTCAGGTGAAGTGAATTTCCCATTCATTTTCTCCATTCACATTTCAGAAAATCCTTATATAAAGAATTCTAAGATGTGAACCAAGACACCTAGCTATAGTGTGAAATGTATATGGATCAAAAATTCAGGAAAACAACTGGATAAAAAAGGAAAGTTGTAAGATTGTGCACAATATTATTTTTACTGGTGAAAGAACTACTCGTCCCATGATACACTGCAAATAGTGTTGTGTAATAATAGTTTGGAGTAATTTTGGAGTTTGTAGTGAATATCCAGTAAAGTAGAGCTTTGTTACTGATATGGTACAATACTTCGCTCCTGACTACAGTCACCTCTGGTGGTTTTTTTTAAGTCATCAAGTGACTTGACATTTCCTGGTTTAGATATTTCCATGATAACAGCAGCTTCCATCAGTCACAGAAATCTTTGTTCCAGTGTTGGATTATGGATAGAGTATTTATCTTTTTGCAACATCGAGGATAACACCTGTGCAGGGTGATCCCTGATTCTCGCCCAATGACAGCTGGGATAGGCTCCAGCCCCCCAACAATCCTCATGGGGATAAACACAAGAGAATGGATGGATAAAAGAAAAACAAATAATGTTGATAACATACATACTTGTGGTTTCTGGAGCACATAGCATAATTTCACAATGGGAAGGTTCACCAATGCTCCAGATTTTCTCCATTTGTGGATTGCTTTTGAGATCTTTAAGCTTACATCACTTTGTCAGACAGGTTCCATTTATGTGGTTTGTTTGTTTGTTTGTTTGTTTGTTTGTTTGTTTGTTTGTTTGTTTGTTTGTTTGTTTGTTTGTTTGATTGATTCAGCAGGTCTGGCAGTGGTAATGGTAATAAGTAATGAGGCCTGGGTGTTGCCAGTGAAACTGAGCTCAACAAAAAATGTAGTTAATAGAATAGAATAGAATAGAATTCAACTTTATTGTCATTGCACATGTCACAGGTACAGGGCAACGAAATGCAGTTTGCATCCATCCAGAAAGTGCTTTAGTCGTGATATAGATATATTACAATATAAATTAGCAATAATAGAGATGTGTAAGTATATTACAGAAATGGGTCTGTTATGGTATGTTATAATGTACACAGTGTGAAGTATGTTATGAATATTCTATAACTATAAGTATGTACAGGCTGTAGTGAGTACAAGCTATGCACAGGCTATGAACAGGATATAAATATGAAATAAAAACTATACAGAAATCTGAGATATACAGTTATACAGAATGTGAACTATGTAAGTTATAAACAGTTGTGGGATTAAAAATTATCGTATGTACAGAATGATTATCTACACAGAACTATACAGTAGTGGTAAAGTGCTAGTGGTTGTGGGTGTGTGTATGTTCAGTCCATGAGTTTAACGTGGGTCAGATGTCAGGAGGCAGAGTTCAGGAGTCTGACAGCTGTGGGGAATCACAGTTAATTCATGATTTAACAAGAGGGGAAATTACTTTTTCACATAGGGCCAGGTAGATTTGGATAGCTTTTCTCCCCATAAATGAAATTATAATTTAAATACTGCATTTTGTGTTTTACTCTGGTTACCTTTGTCTAATATGGAAACTTTCCTTTGACAATCTGAAAAGTGTAAGTGTGACAAATATGCAAAAAACTAGGAAATCAGGGGGGCAACTACTTTGTCACAGCACTAAGTGTCCCTGGGTGACCTACCCAAGTAAAAATTATGTGTGAAAAATTGTTTCTAAGTGTTACTATGAAGTCAAGTTGGCTGCCCAAACAAGTTCATAGGCTAAGCATCACATTACCTTGTATTTGAAGTTTTATTCAGTTGTATGTTTTTAAATAGAATAGAATAGAATGCCTTTATTGTCACTATAGAGTTGTACAATGAGATACAGAGCATCTCCTACTCAGTGCAAACATGCTGGGGGGGGTTTACAGTTCTGCAGCGCTATATACATATGGACAGTATTAACAGAGGGAAAAAGATATATATATATAAAATGTACAAATATACAAGCCGTTTTTTTAAAAAAAAAGTAATATGTAATAAATAGTGTTGTGTATATACAGTTGGGTTATTGCACATAGAATTGGTATTGCACAGTGGTGGTCCATAGAGGAAGTGGCAAGGAAAAAAAAATTGGGGGGGGGGGCTGTGTTATCGGTGCATGTGTGAGTTCAGGGTGGTTATGGCTTTGGGGAAGAAACTGTTTTTGAGTCTGTGGGTTTTTGTGCTGATGCACCTGTAGCGCTTCCCTGAGGGAAGCAGGCTGAACATGTTGAAGCCAGGGTGGGAGCTGTCCTTGATAATGTTTGCTGCTCTGCTGAGGCAGCGGGAGGAATAAATGTCCATCAGGGAGGGGAGAGGGCAGCCGATGATCTTTTGTGCTGTCTTGACCACACTCTGAAGCCTCACTCTATCCGCCTTGGTGCAGCTGCCGTACCATACCGTGATGCAGTAAGTTAGCAGGCTCTCAATGGACGAGCGGTAGAAGGTCAGCAGCAGGTTGGAGTTCAGCTTGTACTTCCTGAGGACTCTCAGGAAGTGCAGCCGCTGTTGGGCCTTCTTGACGACCGCTGAGATGTTGTCTGTCCAGGAGATGTCAGCAGAGATGAGGACACCAAATGAAATGCAAATCAAAAATGAAATGGTAATTCAGTTAACTGCTGTTCCTGTTTATGCATCAGACAAAGACTGCACCTTCTGTGTACTTGAGAAAGCAGCGTTTGCTTTCATTTTCTCATGCTGTCGACTTCACCAAAGCTTTCATTGCTGTAGACAAGCTATGAATACAGTGCTTATTTTTGTCTTTGCTTTCTTTTTCAGGTTGATGCCATGCATTCCATTAACCAATTAACCAGCGAGTGAGCAAGAAAGGAAGAGGGAAAGAAAGAGAGGCCACCAATGGCAAGAACAGGAGAGACGCACACCCTCAAACACAAACATGCTCGCTGCGATCAATCTGATGTGAAGTAGTGCAATTTACAACAGGGCAAGCACTGAGTCACCTTGCTAGTGAGTGTCATTCGTCAGGACACGGTAACTGGGCCCAGTGGTGTTCTTAAACCACCACAGGGCATCAAGCCAGTGTGTAAGGTGTCAAGGCTAAGTTACACATTGAGGTGTGACATTACCACCAGTTGTTGGGACAATAAACAAACGCTGTCGGGCGCTCTATTGGAGCTTTTGCCCACTGAGCTCAGGTTATCTGAAATGTCTTTCCGGGGCTGCCGTTGTTAAGTGGTGCCTAGTGGGGCTTAAACTTCCACACTACGCAGCAGCGACTATAGGGAATATTTGGCCAGACCACTACAAATAATACAATAATAATACAGTTTAAGGAGAAAGTCTAGAGTCTAATAATTTTTTTTTTTTTTAAATTTGTTTATTGAGAGATTATAGAAACTTATATACATTGTATTATATGCATCTTACATGACATATTTTCTCAAACGTTTCTTTCCCAATCATTTTAACTTTAACTTGTTAAACAAAAGAGCAATTAAAATAAAAAAAAAACCCAAACATCATACCAACAGAAGAACAGAAAATTGAAGAAACAACATTAAAAAAAAATAAATAGATAAATAAATAAAAAGGAAAAAGAAAAGAATAAAAGGGGAGGAGGGGTGCTTAAATCCTATGCCTACCTTAAAAAAAAAAAAAAAAAAAAAAAAGGAGTAAATTCCAAATTCTTTTCAATATAGTCGCAGGATGGGTAAATTGCATTGTACTAAGGAACAGATTTGAGATATTCCACAAAGGGTGTCCACTTGTGGATAAATTTTGCAGAACTACCTTTCACTGTGAGTGAGATCTTCTCCACCCTCAAGAATGTCCGGACAGTATTAAGCCATTGCAATGCAGATGGAGGTGTGGGAGATTTCCAAAGAAGTAAAATACACCGTCTAGCAAGAAGAGAGCAAAAGGCCAAGATCTCATTTTGCTGGGGAGTTATATTAAGAGGGGTCTTTGGAACTCCAAAATGGCTATTAGAGGGTCTTCTCGGATCTGAATTCCAAAACCCCGAAAGTACAGAAAAGAAGTCACTCCAAAATTTGTTCAAACTCGGACAGAAAAAAAAAAACATATGGCTTAGATTGCAAGGGGAGGTGTGACATCTGTCACATTGGTCTATAATTGAAGGAAAAATTTTAGATAAACGGGATTTTGAGAAATGGACTCTGTTTATTACTTTAAACTGTATAAGCTGTAGCCTAGCACATGGTGTACTTGAACGCATGATGAGATTCACCTTATTCCACCATGATTCAAACAGTTCAACACCTAATTCACGCTCCCAGGCGGTTCTGATTTTACCTGATAAGTCAGATTCGGTCGCCATAAGCATACAATATATATTTGATAGAGGTGATTTTTGATTAGGCCTAACAAGCAGAAGGTCAACCCATGGAGGATCAGCAGGAAGAATTGGGAAATTTGGAAACAGTGATGAGACACAATGTCTAATTTGTAAATAGAGAAACAAGTGAGTAGGAGGTAGGTTCAATTTTGAGGATAGCTCTGAGAAACTAAGAAAGACATCAAGAGTCTAATAATTTTTAATCACTTGTACAAAGAACTACATCAAGACTTACATACAACATACACAATTATAGAAGCTCTGTTAGGCTTTCACACATTTTGTGTGTATTTTCCTTTTAAAAATTGCCAAATATTCTAGATAATATGATTGCCTTACACTTGAGTAATCACTGTAAGCCAAAAGGTCAGACTTCAGATTACTGTGAACACTCCATTTCCAACCATTTTTTTCTATTCTTGGATCCGGGTGATGTCAGTGAGATGGGATATCCCTAATATTGTCATCCCAGGCACAACACTCCAGCCATGAGAACTGCAGCCCCATCTACATGCTGTTCAAACCTTCTGTTTAGTCAATCAGAGGACAGCTGGCCTTCAAGTGGGCATGTTTCAGAGAGTGGACTGGCCGAGGGGCTTCACCGAGGCCAAGTATGAGATAAATGCAAATCACTGTGAACTTAGTCTGTTAGCTGGAAACAAGCAAACAGGTCATCTTAACTGACTGTAACACCTGCAAGATTGTGATAAAGGCAGTCTTTTTCCACCCCCACCCCCCGGACACACATTTTTTGTTAATGATGAAATCAAATCTGTTTAAAACCAAGCGTGCAGGGCCACATTGCAGCACCGGATGCTCGTTCTCAATCTTTTATGTGTGCATGTAAAACAACAACCGCTAGTGGTGCAGCAGCTCAGGGTAAACGTGCATCCCTGTCCCTCCCACTGGGTAGCAACACACGCATATAGACTCCTAACGATTTTTAGCCACAGGGTGCCAAGCTTCACATGCAGCACTAGTAGTTGTACCAGAACAAATGGTGTTGTTCATTTAGTAAATGTGAAAGGCATCATATTGATACAAGATGGGCTACAAGGAGCTTGAATTATAACATTAAAGTGTGTGTGTGTGTGTGTGTGTTTATTCATTTTATGGTCTTATGCTGCTGATACTGTCTATTTAACAGAGTTGCACTTCTACTGGTGTGTGTGTGTGTGTGTGTAGGAGAACTTTCTCAACTGACCTTGACCAGTTTTTCACCTCCGTTAATGCTGCTGCCTTTTATATATGTGAGCATGAATGAGTATAGTGTAGTAATATGGTAAATGTGTGATGGAGTGGCCACTGGTGTCCCATAAAAATTTCCTCCCCTGGGGACCGACCACACAGACTGGCATCTATACAGCTTCAGTATGTTTACATCCCTGTTGTTGTTTTTTAATTATTTAAGGAAAAATGCTAAATATTTACTCACTTTACTTCATAATGCATTAAAAAGTTAACAAGTGAGAGCTGGTCAGCTGTACCGCGCACATATAACAGCACACAAGGTTCTGTTGCAGTGGTGAAGATTGGTAAGATTGCATTACAAGTGCCATGCATTTTCAGCTTTTAACAGAATAACTCAAAAATAACTAAAATATTAGCAAATTTTTAGCAAATACACAAAAAATGCACTAAATCCCACATAAATCCCAATATAATCCAGTTCCAGTCACGAAAATATAGCCATTGTACAGACAGTGTTATTGCACATTAGTATAAATATGCATACACACACAGCTGACTTTGGATTCAGTTTGGCTTTAAGATCATCTTTTTTATTTTATTTTTGTTCTTTGTAAAAAAAAAAAAAGAAGAAGAAGAAGAGGAAACTATGTATTTTAAATAAGTATTCCATAAGGCGTGCATGTGCAAAAAATAGTGTGTGTGTTTGTGTGTTTTTGAATAAAGACCTTTACGAATGCACATGCAGGTAAACATGAGCAAAGCCAGTGCCCGGAGAGGAACACATGTAACAGAGATCCCGAATGCTTTCTTCTCTGCCTTGTTCTGCAGGCAAGTCGGCACATTTTTTTTCTTCTTCTTCTTTTTTTTTCTCTGGCCATTTCGCCTGCAAAATGTCTGTCATTAAAACTGGCCGACAACGACGGCCGTAATCCGGCCCCATTAAGATTTCGATTCCCCTTGTCCTCTGAGGACAAGATGTAATAGCTCAAAAACATCTATTTAGGCAGATGGGAGTGGATTTATTAAAGGGGCGTATTTCACGAATATAACCTCATCCTATCATCAGCAAAGCACTTTTGATTAAAGGCCTTAATAAGCGAGTGTCTTTGAAAAGGGTGTGTGCCCTGCAGCTGACCTAGACCTATTGATACACTACAAAAGTTGGGTTTCGAAATGTGTTCATTCCATCCACTGTTAAGTCTTGATTAAAGACTGGTAGGAGGAGGGATGTATAAACCTGCAGTTTCACATCAAAATACACACGGAGGGTATTTAGGAGACCTTCAAGGATAGAAAAAGGATAGAAAAAGTCATGAAAGCAATTCCTGCTATGACCAATGCAAACTTTGTGACCACATCTTATAATACTCACAGGACAAAGATACATGTGTGCAGTGCAGCTTCGGGAGGCGTATGAATAAGCACGGGCCAGCACTAAATGCATTTTGATGTATGTGTGTAGGCGCACAATATTTCCCCTACATTAAGTAGGCTAACCTTTACTTCTGAGTGGAAGCCCTTTTTTTTTGGTAGGAGGGGGAATTATTTCAGGGTCAGATGTTGTGCAAATGAAAAATCTGGTAATTTGTTGTCGTTTACTGCAGTTGAACAGTCTTGGAGGTCTGAAGCCTAAGTGCCTAAGAAAAATAGACCCTTGCACACAACACGAATGTTTGGTTGATTTAAAACAACAATGAACAATTTTCTCATTATTAACAAAATAATGCAGTCGGTTTTAAACTATAGCTTCAAAAAATATACATCGCGGGTTACTGAGATAGCAACGTCTCGCATTAAACCCGCGAGCAGCCCCTGTTGTTCGGTCACGCGAGGTTCACTTCTTGATAGCAGAGCTTTAATTCATTTGTCTTGTACAGGGCACCTCCTTGACCTTGTGGATGGAGATTAATGAAGAGCTTTAGTGGCGATGAAGGCTATCAGGCACCAAGCTCCCCTCGTCTAATAGAGCAAGAGTTTTACATAGCCAATTATGTCGTTTGCATTCCGCTCGTAAGCACAGTTGTGTCAGGGGGAGCCCAGTCAGCTGTGCTGTATTTGCGGCATTAAAATATCAGCATCGTTTGGACAGAGAGTGCCATGGCGAATAATTATTCCCGTTGTTGTTCGTATTTCGCTTAAATTTTCTTAGATGACGAAAAAAATTGGCAGGAATTAAACTATTTCACCAAAAGTAAGGCTGAAAGGACACTGACACAAAGCCTGGTGTATTTCTGCAGCTTCCAAGAATCCGGCCGTGTACAATTCTGACGATAAATAACACTATAAACCATCCACAGCCTTTCGCAGTCTTTTTGATCACAGGGTACAGAGTGTACAAGTGCAATTCTGTGCCATTACAGCTCTTTACTGCAATTATTGTCAGCCAGGATGCTTTCGGTAGAGCACTCTGCTTGCCTGTTGTGGTCCAAAGTGTAATTTTTGATTCTCTAAGAATGGGACTTGAAAGTTTGATCTAAGGGCAGTTTAGGCCCACTATCTTGTCATCTGAAGGAGGTTAAAAGAAGATACAGGTGATGGATACAGGAAAGGTGAAAGGCTGACAGAGAAATCTACTTTAATCAATAGGTGCGTAATTGGAAGCTGTCAGTTAAATGTTTTAGTATCGCTACATGTAACAGCGGCTCCGCGTTTCCTACACAAGATAAGGCAATTTGGCTCAGACTACAGGGGGCTGGAAGTGTGTTTGGCGGGGGGAGACTGTTTGATGTGTGGAGCGGATCGTTCTTTAACCATTCAGAGTGGATACATCTTTGATAGCATGAGATGACAGCACACTGTTCCTTCATCAGAAAATGTTAGGCTCGCTTTTATTGACGAGAGATCTTTTCAACCTCGGGATCCCAGACGGCCTGGCAAGAGACGAAGATGATGTTTGTGCATCAGGCCAATTAGAAGCCCTTTGTAGTCTGTTTTGCTCAGTACGCCCACTTATTATTGAATCGTTAAGTTTTTCTTAATTAATTAATTTATTTTTTAAGTCTACACCGGTGAATGCTAAAGCTGAGCATCATTGTCCTCACTTGCATCTCTGGGATTATGCGCTTAGTACCCTTAATGGATCCTTAAGTGTTTTGGGTTGCACTTTCCAGTGTCATGAGAGAACTTAAGCTTCAGTGGCAAATACCCATAACCATTAACTATTCTGTGGCTTTTTGAATTTTGCTGTTCTGCAATTAGCCTAATGGAAAATGTCCTCAGATTAGGAAGCAGGAGGGACGTGTTCCATTAAGCTCCCCATAATATATTTACATCATGCGGTTGTGGTGCGCACCTCAAATGGATGGGAACTGTATTCAAGTTGAGATTATATATTTAGTCCCGAGCAACAGTACGCAAAGTAATGTCCTCCAGGAGCTGAAGTGCTTTAATATGCATTGTTGTGAAGACACAGGGTCATTTTCAAGTCATATGGTATGAGGAAGTAACTCTCAGTAAGAAAGCTAAAGAGTGCATTTCCGATAAATATGATTATTTTTCTGGTCAATGTCACTTTCAATTCAATTTTATTTATATAGCACTAAATCAAAGCCCTACAATAATATTACATTTCTTTATTTTAGGCATTTTAAATGCTTTTGTTCTCAATGTGAGCACTCAAGGTGCTTTCTTACTACAAGTCTCATTCAGCCATTCACATGCACATTCATACAAGTGCTTTTTTCTATACCTTTAACCTAACATTTACACAATCCCACTCTCAATTTAGAGTTCAGTATCTTGCCCACTGATACTTCAACATGCAGGCTGGAAGAAGCTTCTGATTAGAAGATGACCGGCTGTGCCTCCTCATCCACATAAATATTGTCATCTTCTACTAAATTGCCAGAACCACAACTATTAGAATATGCTTCAAGTAAAGGAAGAAGATGTATAAGTATGGCTGACCAGTGTGACCAAGATTGGTCAAAATTAATTGAAGGAATTTTATATCACCCATTCTAGTACTTCAGTGTCAACAAGCCTGAAGGAAAATCAATGAATTCTGCTGCAGTTTGTGAAATAAATTACTCTTTGTCAAACCTCAGTCACTGAGCTTCATAACTGTTTGTATATGTGTATTTTTAGCTAAAGAGGGGTAGCTGTTTCTCACGCTTTCAGTCAGTGTGTTACTTAAGGTAACACACTGCCTCCTGCTTCTAGTTTGTATTTGACAAACAGACATGAAACTGGTGTCATAATTCTTTTTTTTTTTATTTCATTCATTTATAGATCACACCTGTACTATAAGAGGTTCATACAGACCCAGCCCTCTCCCAATATTTTGCGATTTTCTCAATAGTTCAATGGGCTCGTCACTGCCTTTACCTCATTGCTCTATCAAGAAAGGAAGCCATGGTAAACAACACGCAATGTGCACTTCTGGTGCTGTCACACAAATCAGGCAATGCAGCATCTTCAGGCAGGGATAGGCAGGTTTGGTTGTGCTTTGAAACTATAACTTTTAATGAAACAACTTCTGAGATTTACTGCCTTATTCTTGTTTCATGCGACAATTTTTTTCTAGCTTGCTTGACCGTCTCTCTCTGTCTATATATGTCAACTTTAAAAATGTCCAGAGCAAAATGAATTGAAAACATCTGCACAGCCTGGCACCACAGTTGGAAAATAGTACCACTTGCCGACCCAGCCTCTTTCTCCTCCTTTATAAATAAGCTGATGATTGCATAACCAAAATATTTATAAAGAGTTCTTGAACATACAAGCAGGTAGAACCCTGCTCAAATGCTGTAAAACAGCAACATACAAAATTAATTCCTCGTAATAATTAACACGCCTACGGTTGCTTTAGCTAAGATGGCTAATGTAACTGAGAGAGAGTGCATCGACAATACATACAAACTTACAGAAGAGATTGTGCTTGGGTGGCTATGTTAGCCATCATGCTGATGAAGAATTTGGTTGGGTTTTTTTTGGGGGGAATGAGCAGTTCAGACTCACAACTTCAGAGGGTGACAGATGTCAGTGAGCCTATCGAAAAGCTGGTCATTCCCTGCCAGTGCAAACCACAAGCCAGCACCAGCCGCCTGTCTCCTTCCCCGCGGATCGGCCGACGCTCCTGAGCAGCCTCTTAAGTGGGATCTGAGATGCTGCCATCAACCTCTCTGCACTGACAACACACTTTGTGGTTGTGACGATGGCGGGCCCGGGCCCGTCCCTGAGCATCTGTTCCGTACTCTCTCTTGCTGGATGATTTCGGGTTGTCACACCACATCCATCGAGATGCATCTGTGTTCCTGCCTTTGTACCTGTCTACATATGTAGCCGTCCCTGTATTTTGCACTCCCTGATGGTTTCACTCTCTCTCTTACTCTCCTGTTGTCTGTATCTGTGAATCACTTCACTCCACATCTGAGGATTCTTGTTATGTCATCATTTTGGCTCGCTTGTTTGAAGTGGCCACTCAGACTTAAAAGTTGTTGATTGCGACACGCTGTTATCCCCTGAGTGTATGCTCTCAGTGCTGCTGTTTTTTTGTTTTTTTTTAAATATAAGCTATATTATTAATAATTTTAAGAACTATTTTGCTCTTTTTCAGCCTGTCCAGTATGTCGGTCATTGTGCATGTTTTTTTCTCTTTTTGTCAGTACAGTACACCAAATCTAGTTCATTCCCCAAATCCTTCCCCCGATGATGCAAGCATGGAATGAGCAGCAGCAAGAAAGAGTTAGCTCCATTCTGTAGCTTTATAATTGTTATTTTCCACAGATACGAGACAGACTGGAAAAACTCTGAAAAACTGAAATTATTGTTGCTCAGGGTGTGACTGCACCAGTGAAAAACAGTGAAGTAGTCATTAAATAAAAACAGACAAAATCGCCCTAATTGTAAGTTTGCAGCAGGGTAATAAATGGCTGGTTTTGTAAAGAGTGCCAAGCCAGTCTCGTTTTCAGAAAGCTGTGTGATTTTGAAAGATCCCGATCACCTTAAAAATGCCAAATTTTGCATTAATTAGTGGCCCCTTGTTCACCGTTCAGCTTTTTACACTTATACTTGCCAAGATACTATTCATTTGACAAGAACTGCTCATTTAAAATAAGTAAATTACAAGACTTGATATTTTACATGTTTCTGCCTGATTTGCCTTTTGCCCAGTCTAAATTTTCAGTGCATATCAAACATGTGTGTTACTGCACAAATTGTGCAGTAAAAGGCAGTGGCAGATGAACTAATTGATCATCCTGGCACTCATTCTTTTATGTGTAATTGCCTTATTCAACCCACTGCACCTTCACAGGAGCTAAAAAGAAAAAAAGAGTCGTCCTTTTTGACTCAGAGTTTTGTGTTCGATCAAACTTTGCAATCAAGGAGGGGGAGAGCATCACGGCAAAGGTTCGCCCTTCTCAGCAGTGAAAATTTGTTGGCCACTCAGCATTCAAGAAGAAAAAAAGAGTCAGGGCCGTAAGGGGCACAGGCTGAGCCACGCAGCCTCCAAACAATGAGGAAAGGATGAATCCATTTGGGATTTCTAATTCTACCAGACTGTGATTAATCCCATCAGTAAACAAAGCAGAGGTCATCGTGTTTTGGAGAACTCCAATTAGAGAGTAATCAGCGCTAATCAGACAAGCTGCTCACCGGCATCTTGGTGATTTCGGCAGCAAAGGGCTCTCTTGTGAATAGTCTGCCCTCCACATTGAGTACGACCGACCCACACTCTCTGATCCTGTGTTAAGGGAGTGGGTGGCAGATCAAAAAAATAAATAAAAATGGCACTGCTAATTAGTGCTGCCATTTCTTAGCAACTGCATGAGATGTGAGCTTGGGTGGGCTGGCAAAATGTGAGTGTTTTTCAGATATGGTAAGAGTGCTACAAGCCAGCGTGTGCCTGTGGTCGCTGCCTCTAAGGACAGGTGTCCCTCTGCCTCGGTAGTTTCTTGGTTGACTAGCTAAACTCTGAGAGTAAAAAAGATTAGGGACATTCATGTGCCTAGAGATCTCCAGAGGGCATGATGCTACAGATGTAAATGAACAGTGACTCACTGTTTTCTCCCAGCAAATCATAAAACTTGCCTTTGTATTTGATGCCAGCTTTCAAGGTTAAAGGCCCAGCAAAATGAGATTGTTTGCCAATTGAGGAGACACTTTGCATTTATAGCAAGAGAGTAAAGACAGTATTTCTTGGCAGGGCAACCTCATGGTAAAAGCAAGATTTCAGGACATCACTGCTCCCAGCCGTGACACAGTCCAGCACGCATCATTTGGAAAACCATAAACTGTTGCTATCTTGTGAAGCTAACAAGATATGACATCTTAATTTCTGAGCTTTAGAGGAGCTGTTGGTTTGACCTTGTTACTATGTGACAGAGCTAGGTTAACTGTTGCCTCTTTTTCCTGCCTTTTTTGCAAAACTGAGCTAGTTTGTCGCCTGTAGAAGAAGATAATTAGTTATCTTCCATGCATAAACGTCCAGCCCTGGAAAAATAAAGCATATGTGAAACGGTCACAAATTGTAGTTCCTTGAAGTTGACTGACCACTTCATGTTGGCTCCAAAAGTAACTCAATGGCAACTCACATGGGAAAAGACCCAGAGAAATCAAGTTAAAAATATAAACCATAAAAAAATAACGATCAAAACTGATAAAACCCGGAAAACTATAAATTTCACACGCGAGCCTTAACTATCGTGGCCCGGGGGTTGGGGACCGCTAGACTAAAGCATTTCTAAAAAACCTTAACTGCAAAGCACTGCTATAACTATGGACATAAAGATGGAAACTTGAATAGCAGTGATGGTTGGTAGGTTAGTGAAGTTGGGTTGACTTTGTACCTGGTGGCAGGTTAGGCTAATATAAACACAATGTAAGATAAAAGATAAATTGCTCTCAGTAATTGTTTGTGGTAAGGGTAGGCAGAGACAATGACCACCCTACGGAGGTAGAAGACACTGAAAAACAACCAAACTTCAGCCATCTATCTATCTATCTGTGATCCTTCTCCAGCACAAGGTTAGTCGTTATGTTATTGAATGGTTTAGATTACTAACAAAGAAAAAGTCTTGATCCTAAGCTGGATGTCAACACTAAAATCCTAGTCTGTCCAAGACTGCTTCTTTTCTGAAGCTTTCAAATATTAGGGTCACAGTATACACTGTAAGCCCATGGGGTGTAGTGTAAACTGTAACTGTAAAAAACAACAGACATGCTTCATATGAATAGTGCTAATAAAAAGCCAGATAGGTAGAGAATGATCACTGATAACTTTGAGGGACGTGTTTCTATTAAGTAAAACAAGACACAAACATATACACAATCACACACACAATAATACAGGGTGGGCCATTTATATGGATACACCGTAATAAAATGGGAATGGTTGGTGATATTAAAGTCCTGTTTGTGGCACATTAGTATATGTGAGGGGGCAAACTCCTCAAGATGGGTGGTGACCATGGTGGCCATTTAGAAGTCGGCCATCTTGGATACAACTTTTTTTTTCAATAGGAAGAGGGCCATGTGACACATCAAACTTATTGGTAATGTCACAGAAAAAAACAATGGTATGCTTGGTTTCAACCTAACTTTATTCTTTCATGAGTTATTTACAAGTTTCTGACCACTTATAAAATGTGTTCAATGTGCTGCCCATTGTGTTGGATTGTCAATGCAACCCTCTTTTCCCACTCTTCACACACTGATAGCAACACCGCAGGAGAAATGCCAGCACAGGCATCCAGTATCTGTAGTTTCAGGTGCTGCACATCTTGTATCTTCACACCATAGACAATTGCCTTCAGATGACCCCAAAGATAAAAGTCTAAGGGGTCAGATCGGGAGACCAGGGCCATTCAACTGGCCCACGACGACCAATCCACTTTTCAGGAAATTGTTCATCTAGGAATGCTCGGACCTGGCACCCATAATGTGGTGGTGCACCATCTTGTTGGAAAAACTCAGGGAACGTGCCAGCTTCAGTGCATAAAGTGGGAAACACATCATCATGTAGCAATTTCAAATATCCAGTGGCCTTGAGGTTTCCATTGATGAAGAATGGACCCACTATCGTTGTACCCCATATACCACACCAAACCATCACTTTTGTTGTTCCAACAGTCTTGGAGGATCCAGCCAATGTGGGTTAGTGTCAGACCAATAGCGGTGGTTTTGTTTGTTAACTTCACCATTCACATAAAAGTTTGCCTCATCACTGAACAAAATCTTCTGCGTGAACTGAGGGTCCTGTTCCAATTTTTGTTTTGCCCATTCTGCAAATTCTGTGCGCCGATCTGGGTCATCCTCGTTGAGATGCTGCAGTAGCTGGAGTTAGTAAGGGTGCCATTTGTGAGTAGCTAATATCCCCGAAGGATGTTCGACATCGGGTCAGTTGAGGCGCAGTCGAAAGATTGCAGCGGTCCCAGATCAGATGTACACACTGGAACTCTTTCCCATGTTGCTTGTCTGTGTTTATTGTGCTATGGTGTGTTGATATCTGTGCATTCCTGTATTATCCTTTTGTGTTACACATTTCGATGTTTTTTTCCTCGCTACCTGGCCTGACCTGTCTCCCCATTGTGATGTTTGTGTATTGTCGGCAAGGTCTGTCATCTCGGTTGCGGGCAAAAGACCTGCAACTGACAAATAAAGGCCATCTCATCTCATCATCTCTAATGCCACCGTCCAGTGACATGGGCGAGTGCTACGCTGTGGGCTCTTGCTGAATGAAGCTAGGACAGCCACTGATGTTTCTTCATTAGTGACAGTTTTCTTGCGTCCACATTTCGGCAAATCCAACACTGAACCAGTTTCACGAAACTTAGCAAGCAGTTTGCTAACTGTAGCATGGGAGATGGGTGGTCTCGTAGGGTGTCTTGCATTGAAATCTGCTGCAATGACCCGGTTACTGTGTTCACCAGATATCAACACAATTTCGATCCGCTCCTCACGTGTTAACCTCTTCGACGTGTCAATGGCTGTGAACAAAGAGAAACTTGTAAATAACTCATGAAAGAATAAAGTTAGGTTGAAACCAAGCACACCATTGTTTTTCTTGTGACAGTACCAATAAGTTTGATGTGTCACATGGCCCTCTTCCTATTGAAAAAACAAAAGTTGTATCCAAGATGGCCGACTTCTAAATGGCCACCATGGTCACCACCCATCTTGAGGAGTTTGCCCCCTCACATATACTAATGTGCCACAAACAGGACTTTAATATCACCAACCATTCCCATTTTATTACGGTGTATCCATATAAATGGCCCACCCTGTACTATTATTTTTTCTGTGCGTAAGCATCATGTCTAAAACTGACACCGTAACAGTTGCAATTTTGTGGTGTCTCTTTAAGACAACCTAAGTTAATCTAAGGAGCTTGGAAAGAAAAGTGTCTGGACTTCTTTGAGTTGCTTGAAGACGTTTCACCTCTCATCCGAGAAGCTTCTTCAGTTCTAAGGGTCAATGGTGGAGAGTCCGAGATTTAAACCCAGTGGGAGTTTCCCCCCAAAGAGGGACAAAGGACCCCCTGATGATCCTCTACCTAATCACATGAGCCAAGGTGTGAAAGTGGGTGTGGGTCCCAATCAGCCCGGGTTTCGGGTGAGCTCATTGTGAACTGAAGAACTGAAGAAGACTGAAGAAGCTTCTCAGATGAGAGGTGAAACGTCTTCAAGCAACTCAAAGAAATCCAGACGCTTTTCTTTCCGAGCTCCTTAGACTACGATGACCTGGATGACTGAGAACCTTCACAGACAACCTAAGTTAATGTTTAGTGATGTCACAAGTATGCACCACTGCCCTCTGTAGAGTGTGGGAGAAAGTGCTTGGAGATGGACATATGGATTGAGATGGACCTCATATCTTTACCTCCCAAACTCAAAGTAACGTTACCGGTTGTATGAACACTGCTCGCTTCATGTATGATAAGACAGCAGCTGTTCCCAGCCTTGGTGAAGGTTGTGTTTATCAAAAGGACAAGCACTGTGGAATTAAAGGACAAGCACTGTGGAATTCCCAGTACCAGTGTGGTCATGACTTTTTTGACTGTCCTGCTGAGTGTTTCTGCCGCCTCCTCTCAACCACTGAATGCAACCCACGTTACAACATGCACTCACATTCAGATGGATGCATCGGGGGCAGCTCAATGTTCAGTATCTTGTCCAAACATACTGTAAGGATGGTTAAATGTTATGTTACAGTGACAGGTTGGTTATCTCTGCACGCTGTTGTTATTTCTTTAAGATACAGGTTTGGTTGTGCTGCAGGAAAAAGGGAGTTAATGTGTGCAGGAAGGGGAGGGGGGTCCTTGCTGTTGTGTGACTGCAGTGGCTGAAGTGAGGGATTGTACGAGGGCACTCTCCCCTGAGTTAAAGGCCCGTTTGCCTGTGTTACTGAATAAACGGACAAACTGAGATCAAAACGTCTGGTTCTTGAGAACGTTACAATGCTTTGACATGCAGACTGAAGGAATCAATTTGTTATACATTGGTAGACAACCCTGAACCCCAGCCGCCAGGCAAAAATCAGCATGTTGACAGCCTGGTAAAAAAAAAAAAAAAAAAGTTTTGGGCTCTTTAGCGTAGTTTTTTAATTAGCTCATTTTATGTCTGTAAAAAAAAAAAAAAAAAAAAAACCTTGAACAAAGAAAACCCTCAAAATGTTGCTGCTTTGCATTTTGAATTATTCTCCTCTTACACCTGGGCTGATATAGAGTTTTTCTCTGTATGGCAACATCCATTGTTCAGGAGAATAATGCAGCGGGTAAAGTAGTGATGTCACTGTTTGGTCTCAACGTGACCGATGCAGCAAGTTTAATGGGCTCACTTTGAAGTTTGAGGCATGACCTTTTGCCAACCAAGCTTGCTAGTATTAGCCAATTACTCTGCACCCTGTTGTTATATTCTAAATAGGATCACTTTAACAGCAAGATCGCTTTAAAAACATCAAAGTATTCCTTTAAGAGACGAGATTGGTTATTGGTATCTCATGTGCATCAACAGCACATTTCTCTTTCCCCCTCATTCTCTCCTCCCTCCTGCCTCTCTCTCCTCTCTCTAGCAGCATGGATGGTCTGCAGGGAGCCCTAATCAAATAACTTGCAGGCCATCGCAGCTGCCATTTTAGCCATTTCTCTGGAATACACACAGATGCTGGGTGGGTTCCCTTCTGGCCTATCAGACCAAAAACGGTGATATAAGGCCTATACTCATCATTATTTCCTGTCTCAGCTTTGGAGACATTTATAGGCCAAGGAGTGCACTGCAATAATGAGTTTGTGTTTATTGCTAACGTGTTGCCAGTAGAAGTGGCAGATACTAAGTGATTTGCGAGTTTAATTCCTCCACCTGGCCCTCTGATGGCCTATTGTCCCCCCTACGTCCTAATATACATAAATGACATGGTAATGACTCGCACACTGATAATGGCTTCTGTGGGCGGTGATTTGTTATGTCCATTCATACCTCAAGGTTATCTGTGAATCATACTTTTGACTGTGAGCTGCAACAGCTCGACAAGAATCAATACATATTTTTTCGTTGTTTTAGGTTCACCTTCTTCCAGACAAAATAGCACGGTTTTGTTTTTGTCTGGAGACATTGGGGAGGTTTCTGATCAATTTTCTTGATGTCATCAGCATGTCTCGATTGCTTTCAAAGGCTCTCCGTCTTTGTCCAACTTGCTGCAGTGCTAACTGCTTCCCATACTTAGACAGCTTTATGTCTCTCCCCTACATTTCTTCCACATTGCACAGTGAATTTAATTCATTTTCAGAGGTATTCTTGAAAAGTTCTGAGGGAAGAATCAAAGGGTAAAGCCACAAATAATTTGCTGACACAATATTCCAGACCTCTCTTGTTTTGTCATGTTTGCAAAATCCTTTTCTTTTACAAAGACAGGTTGTTTTGGGGCCAGTAGACTTGGCTTCTTTAAAAGAAAAGAGCACTATGGTGCCCTTTTTTCTTAAAGGATTGATTAAAAAAACGTAGCCTCCTCTTGGCTAGCACAGCCTCCAATTAGCATCTAGTTAAGCTATTTGGAGTAATGTTACTGTGGAATCTGAAGGCAGTCCGTTGGGGAAGTCTTTCTCGCTGAGGGAAGAAAGGAATCCTTATATCCTCCTTAATTAAAACATGATTTACGCTTAGTCCCATCTATGAAGCTGCCTTTGATGGTTCTTTTGTCAATTAAAAGTAAGTCCTACGGAAGATTACATAGAACTCATTACAAGCAGGTTATTTTCAATGATGTGCAAGTTCTGGCTTTCAAGTAAGGAGCTGCTGAGTGGGTTACTGCGAGGACACAAAAGGGGAACTCATGAAATGAATGAGATTTCATACATCTGTGTTATATAACATTTCTATCGAGGGCCATCACTTTAGAGTCTCTCACACCTCAAAAAAAAATTTCTCCTCTTTCCCGTCTCCCTGTTCATTCTGCTCTCCTCATCACATCGGTGTTGTTGGGGGCTTCGCTTCCATGTGACGGACACAGCTGTTATCTGTTGAATCCTGGGTCCTGCACATCTGCCAAAGACCTCACACTACATTTACACCCCACCATCAAAACACAGATACAGCACTTGCGTGTTTCAAATAAAAAATCTTAGCCTGAAAGAGAAGGGCAACATGAATATTTAACAAGGAAAACGCTTTTAGATAGTTGGAGGGAAAAAAAGTGATGGCTGGTCTAAATGTCTACTTGATGAGACTAAGACAATGAACAAGAACTCAGCTCCAGTCACCTCAAAGCTGTATTCAGGTCATTCATTGGTTGTGACAGTATAAATAGTTGGAGGTAGACTTCCCTTTGAAATTCAGTCACAAATGCTCCTAGAAATAGTGTTATGTCACCAAGTTTTATCTAGTTTGAGAGATCTATGAACACTTTCCTTGCAATGAATCATAACATATACTCCTCATACTGCTAATAGAGAAACCAATTCTCTTTTCCCTTTTCTGACTTTTATGTGTGGGCTATCTTTAATTGCAGTTTCTATTAGGTTAGACAAGAGAAACTCTGTAAACTATTCAATATTCAGCTGAAGATTCAATATTGCTAATTTCCCTTTTGGCCCAGAGAAAATAGTGCGCCATGATTTAGGTTGACAGCCCAACAGCAGTGTATATATTTGAATGAGACAGTAAGATATAAGGCACCCCCCATCTTTTCTGACATCAGTCACCTTGCACCCTTGCAATCTATCAAAATACAGCGTCATTGCTTCCTGTGATTTCCCGGTCACAACCGTGCCTCCCTGTCCCCATATGGCTGTAGGTGCAGATTGAAATGGAAATAGGCAGGATCAAATAGGATCAATTATTAAATCTGCTGTGTGGCAAAGGATGGAGTCAACGTGGGTGGGCAGAGGCATAGGGGAGAGGAGAAAGAAGCTTTCCTAAACTGAGGTAATATTTTTCCTGGCTTGTAACAAAAAAAAAAAGAAGAATGTGCACTTGGGTGAGTCGGGGGGGGCAGACACTGGCACGATTGACAGTTTATTTAAAAGGCCATTAACTTTACATACACAACTTGACATACACATACGCTGCAATTTAAGGCCCCAAGGATCTAACTTTTTTTAGTAGCCACAAGGTGAAAAGATGCTGTACCCGGTCAACACATCTCACATCCGGGGTTGTTGTACTAATAGAAACAGGAGAAATGTGGCAAACCCGACAGCTTGACCTTTTGAATTTCACGCTGGTCTTATGGATTCACCTAATTGCAAAGTACATTAATAATGTGTGTATTCTCAGCTGCAAAGGTTAGAGCTAATATAGTAGATGAGCAAAGCCAGTGGTCTACAAGACTGTGCGACGTCTCGAACAATTGGCTTTTCTCTTGCTGCGTAGTTATTTTTCTACTGTAATATTAACCACTGCCAAGATATAACATATCTTAACCTTTAGCATATACCATGTTCAACGTGGATGGGAGAGCACAGGAGAGACCGATATTTGCACTTAATTCCTCTCCTGAAGTTTTAACTTCAAACATTTAAGGATTTTATTTTTGATACAGCCAAGTGATTATTTTAACATGTTTGCAGATCGAAAGCCTCTGTCAAGCTTCTGCATGTCACTCCATTTGACACTCTGCAGCATTAGGTCATGGTTTTCTGGAACAATGGCATGCTTCTGTTTAAATCTTTTTCTATTCTTTTCTATTTCTATTCTTTTATGATATGAAGCTTTTAATTGCTGATGTGCTAATTGTTGTTCAAGAACAATGCAAAAGAAGCAAGGAGAAGAGGCTACATAATCTTCAAAACAGGAAGCAGGAAGCAAAAGTAACCTGAAAAAAATGCATAAAACTGCATTATACTATGTAATATAACAGTTAACCACAGACAATATGTAAAAGATGGATGTAACCACTCTCACCATCACCATCTTTGTGTTTTGCCTGGCACACCCTGACTTATCTTCTTTTCTGTCTTTAATACTGACCACAATTTACTAAGTGGTCTTCATGCTGCATTCAATATGACTTTAAACAAGCAAATGGACCTATAAAGTCAGAAATGTATTTAGTGAGTTCACTGAGCAAGAGGGGCTGTTTTTCCATAGACTTACAACTGCATAATACATAATACATGGCTAACCCCCTGCTGGTGATTAATAAGAAAGCAGCCCGAAACTCGGTGCATCTTTTATGTACAGCAATGCATTGAATTGTGTTACTTAATTACTCTTTGGAAAAAGTAGTTCATTACACTACTTGTTAAAATGCGTTTGCATTACTCAGTAGCTGCTGACACAATTTGCACTTTACTATTGCACTCTTGTCCTTTCATGCAATGCAAATAAAAGGACTATTCCTATCTTTACGCCTTGTACACCGCTGCACCGTTTTCCTCCTCCTTCAACTCAAATCAGCTGATTGTAGCACAAGTGCAGGAACAAAGAAGCAGATGTCGGTCCTGCTGATGGAATAACGGCCTTCTGCAGTCCTGTCCAGCTCTCCTAGAGCAACTGCCTCTCTCCTGGAATCTCCTCCACGCTCTTAAGACTGTACTGGGAGACACAGTAAACCTTCTGGCAATGGCACATGTTGAGCTGGACTACCTGTGCAATCTCTGTAGGGTCCAGGTATCACCTTGTGCTGTTTTGGAGGTCTTCTCATTGTTGCCCCTCTAGTGCACCTGTTGTTAATTTCATTAACACCAAAGCAGCTGAAACTGATTAACAACTCCCTCTGATACTAACTTACCAGATCAATATCCCAGAAGTTTCACTGACTTGATGTTACACTCTGATTAAGAAGTGCTGCTTTCTTTTTCTTTTCTTTTTTTTAGCATTGTAATTTCACTCTGAAAGTTCAACTTGACTCTGACACAGAGGAACATATTAGACAATCACAGGCAATACTGTAAAATATCTCTGTTTTTAGCATTTCACTTTTGAGAAAGAGAGACCAATGCAATGTGAGATTTGGAAGAGCAGTTGTTTTAGGGGACTCACCTGAACCTTGTACATTTATAAAGGTAGAACAAAATTTGGATCTCACATCAGTCAGACAACAAAATTCACCTTTTTTGGAGCAGAATAGCAAAGTGAGAGTTGAGACTGTCTATCATCTGGAAGGCAAATGCTGAAGCCTCCATGACAGCAAGCTTCTGCACTGCTGAAGGTTTCTTCAGCTCCACAGGGGCTTACCTCTATCTCGCTAACCTCTGACCAGAATCGAAGACCTCTCCCAGGACCTGTGTAAAGCTACCTGATTCCCTTTCTGCCTGTGTTTGAAGTAAGATGGAATAATGTTAGGCATTTCCTGCTCTTTGGTTCTGTGGCAGCTGGATTGGATAGAGGACAGGGCACTGAGTCAGCACAACGGGGCGGCTGCACAGAGGAGCTGATTTAAACCACCGCCGAACCAGGGCTCAACTTTCATTAGCCGTTGTCATTATTCCCCGGCCGCTGTCTGACAGATGGCATTGTGGGATATCGGATTTTATGGCAGGTCATCTTTCATATCCAATTTCTTTTCCCATTTGATGAGAAGTTCTCGCTCCAGTCAAATTCATTTTGCAGTTTGAATATTGATCGGACTCTGCTCTCTCGCTCTCTCTCCCTCGTCCTCCTGCCCCGTCTCTATCTCTCTCTCCTTTTCTTTACCGACATCTACTGCGAGTCTCTTAAGACTTAATGGTCTCTTGCTCTTGGCGTTCAGTCTGGAATGCTGGCTCTTGTCTCCCTGGTGTAGAGTGAACCGCTGTGGAAAAAAAAAAAAAAAAAAACATGAATAAATATGAGGTGAATTTGGAAGTCAATTAATAACTCTGCATTTATCAATTCTCAATTTTCAAGTTTGCAGTAATACAATTATGACCTATAATTACCGCAAGGCCTAATTACCAGAGTACATTTAAATTAGATGGAATCAGGAATGCAACACAAACAAGTCTAATGGCATACAGGAGCACAGTGGGCCTATAATGTTGCTCTGGCTAATACATCATATCAGCAAATCCTTTGAGGGCTGTTGAAATTAGCTTTAGCCTACCCCCGAAATAAACTGATGGCTTTTGAAATGTACTGTCCGTCTTGGCAGCTGCAAGCTTTTATTCCTCGTCCTTTTTTTTTCTTCTTTTCTTTTTTTCTATTCGGCAGACACGTATATAAATGGGGGATCAGTGGAGATATTTCGCCTGTGTAGACGGTGACCTGACAGAACCCTTCTCCACCTGTTTGCTCTGACAGAACTGCTGCTGGAAAATGGCCGGCCATAATGATGGCCATTAAAAATTCAGTATTTGGTGTAATGAGATGATCGTGCTCTGCCAGTGGTGTCTTGGATCTGAGGCACGGCTGCAAAGAGCCGGGGCACAGCAGCACAATATTATATTCTAGCTGATAAAAGCCTCGAAGGGGGCTGTAGGTATAAGTAGACCTTGTAGCTGAATACGTCTTTATCATGTAAATATGACTTGCTCCGATGAGGCTGGGAAATATGGGGCCTTTGGTCAGAATGACTTTTTGTGTCATATTAGTATAAGTAATGGCTCATTTTTGAATAACACAATTTGCGAAAACAACCTGTAAAATGACTTTTTCAGTTAGGCGCAAAATGAAACAATCCAACCTGAATCTCGTAGAGCGTGAAGGAACCGATTTGTCTTTCCGAGATATTGCAATTTGAGAAGTGATCAAGCATGAGATAACGCAAACCGCAATCTGGACCTGTGCATTTCGAAAACCTTTTTTTTTTGCTCCGTGGGGCTACAAGGCAGGCTGTCAATGTGGCTGCACACAAGTGAGCAGAAAGAAAAGCAAAACAAAACAAAAAGAAATATCAGAGTTTATCTTTTTTTCAGCTCCATCAACTCAGTTCCCAAAGAGGTGTGTCAAATAAAGAAATGCCGCCTTCAGAGGTTACCAAACCTCACTCATGCATAATCATATTAAATCTGCACTGAGCATAATTAGCCAGCTCCCTTTGGTTATAATACATGAGTTTGTTTGGACACAGTTTTCCCTAACATTCCCACGGGAAGCCTTTGGATCTCTAAGGATCACAAGCGTCATTCGGTTATGGAGTGTAGGCACAACTGTCAGGAGTCAGCCATAAAGAGCCTCTAACTAACCTAACAGTGCATGAAACTCAGAAGCCTCCTTGGTCCATTGGTGCTCCCAAGGGCTGGAGTGAGTGCTGAACATCACAAGTAGCTGGATCCATGTGTGTATGTGTGCTGTTGGAAACAAATGTCCACTGCACAGCATCTGTCCAGTTGCCATGGAGATCTCCATACTTTTGCCCATCCCGAGCTGTGGAGCGAGAAATCACAAAGTATGGAACAATGTGGACTCAAGCTACGATTGGATGGAAAACAATCTGCGGGACTGCATCACGCACACGAGAACGGATCAGGGTGTCAAATCCTGGCGTAACAGGAGCAAGGCCTCAGAGGTTCTCCAGATTCTCTGACAGAAGAGGATTAAAAAAGAGTGAGAGAGAGAGAGCTGTATTTTTCTCTGTTTTCCTAGAGCTATTTGTGTTTTTGTGGGTATATTGTTAGTCAGCGCCCATGTCAGCAGTGGGTTCTCACCAATCTTCTTTGTTTTACCAGCTTTAATGGAATTACAGAAAGTTATGTTAGGCTCTATTCAAAGGAACAGACACTGATTATTAGCTAATATTTGGCTCCATACATGCCCACTTGCAGTGATTTGAGCTACATGCTAACAATACAAATATCCATCCATCCATCCATTCGCTTCCGCTTATCCTTTCCAGGGTCGCGGGGGGCGCTGGAGCCTATCCCAGCTGTCATAGGGCGAGAGGCGGGATACACCCTGGACAGGTCGCCAGTCTGTCACAGGGCCCAATACAAATATGACAATGCTAATATTTAGTACTGTATAACAGATTATATTGAATCATGGTAATAGTTAGGTAGGTAGTCATTTAAATCCAAAAGTTAGGGAATCAAATTACTCAAAGCCACATTCAGTAAAAAGGACTAGATGTTACAGTCCCTGATAATGCATTGCTTTAGATGGAGAGACTCTTGAGGGATGGCTGTTATGAGGAAAGGCAGCTCAGAAACTTTGCCAGCAGCACGCATTGTTGTGTGCCTCAACTTTCAGTCCTTTACCCGGGCTAATCTGCCATTTTCCTGCCTTGGTTAGGTTTAGGGATTAGAGATATGATCTAGATTATCATTTTAAAATTTGGGACACATCGTCAGTAGTGGACCTTGGATTCATCGGGTGTTTCGGCCATTATCACGAGACACCCTCATCCAAGGAGGCCCTGCCAGGGTTGATCAGGCCCTGGAGTGTGTCGCTGGTTTATGTTAAATTGTTATTTCTCTTCTTCTTTCTTCTGTTTAGTTTCCTACAGTTTTTTTTTTTCTATCTATTCACTGCAACTGACAAATAATACTTACCTCTTTAGCATTTATGGAGCCTAACTTCTTCAAAGGGATAGAAAAGGTGATAGAGAGAAGTAAGACAAAAGGGACAAGATAGGAGAGAGCAGAGAGGAGAGCCGGAAGGGGGGCGCCCGATCTGGTTTCCCACACCTCCCCGCCGGATCGGGCTGTACACAAATGTCAATCTTATGGTGACATTAAGGTTTAAATAACCCTTAAAATGGACAAATAATTTATCTTGTTTTGTAGGACTGATATATGATAATACCTATCACCATATTTGGATATGGACTTTTTTAATACATAAGCAGAGGTTAAAGTGGGATTTGGCAGATGTGGGAAGTCCCATAATAATTTCTATTGCGAGTTTAAGTAGATTTGTTTCCTTTATGGACAGGTGGTGGTCCGTTGATCTATGCTGCTGCTGGTTCTGAGGTTCCCTACTCATTTGTGGATTTAGCTAACGACATTCTGAAAATCTACCAAGTATTACTAAAGAACATACTCAGCTTCAAATCAAATTCATAACGCCTACCAAGTCCTGTTACTTAGCAGCCATATTGAAACACATCTTTGCACTTATTTGGGCATGCATTTTGAATTGTCTTCTAAATTGGTTTTCATGCCAGTGGTGAAGGAGATATAAAAACTGTGTGTAAAAATATCCAGTCAAATTGGATTAAAGAAAACTCAGAAAATTTGCTGACTTTGCCCACAGGCATGAGTTTAAAAGCTTTATTTCTACTGGAACTTCTATCACTTTCTTTGCTGTAGCACAATTTTACCATAAACTTCAATTCAGAATTCTTTAAGTGCTATAACTCTCTTTTATAATGTCTCTGTTGCTACCCAGGACCTAACCTATCAGTGGCCATGGATACCACTGTCCTGAAACAATGCATTTAAAAAAAACCTAACAAAAAAATGCAATGCTCACTCCTTTACAGCAGATAGCTAGATAGATGGCAAAGGACCACCACCACATTTTTATTGACCTCTGTATGCATCAAAAGGATGACCATGGTGACTTGGTGACATAAATGTCTATGTGACATTATTTGAAAGGACTGGTTATTCCATAGCACTGACAAATGAAAAATGGGCTTGCTTGACACTATTTTTATTCAACTGTTAAACATTTAATTCCTCATTAATGTAAGATGTTCGAGCACCATCCCAGTTGTTCCAGTTACTTTACTCCCTGATTATAAGTCGGAGTATTTGGAGAAGAGAGTGGGATGTTAAGTTATCAGCTAATGTTAGCTAGAGAAATATATACTGGCTGCAAAGTAAACATACCGCTAACACTGCAGAAATTCACATCTTGAGTGAAGTGCTAGTAAATCTATGTTATTTGCTAGATAGCTTGTTTTAAAATGCTCCAAAAAGCAACACTGCAAAATTAGCATTTAGAAGTAAAGCCAACACTGGTACCACATCCATTCTAGTGTTTCTATAGGGAAAAACTAAGTTCAGGTTTAAGATTTAGATTTGATGAATGATTAAGGTTAAGAAATGTAAAGCTAATTTGAAAAGATCAAATAGTTAGCAAATACATAGTCCAGCTAAAAAGGCATGATTTGGTCACTGAAATTCATTTGGTACTTATGTCCTTCTGATAACTAGAGTTACTTATGAGGTCTCTGATGGGCTTTTGGCAAAATAAAGACACAAAGAGGAATGAAATAGAAATACTTGGCAGTCCAACTAGGTGTATAATCAAAAAAAAAGCTCAAAAATATGGGTAAGTATCAGTGTTTCCTTTTTTAAAGGCAGACTGCCTGTGCTTGCCATCTGTCTTGCTGCCTGTAGTAGCCTTCTGCCAGTTTCTTCAGCCTCAGGCTAGGTGCTATCTCAAGGTAGACAGCTCAAAGAGAGCTTGAATGTACACCTCTGTTGGGTAGATGATGTTATTTTATTCTAACTGAAGATAAAAACTATTTTTTGTAATAGTAATTCTAATTTTTCTGTACTTCAGCTGTACTACATTATGAAAGTTGTTGTTGCACGCAGCAGTCACCCAGTATATGCATGACTTCACTGCTATCTTTGAACTAACGTTCCACTAATATTTAACAATTAAATATACAGTGATACTAATGAACCAGTCTGGGACTCCATGGGGTAGTCTGTACACCTGGCGTCTGGGGGCAATGGTTCAGCACCTGGGTTTCCGGTGTAACCATCAGATAGATGGGCCAAGACTTCCAGCCCATTGTTTATGAAAGCTAAATTTAAAACAATAATAATAATAAAAAGTTAAATCATCATTTCACCAGTGGTTTCAAGTTTGGATTTTGAGAAATGCATGCACTGGTTTGCTCTCCATAAGGACTGTTTACTTGCATGTAACCAAAGCTGTTATAATCTGTCTGTAGAACCTGGATTATAAGTTGGATGTTAATCGAAGGCTTTCAAAAATAAAAAATACATAAAGGTTTGTGGTTACTCTTTTTAATTTCTCACTTGCACTTTAATTACATTAAAGACATTATGATTTTCTTACTTCAATATTAATTCAAATCTACATTTATGGCATGCCTGAGGCAATTAGCTGTATCATAGTTCTGACAGTGATTGTGAAAAAGTGCAGTACAGTTTATTTGAAATCTTACAGTTTCATGTATCGATCCAAGTTTTGCCCCTAAACTTGTTTGTTGGATTTATTTATATAGTTTTAACTTGTCTTCCTGCCTGTCACTCACACCAGAACAAAAGAAAAAGTTTCCCTTTCTGTTACTGCTGACAAATAATTTAAAGCTTACACTGAACTTTGCAATTCTTCTTTAGAGTTAGATCAGAACAGCTTTCAATTAACGTTTGCATTTTCCACTACATACTCCCCAGCTCTCTTCTATTCCGTCAAGGATACACAAGATGGTGTTCTTGAACTTGAGTTCAGCCGTCGATAAAGACATTTCCTTTTTGAGTTGTTGAATCAGTTAATGAATTTCAGAAAGCCCCCTCCATTTAGTGTGTGGTTAGATCATCTGGCATTTGCATAGAGGAATATTAATAAGAGGCCATGGCTTACTTCACAGGAATTTTTTTCATTTGAAAATTGGCTCGTCCACTGAGGTGCTTTTGAAAATGGCTGCCAAGCCTCAAATAATCAGGCGGTGGTAAATATTTTATGATGGAGTCATTTTAACATTCTTAAAATCTTTGTCAACTTCATAGCTAATGCCAAAATAATGAAGTCACTACTTTGTAAGGAGTAAATAATAGTATCTTAACCCTTTGCAGTGACAGTAATATTAAATGATCCCGCCCTTGGTGTGTGTTTGAATATTATATTAAGTTGTCAAGAAGTATCTTAGTATGAAGTGTGATACTGTAGCATGCTGTAAATTAATTTTGGTAGACATGCCAATCGCTGCCTCAGTATAGCTCCTCTGGCTCTCATATGAGGTATAAACAACAGCTGTGTGAAATAAATTGAACATTTGATGCAAGTAATTGTGGGCATAAACCTAGTTATGTTGCTACATTTGACTCGGCTGTATTTCCTGTGGAAGTAGCAGCCAAGTTCTTCTGGACGTGTGCACAACCTGACAGCTTGAAGAGGCTTTGGGCAAATAACCAAAGCTGATTTAGAGTATTCACTTTCTGTGCAAGTTCTACTTTTTTAATGTGAGCTGCTGCATTGCGATCCCCCACCACTCTTGCAAAAAGCATGGAAAATGCTCACTCTAATCTTCTCTTTTCAGTTTCTTTTTCACATTTTCTTCTATTTTTCTCCTTCTTTGCTTCCCTTCCAACAACTCTTGTCTCTGTATAGACAAGTGTTCATTTTTACTTTAAAGATTCAACCCATAGCAGTGGTTATGTTAATGGAGCCATTCTATAACCATATAACGCACTCCCCTATACCCATCATATGTTTAGATATTCACAGCATAATGTAAAAGAGAGAGACTGCCTGTGTGCAGCACCCATCCAATTACTGTCTGAGATGCTAAAGGCTGCCACATGATGGACAGCTCAGCAGTCTGGCAGCAAAGGATCTAAAGCTTTGAGTGGGATGTACAGACGGGAGTCAAGGAAAATTGATTTCGATGCCGAGGCAGAACAAGTCAGGTGCAGTGGAAGCATGTTGAATTATCTTCAAACAGGAATAGTCACTGATGATGAACAAATCAGTGACACATGCCTCTGGGTGCATCAACCATGTGTGGTACGAGTCACAGAGGAAGTTTGATATGTTCAGACTGGAAAATAACATAAAAAAGTATTCCCCCTTTGCTCCTGTTCTTCTTTAGGAGGGGGGGGGGAAAGGATGCCACTACGGGCCTTCTTTTCCAGGACAATTTCAAAGAGGAGACAGTTGGTGGCTGTTGGCACTGCCATGTAGTGTTGCCCCTTCCAAAAATATGGCGGAAATATTCATTCAGGGCCTGTTGTGAATTTCCTGCTAAACCCGCTCTCAACATCAAACACTTTTCTTGGACAACGATCAAAGAAATGCATTGCAGAGGAATAATTTTAGATGCTAAATATACAAATTAGGTGGAGGATGGCCCTTAGAATGCTCTCCATGATTGAAAAAAAACAACAAGTACAACGAGTACTATTAATGGTGAAGTCTGAAAAACAGCCCCAGCATTGAATTACAGAGCAGCAGAATAGGACTGTTGGCAAGAAAACGTAACAGCAGTGATTCAGGATGTCAAAGTTAGATATGCTGAAATCCACCGTTTACGCACAAGCAGGGGCCTCATTTGCACTTCTCATTTCAAGTGGCTTATATCCAGATCAAATTCAGATGATATTTCAGATGCTTTCACTGCAGGCTGCAGCTTATTGTGTTCACCTTGCAAGTGTGTGTATGTCTGTAGAGGGAACTTTGGCAAATGTCTCTGTGGACAGATTCTTTCAAAGCAATAGTGTCCCAATTGTGCAAGATACAGTCAAGAAACATTATTCGAGAATGCTCAGATGTTTGGAGCACTGTTGCACCTGGTAGCAATGTAATAAGCGATGACTTCTCATGGGCCATCATAGATAAAGATAGCAATTTGACAGACATAAAATTGTATTTTTGCACCAGCATGGTGTGGTGCAGAATGGTGTGCAGTGTGTCCTTAAGATTTCTGAGGAAACTAAACAAGGGGAGCTCTGAAAAACTAACTTCAGCAGATAAACAGTATCTGAAAGTCATGTTCTTAAGAAATAAGAAAAGAAAAAAAGACCTGACACTTTTTTATAGGATAACTTAGAGAAGTTACAAAACTGCCAATCCATATACACATCCAATGACAAACCAACAAGGATGGGCGCATGATCATGTAGTTTGGGTCAATATGTTAGATTTCACAAGGAGCAGGACTCAAATACAAAACATGATGATGATTATGAAAAAAGCTAGCCTTTTATTATAATCCACAAATGATAAATAAATATAGTAAATAGTAAGCACACTCAGAGGAATCAACTCAGAGGCCTGTACAATGAAATATGCAATGTTGTTCAAGTTACCTGAAAAAAGTAATTAATTTATGATTACTGATTACTTCTCCAAAAAAGTAATCCTGTTACATTACTGATTAATTATTTTCAAAAGTAATTAGTTACTTATTACTGTTACTTTTTAAAAACATGATACACAACCTGACTACGTAATAAAGAAATAGACCTTTCAGCCCAATTCTATTTTTTTATGAATAATCCATCATATAAAATGTAATCAAATGGAAAAGTCTCTTTTTTAAAATTGTTTTATTAGTTTTAATCTTTTAATTTTATGCACATTGCATTAAGCAAAAATTAAATTATATGCAACAGTCTTTGACTTGAAGAAATTTGTTTAACATTTAAAGCTATTTTCTGCAAGTTTTTGTGTTTACACTCACTCTTTCAAATAGATGCAAGTAAAACACAGCAATAAATAAATAAAATCAAAGGCTCAGCAGCACTAAGTCCTGTTGCTCTTAAACCTATTGTCACCTGATTAGCAGGAGTGGGGCGGATGGAGGTTTGCCCGGTGCCACAGCGGCCATGTCAGTGGGGAGGATCCGGGGTTTCTCTGTGAATTTCACATTCCCGTGTCAGCGTGCTAGGTCTTGCTGAGATATGAAGTTTAATTTTTTGCTATGGAAAGAAGTTTTCTTCCCTCGCAGAGTGTGCAGCTGACGCTAATGTTTTTGTCACATGTAAGTACTTCCACTCTTTTAACACTGCATGGTCGTACTCTCTCCTGCACTCCACGTTATCCATTGTTGATCCACACATGTCTGTTGCTGCCACAGATGTCGCATGCGCTTACGTCATCGCCATGAGAAACTCTCACAAACAAAATCACGGTTTAGTAACACAGTAATGCAGTGTGCTTACATGTTACTTAAAAAAGTAATCAGATTACATGTTAAGTATTTCCATCTCTGAAAATATGCAATATGATTAGATTAGAAATCAATAGGTACAAAATCATGCCTACTAACTAATTAAATAACTTCACCATTCCTGGAAGATCCCGCAGACATGTGCATGGATAGTAGAAGGATCTAAAAATTTACAATACCATCTAATAATTTCAATGTTCCCTGATAAGCATCAGGAAGAAACATAAATTCTCTAATGCAACGTTATTCCTTTATTTTATTCCTAATACCTACAAACAAATTTACTGTAAATATATTAAGTAAATGTATTTCTAAATGTGCTATTGACATAAAACTATTACCAGATGTCGGTAACAACTCATCCAATCTAAACATGCAAAGAAATCAAGCCATAGCTGTCCATGAATTAAATTAAGTGTAATAAAGAGAAATGACACAGGGGAAAAGTGTTGCACATGTTTACTGAAATGAATTTAATAGATCATACAGAAGCCTTTGTTGGTGATGACACCTTCATTGAGAAACTAGTCACATGCATTGCTTAGTTGTGATTTTGGCCCATTCTTCCACATAGTCTTCAAAATCTTGGACAAGTCTTTTGATAATTCTTGTCTGAAATCTTGCAGGGAGCACTTGATTCCAGCCGGTTTACAGTGAAATTATGTTCTTTCCACTTCTGGATTATGGCCCCAACTTCAGCAGTTTAGAAATTTAGAAATGTAATGAATGCCATCAGTACGTTTTGCAACAGTAAGGTTGCTTAGGTCAGTGTTTCCCAACCACTGTGCCGCAGCACATAGGTGTGCCATGAGAAATGATCAGATGTGCCGTGAAAGATCTGGTTTCACCTAATTGGTACTCTAAGCCAGCAGTCCTCAACCTTTTTTGCTCCACGGACCGGTTTAATGTCCCACAATATTTTGACGGACCAGCCTTTAAGGTGTTGCGGATAAATAAAAAAAAGATTTATTCATAACACACAGGAAAAGACCCAGGGAAACCGAGTGAAACGATAAAACCGATTAAAAACCCTGAAAACCGTAAATTTCACACGCGAGCCTCAACTTTCGTGGTCCGGTACCAAACGACTCACGGACCGCTGCTCTAAGCCACCAGCGTAACGTGCAGAACAATTACATTATCTTCCACTAGAGGGCAGTGCAACTACCTGCTCTAATTAAATGGGTTGCCAACTGCCAGTACAGAAGAAGACGACAAAGAAATTGCATAGTCATGCTGCGACTGAGACAACACAGCGCACAATATCAATAGATACATATTTGAAAAGAAAAAGTAGTCAATCTGACCTGGGTCCTGGACAGAGTTGCAACTCAAATGAAGACCCTAGCATGAGTAGTGGTCAGAAGAAAGCAGAAAGGGTATATTAGGGACAAACCAAACCAATTCCGCTATGCGTGGTGCACAGGGAAAAATTATCAATATGCTTTTTGTGACATTTTTGTTTGGTGGTGTTCCGTGTGATTTTTCTAATGTTAAATATGTGCCATGTCTCCAAATGATTGGGAAATGCTGGCTTAGGTCTTGAGACACCTAAAGACACCTTTCGACATACTGGTTTTATCCATCATGAGATGTTTCTTGTGTGAAACCTTGGTATAAGCAGGGGTGCACATAAGTGGTCCGCAGGTGTGAATTCGCTGTCAAAATAAAAGAGGCGCACCAGATAAGAAGTTACAACGCGCGTTTGCATACATATAAAAGGCAATGTTTTTGTCCGCTAGAGTGGGATTTTCACGGCATATTCTGCACCACATCTCTGTGCATTCATCATTTGGTTGAAGCCAGCTCACCTCCTGCAACCACTTTTTCGAGAATATGCGCTTCTTTTGCGGTTCGGACTCCTTCTGACATTTCTTTGGAGGTGGAGGAACACCAAAGTAATTGCTTAAAGGAGCTTGCTTAAAGGAGCTTGCTTAAAGGAGCTTGCTTCTTCGACATCTTTAAGAGTTCTAAACAAATGTGCGGACCTGCGGACCACTTATGTGCACCCCTGGTAATAACATACTTTTTTATAGGCCTCAGTTGGGGCTGAACCAGCTGATATTAGTTTGCACTAAGTAGCAGGATAGCTTTCTAATTACTGATAGTGTTTAGCTGGGGACATAACTTTCCATACCTTTTTTGCACCTCACTTTCTTCAGGCATTCAATACTTTTTTTCCTGTGAGATTTCTCATTTATGGACATGCATGTGTGTGTTGAATGGGCTCTAGCCGACATCTGGTGAGTATTTCATGTCAACATCACCTTTAGAAATACATTTACTGAGAAAATTGGTGACATGTTTAATAACTATTTTACGCACTGTATATGATCCTAAAACAGGACACCTACTGGTGCTGTTATTGTCTCCTTGTCCTCTTTTGCTGACCTGCCTATTTATTCCACTGTGGGCGTGTATGCTTCGACATTTCAGAGGTGGCGCCTTCTCCTGGCCCCCATGTTTTTCCCGCCTGCACACCTGGAAGTAATTGGTAATCACTCACTTACCACTGCTGAACAGTTCCCTCAGTCGCTGTCAGATTGTTGCATTGTAGTAGTCTTGTTTGCTCCTCATGCTCTGTGTGGATTCTTTTCTGTGCAGATGCTTCCAGCCATTGTGGATCTGTGGAGAGAAAAAAAGAAAATCTGCAGAGAGAAAGAAACTTGTGAAGCAAAGTAGTTTTCAAACAGCCTTTGTTTATTCACCTGTCTGCCCCCTTGCTTGCCACCCGGAAGGAAGACATTCAAACAATTCACAAGTCGCAAGTCAGTCTTTGACTGTGGAAAAACATCTGTGAGCAAAATAAATCTGAACTTGTATTCTGGGTGTCTGCGTTTGAGTCCAGAGCTGGTTAACTGAAAAATCTGGCCGCAAACATGGACTCAGCAGCACAGAAGTCCAGAGAGCACTCATCAGTCCATATTACGTCAAATTTGATACATTTGAATTCAGTTTTTTATATTTATGCTTTATTTACTTTCATGCTGTTAAAACGTGTCTTTTAAACTTTCAAAATATTAATCTCTGTAGTTTAATGAAATAATCATAATCCATAAGATTCTCACATATCTGAATGACAAAGCTGTAATATTGATACAAATACAGCCACTTGAAATGGCCACCTCAACCCTGACAGGACCACGATGGAATTCTGACTAATTGTCGCCTGATCGATGACTGTAGTGATATCCCCCGTCTTTGACATGGATGATGCAACCATGAGTAGAAACTCTCCAAAAGTTGAATCTGTTCATCTGGACGTAGCGTTTTGTGGGAGAAACGTTTCGTCACTCATCCAAGTGATTTCTCCAGAACACTACGTCCAGATGAACAGATTCAACTTTTGGAGATTTACTTTCCTGGATGATTGAGAATGCATCAAGACATGAGTAGAAACGCCCCTAAGCAGTATTTAGGAAAACCGGTGTAGTGTCTTGTGTATCCACCAGGGGGAGCAGTGTTGAGGCTTTACAGGCTTGCTACACACTCGCTATTTATGAGTTTCAAATAAATTAATGGTCACAGCAGCAAATATCACTGTCCTGCCTGTTTTCTCAAGTTGTCTGCTGCCTATCATATCACTTTTTTGATTCATACTCTGGTTGCCACACTTTAGATAATCGTTCTAACAGCTCTCCAACTCCCACAGTAGGCCAACAACTTCCAAACCCCAGCTCAAATATCCTCTCTTAACCTATGTAGGCCATTGATGTGTTTTGTCCTTTAAAACCCTTTAAAATGTTGAACAAGGTGGAATCAAACCCACATCTTTCGGCTGAAGAGGCGTTTTTTTACTCATTGCGCCACCAGCAGGAGTAGAAAAATGTGTCCTGGCAGCAGTGGAGTTTGAACCCACGACCCTGAAGAGACTGGAGCCTTAATCCAACTCCTTACACCAACTGGCCACGCTACCATTATTGTACCATTACTGAATTTTATTAAATTACTATTAAAATCCTCGGTTTTTAACTATGCAGTCCAGATTATGTTACTAAAACTGCTGTTAATGCATCTGCAGACTTTGTGGCATCATGTTGAATTTATAACAGTGTAACTTAAAAATATGCAGAAGTAATTTTTTCTTGATGGATTGATCTGACAAGCCAGAACATGCCGGTTTAGTTTATTTAAGTCCGCTCAGTCAGAGAAAACAGTTTTCAGCAAAGAGCTCATGAAAACCCAGAATATGTCACAGGCTGGGGCTCTGCCCAGCGTTTTGAGTTTTATTCTGTATTTCTGAGTCTCTTATATTAGGTTTGTGGTTAAAAGTTTGAGTGTTATTCTTATTTACGGTTTAGTTGAGTTTTAGGTTAGCCATCATTTATCATCTGTCTCGGTTTTTGTGTTTGGTTTCTTGTCTAGTCTGTAATGTGTTTTAGCTCTGTCAAGCTTGTATTGTCATGTCTACATCTCCATGTTTCCTGTTTTATTATGAAAGAGTCTTCTGTTCTTAGTTTCACTTCCCCTGTGGCGTCATTATGTTCATTTCAGTCAGCTGTTTCCCCGTGTGTTCCCACTTCCCCTGATTACCTCCTGTGTGTATTTAAGTCCTCTGTCTTCCTTTGCTCATTGTCAGGTCGTCTGTTTTCCTTCACGTCTCGTGAAGTCACAGAAGTCATAGTTGTCAGTCTTGTCACAGTTTACATACTTTTCCAGTTTACATTTCTCAGTTTGCACTCACCCTGTTCGCCTTGCCTAGCTTTTGTTAATGTCGATCAGCCATAATAAAGGCTCGTTTTTTCTTAAAACCTGCAGTGACTCTCTCAGTGTCTGCTTCTGGGTTCTGTACTCAAACACACCGGTGTACCCCGCCGTGACAGAATACCAGTCTTTTTTATGGGGTAACTGTGAGAGCATGTACTCTCCTCCTTGAAACAAACTGAAGGTTTCAATTGAAGCAACAAAAACTGAATATGGTAGGAAAACTAACATTTATGGAATTTACATAGTATTAGACTGCATTTTTTTTTCCCCGTCGTCTTCTAATGTCCCGTTTCTAGAAGGTACCATGAAATTGCTTCTGTTTGCAAGGTCCTGTTCCGAAGCCAACATCCCAGCCTATAAGTTATCCATCAAGTTATCATTGGTCTGTCGCTGGTGTATGCTAGAAGGGAAACCCTTCTAAACAGGAAGAGCAGCAGGGGGTGATAATGGGAACAGAAAGACGTATAAAACCCGGTTAAAATAGTTAATAAAAATATACAGTTTATTTACAGCATAAAAATACCCTGATCAGGGAATAGAATAATTTAAAGAACATAAAACTAAGCACAATAACAGTCCAGTCCTCAGTCCGTGAGCTTAAGTCCCCAAGGATCCCAATCAGACTCCGCCACACTTAAGGGTGTTAAAAGTCCACCGAACTCCACCAGTGGGGCCAGGCCGACAGGATCCTCCGTCGTGTCCTCCGCCGCTCCGCTCCCGGCCGCGAGGGCAGAGCTCCAAACTCCGCCCACTGCTGCGCCATGCCTTAAGCGTTTAGCTGGCGTCTTGCTACCACTGTGGAAGAAGTGTGCCATCCACTGACCGAGGGCCCTCTCTCCTTCCCCTGCGGCTGCGCACTACTGGCAATTGCCACTCCATGGCTTGCACTGCCTTTGGCTGCATCCTCTCGCATAGCTATAACCTATGGCTGCGCCTGCCGCTACGCTACTCCATGGCTCTTTCCTCCTGCCCCACGTCCGGCCATGTCCCCTTTTCTGACCTGCCAGGCCTTCTTATTGGCCTTTCACTGCCAACAAGGGAGGCCTGATTGATTGCTGTCCTCTGTACCCTCCAGGTGTATTTCATTAGGGAAAGCGGGGTGGGGGGGGCTGAGTCTCTACAGCAAGAAAAGCATGCAAAAAGGAAAAAAATACACTCAACATCAAACACAACAAAGCATGCAACAAGTAGGTAAGAAAAGTCCTTCTTCCCCAGACGACAGGTCTAATACACTTTAATTTCTATGGTTGTAAGGTTAAAACCATTAAACCATTACACTCTAAGGTAACGAAACACAACTGGCTGCTTTATAAATCCTTTTCAATGTCCAAAGCACAACTTTGAAATAACTTCATAAAGCCCGAAGGTCACTTAAAACAAGAAATATGAACACAAAAGGGAAACCCTGGGTTAACAATTCAAGCCAGAAACCAGTTTCATGTGACCACTTATCTTGGCTGCAAATGTTAAGGTACCTGAAGCCATGAAGACACCCTGGGATGGGTTGAATTGTCTTTATAGAACAGCTTTCCGGAAAGAAATACAGGCACAGTGACCATGACTATAGCAAAAAAGGAGCAATGAATACACAGAGGGGGAAGCAGGGGAACAAAAAACAGCTGAAGCTAATCAAGACAACAATGACCTGATAAAGGCAACAAGCCAAAACATGTTGGTCAAGAAATGAAGTTGAAATTAAATTGATGTCTGTCACCCTTGATCCAGTCTAATATAACCTAACACCTAAACCACAGCCTGCATCAGCCCAACATAGTGCTTGACCATAAACTGCACAGTACTGCAAGCTAAACAGTTTAGCCCAGACTTCCTGATACTTATTTATGCAATGTTTTATTAGCACAAAATCAGTATACTTCAATTAGTTTAGACTTTTCATAAAAGCTTAATTTATCAATACATTATGTATAGACTCAGCATCTGATTTTACAATGATTAGGATGAGACAAGATTTAAATTTCCAGTTAATAAAATGTTGGCTGCTGAGCAGCTCTAACATTTTCTTTCTCTTTACCTGCCACTTAAAACATGTAAAAATGTATACTCACTCCTCTTCTGTAGCGCCAGCTGGATGTTGAAATGCTGTGACTGCAGCTTTACATGGAAGGAAAGGAAAAAGGATGTATTAAAGCTTTAAGCAGACTGTGACATGTCATTACTTTCATATTACCGAGGAAATATTTTGATGCCGTCAGCTGGAAGCACATGAAAAAATAACTCCTTTAACAGTGTATCAGATTTAATTGCTAACTAATTGAAGGTGTCAGAATTCCAGTGCAATTAAACCCCAGTTTAGGATTAAAGATACATTAATAAATCTTCATGTTCTGGCAATAAAGCCTCTCTAATTGGTTAAAACTATATACAGCCAGAGGATGTCAGACTTGGGACTAAAATGTTAATATATATATTCAAATTTGACATCTAATATAGGCTATATAACACCTTAACCTGATGCCTCTGTCTTTTTATCATCACTGGACTACACATTGTCCAAGTTTATGATTTTTACTGGCATGTCATCACCCTGGAATATTCCACTTTCATACCTGGTGGACCTGGTGGAATACTACTAGAAACAAGCAACTTTTGCCATGCAATGTTTAACTTCCTGAGAAATGCTTGTATGGTGAACCGTGTCAGTTTAATTGAATTTAGTTCAGTTCAGTTTTGTTCAGAGTGCACAACAGCAATAACAGCAACTTTCTCTCCAATATTACAAACTTCAGTAGTCACATGAGGCCGTCAAGCATTTGTTATCCATATAGAACCAGGCTGAGGCAGCTGTCTGTCCAGTTGACCCGTTGGAGGCAGTGTTTTGGAGTTGTTATTCAAAACAGTAATCTATTACACATTACTTTTTACTTTCCTTAAAAGCAACCTCTTTAACCTCAGTCTAACATCACTCTGGGTTCTTGGCTAGCTTTGCTAACACAAAGCTAGCCAAGATAGGGGTTACCCATTGGTACCCTATCTTTGCAGGTGCTTGCAAAGAGCTGAAGTTGTGTTCATAATGTTTCTGTCCTGAACACAATTTGCATTTTACCATAGTGCTCTTGTCTTTTTGTGCAATAAAAATAAAATTAATGTCTCCATTCCTTAATGGTTCTACAATTCCACCATTTTCCTTCTGGCATAGATGGACTGAAATCAGCTGATTGTGATGCAAGTCTGCAGAAAGAAAAAAGAGCATGTTTGTTTTAATTTTTTTTTTCTTTCAATCTGCTTGTCATTCAGGTAATTAAAGAATCTTTGTAACATGGGCAACGACATAATTTTGACAGTAATTTAATTACAGAATTTAGTACAGTAATGCTTCATTGAAAAATGTAATGTGGTTACGGTTAAGAGTTTTAATTTGTAACACATCACACCCAAAACTGGTTTGGAAATTGAAGAAAGCAACAAAAGACAGGACAAAAGGCAAACTAGAGAGCAGCAGAGTTTAGTAATTGCTAATGATTGAATACAGTAATGATGTATAAACAAAATCAAAAAAAGATGAGTGAAAAAGAAATGCTCAGTGCATCATCAGTTCTCGGTTTTGTTTTTTTATTTGTTTCTATTTTTACACCTGTGAAGTCCATATCTGGATCTGCAGTTTTAAACAAATACACTGTTATTTTAACTCCCAGTGGGCAGTGAAGATTGGCATGTGTGTTATGATGGCACCATCTCTTTACAGCAAATCTTTCCTCTGCCACATTTGAAGGAGTAACTCTGTAAGAATGCAGCTTTGCTTATTTTTGAACAACTGTGCCTATTCTTTTTTCCTCCTTGGTGCCACAGGAATACAATTAAAGTAACTGTAATGTTGTTAGGGAAGCTTAAAGCATTGGAAAGTGACATCTGAAAGGCTCTGCAGTGCGCCTTTCCGGAAAGAAATAGGTCTCCGTTAATCCACAGACCTTCAGTTTTCACTGAAGCGTCCTCCTCACTGAAGAAATAACCCCCATATGAAAAGGACTGATGGTGAGGTCTGTCGATTATCCAGAGTAACCAGGACATTGTTTCTGGTAATTTATGGGGTTTTTTTCCATTTACTTTAAAGGAATGCATAATCACCAGCTAATTTGCATTTCTCCCAGTTTTTCTCCTTACTTTCTGTTACCGGAAGAATTTTCTGAGCTGTACTACTTGCAAAGGGACCTTGTTAGCTGTACACTCCAGTGAACAGTGTCTTCTTGTTGCAGGAAGTACAATGGGGACACGAAATACATGAGTTTAAAAAAAAAACACTCCGTTACAAAAATCCTTTGTTTTTTCAATGATAATTAATGGGGAATTAATTATAAGATCCCAATTAAATATATTTACACATCAAACATACAGCCTGCTAATCAGAGATGACATTTCATCGCATGAGGTCAGTGTGCATTTGTGCAAGTCGTGCGCCTCTGCACGCTTTTGTGTTCATTCTTTTGTTTTTGCTGGCATGCATGTTTTTTCACAAAAGGAAAACGTGGACACATTAAGATGCAGGATATGTAACCCTTTCTTGGATAAACTGCTTATTAATCTTGCACTTTTACTTGTGCATCATTTGCCCCAGCAGTTCTGCCAAACACATCCGCCACTGTTGTAAATACACGAACAGCTTACAAAATAGTTGTCGTTTCTTCTGTTGTGTCAGTGAAATAATGCATATTCACCTGCAACCGTGTTTAATTATTAAAACTGTTTGGAGCACCCTTAATTAGAATGCAAAATATGTGCAGGGAGAATTTTAATATATGGGTGTGACATATAATAAAAGATGTTTATACTGGTTTAAGATAAATTGACAGACCTTATGTCTTGTTTAATAGTGTTAATTGAAATGTCCTGTGTGTAGTTTTCAAGTAAAATAGCCAAAGCAAAAATAGCTGCCAATCGCATTGCTAAAATGCTGCTATACATTCTATGAATATGAAATGGAATGTCCAAGTATGAACTTCAGCACTTTGTATCCATCTTTTTCCTATTGCTTTCCCTCCACGGTAGGCGATGGTAATCTTTCTGTGAGCAGAATGAAAGCGTGTGAGTGAAGGCATTTGGTGATCCCCAAAAGGGATTCCCAAGGTTAAAGTGCACGCAGATTCATGCAGTCTGCATGCCTGCACCTTGTTACATCCTGTGCTTATTTCACTACAGTGAAGAAAAACAGTGGTTTTATTATAAAGAGCGGCGCCCGCCCACCCCACCACCCCCCCTTCTGATTTTTATAAACGTATAATTCAGCCTAGCCACAAAATGCCATGTTTTAATTTCCCCATGCTTCAGTTGAACAAGCACGCAGGATTACAGGCAGTTTGGGTCTGTGCTCGCTCAGATTTATGCCGCCCAGGTAAATTATAAATAAGTATTTTCAAAGCTGCAATTAAAAAATAATCTTTTTAATGGGCAAAACCACAAAAGTTTCAAATGGAATAGCTGTAGCCTATTTGCAAATCCCTCTGCGTGGCCATTTGTGCAGGACTTGCACAAAGCCTTCTGTTGGGTAAAGATAGCTTTTTACCCAGCGCTTTCATGTATTATAGCAGAACAAGAGAAGAATAAAGAAAGCTAGTTCATAAGTTTCCTTTTTTGTCTTTTCTTTTTTTTGTCATACTTTTTTTTAGGTGTGTTGGATGCAAAACATCTCCTGCCACAGCTCGGGGCTACATGTGAAATTAAAAGCCATGGGTGACAGTTTGATGCTGAAACTCAACATGACTTTGAATTGTTGTGCGACAGAGTCATTCATTTGGGATGCCCGATCCATTATGTGCATGAATCATCATCAGCGTGCATTTCCATCACATTCGCCTCTCTGCCTGAAATATGCATTATGTTTTTCATTATTTTTTGATCTCATCTCCCCCTGCATGGAAATGCTCGAAGGTTGCGATAGTGAGTACACAGTAAAGTTGAGAAACGAGGGTGTAATGTAGATATTTATCCAAAGAGAGCTCATATTCTGGGAATCATGGAATCATGACACAAAATGCAGAATAAAAGTAAACAATATGTTACGGTTCTTATGTGTGTAACAGCAAAACACCCAGACTTATTTTTCAATCTCATGTTCTCTCTGTTTACTGCAGTCTTAAATGTTATTTTATCTTCAAGGATGTGGAGCTTCACAGAAAATATGAGGCAATTCAGCTACTGGTGCTGGTATGCTACTTAAACATTTTATTGTGCTGTACATGGAAGGTGAGGGGTCACTGAGTGGGTCTTTGTTGTGCACCAAGCAGAAATGTGCAAGAACCTTTACAACACAGGGGGAAAAAAGTATTAATATACACCACCATATTTCATTCTCTCTCCCCCCACACACACAACTTGTTCGCATGCACACACTCTTGAGATTCATCCCTGTGGGTGGACAGAGCCACTTCCTGATCCACAATGCCTTGCATAATGCCTCTCTGCACTGCGTAGGGTACAGGCTGTGCACCATCAGCCACAAACTTGCAACAACAACTGGGCTTCTTCAGAACAAAACTAGAGTTTGCCCAAATGCTACAAGTCTGATTTTTAAGTATCTGTTCACTTGTTTGGCCTCTTAGACCTAAGAGCTAAAACCAGCAGGTGAGGACCTCTACAGCTACCGCCACAAATCTGCATCCAGGTCTGGAAAAGTCTCCAGTGAGACACGCAGGCCAGAGTGAGGGATGCATTTTTCTTGAGGTCAGTGCTCGAGATTTTTGGCACAAGCTCACTTTCAGCTGCCAACAGGGAGCTGACCCGTGAGACTCGAGACTTTGTGAATTTTTCTGGCCTTTAGCATATGTTCGCAACCCAGAGTAAAGCCATATCAAGAATACTTATAAATAGAAGAGGAAATAAATATTCACAAAAGTACATCCCTTAAAAAGTTTTTTGTTTTGTTTGTTTAACATTCAATTCAATTCAATTCAATTCAATTTTATTCAATTCAATTTTATTTATATAGCGCCAAATCACAACAAAAGTCGCCTCAAGGCGCTTTTATATTGTACAATAGATCGCACAATAATAAATACAGAGAAAACCCCAACAATCATATCATATGACCCCTATGAGCAAGCACTTTGGCGACAGTGGGAAGGAAAAACTCCCTTTAACAGGAAGAAACCTCCGGCAGAACCAGGCTCAGGGGGGCGGCCATCTGCTGCGACCGGTTGGGGTGAAGAAGGAAAACAGGATGAAAGACATGCTGTGGAAGAGAGACAGAGATTAATAACAGATATGATTCGATGCAGAGAGGTCTATTAACACATAGTGAGTGGCTGGAAAGGAAAAACTCAATGCATCATGGGAATCCCCGGTTCTATTGCAGCATAACTAAGGGAGGAATCAGGGTCACCTGGTCCAGCCCTAACTATATGCTTTAGAAAAAGGAAAGTTTTAAGCCTAATCTTGAAAGTAGAGATAGTGTCTGTCTCCGAATCCAAACTGGAAGCTGGTTCCACAGAAGAGGGGCCTGAAAACTGAAGGCTCTGCCTCCCATTCTACTTTTAAATACTCTAGGGACAACAAGTAGGCCTGCAGAGCGAGAGCGAAGTGCTCTAATAGGGTGATATGGTACTACAAGGTCATTAAGATAAGATGGGGCCTGATTATTTAAGACCTTGTATGTGAGGAGCAGGATTTTGAATTCAATTCTGGATTTAACAGGAAGCCAATGAAGGAAGTCAAAACAGGAGAAATATGTTCTCTCTTCCTAGTCCCTGTCAGTACTCTTGCTGCAGCATTTTGGATTAGCTGAAGACATGTATATAAACATAGAATCCAATGATTTGCAAATGTCATAAACCCACATTTTGTTCACAATGGAACAGCGAAAACATATTAGATCATCTTAAATTTCATAGCAACACGACTCAGAACAACAGCATGTAAATTTCTGAGAACTGATAAGAACAGTTGCTGGACTTTTTGGAAGAGGATTTATTGTAAATTTGTTTTAATCTCTTGCTCTTTTCCACAGTGTGTCTTTGTCCTGTCTCCATCCATCTCTCCAGCAGATGACTGCTAGAGGTTTCTTCCTATTAAAAGGGAGCATTTCCTTCCCACCGTCGCCAAGTATTTACCTTACAATAAAAAGTGCCTTGAGGAAATTGATGTTGTCATTTGGTGCTATATAAATAAAATAGGACTTAATTGAAAGCCAATGACCGTGCAGTTTCACAGTCGCATCAATCGCTCCTGTTTTAGTTTTTTAATGTTATTATCTGATCAGTAATATGGCTTTCTGTGTGGTACAGTTACAGGTTTAGCGAGCTCCTTATATTACATATACATTTCAGTTTATTGATTTTACTCAAAATTGATTCAAACAAGGGACAACTTGGTTGTAAATGTACTTGTGTCAAAGAGAAAAAAATATTAGTAAAAGAAAACTGATGAATGTTGCAGTGTTATCTGAAATCACTCCTTTGTGTCTCGCAGGAAGAAGTCTGTTTGAGTCTTTCTTATCTTAAGCTGTTTTTTTTCTCCCACCACCTAATACACTTTACTTCTCTTCTTCTGGTCTGGTTCTGTATGGTGGAGGTAAACTTTAAAAAGCTAGACTATGCATTTAGCAGAATTACAGAGCACAAAAGTGGAAAGAACTAAATCTAATATGTACCAGCTATTACATTTTCTAAAAGTTCTGCTAGAGGAAGCAAAACTTTTCCTGCACAAGTGTAAAAGAAGATTAAACACCAAGGTCAGTGTGCTTCCAGGTCAGAGAATGCAAAGGCTCTTTCCAGGAGAAGTTATGCGATCAAGCCATGGGGAATACAAAAAGGATTTTCTTTTTTTATAACTCTATTTTCATCCCATTGCAAAATCACAATAAACAACAAATGGCACACAAGCACATAGTAATGCACAATTGGGTTCCTTTTATGACAATAAGATTTTTCTTCATGAATTGTTGTCATGATCAGTCGGGTAGTAGGAATCGTGAGCAATTATGAAAATCAGGCCGTCCATAGTGCATACTAAAGTGGTGATTATAACCAGCTCATGATTTAGGGTGATTACCCTAAATGAGCCTTCAGGTGTGAAGGTGAATGCAGACAAAGAGGAGACAATGAAAATATCTATATATAAATTCAAACCTTGAGACAATGAGCCTGAGGTGTGAAGTGTGCTGCCTAATATTAAGTTCTCCTTATATATTATATATTTGATGTACTAAGGCAAACAGTCTCCATCTTCCAGAGAACTCTTTCAGCCGACAGGCATCATAAAAAAGATTCACAATAATGGCCTTCCATCAAGATAGCAGTGAATTTCTTGTTGTCATATCCACAACTATCCATTAAACACCTGCACACAACAGTATTCTTAACCCTTGCGTGCTTATATGGGCAACAATGCCCTGCTGTAAACATTTAGCACAACAATTCTGCTCTGTCACCGGTGATGGATGCGCAAGTAAAAACTGCAATATTGGCATCTAAACAATAGGCAAGGCACTATAGTTAAGTATTTCTCCAGAGAAATCTAAAATTATGTTCTCTCAAGGACATTGCCGACTGAGCATTATAAAAAGGAGAGGAAAAAAATGGACAGGGGAGGAGGAAATTGCAGAGCGCCCTGTTTTGCTCCCCAGCTGTTTACACAGTGCTGCAGAGGCTGTAAATTCTAAAGAGCTGAAGCATATTGGGCATCATCTCCGGCACCCATCATTCCAGAAATTGCCTCTCTTTACCCCTCTCTCTGGAGAAGGACACAGTTCATTGCCATGCCCGCGGATCCCTTTGCACTGTCACTTTCGCAGTGACACTCAAGGGCCCCATAAACAACCAGTCTCTGCGATATCTCAAGGGTAGGTGGCTGGATTGGACTCCTGCCTCCTCAAAGATATAAAGGGTAATAATATTTCCCTTACCTCGACTTCTTTCTTTCCTTGTGGCAGCAGATGTTGGGTTTTAAAGGACAACATGAAAGCGTTGTGCTACTCAAACTCCCATTTCAAAATCACTGAATTTATATGTGAGAGACCATTTTAGACTGCTTGTATAGAGTGTGTGTAGCAGTGCAATGATTTTGTCTTGTTTTTGTACTGAATGCTGTATGTGGAGTGCAATGAATTTTCAACAATATGGCTAATTATGTGAAAGTATAGCTTATTATAACTACAACGCTTTGAATGACAAATTATAATAACGAGCAGGCATATAAATGCATTTTTAATTCAACTGCTGTTCTAAATTTGAGTAGGAAAAATACACATCAAAAAAATGTTCAAGCATTGCAATTCTGCCGTTCTTCTTACTTTAACCCACCTTTTAGTTGTAGAAGCTATTTTCTTTCTATTGTCTACATGCACCAACATCACAGCTCTTTTGCGGCGGGACACCATCAATGCTCACATCTCATCAGACTGTCATGGGAATTAAACTCTGTGGTGTGTGGTTAGGGCAAGCATGGAGGAAGTGCTTGCCCAAAACATGAATTAGCATCACAGCAAAGGGAAAGTGTTCACTTTCCTTACTCTCAGAGTAGTTCTGTCATATAAATGATTTCATATTGCCAATTTGTATCCAGTTTGTAGTTTACTGCCCTTTTGTACTAAAAACTCCAGTTCCCCTTGGTTTCATGTGAAGCTGGCTACAAAAGGGAATCAATCCATACAGACCTCCATGTCAAACAATTTTACCGCATTAAAAAGCCAATTAATACTGCTAAAATTGCATATTTGCCCTGTGAGTAAAACATTTAAGGTTGAAACGGTAAGGTTTGTTGCTAATACTGAAGCTTAAACATGAGGAATCCAAAAATAATTGGTTACATCACAGCAGCTACACCCATTTTTGATATTGGCGGTGGTGACTACCTGACAATTATAATTTTGCATTTATCATATGTGGGCTTATTGATGTTCTACCGAGGGGAAAAAACCCTGAAGCATATTTTAGTATTTCACACATGCACATTGCTGATTATCCCATTTTCCAGGAGACTGATGGGAAATTAGCTAAAAGCAAGTGTGCTGGTCAAGCTTTGCCTGGCTAACTGTCACCTGCTGTGAGATTGGTTGCAGTCTTGCAGTCTTTTTTCAAACACATGCAGAAATACGTGTGCTAATGTAGCAGTAGTAAATAAGCTAATTAAACAAGGACTTATCATCTCAACAAAGGGAGTGTTCTCTTGCTAATCACCTTGGTCAAACTGTTGTGAACAGGAACAAAGGCAGTGCGAAGCAGCTTTTAATAACTCCTTCAGCAGTTTAGCAAGGAAAGCCTTTAGAGCAGATTCCTATGACTGAGCGGGAACAATCAACATCCTACTATGCTGGGATTGATCAAACAGGCAAATTTAACACATGTAGGCACCATCACACACATTTTTTGCTAATTATACCAACTTGATTTTTCATAGATTTTTTTTTTATTTTAGAAAATGACTATTAACAATGTCACACAGTTTTCAAGCCTTTTAATTCTATTCAGGTTTTGTATTATTAGTTTGGTACAATAATTACCAAGTGAGTGCAATTTAGTTAAATTATTATTAACAAGGCAAACGTTTCTGCAGACGTTTTCTCCAGAACTCATACCAAAGATTTACTATTTTGGTGTGAACTGTCCCTGAAACTCTTGATCTATCAAATTTCTATCAATTGTATTTCTATATTCTAACTATTAACCTCTTTAGTAGCAATCACAGGCTATGCGTAAGAAGTGTGTCTCAAGTTTTTTAATGATCATGCATTAATTACTGATTTAGTAATGGGAGGCTTAAACTGCTTTCTTCTAAAGATACAGTTAATTAAGGCCTGATTATGTAAATTTGAGCAAGGAAAACTAAATCTTATTCTTATAGCCTCATATACACTTTAGAGAACTTTTTGTCTTTTTGGCAACCCTAGTTCTCCTTTTCCTTTTATTCTGTTAAAATTTGTCTTCCAAATATATTTATCTTAAACATAACCAAAAGTTTAATTCATTGAAGGAAATGTAAAAGTAATCTTGTTGAGCAAGAATATAATGTGGCACTTAATTCATGTAATGTCATCAATCTGTTTTTTAAGGTTTTTAAGGTAGTCCCTTTACCTCCTGGAGTGTTTGACTATGTCACCCTGTCACCCTTGTCACAATGTTGTTGATGCTATAGCTGTCATTGTTCCCTTGTCCTCTTGTGTTGACCTGTGTTGACCTGCCTTTATATATATTTATCTCTCCACTCCTTGCTCTCGCTTTCTCTCCTCTGTCTGTGGGCATATGAGCACATAATTCTGCTTGTGTGTGTTTCAGAGGCGGAGCCTTTTCCTTGCTCCTGTGCTTTTCCTGCTTGCACACCTGAAAGCAGTTGGGTAATCATTCACCTGCATTCAATCTGATGATTACTCACCCACTACTTAAGACAGAAGATTTTTCTCTGTCAGATTGTTGCTCCCTCTTTGGTAGTAAAGTTCAGCTCTTCATGCTCTGTGATTGTTTCTGTGAGAATCTGTTTTTCCTCTCTGCAAATGCCTCCTGCCATGGCCGACCTGTGATGAGAGATCTATGCTGGAAAAGGAAACCTGTGGAGAAAAATCTGTAGGAAAAGCAAACTGTGGAGAGACACGCCCTAGAAGTATGTTTGTTTGTTTGTTTGTTTTTTGTTTTGTTTTCAGAAATGAACTTTGTTTATTCATCTACCTGCCAGAAAAAAGACATTATTCCTGGTGTTCTGTGTTTGAGTCCAGTTCAGTTTTTGCCTGAAACATCTGTCTATAAACATGGATTCAACAGCCATAAATTCAATTAAACACTCATCAGCCACGTTAGTGCTCCTCGGAAAACACAAAGTTCCCCAGCACCTCTCCAAACAGCAGCAAGTAAACCTGCAGGAGACGGCTTATGTGGGAGGTATGTTACAGTCTGTGTTCACAATCTCAAGCTTCAGCACCAGGCTGCTGCTGCTCCTCCTCGTGGCGTCACCCAGTGCAAATACTTGTACTGGGCCACCCCACCAGAGATCCCATGCGAACAATCCCTTTCAGCTTTAGAAGTCTTCTCTGATGAACTAGAAAAATGTGACTCTTTGCAAATGCACTCCTGTTTTTAGACATCCCTGCTGCACGTATATTTTCTTTTTATTTTGATGATGATGCAAAATTGGTTTACCTGGTTGTTCCTCTTAGGATAAGAGCACTTGGATGAGCACAGGCTGTGCCAAGTGGTGGAAAGGATCTGACTTGTTCTGAATTCATAAACAAGTTCAAGAGTGACTAGTACTGACGCAGCGGCTGACAGACTGTTCAACTTATGGCAGAGAAGAAGTGTCTCTCTTCTATGGATTTTTGGATTTTATCCAAGGAGGCTGACTGGAAGACAAGGTTCTACAGGGAGCATGCCTATATGACTTGAGTGATTATATAAATGATGATTTGGCTGTTAAAGATCTATCTTGCCCTTTTTTTTTTTTTTTTTTTTTTTTTTTTTTCCCTTATTTTTATTTTTGTGCATAAGGATAAATGACCATGTTCAAGAAGTTAGTTATTTGGTTGGTTGGATAGACAAAGTCCAGCAGTAAGGGTGGGGTTACTGGCAGACAGAACTTCAGCTTAACAACCCCTACCCAGATTGATTCCTGCAAAAATTTGTTGTTAAATCAATTCAAACAATATTTAATGATACTTTCCTGGCTAACATCACACATTGTACTACTAGTCCTTTAAAGAAACCATTGTGACCATATTGGCCTCAAAAATTTTGACTTTTTCATGTACTGGGCCACCCCTGTATAAAAGACCATAAATTTACAATATTTAGAGACCTTATTCTCACGAATTTTGCACTGTTCTCTCTCCAGGCCTGTCCGCTGTCCTGATTATCATGATCTGGAAGCTTTCCATAAAGGTTCAAACTCTTCTTACCCCTTAAAGGCCGTATTATTACAGCATTGATCTGTTGCCTGGTCTACCCCCAACTACAACAACTTCAGTCCCCAAGTCTGAGGGTGAGGCCATGGACAAGTATATCTGCAACTCACTGGCAGCTTGGAAAATTTGCCCATTATCTTCTCTTGGTGTAGGATCAAAACCCTTCATCTATGCAAAGACTAAAATAAATATCCTCCCAACTTGGCCACCACTTTGAGTATTTAGTAATACCTTTTGGACTTACCAAAGCTACAGCTGTTTACCAAGCCTCAGCAAACAATGTGCTCTGGGATTTCCTAAATGACTTCTGCTTTCTGAGCCACCAGTGCCACGTTCACCAGGGCCCTGTTTCAGAAAGCGGGTTTAGAAAACTCAGAGTTAAAAATGATACTCAGGGTTGAGTAACCCCGAACTGTCCAACTCGGAATATTCGGTTTCCAGAAAGGCTGATAACAATTAGTTCAATCAACGCGGAGTTGCTTTAACCCCGAGTTAAGCGCGCGCACGAGGATACATAAAGCCCTGATTAGTGGAGCACAGATTAAGCGAGTCACCATGGAGACGGAGGGAAAGAAGGCGCGATCAATGTATTTTACAGCGCTTGAGGCCGAAATTCTGATGGCAGCATATGCCGATAACATGCAAATTTTGCGGGAAAAAAGTAACACAGCCTCAGCTGCAAAAGAAAGGGAGCATGCATGGCAAAACATAGCCGACAGTCAATGCGTGAGAGTTAATTTAAACATTGATCTAGGGATTTCCACCCATTTAACACATTAATTTTATTATATTTCATTTTATTTTTTATTTCATACATTTTATTTTGTTATGTGATGTGAGCGCAGGTGCAACCCAACAGGCCCCAAATATTCCTGGCAGCAAGTAAAAATGAAATATAAAAATATAGTCCAAACAGGTAAGGTGTAATTGTATTATGAGCCATAGTGCTTGGTCTGTTTGTCTTATGTAAATCAATTCCAGTTAGAGGCTACATTAATTTTCTTTCTGTAAGCACTTATTGAAATTATCTGAGCACATTACAAGTACATATTTGCTTACTCTGTATGCTCAAATGTGACCCGTTATAGCCAACAGAAAAAAGCGGAGGCCGAAAAACAGGTGGGGTCCACCACCACCACTCACAGAGGCTGAGCAGTTGGCCCTCAGCCAAAACAGTGGGCGCCCTGTGGCTGAAGGCATCTCTGCGGGGACATCCTCTGAGTCAATAACCCTGCAAGACACAAGTGCCTACATAAGAGGTAAATTCAAAATAATACATGATGTGCATACATCCTTTCTTCAGTCACCTTTGCAGTGCTACTCATTCATTTGATAAACTCTTTACCATAATGAATTATTTTGTAGTGAAGTTATTTTCCTACTGATTTTGCCTTCCCTCAGTCTTGGTTGTCTTTGAGAGCATAATGACAATGAAGTGTAAGGTGATTGGTATATGTTTGTTAATTGCCATTTGGTCCCTTGTAAGTTATAAGTGACCTGTATAAACCTCATATTCTATCAGGTGATGGTGTACTGCATCTGGTGCAGCCTCCTGTTGAGCCAGACCAACATGCAGTTGTGAGTACTCTTAATACTCCACAGATCATATGAGTTTACAGTAGAACAGCAATGTTGTTAATTTCTTTACTACAGGAAAATAATGAAGAAACATTGACAGCTGTTACAGAGGAGGAAGCAACAGAGACACTTTATGAGGTTTACATCTTACAATGGAAAATATAACAATTGAATAAAATGTAGTACTATAATAAAACCATGGACTTTCTATGTCTCTAACAGAGTGATGGTGGAAATGCAGAGGAAGAGGGTCCAGCCACTTCTCCAACAAACCTTTCCTCAGTAAGATGTTCAGCACTGATTTACAACCAACCTAAGTAGGCATTGTGAGGAATTGAGGTGTTATTTTTCTGCCATTTTTATTATTTCATTTTACTATTTCTAGTTTCATTATTTTGCTATTAACAGCATGTACTATGAATGTCAATGCTATTATCTGTGTTTCAATACCTCCCTTTAAAGCAGCTGTACAAGACCTATTTGATCAAGAAAATAAAAAAATGCGACTTGGAAATGGAACACTTCAAGCAGCAGATCCAAAAGACCAAGATTGAGATTTTACTGCTGGAACATGAGTTAAGGGTGGGTGAAGTGGTCAGAGATGGACGAATTATTTCAGTGTTTGAACAACATAATAATATACTTATTAATACTTTGTGTACAGGAAATACAGGTGACCAATAAAGCCAGTTGAACAAAAAATCTGTTTATTCTTCTTTCAACATGTTGAGGTGATGGGTCAAAGGAAATGATTGTGACATATGGTGTCTCTGACTGCTCTTCCATCTTGTATGTCCGTGGGAGGGTCAGGATGTTCATGGTTTGGATCACTGCTGATGTTTGGTTCAGAAGGACAGTGTTCTCCTCTAATTGTGGCAATGTTGTGAAGAATCACACATGCCACAATAATGTCACATGCCCTTTCTGGGGTGACCCTGAGTCTTTGAAGGCACTGGAACCGGGCCTTAAGCATTCCGATAGTCATTTCAACTCTGGCTCTTGTCCTGCAATGAGCCAGATTATATCGCTGCTGTGGGCCCGGGTAAGGGGTAAGCAAATAGGGTAAACATGGATGCCCCCTATCACCAAGCAAGTAGCCAGTGAACTCTCCTAAGACAGAAGGATACACTTTAGTTCAAATGTCCCTGTAGCAATTGGTCTTTATATATTAAAGTATTTTCAACTCACCATGTCCAAATTTTGTGCTCAGTGTACATTCACGAAAAATTCGTGAGTCATGAACAGAGCCTGGCCACTTGGCTTCCACATTTGTGATAATGTTGGCAGCATCACATATGATCTTCACAGTGCAGAGAACACAAATTAGCATCCATTACCATAACGGAATAATGTGTTAGTTTGAAATGCTACAGGGAACTATGTACCTGTACATTAATGCTGTGGAAAGACTTCCTGTTCATAGTCTCCTTCATTTACTGAAGGGGCAATGATTGGAATGTGAGTGCCATCTATACAGCCAATCACGCCTGGGAACCCTGAAAATAAATGTAAAAAAGTAGTAGTTAAGTAGTAGTTCAAGTATCACCACATCATGAATTAAGTTTTGTTCAGCCTGATACCTGCAATTTTGTGGAATCCCTCTTTGATAAATCTTGTGGGTCTATGACCGGGGAACACCGCAAACGAGTACAGGAGACGTTTCAGTGCAACTGTAACATTCCTGACTGCCCGACAGACGGTAGCCTTGGAAACGTGCTCAGCATCACCAATGTTATACAGAAAGCTCCCGTTTGCAAAAAAACGAATTGCAATACAAATAATATGTACAGAACTGAGAGAAGTCCGCGATGTGTCACATGAGCAATATAAGGCCTGAGGATGTTATTCGAATAAATTATAGATTGTGCTGAAAAATGGTAACGTTCACACAGAAAATCATCAGGAAATGATAAAATGTCCAAACGCGCTCTAATCACTCTCTCCCGGCGAAGAGCTCTGCGGAGAATTTGGGCTTCAACATCTTCTGGCTCTTCAAGGAAGGGGCACGCCATGTCTGACGTTTCCGACAAAGAGGCGGAGAAAGTCAGGGTTAGTTGAAGTAAACCTGCTAGGGGGCAGGTTTACTTCACGGAGTGTGTCATCATAGTAACTCACTCAGAATTAATCTAAACTCGCTTTGTGAAACCAAAAACCCAGAGTTTTCATTAACTCAGGGTATACTTACTCAGAGTTTACACTAAACCGGCTTTCTGAAACAGGGCCCAGGTACTCAAAAGGTTACTTCAGTATAAGCTATTTGTAAAAGAAGGAAAAAAAATGAGACTGGGGGGGGGGCAGATGAAAGCGGATTCAGCCAGGTCCAAGCAGCAGCCAATTCTTTCAAGCTGTCAGAGCATTTTTCCTGATCCCTCTAAGCAGCTTATCATGGGGGTTGAAACTTCATCCTTGGATAATACCTTTTTACCCGTTTAGCACATATCAGTATAAATTTTGTGCTATTTCAATGGTTCAGGGTCATGTCACCTTCCCTGACCTACTCTTTGATTAGCAACTCTTGGAAACAGCACTTAGCATAATTTATTCAGTAATATATAAAACTGAGGCTACAGTAAGGATAATTTAATTTTATATTAGAACAAATGTATGGTGCTTAGTCGCAGCTATGGGAGCCAAAAGAATTGGTTCCCATTTAAATGCTTGCCAGTGATGTGCGATACTGCAAATGTTATTGATCCAGTACCAAGTAAATTAAGGGCAGTACTGCCAATATGATACTTTTAACCTATTTTTGTTCAGATTTGGTCACAATAGGCCTGGGTCTGTGTGCGTCAGATCATCGACCCACCAAACGATGGTAGATGGTCGTCTCTTCTGAATCTGACTGGTATTCCAGAAAATACGGAATTGTCCCTCATGCAGCGGAACTAGAGCTTGATGACAGTTTCTTTTTTTTTTTCTTTTTTTTTTTTAATTTTCCTTAGAGTCGAGTATTTCCCTCAGTGAGGAATTTCAGACTCTTTGAGGGTGGCATTTTCATCTGCTGCCTGAATTCCAGGGACTTGTGCAGCGCCTTGCGTCGAAGCTGGACAGTTCTTTGTCTATAAACTGCAAAATGTTCACCGTGCCACTGGTCTGTGGTGAAGCTGGCTCTGGTGAATCTTCTGGGCCACTTCTTTTTGTAGATGGAGCGTATTGCTGTTGGAGGGAGTCTGCACTGTGTTTGGTTTCCCCATAACAATGCGCTTGAAACACTCATCAATAAAACTGCAAACTGTCAAAGTCGTCTTCATCGTTCTCCAGAGTGTTGAAGTTGATTCAAATATGTCTCCAATTCTTATTTTTATTACTCTTTAAAGCTGTCATAGAGTAAATTGGCAGCGAAAGTTAGTGACAGAAATGTTTGCAATTAGCGGCACGCCATGTTCAATGCTACAGAGATTTTCTTTTGGTCTCTTGATACTACAGCATAGCTCTCTTCACTTACCTTCCACTCCTGTCACTTACCATCGCCCATCTGATCAGAATGTTGGTGGTTCAATCCCTAGTTCCTACAATCTGCATCCAGACTGCAGCCAGTTTATCAAGGCTAACACACATTTAATGCATTATATAAAGGAAAATAAGTCACCCAGAGGTCAATTAGTATATCTTTTGATTGTTAATTTTTCGCAAGGTCACACCGAAGATCTGTGCCGGCTTTCCAGTGGCTAATTATCCCGGCGCCATCTTTTATTGAATCTGACACTTTGAAGGGCTTTCTGTTGACCCATCCCTCATTTTTAATAGTATTGATTTTTCACCGATCATATCAGGCCTTGCATTTTCAAAAACACGCCGCCAGCTATTTTTTTTCTCTCCTTTTTAATTCTCTCCCGCTCCCATCCACCTCACAGCCTTTCACTTTTATTCCTGTCCAAAGTGTTTCAGAGCTGGCAGAATTGTAACTGTAAACACATCTTCTGCTCAGCAATTATCAGAGGGGGCAGGGCGGGAGATCTGCTGGGAGTGCTCCTCAGAAAACACAACATTGATCTGCTGGCTCAGAGTACAGTAAACAAAGCCTCCGTGTCCCATGTGTGTGGCGCAATTATTAAGTGCAAAAAGGAGCAGGCTTTGCATGATTTATAAAAATACTCACCCCCAAAAAAGTCAAATCACGAAGGTGTTTGTGAAGAAACACTTTGTTTTCATTTCTTTTAACGGTGCACCGCAGTTGTACTTAATGAGCAATTGTTTCTTTGTTTTTGATCTTGCTGTATGCACCCTCAATATTATTGTTGTACAAGCGGATCAGCTGTGTCTTTGTCGGTGGTTACGGCTGCTCTAGATGAACAGCAAATAACAAACATTTCTTTTTGACAGTTCATTTTTTTGTTTTTTTTGTTTGACACTTTTCATTGGGTGAACCTCACCACCTCTCTTTCTCTGTCACATCTGTTTTCTGTGTCATTGTATTGTCTTTTGCCCCTCTGTAGAATTCATTCATGCAACATTAGATTTAAACTCTGATATGCAACATCCCTGGGCACTCAGCAGAGATGGATATATGAATAGCATTTAGGAAAATAGATTGATCTTTGATGCCTGTCCTTCAGGGGGAAATTATGTGACATTGGTTACTGTCAACAGTCTGTTCTATTTCTATTTTAGCTGAACGCCATGGGTGAAAATGCACTCACGAGGTCCACTGGAATCGAAACAAAATGGGCTATTACCCTTCGATATGATATTTCTGAGGCGATGGAAATGAAAAGAGGTCTCTCATTTGTGCTGTAGTGATCTGGTTATGGCTCTGATGCACATAGAGGAAACCTGCGAGTGTCCCATTTATCAGTTGTTTAAGTATGTTTGAAAGAAAAGGGAATGACACGTAGCAGTCATACAGATAATGTTAAGTCATATTTGCTCGTATGGTTTTTCACAATTAGCCAAGTTCTGTTGGTCTCTTAGGATCTCGGCACATGGCTGCATAATAAAATCAAATTTTTGCATAAGCCCCCACTTCCTCTCCGCTCTCCAGTTGCACATGAGTAATAGAGACCATCTGCCTAAAAGATCACAGTCAGCAGAAAGGCAACGCAAGGGCTGCAAAGATTTCAATTATCAATATACCATTTAATACATCGCCGCCAGGCCAAACAGCCTGGCATCTCGACAGCACGAGATGGAGAATGTTATTTCTCAAACACATCAGCAGATAGCTGCAATTTGGCTTTGTGGTGCAGCAGGGTTCAAACCAGCTTCCATCCATCAAACTGTACTTGGAACACGCAGAAGCAGAAAACCTTTACTTCTGCGTGGGCAAACGTTTTAAGCATAGACAAAGTGATTAAAAGAGAAAAGCACCCATCTGAGAGCTGTGTTTAATTTTTGGGATCAGGAGATTTGAAATACTACTGTAGATTTGTCAGCCGCTGTATGAAAGACTTTGATTCCCATGAGGGGATGTGGCCATCAGTGTGCTAATGTGATTGTTCCTGCTTTACATTTTGAAGAAACAAGAAACAAATCCATATTTAGACCCTTTTCAAACACAAGGTATATAATACTGCCAGCTTCATATTAAAGTAACAACATTCTGTGACATGGCATTTGTATAATTACTTTAAATGTGTTAAATATTTGACATACATTCTTAATTTTTGTATGTGTCATAATTAGGCCATCATTGCAAAAGCAAGCTTTTTCTTTCAGTTGGCCTTTCTTGTTGTACCATTTAGAGTAACTTGCGTTTTGTAACTTATTTTTTTTTCCACAGGTATGATTAATGGCAGGGCCTGGGCTTGAACTACCAACTTTGTTTAGAAATCCATTATTTAGGCCTAACAGATGGATTTACAGTACTAAACAATAGTCCTGTTTTGAATGTTTCTCAAGCACTGTTATGAGGTTGACAGTTTTTCTTTTTAATTGAAATATTTCAACAGTTGAATGCCTTGCAATTGAATTCCCAATATTTCCACTGTCGTTCAGATATTAGTGCTTCTTATATGACTTCTAATTACTTTTGTGCAACTCTGTGTTTTTATGCTGATCCTGTTCTCTTGGACAGTTTTCTGTTAAATTTGGTATTGAAATAATCCCCTCTGACTAAATCCTTCATATAGCATAAATGTAAGGATTTTTTACTGCATCACTTTAATTTGGACTTTGCTTTATAGCCAGATGCCTTAAAGCTAATGACCAGCAGTTTAGCTTGTGCTTTGTGTTTACTACCTCCCTCTAGGGTGACCATGTGTCCCATTTTATGTGGGACTGCACAGTATTTTTCTATTCCTTCAGTCCACCACAAATAGAGACTTGGTTGTTGCAAGACAGTGATTTAAATGCAAACTGACATAGGTTCTCAGCAGCCTCATTTTTGTACAGGAATATAACCAGAATAGAACCAGTTGGCAATCAGCTGAGTCAAGTCCTCTCATGCAAAGAGGTGTGCCACAGATGAATTGTGCTTATCGGTGTAAAGTGAATCAGATTGATTGCAATGTCCTGGAAATTTGCTTGCATTTGTGAATTACCCATGATTATTTGAAAAGCTTTGCCAATGTCAGAGTGATTGTAGTCAGTCCAGTTTGGGTTGCTATTATTTGGAGACTGGTCGTCTCCCACAAAGACACTAATGCAATTGCCTTGTGATAAAAAGTTGCCACCCAGAGATTGAGTGTGCAGTGCCTGCAATCTCTGGGCAACCAGTTGGTCACTGCATCTACTTCCAATTGGTCATAGAATGTGATAAGATTCAGTGCAATCACCGAGCAACTGCCAATTTTGTTTTTTCTTTTTCTTAGGAGGCTCTCTTATTTTGACTCAGTGTAACTGAGCCACTAGACCTTAAATTAGACATTACACAGTATATGTTCACAAATGCATATGAAACTGAAATAAGAAAAAAATATGTTCTCAATGATCTATCTCGCACTAATGCAGATCCAGGAAGTCAATTGATGTATGGGATGGAGGGAATTTGTCCCCAAGTAGTCTGGGAGTGTAAATGTTCCAAGCTGCAACGCAAAACAGAAGGAAACCCTGGTAAACATTATATGCTAATCATTAGCATTAGCGTGCTGACAGTATAAACATATCAAGCATTTTTGTACTTCATCCACAGCCCAACTATTTTAAATGTAGACCTAAACATGAGAGCAGCACAAATGAATGTGTTCTGCTGACATCTCCCTGCCTGTGTCTCTTTATTGGCCCTGTCTGCCTCTTTTGCTTACAGAAATAAGTAAATATAATAAAAATGTCTTTTATTGCCAGTTACATGGTGACAAAACACAATTCTGTGCAGCAAAGCAGCAGATGTAAGTGCAGTCCATAAATTGTTCAGATATAACATACTTAAGTTGTATAACAACTTTCACCTAGCATGTTGTACAGTCTGTTAGCAGCTGTAGAGCAGGAATGGTGACAAGTGAAGCGTAAAGTAGTTACTATCAATAATGTATAATTCCTGAGGCTAAAATATGCCATTTTGTGAAATATGTGTGCAAAGAAGTGGAGGCTCAGTGTTGGGAATGCTGTATCAGGAGAACTCTGAAAGCCCCTCACTTAGAGCACCTTCATTAGCTGTAGGTATACTGGAAGGATAAGATGCTAAGGCATTCTCTGGGCCTCTGTAAGAAGGCTGTACCAAAGGAGAAGTTTCTGTGCACTTGTCTGAGAGTGTGTACGTGTTGACAGACAGATGGACAGGTGCCCATATACGTTTGTCTGTACCCGTCTGTCAGCTGCCTGTTATGGTGGCGTGTGCAGGTACCTTTTCATGTGTGTATGTTGGTTTGGGCTGTCACTTCATTCTATTTTTGGTTTCTTGCTTGGAGTCTTAAGCCTTTACCATTTGGCACAGATAGCATTCAAAATACATGTTTCACTGGGAATTTTGAATTTGGCTTGTTGTTGAATTTGGTCGTTTACCAAGGGTGTACAGTCAACACCTGTTTAATTTAAAACCCCTGCCTGGGAGTGATTGCTTTTCTAAAAGACAATGTCATTTGAGCTACATGCTGATTATGAATGAAGACTTCTGATCTGGTAATGACACTAGATAAAAAGCTGAGGGATCACAAAAGTTATTTGAATTCATGATGAGAGTTTACCTTTTCACATTTATTTTACAAAAAAAGTGATCAAATAGTTCCTGATGCTACAGTAAAAAGTAAGCGAATCATCATTGTCTGGTAGCTGTTTATGGCCAGAGTGCACACGATTTTCTGCCATGTACTCAGCAGGTGTAAATGCAAATACCTGATAGTTCTACCAACTGTTCAAAGAGTAAGAACTTTGACTCACCGGTCCCACGATAATACTCCTAGGGTGGGTTTCGAATCCTGAATCGATTTCTCAGTATGAATGCATTTTGCCAAAAACGCCAGGATCTTAAGTTAAACCTCACAAAACTATTTCAACAGTCACCAAACAGCTTAAACAATACATGAGAGCAGGTAAACGGATTCCACACAAAGATGTAAACACAAAGCGCAGACCCGACACTTCAGAATCAGTGAGATGTCGGCTTTCTCACCCGACAGCACGTACACACACGCCGTAAGGGCTGAAAGCCATCAGCTCAGATTCTGATGCTGCAGGTTTTATCACTCTCCGACCAAAATTCACTGAACCAGCAGCAAGAGAAGATCAAAACTTTGCTTCACATTTGATAAACATCGTCAATAATTTGCTCTTACTTTTGCTGTTTTGCTTCCACCACGATAAAAATCACACTTCCTGCACAGCTCTGTCTCTCTCAGTGTACTTCAAGAACAGTTTCCCATCTCAAATCTGTTTTCTACATTATTTTCTTGGTTACTATGCACCAGTCTACCGCTGTGTACAGTGCTGTCGGCCGGTGGTGGTGGTGGTTTTGGTTTGTCTGTCTGTTTCTGCTGTTCAATACCGAAGAAATTTAAACTTTTTAAAATGATGCCAAATTGCAAAACGCTTAGCTGTGTCTCTAATAAAACCTCTGTAACTTTGCTCTGCTTCACTTTAGCAGCATCTGTCACGGCTGGGGCAGCAGTCATGTGATGTAGTGAAGGAGGACCCAAGTTGTAGACAGCCGCGGTGATGCGAGTGAGTTGATTTACAGTGAGCGATAATGAACAGAAGTGAGGACAAAGCTAAGTCAAAACTAAACTGGAGAAAACTAGTAAACAAACTCGGAAATCATACTAACACAGGGATAGTAGGGCAGAGAGACATGGCGATAGACAGAGTTACACAGAAAAACTGACCAGGAACACAGGCAGGCACACACTATAAGTACACACAGGGCAATCAGGGAAGGGGAGACAGGAGGGAGACACAGCTGAACCTAATTAGACACAATGAGACACAAAACTTCAAAGTAAAACAGGAAACTCAGACTGTTTTACAACACAAACTCAGGGACACGAACAGAGCACAGGGGGGAAGACACAGGTAGGAATAATAAAACACAAGAACCAAACCCTAAGAATTAATACAAAATAAGAATTAACACAAAACATAAGATGATACCAAAATGAAACACAAAACACTGGGTCTAACGACCCACGACCATGACAGCATCAGGTAATGTTCATATGTTGATTCATGGTCTTCCATTTTTGATCTACTGCAGAATATTTTTAAGGTTATCTGCTATAATAAGCCAGGCCAGGAAAATCTCCATGTTTTTCTGTGTTTTTATCCTCAGTTACTTTATCAGAGGTGTAAGCATCACAGCAGATGCCTTTGTGACAAAGTCTCACAAGTGTCAGTACTGATAAATGATCAGAATTATAATATTTCTGACTGAGTCAAAATTGAATCGTGAATCGAATCGAATCGGGACCTTGTGAATCGGAATCAAATTGATTCTAGAAATCAGTGACGATACCCAGCCCTAAATACTACAGTCATGCTAGGGAAAACCATAGTTAACGACTGCAGCACAAACAGCCTTACTGCAACTGTGTGCAGTGAACTTGCAATCTCATTACCTTTGAAATGGCTGCTTGGCAGACACAGACCACTTCTGCGACTGCTTGCGGTCACTTGCCATCTTCAATGCGACTTTGGTGCATCAAGATGGCAAGAAAAAAAGCAGTAACTTGGAGCCAGTCTGTGACAGAATAAGGTCAAGTTGGCAATTACATGCAATCTGTTTGTGATAATGTAGAGATTAACTGCCATGAATCAGCATGGCCATGTGGTCTGCAAACACATCAGTTCAAAATCAATCTGGATTAGACTTACATTCAGAATTCAGCCCGAACCTCCTAACTGAAATTCAAACATTTGTAACATATGAAGGCAGTCAGTTCCACCTATGCGGTACACTGACCTGGGCATGCACTGTTTCATCAACTTTGCCCTCAAGGCTGATCATACTGTACATTCAACCTGTTCAGACAATTTAACCAAGTTACGCCAATATTGAGTCACTTATCCCTTGATCCAATATTCATGATACCTGGTGCACCAGAGATTCTTAAATTAACTTGCTCATAAAAATAGAATGAGATGCGATTACCATTTTATAACCTCTTTTGGCATTGATCTTTCACTGTAGAGGACAAGGAAAGCTCACATGCATTTATAATGAGGTGTTCTGATGTGACTATTGGAACAATGAAGGATTATGCTCGCTAAACACTTCTAGATGAATACTGACATATGGGCAGTTCACTAAAGGTTATTAGAAATGGACATACTGTTTCACGTTATATTTTTCTGCCATCTTAATGTGCACGGACTAATGAAGAAACAATTCTTTATTGCCTCACTATTTTGCATGAATTTTTTGTTTGCATGACACAAGACCTTTTGTAACAAATGGAAAAAAAGTACTGAAAGACAAAACTAAGTCTCAAGAGAGTTTAGTAAAGCCAAGGCTGGCACAGAGCAACGGAAGTCCCATTTAAAATTAATAGCAAAATATGCTAGAGTGAGCCAGATTTAAAAAATAATGCAGAGGGTCTCTTGATGTAAAAAATGTAGATTCCTCTACCTGACTTCAGTAACCTTTATCATCCAGTTCATGCCATTTGTTTTAATGATGTATGCAAATTCCAAACAAACGTAGAAAGCTACAGAAGCTGACGCTGAACTGCATTCTAAGTTGGGCCTACGCTGCGTTCAATGTTTTAATACTTCCTATTAATATTCATACCCCACCGTGTTAGACAGTCAAGGATAAAGTGTCTGACTTTTTTGAAAGTCTCATGCCATAACTTGATGCATTGCCACCTCTGTTTCAGCTTCCGCCAGTATGCCTGGAGCAGCTACAAACACTGCAAAACCTGACCATTTGCATTTTTCAAATTTAAAGTGTGGGCGGACAAAAGCAAAAGCAAATGTGTTATGTTCTTTTATGTGGTGCTGTCATTTTCTCCTTTTTCTTTCGTCCTTTTTTTTTTTTTTTTTTAAGTTGCATCGCAGCAAACACTGGTGACCAGCGCAAGCGCTCATCGGTGCCAATGAATCATGATTTCAAAGCTGTTATAATCTGTTATTTTTGCCAACATCTGCTATGAAGACTCAAGGTTACATTTCCCCCTAGGGTAAACATAATTGTTTTGAACATATGTTGTTTATGAGCTATTCTGGAGCTTTTTAAAAGAAGAACAGCTACTTCTGGACAGAAGGATTGTCTTGGATTCACAGTTAGGAAATGGTTAATCAGTAAGACAAGTTGCTTATTTGTATGCATGAGGCATGTTGCTGGACTATAGAAAATTGAGTTGAACTGAACACTTTTGAAGAAATTTCAGCTGTCTTTCAGGTAGTTTGGATTTTTTTTTTTTTCATTCCTTAATGGACGACATGCGATTCATTTGCTTCATATTGTGAGGTGGGCAGCAGCTGTTTTGAGTACCAGGATTATATTCTGTCTCCTCAGAGGCAGAAATCAAATCCTATCAGACAGCTCCTGGGCCGCCTTTGACTTCCAACTAGTGACAGACAACTAAAAACAGTCTGTCCTCGGGGATGGCTACTATCATTCTAATGTATGCCAATTTGACTTTTGGTTCCTCTGCCAAGGACAGGGTACCACCTGCTGAAGGATCTGATTTTATCTGCATGTTTATGAACAACTCCACTCCAGAGGCCCTGCTTGAGCGATAGCTCACTGCTCCGCAAGGAGAAACCTGCCCTACCCACTGCCACACCTCTCTGCTCATTCATCATAATGACACAGAGAGGGGAGAATATCTCCACGTCCTCACATCCTGGAGACATGGACATAGAGGGGATGTCATGTCGACAGACACAAACTGGCAGGTTGCAAAAATTAAAGATAGCTGTAGGAAAGATAAGCAAGTGAAAGCGACATTACAAAATTACTTTCAAAGTACAAACAGAATACCCAGCAAGTCATCTTATTTAAAAACAGAACAAATCACTTGTAATTCCCTTTAAGGTGACACAGAAAATCCTAATCAGCAAGCTAAACATCTTTTATTGTTGCAAAATGTAACAAATCAATGTCAAATATTCTATTTTATGATCTGACGAACGTGGATGAGGCTCAGTTAGGTTGAAGCACTAATATTATTTGACCAAAAAGTGGGTCAAAGTTTGGCATTCTGTTTGGCACAATTTCCTTGCTCACAAAAAATTGCTCCATATTGATGTCACCTTCTTTCCTCTGTTCCTCATAATTACTGCAGCAGCTGAAGGGCTTTGTCACTGGGACTCCAGCATATGTTGTTTTGGAGCACTTGTTGAAAGGCCTGATTGTGGTATTTTTCTTTTCAAAATGCCAGATGTCAGAGATCTCTGCAGAACAAACTCATCACTCATTTTCATTGGCACCTGCAAGCAGAGTATACAACTTAAATGAGTGCATAGATTAGCAGCTTGAAACTAATACTGAATACTTGATATGAAATTGAAGCATTTCGGTGGCAATAAAAAAACTTACAACTGTGATGAAAAAGAGTCTTAACAGGACTCTTTGCAATCCTTGGAAAAACAAAGTGTGTTGACACAATGCCACAATCTTCCCAGGAGTGGACTTTAGAGGAAATTCTCCCCAAGGTCGGACCATGCAATGTTCAGGGAAACTGCAAAAAACCCTACAGAAATGTCTCAGATCAGACTCTGCAGGCCTCAATTAGCATGAAAAATGGTCTTCACGGGGCAATTAGAAAAGACTGAATAAATATGGTTTCTATGGAAGAGTATTCAGTCTCTTCCCTCTTAAAAGAACATGGCAGCACAGCTTAGGTTTGCAAAGTTGTATCTGAACAAACCACAAAACTTCTGGAACAATGTCCTTTGGACAGATGAGACCAAAGTGGAGATGTCAGGCCATAAAGCAAAGTTTGGTGAAAGCCAAAGACAGTGCACAAAAACCTCAAACCAACTATTAAGCATGATGATGGAGAGTTGATGTTTTGGGCTCGTTTTCCAGCCACAGGACCTGGGCACCTAGAACTTACTGAGTCGTGCATGAACTCCTCTACATGCCAAATTAGTCTAGAGTCAAATGTGAGACCATCTGCCTAACAGTTAAAGCTTGGCTCAATCCGAGTCGTGCAACAGGACAATGCACAAGCCAAGCAGCAAATCTACAACAGAATGGCTGAAAAGGAGAAGAGTCTAGATGTTGCAATGGTCCAGACAAAATGCAGACTTCAACTTGATTGAAAAGCTGTGGCTGGACCTTGAAAGAACTGTTCAAAAATAAATGGCTACAAATCTCAGTAAACGCAAGCAACTATATAGAAGAGTAGGCCAAAATCCTCCACAATATGTGAATAATGATAAAGTCATTCAGAAATCAATTACTTGAAGTTATTGCTGCTGAAGGCAGTTCTACAGGTTACAGAGTTACAAGGTATTTTTCACCGGACTGTGTAGAGTTCTGTGAAAACTTACTTTTTCACATGACTATCCATGTTGCATTACAAACTGATTTATATAGGGAGAATACCAACATGAACCTTTGACCCTCCTTCTTGCCTGTCTTTCACATACTTTATGTAGCAAGGCCCATCAGCCCTCCATTTACACATTTTCAATGGCTTCTCTTTTCTCAATACTCTCCTGATCGTTTGAAATTCAATTATGCTAATGACAACTAAGGTCGGAGACACACAGACACTCTCTTACTTTTTTCTTTTTCTTTTTTTTTACTCTGCTTTGCCTGCGTATTTTTGAGAATAATTATTCTTAAAAGAATATCAGGGGCAGTAATTTGTACATTTTGAAGTGTGTTGAATCCTGGTGCCAGTGTTAAGAGGTTGCAGATACTGAATAGACAGTGTGACGTTGTTTTTTTTGTTTGTTTTTTTCCAAGATATATTTATTGAGCAATTCACATGTTTGTATGACAGACGTTGGTTTTTTAGGGGTATTCCAGACCTCAGGCTTTCTGACCTATAATATACAGTCAAAGCATTCTTTGACTGTAAAGTGTAGGTGAGGATTATAGTGTACCCAAATCATGCGGACGTTTCAGTTGTGACAATAGCTAACCTACAAGGTGATGTTATCCACGTTCAGGGCTTAAACCTTTTAAGTTTTTCTTTTCATATGTAGTTCACACTGTTACACAATTCTAGTTGATTTTTAAAAGCGAGTCCTTGATTTCAGAGGTAGACAAAAATGGACAAAAAACATAATGTATGAATGCAAGCACCACATGATCTTTAAATATACTGTACTAAATATCATGTTACAGCACATTGCAGTTCTGTCTTTCTACCTGAACAGAACTGTAGTTACACTGCTGTGAAAAGCACTAGGCAGCATTCTCAGGTCTATAAATAACTATATAAATCTCACCTCTAGATTCCACACTGTATTGACAACCTAAAATGGCCTGCCAGCCTAAAACACCACTGATTTGTGACTCTGTTTATGCCATGATTGTTATATTCCACTCTATATGTTCTGTAATATCTTTATATCAGCCACCACCAAATCTATTCGCATCATTATCTTAATGCTGTATTGTCACTGATGACCCAAGGCACAGTTGTTTGCCGGTGATAGTTGGCATTACTTCTTCCCACATCCTACTGATATATTCAATACAAGCGTTTAGATATTCGGATTACATCTAGATCTTAATGACAGGTAAAATCGCCACGTGAAATTACATTTCACTCTAGATCATTCGTAACTGAAAGCAACACCCAGCTCCAGTCTGAGCATTACTCCTGACCTCATCTACAGCAAACTCCAGCAAAATTCACTGAGCTTCTTGCAATGCAGGAGCTGTTTCTGTAATGCTCGGAGCCAGTGAACTAATAATACCATCTGGCCGCGTCAACTCGAGTGTAGTTGAATCACTCAAAAAACAGACACAAACAGTGAATTGAACATGTTGTTTCAAGAGGTCAGCTGCGTTCTGTGCTCCAGCACCTCTCTGTTTTGTTTTTTTCGTTGTTGTTTTGGGGGGGGTTTTGGTCTGGGAATGGAGCCCAATCCAGCATTTGCATTCAAATTCTCTTGAGTGTAAAAGAAATCAAGGGAGGGCTGCTGCAAACATCTGTTCCTGGAAATTTATCAACAGACTTTTGGCCTTCTTATGTGCAGTCAGTTCAACAGTGTCTTTTTAAAATGAAATGTGGCCCCTGCGGGACATTCAGGGACACTTACTATTAACACACATTAAAAAAAAATCAGTTTTTTTTATGTTTTACATTCACACAAGTCTAAACTAAGAAAAGGGACAGAGTGTTTGCATGATATGAGAACTGATCAGTATCACAGTTACCAACTGAGAGGCACAAAATCTCAAATGTTAGCGTATGTCACACAGTGGAAATTTGTATTTATCTTGTATATCGTTTTATTCTGATTTTTAGTGTTTATTTATGAGTGTCGTGTTATTTGCATGGTTTTATTCTGTTTCTATTGCATGGTTTTTAGTGTTTTACATGACATGGTTTTAATCCACTGTGGACTGGCTACACATGGGACAAATTAGCTGATGGGGACCACCTGCTGAGGCATGGGTGTGTCCAGAGGTGGCCTATCAGCTGTGTAAAGACCTTTTAAAAGCAGGGCTAGCAGAGCACTGAGGGGAGGAGGCCCAGAGTGGAAGAGGAATGCTAGATGGCCAGCGTGACACGACGGCCCAGTTGGACAGTGTGAAAGGCGACAGTGGGAGACGCTGCCTGTTACCGACCGCCGGACAGAGGTGTACCTCTGCCGGCATATATGAGTAACGCTTTTCCCACTGTCGTATGCTGGGTGCAGCTGAGCTGGGAAAGGGTTGCCATGGCTATGAGCCAGGGTCTCTTCCGGGACGTGTTTTCTGGCCCCTATTTGTGTGTTTGCAGGTTGCTGACACGAGGGGATCCATGGTGGCATTGCGTGGAGGATTCCAGTGTGAAATGGAAGCCGGGCTGGGATGTGGGCGGCCCAGTGAGAGGACAAGAGGGGAATAGGAGGCTCCTCCCCGTCGGCCTAATACAGGGCTAGCATGGAACCAACTCATGCAAAGGAGTTTCTGGCCCACTGGTGGACCCATAATGCATCCATGGTTGTGGGACATGACATCAGGGAATTTTAGTAAATGTAGAAAATTGTATTTTTACTAGTTTTAGCTGTCAATAACATTTTTCCCATATATGTTTTCAAGGGTGTTTTTATTTGTGATCCCTGGCCTAGAAATAAACTGTTTCTGATGAGACCTGCTTCAACTCTGTGCCCTGGGTATCTGACTTGCTTGCTCCCCCTTGTATTTTAAAGAATCTTTCATTTTAGCGTGGCATTTTGGTGCGACTGCTTTAGTGTCGCCCGTGTTACACGTACATTGTACATTGTAGACTTTTAGCTCACTGCAAGGCAAGATCATTGACGAAATCATGCTGGATGTGAAGTGAACTCTAATTTCCTGGAGGGAATAGGAACTGTAGTAAAAACTGTAGACCACAGCCTGCTGTTTCATCTCAGATTCTTTCCTAAACACAGTGGTCACTTAATTCGATTTGCATTAATGTCACTTATTTACTTTACAAAACCGTGCTTTTGCTCTTGCTTCAGTTGGTTGCAGTGACTGATATTGTTTTAGGATATTCACATAGCGGGTAGGAAAACTGAATTGCCTAATGTACTGTAGAGAACAAAATGTTTTGTAAATGTATTATTTGACTTGATGAGACTGCCTCGGGCGGTTGTGTACTTCCACTGTTTGGCGACGCTGCAGCCATCTGTCAGCACACTAACTCCATTATCACAACAGTAATTTCAGCAAATAGTAAGTGGTTATTTTACAGAGACAAAAAGATCAACAGTAATATTGCTTATACCATCAAGTTTCTTTAAGTGAGTCCACTTCTTAGTGCAGATATTTTTCACTGTGATTGCTGTGTAAATTGGAACATGGTCCACTGAGGTGGGGGGGAAATACCTGTTAAATCATACGCCTTCTTCAACAGGCCGACATTTAATATCACTAATTATACAGTAATTTCAGGAGGAGGGAATGAAAAAAGAGAGAGGGGCACAGGGAAAGTGTAAGGCACAATTGGAGAGCAGGAACAGTGGGGCTGAGATATGATGGCCATTATAGCAATGGCAGCTTTGGCCAGGTTGAGGACATGGAGGTCATTCACAGTGGGACTTGGCCACACACACACTCTCACCTGCCAAGCGGCAAAGGCAACTTCAATAGGCGGGCGAAACACTGTTACAAAAGGCAAGAGGAGGGCTGTCCTTGGCTGTGGTGCATTCAGCAATGTCATCTGCACAACAGAGAGATACAAACAACGCTGACTGCAGTTATGAAGTCCTGCTAACATGGGCATTATTCTAAATTCTGCCAACCGACCTCCAGACTGACATATTTAACTAGCTCTTCTTGATGGTGGACCAGTGGCAATTACTTAGTTCCCATTTATTAAACACTCAACAGTGAAAGTAGTCGGTTAGATTAAACACACCTCATTATAATCACTGGGAATTTTTTAACCTCTTTTCTTTGGACAGAATCGCTGGTATTTCATAGTGTGAGGTGCAGCACATTCAGGTAACCAGCCATCAGCCACACAGAAACACAAATGTGTATGCCTAACAAGGTTGCTAATATTGGTGTACTTTACATTTTTATAATTAAAAATATCTGCTTACAGTATGATAACCAATAACATCCAAAAAGGGAAATGCCATTAAGATGATTTGAAGTAAGTTAAAAATGTTGACTATGTTAGTAATTTGTTGCAAAAACTTAATAATAATTATGTCTCTGCCGGAGCTTGTGTTGGCGACCACTGCCATCACTCACCACCTAATGCTTCAGCCACACTAGGAAAAACAGTGATTTGAATCCATGGCATGAACAATATTATTGTGGCTGTGTTCAACAGACTTGTGATTTTGTTACTTTTGAGTTGGTTGCTTTGAAGACAAGGACCTGGACTGTGACTATCGTTAGTCTTTACAGGAACTTTGGTAGGTCACAATGTCATGTCAATAAGATGGAGTCAGTCTGTAATCAGTCTGCTATCAGTTTGACACTGAATGAGGTCAAGTTGGCAATTACATGCAATCCGTTTGTGACAATATGGTGATTAACTGTGGTAAATCATAAAAGATCACAAATCTGTTGTCATATATTGCAAATCTGTTACCGTCTACATACAGAGAAATGCATATGAACTACTTTCATTTAGAATCCAGCCAGAACCTTGGAGATTTTAAACAGAAATTTAGAAATGTCTCCAAAAATCATAATGTAGTTGCTCTAAGACAATGATTTCAATGCAAAATGACTTAAAAACTAGCCAGCAATTTTTTTCAAACCTTCAGTTATCTGACTGGCAGGCAGTCTGAGTCGGACGATTATTGTTTGGTAATAGGCTGCTTCCCACAAAGCAACCAGTGCAGATAGTAAGTGGTGGCTGCAATTACTACACAACACAACACAATTACTTTTTTTCCCAACAGTGAAATCTGGCAACCGCTGATTTTTTCTAGTTGCAAGACGGTTGCTGTTCTGTTTTTACTCTTGTGCTACTATTGTGTGACCACTGTGTGCCATTTTAAATGCTGATTTCTCTGATTTCTCCTCCGGTAAAGGCTGAGCCCACCATGTTCAGAAAATGTATGAAATTAGAAAAGAGGCCCACATTATAAAAAGGCAACCTTCTATGACAGATAGGCACAGGGGGTACACTGTTAAGCATTAGCAACAAGAACCATATTGTCCTCCAAAAAAAAAAAAGTACAAGAGCTACAACATTCCTCCCCAAAAAGCAAAATATAATGGCATTTTGGCATTTTGAAGATTTTTTTTTTTTAAACTCTTGTATGCCTTGTAAGCATAAAATTATGGATCCAGTATATCTTATATCTAAAGGGTGAGGGTTCAGCTTAATTGTGTCATCATAAACTTCTGCAAATGCACATTGTTCTCATTGTACCAGTAACTTTGGGATGTACTCTCAACTGCTGTTTTCTGCACAAAATCAATTGTTCTTTTCTGAAGGTGTTTTCGCAGGTCCTGGGAGCAACATCTAAAACGTGATGACCATGTAGATGGTACTGAATTTTCCAAGCTTCTTTTCCATTCCCTTAGCTAGAGATGCCAAATGCTCCCTAAGGTCTAGATCAACAGTCTTGTGGAGTGGCATTCATAGAGTGGAAGATGCCAGTATACTTTTCCAGCTTGAACAGCTTGTCAAGTTCCCTACTTCTTGAGCTCCTCTTATTTATGATGGTGGGCATAAGATTTAGGAAAGAAATAGTGGAGGAACTCCAGAAGTGCTTCTGGGGTGACTACTGAAGTGGAGCAAATGATACGTTTGTGGTCATAGTGATGGCTATATAGCATTTATGAGTGCCTAAGTTTATACGTGTCTCACTTTTCTACTCATAACTGAAGCACCATTGATGAGCTATGTATGGTCTTAACTCATCCTTTCAAATTGCTTCTCTGTGCTGTCTGAGTATTAAGTGCTTGGAGAATGTAAGAAACACCTTCGACCATTTCTACCTTTTTAATGATAGAAATTGCTCTTGAAGTAATAACACATGTGCTTTGAAGTTGTTTGTTTGCTTTTTTGTGTTTTGTTTTTTTGCTTTTTTGAAAGGTAAGCTACCTGTTATGAAGCTTTGCATGCTAGCAGAAAAGGCTCAAAATTCTTAGTAAGTTGCCAGCTGCCTCTGGGACAATTGTTGCCCTGTGTCGTGGTCTTTCTCATTTTTATTGCCATTTTGTTTCTGCTTTATGTTATCATCCTTAAATTCATTTTTGTGTTATTTATTTATTTATTTATTGTCAGACTCATTGCCAGCAGATGGTATTCTTCTGGGGCACAATCAGTCCAACAAATCCTTTGTTAGACTGATTAATAGTTCATTCAAAGTTGAATGGCAACCTTCCTGTGGCTACAAAAAAGAAAAAAAATGGTGCTTGCCCACATTGAATTTAATTTTTTTTTCCGATTGCAAGTAGTTGCTGCAAAGCCTTTTAATTGCATAGTGACTACAAAGCACTTTGAGGTGAATGTTATCATGTGCCTCAGTATAAATAAAACTTAATTTAAATGAACAGAATTAGTTATAAACTGATTGTATTCTGTTTTTGTTCCTGTATAGTAACATCTACAGCAGACAGCAGCAGCAAATTTGCGATTTTTGCAGATTTCATCACAGTTAATCACCATATTATTGCTTTATCACACACAAGATTTAGTCATTGTAAAGCTGTCCAGAGCTTTTGTTGCAAGGTGGTTGGTATGTGTCATTATAGTAATCTACAAACCAGTTGGTAGACACCTGAGGTGAAAGGAGTCATCAAGCTCAAGTCCCACGGACTTGGTTGCCCATAAGACTGGCAGCTCACGAGTACCAGGAGGCCAACTGGAATGCAGCTCTTGCAGTAGCTGAAGCAAAATGTTGGTGTTGGAGTTTAGTGAAGCCATTAACAAAACAAGACGTTTGGTCAGCCACGAAGCGACTCTGGCAAAGATGACTCAGGAGGGGAAAGCAGTGCTCTACTCACAGGTTATATAGTGCAGGTGAGGTGATGCTCATTTCAATGATGATATAGTCCAGGGGTGGGGTTGGGTTCAGTACACTGAGGATCTCCTCAATTCCACTGACATGTCAACATGCCAAAAGCAGATGAGGTAGACAACTCTCCAATCAGTAGGAGCAAGATCACTGGGGTAAATAACTTATTTAAGTGATTTTGCAGTAAGTGGCAAGACACCTGGGGTGGATAAGATTCGTCCTGAGTTCCTAAAGGCTCTTGATGTTATGAGGTTGTCTTGGTTGACACACCTATTCAACGCTGCATGAATATCAGGGACAGTGCTTCTGGATTGGCAGACTGGGATTGTGGTTCCCATCTTCAACTATAGGGTTTCCTGTCCAACCACAGTGAGAGCTTGATCAGTATTCCCAGCAATTAGTCAGACATTTTTCCCAGTGCATGTTGGACTATGCCAGGGCTGCCCTGTGTCACTGATTCTATTCATTTCTCCTTTTTTTGCAGATGATGTAGTTCTGTTGGCTTCATCAGGTGGTAACCTACATCTCTCATGTTGTGGTCAAGAGAGAACTGATTGTAAAAGTAAAGCTGTTTATTTAACAACTGATCTACATCCATATCCTCACCTATGGTCACGAGCTCTGGGTAGTGACCCAGCGAATAAGATACAAGCAATGAGGTTTTTCCAGATGGTGGCTTAGAGATAGAGTGAGGAGTTAAGTCATGCAAGAGGGAATCTTAGATGCCTCCTAGAAAAAGTTTCCTACCAGGAGGAGTCCACAAAGTAGATCCAGGACATGCTGGAGAGATTGCATCACTTAGTCAGTGCATCAGTCCCTGACTCCTCCAGAGGCCGACGTACAAATATGGGTTTGATTGTGTGAATGACACTTGTAGCACAAAGTGCTTTGAGTGCTTAACTGAGTAGAAAGTTTCAGTACAAGTACCAATTTGCCATTTATGCATGGAAGACAAACCTATTCAAAAACATTTGCCAGCTGCTCGCAGTGTGGCACAAACCAGAAACTGAGACCATTCAACTTGTGAAATGTGGTTGTTTCAGCACTAAACCACAAACATTCTCCACTTCTGGATTCTTTTGCACTCTATTTAATTTTAGTACTGCTTCTTGGTAGTTAGCAAGTGTCTGTAGACAAGATAGCATCGTCCATGCAAACGGTACGTTAGTCTGCTTGTGACCATAGCAATCAGGAGGTTTTCAGTCACCCATTTTTACCTACTGCCAGCAACTTCCAACTTCAACAACAAGTCACTGACTACATATTTTTTACTAATGACCCGATGTTGCCAGGATTGGCCAACCAGTCTCTAGTCTACAGGCCATCACTGAATGCAAATATTAAGGAACAAAGCATTGCCTGGACTGCTCCAACACAGTAATCACTGTGTTTTGTATTTAAAGAGGATATCAGAGCGACTTTAAATTAAAAAACATTTAAAAAGAATTTTCATTATGCAAAAAAATGCATGTTAAGTGACTATAGTATGATAATTACAGAGACAGTGATATATAGGAAACAATGTAAAGTTAGCTAGAATATTCTCACACTTCACTCTTTTGTCATTTTGAATTGTTACGGCAGCCTTGGAAGAGAATCTGCCTTCCCTCATTGACTGGCACTGCAGTCATTTTAAATTGAGCAATTCTGAATCATCCATGGCCCAGTGGAGTGTTAAACATGTAGTTTGCAATTAAGCGATGATAACAAATGCAGCATTAAAACTCTGGGGCATATTCTGTCAGTCCCTGATAAATAATATATTTAGATTGAATGAAGGGGATGCTTAGTGACTGTGTTTTCAACAAAAGAATAAACAGGCAATTTCAACAAGAAAAATGCCACTGCCTGTGACTGACAGAGTCATATGTTAATATGATTCTAATGCACTGCAGAGACATAGAAAAAATAACTAGATGGAATGAATTCATTTCAGGGAATGCTAAAAGAAATATATCTACATCCCAAATGTCAAACATGATATTGAAAGAAGATGGGGTGTCAAAAGCAGCCTGACTCCTTCAACTACATCAAGGCACCTTGAGTGTGGTGGCCGTTAATGTATTCCAAACACCAAGACAGTTTCTTAGAGACCAGCTGTCCCTGGCTGGAACCCAACCGCCAATCATCTCGCAGAGACAGACTCATTCCAAAGTTGAGCCCAAGGCGGGGTTGAAGCAGAGTACAAACAGGAACCCATATGGGAAAGAAACGAAGGGCAGAAAAAAAGAAATAAAATGTTGATTCCGGGAAATGAAATACAGCCCCTGGTGGAGTTAAAGCTCTGTGTAAAATACCTCTGGCTTTCACACTGTCTTTGATTTATTTGTTGACCTTAAAAACATAGTATGAACAAATGAGTACATGAAGGATGCTCCAAGAATGTCAAGGCACGTGTGAATGATGAAATCACCACTCTTTCTTCCAAGGTTCAGCACAATAATCAATTTATAAAATCTTTCAAGTAGAATCTAATTTTCACACAGACTTGCATTTGAAAAACTACACAAATGCTTTGACATTGGCACTGACACTTGAAAGACTTGAAAAGAAATTGGCTTATGCCACATTCATATCATGTGGCAGAGATGGTAATGATGCCTTTGGTTTACAGCTACAGACTACATAAAAAGATAAAGGAAGTGTGAAAGCAACTTAAACCTGCATTCTTTCTAATGGCCGGCATCCATCCCATCTGCCTATCAGTCCATCCATCCATCCATCCTCTTAGGCTTAACCAATATTAACCAATAGACTGTGTAGCTACCATGATGTTACTCATTGTTTTGTTTTTTTTTTAAGTCCCATTTTAAAGTTTCAAGATGAGGAAAATTGGCATCTGCTTTGTTGAATGTTTTTCATTTATGATGGACTTCATATTATTTGGAAATATCCTTACAACCCTTCTCAGATGAACAGCAACTATTGCATCTCTAAGATAACTGCTAATGTCTTTCCTCCTTGACATAAATGCTCCAGAACAGCAAACTGCCAAAGCTTCAGCGTTTATAGAGGTGCTTACATTTGCTGATGATCATTTAATCAAATGCATTTTATTAGCAGCAGCTGGCTGCTACTTACCCTCTTAATTCCTGTGGAAGTAGTAAAGGTGTACATAGTTTTCCACAGGACTGAATAGAGTGGTGTGAAAACTTTTTTTTTCTTCACACGACTGGATCATTTAATCCAGTTTTTTTTCCTTTCTTTGGAAAGCCAAGAAAGCAGGACACAAACCTCCCATTTTTTTTTTTTAGTATAGAGAGCATTGTATCCTACGCAGCCCTCTTTGGGATGTGTAGCTCTGCAGCACCTTGTCACAATAACTCAGCTATGAATGGGCAACCAGCATTTCGAGAAGGTGTTTAGTAATGTGTCATTTAATAATAAAGAATATAAGAGTAGTTAGCAGAACATCTGGTAAAGGTCTTAACTGCATTTTATACAATTACAGAAGGCGTAGTGACAGAACGGTGTCACAGTGTTTACTGCGCCTTCTCCTATGGGATCCACTCTAGCATTTGTGTTCTGAGACTTCTGTTTAAATGATAGTGACCCTCACAGACGCCCCCCTCAGTGCAGGAACAGCAGAAGAGTGAAGGAGGGGTGGCATCGAGGGGGGTGGGTGAACTGTCCTTGAAACAAGAAACAATGGCTTCAAGTGGAATGTGACATGTATCTCCAGGGTCTGACAGTATTAATCTATCTGCCAATCACCACAGGCACCCAGTCCAGTCTAACACCCCCAGAGTGTGTATTAATTAAGATGCTGTCACACTAAACGAAGAAGTATTTCGTGCACAACAAGACAGTATCGCTAAAGTCATTATCCAGGACACTATGTGCACAGCTGACTGCTTTCATGACATTATTCAAGTGACTTTTTTTTTTTTTTTTGCATAATTCTTCAGTGACATTTATATGCAGGATAGTTTTAAGAAATGATGCACTGCGAATGTACCTGTCAACACTAGTCTGTGTGCTGTTGTATATGTACAGGGCTGTAGTAAAATCATTTTGTTTTATACAAATTTGTCGTAGTTTTTTCAGCAAGATCTCAGTGTAGCATACTTTTACTTTGTCAAAGAGTTTGTAGGGAACAATTAGTATTCAACATTTTTATCAAACCAAGTCTTTAATCTTTAGGGAGATGGAATTGAGGGACATTGTGAGCCAGCTGACCGTGTTTCCACAGCTCAGCTATATAAAGAATGTGGTAATGTGACTCAATGACAGCAACTTGGCAAAAATGAGGCTACCTTCCTCAAGGGTCCCTGTCTGTTTCAGATGATAATTGAAAATAATGTAAAAATAGTCCTGTGCTGCGGACATGGGTTAACTCTCACAGGACAAGGTCGAACCCTCTCCTTTTACTTTAATTTCCACATGATTAATTACACACCCTGAGTTTTTTTGTGCAACGTGTTTTACAAGTCATTTCAGATGTTCTGCGTTTATTCCTTGAGCTAATTTGATGAAATAACACAGGGGAACTGGCTTAAATAATAAACGTAATGAGACGTCCATGTGTTACACAAGATAAATGTGAACACAGATGCCTTGTTCACATAATGCAGCGTGGCTGTTTCATTTCTCCCTTTCCGACCTCCTTCTTGACAAATCGACATGATAGCTCTAAATCTGATCATCTCTAAGCTGATTGTTCTCCAGAGATGCATAATAGACAGACATTCTCAGACTGTGAAATCAAAATGTTCACACCAATCAGCTGTCAGAGTTCAAGTATATCACATGTACGGTTTTGTTGCTATGGACACAGCTGGTATAAAGAGCACTGGTGTCATAAATCTTGAGACAGGCCTACGGCTTGATTTCAGATAACTGCGCTGGCTCTTGACTCTGAGACATTTTTCACCCAGCAAAGTACATTTTTATCAAAAATCAATCAGGAAATGAAGTATTCTTAGATTAGAATGACTGTTTCAGCCCCTAATCTTCTTAGAAATCCATGATACGGCCAAAGTAATCCCACTTTGATTTTTTGACTGATCAGAGGAACATGATTCTAATCTTGTGGTCCAATAGGATTACTTAAATAATGAGCATGATTACACATCAACACTAAACTCTTACTGTTACTTAATTGAATCATTACATGTAAAACCTGACATATTTACCCTCAGTAAAGATTTTATTCAACATTGTGAAGAGTTTTGCATAAAATGGTACTAATATGCCTAAAATTGTGATGCTTTTTATTGTTTCAGGCTGCGTAATTAAACCACAGAGCCAGATAACGACACTCATGTTGTACTGATGACATAATTTGTCTGTAATATTACCAAGCTCTTGCAGAGTTCCCACTATGGATGAAGAAACTGCACATTTGAAAACATTTGCAAAAGACATCATATAAAGCTGGGCAAAAGTCTTGAGCCACCGCTTGTTTCTTTATATTTCCTTCCAAGGAGCCAGACTTTCTCACCGTTTTTAAAGTAGTCTTGAGCAATAGTTCTCCAGGCTCTCTGAAGCTCTTTCAAAAAATTTTTGTTTGACAGTGGCTGCTTTATCATGATTAATCTAAAATTGAATTCTTTGTTTAATCGCCATGAATACATATAGAGGAGGTCAGAAGAGAGGACGGAGAAACACACAGTCACACACTGTCAGTCATGGATTGGTCTCCCCGAAGCACAGATCTCAACATTACTGAACTATTTTGGGATTGTCTTGACAGAAAACAAAACAGTCATTCATATACTGTGCACCCCCGCTGGAAATGGAGCCCACAAGGGACCAGCGCTATAAAAAGGTAAAGGTCAATGGTCAGCAAGTTACTACTTTGTTGGACACTGGTAGGCTTATATCTTTGATTAAGCATAGTCTGGTACCAGTGAACAGTGTGGATTATAGCAGAAAGGAAGAAGTCTTATGTGTGCATGGTGATAAGCCATCCAAAGAAGAGCTTTTGTCAGGAATAGAAATATTTTACTGCTATTATTTGCTGTTATTTTATAATCATCATTACCATTTCATGTGATGTTGCATTCAGATGCACTCAGATGTTCAAAATATATTGGTATTATATTAGTCTTTATTACAGGTTCAGTTATAATCAGTTGAATCTATAATTTAAAGGTTTTTGAATGTTTTATATTCTTACACATAGTCTTCAGTGGGGGAGAAGCTGATTGCAGGCTGACAGGAAACGGTGTGCTTTTGCAGAAGCGAAACCGAAAGCAGAGCGAGTGCAAGCCATAATAAAGAGTTAGTATGCATTTATCTTTGATTTAAGAAGTTGTGCCTGTATGAGTGACATTTTCTACAGGAAGTGCACTTGATGTTCCAGGGAGATAAGCGACAGCGAAGGCGGGCTAACAGGAAGCATCAGCCGTCGACACGAAGATGATGTTCTATGTTAAAAGTCATTGTGGTTTTGGTGTGACGTAAATCTGCCTAGTAACAGAAAAGGGGGCTGTACAATTCTTAACCCCATAAAACAGTTGTCTGAATATGAGAAAGACAGTTCAACACTGATTGGGTTGTTGAACTCACACATGTGTTCATTAAAATGCCGTCTAAATTGCACACGCCTGGATCTGTGGTTTTTATGGATTCTTCTCTCAACATTGAACCCTAACATTTGGGGGCTCGTTCCGGTGAGAGAGAGGGAATAACCCCTGGGTGGGGTTTTGGTGAGATCCGGGGTCCGTGGCAATTGGACGGGCAGACGGTAATCAGTGGTGAAAGTGAGCAGGCATTCCCCGGGGCATTAAAGGTAAGACACTGCCTGTTGAAATATATTTCAAAAGGTGTCACATTGGGCATGTCAAATTAAAAGCCTGGTCACTGTAATTACTGGTGAAGGTCTGTTTTGAGTTTGATGGGAATTTCATGAGCATGCTGGATGAAGTAAGGATAAGTGATAAGTAAAAGTAATGGGTTCAAGTCCCAAAGAAATGTAGAAAGTAGGAAATTGGTCATTTCTGTGGGTTCAAGTCCCGCTGGACATTGGGTCTATCTTGTGATGGTCATCTCGTGGGTTCAAGTCCCCTATGTCCACAAAGGTAGACCTGCCTCAATCTTAATCCTGGTTTGGATGTAGATTGTTGGTTCAAATTACTCTAAATTTTTCTAGAACGACAGCGGCGTCTGTTAAGAAGCGCATTTTCTCCTTGGTAACGCTTGCACTAAGGCAGGACGCTGACCTTAGGCCTACTAGGACAGTAGGGATAGTACCGTCGACAACGGGGAGAGGTTGGGAAACTCCGAAATTGCTAGGGGTTCAAGTCCCCTATTCTTGCGCTTTTTGGCTACCGGTAAATTAAGTTAGGGCTAGAAATCTGGACAGAGCAGTTCGAGTCTGGTCTGGTGAATTGATTGCAAAAACCTGAGGTTTGCCCGTTCGAGTCGGTTATGGTAAATTTTCGAAATTTGTAGGAGCGACAAGGCCTAAAAAAAATCTGTGCAGTTGTAATTAAAGACGTCTGTAATATAAAATATGAGATCTATGAGTAGGATCAGTCTCTGTGTCAGTCATGCACAGCCGGATGTGCACTGATTGTGTGTGTAAATGCAAATGAGCAGCAGTGACGCGCAGAGAGGGTGGTTTCAGTTTTCGAGAGGACTGAGCTTTTTGCTAAAGGCCTGTATATAAGAGGTTGGTTTTGCTTATTATGAGAGTGTAAATACAGTGTGAATATATTAGTGTGGATGTATAGTAAATGACTGAATTTTGATAGATGTATAGTTCGTGAGCCATAAATGGGGTGGTTTATTTTTCAGTTATGTGTGTGTGGGGAGAAGCCGTGAGGATGATGAGAGGTTTCAGTTTTCTTTTTCTTTTTCTTTTGACTTGCTCTTTCTGATCATGGAAGGCATGTCCAAAATACTCGTATGAAAGCGTATTTTGTGTGATTTTAACTGTGTGAATGCTGTCAGTATTTGATTTGAGTGACTCTGCATGATTTGTCTGAGTGAGTGGAAAATGGAAGTTTGAGAGAGAGAAGGCAGTGTGTGAGGCGACTCATGGCGTCTGAAAGAGGTTAGAACCTTTAAAAGTGTGTATGAAAGAAAGGGTATGAAATATATTTCTTTTGTGATGAAAAGTAGGATGTTTTAAAGTTTGACAGGTTGAGTTTATTTTTCTGATTGAAAACACATAAGTATATACACTTGGGAAGCCCAGTTAAGAGATTATTGGGTGACTGATGCTATAAAACTGACCTAAAGAATGGTCCTGTGCGTGGAGAAGTGTTAGTTGTCCTGATGTTTGGAAGAGCTCTATTTAAAAGTGTGTGTGAGAGGAAGGTGTGTGTGTGTGACTGATGATGTCAGGGGAGCTCCCAGAGAAATAGACAGATGAGTTAAACTCTAAGAAGATGAAGCGAATGCATGTTTTAAGAAAAAGTAATAAAGTAATAAAATTATATTAATTACAGGGTTTAGAAAAGAGACAGACTGAGAGAAATAAATACAGGAACTAACAATTACATTAATGAATTGAAAATGCACGTACACAAACTGTTACATGTGAAATTATTGTTGGAAAGTTTAATAAAGAAAGCAGTTTACACTCCTTTAATTTCCAGAACCAGTGTGTCCCTAGGCCTGATAACACTCTTGCCCAGTTGGCTCCTGTAGTAGGCGGGCATGGAAGGCTGGACAGCCCATGACGGGTAAGATCCCACCTCGAAACCCTGGGACAACCTAAGGCAAGGCGCAGTCACGATTGCTCGAACCTAAGTCCCGGAGTGACCTTGGAGTCACTGGAGGAGACGGATTTAACAGGTAAGGCCACTGGGCACAGGCGGAGGGGAAATGTCATTAACAAGGATCAGTGATGAGCCAAAGAGAGAAAACACACCCTGTCAAAAGGAGTTTGAAACACTGGAAAAGAAACATTTACAAGATCACAAAGATCATAAAGAAACATTTATAAAAATCACACATACAAACAGAAAATGCACTAACCTTACACAGACAAGCTCATGAAGATTAATGAACAGATATTGATTTAAAACCTGGCTAAGAACACAAACATACGTAATTAAATCAGCCTGCTAATTTCATGAGGGTTAAAATGGTGTGAATGTTGAAGAAAATACACTTAAAACACACTTGGATAAAATAGAGTTGTGGAATAACTCAAACGAAGCTGTATGACAAGGGAGTGAGTTATGGAAAAAACAAAAACAAAAGAGGAGTAATTACTTAGGAGTGCTCTTGCACTGATTGATCAAAGTAAGTGATTAGTATAGAAAGAAAATGAAAATAATTCAATAATGTGATAAGGTTTAAACATGTATCTCTTTTGCCAAGTTAAATTGTTGAGATATGGCTGAGTATGCAAAAGTTTGAGAGCTCGTGTGAATGTGGACAGAGGAGCTTGCTGTGTGTGTGTGATTGAGGCCTTAAAGGAGGGGTAGATTGTCCAGAGGTGTAAATTTGATTAGGAGGTCTATAAATTAGTGTTGACACATTGTTGTAAGGTGTTAGGCTGAATCTGAGTATGGTAATGTGCTTAACCGGGGTTATTGTTGTGTACGAAACGGTGTAGCTTTTGGCGAGGTTTTTAGTGTGTTGAATGGGTGAAGTTTAAGATTGTTTTAGATTTTTGAGGCTGTTGTTTCTATTTCCAGAGAGGGTGTTTAATTAAGACATGGATATGTCTGAGAGGGAAAAAAAAAAAAAAAAAAAAAAAAAAAAATTTTTGTAGTAGTGCACTCAGGAAAAAACCTGTCAGGTGATTTTGTTTGGTACTTTGATGAGCTAATAATCAGCTCTCTTTTTCATTTTTGTTCTAAGCAGGCCTGGAGGAGAGTGAACTGACGGCGCTGACAAAATTACTAAGTACGAAGATCAGGTGGGCTTTTCAGATCACAATTGGCGGCCAGTCTCTGTCTAAAGAAGGATTGTATCGATTCATTCCAGTCAAAAGTATAGAGAACTATTTTCCTGAAAAGGAAAAGGAAATAAAACAACAAATGATTGAGCTCATTTTGCTGATGTGGAGCATCTGATGACGTCTTGTGCTGGAAGGCTGCAGAGCAGCAAAAAAATATCATGTGAATGCATGGGAGTGAATGTGAGTGGTTGGACCAAGGGGGAAATAAATAAAGGTTGACAAACAGGAGAAGTGGAAGACTTAAATCTGGGGATGCTGATGTTCCTTTGGGTGAATTTCTGCTTTGTTGATTTGGGTTAGACCATGTTATTACATTATAGAATGCTAAATGCTAAAAGGAAACATTGTTTGGTGTAACTTAAGTTACCATTAACGGAGGTAACACATGATTAATAACAGTTTTGTTTAAGTTTGTTTTTGTCATGACACAGACTGGATCATAGAGGGAGAGTATGAAATGTAAAGTACAGGTTTTGTTTCCAGGAAGTCCCAAGGATCCAGACTTTGCATGGAGCAACGATTTAGAGAAGATTTGACATGATGATAAAATTGATTTTGTTCCTTAAACACAGGTTTTCAGGGCTGAAGCAAAACACCGGAGAGGAGAATTGCTGAGCTGTTCTGAGAAATGAAATGACTAACCTTTTTTCCTTGTAATTTCCTAAGCTTGGGTGGAGCATTTTGAGTTTTTTGCCACATGAGATGTGTCAAAAAAGAGAGGGGTTTAAGATTTAAGATTTAATTTGTTTAATTTGAAAGGGGTTTTACTAGGATTTTATAATGATTGGGGTTGTTTGATAATTTAGATATGGTAAAACTGAGGCAGAGATTGTTAATTCTAAAGAAAGGAGTAAAATGAACCGAATTCTGTTTAGAAGATAAATTGCTGGTGTGAATAAGAAGTTGTACACCAAACTTAAAGGGGAAACTGTGGGAATAAAGGATAGGCTTTGGGGAAAATAGTGAAGATTTGATGAGTAGAAAATGTGGGATTTCTTTTTGATTTTTAGGATAAGTTGTAACAGTGACATAATGCTAGAATGTTGTTATAATGTGGGCTTTAGAAACAGAGAGTAAATAGATTTATTTTTAGGGTAGAGGAGAGCTTTTTATGAGGATGTTAAGAGTGGTATGGACTCGAATGAATAATATTGGAGATTATATATGTAGAAATGATTTTTCATACACATTGCATTTTTGTGCCTTTGACGGAGTTGTGGCTCAGAGAGTCGTCTCTTGAGGGTCATAAACTTTTGGTTAACGTTATGATTAGCCAATCTACTGTGAGAATGACCTGAGTTATTGAAGGATTGCACACGCTTACAGACATATAGAGTTCATTAAGACCTGACAGTATTGATTCCAGGCAAAAGGCCTGAAATCCATTTAGCATTTAACTGAATAGGAGTTTCGTTTGTAACTAAACTGTGTGACATGTAAAATATGGAGATAACACATGCAGTTCTAACTTAGTCCTCTTATATAAAAAGCAGTTACAGAATACAGAAATACAGAAAACAGAAGCAAAGGGAGAAAGCTTATATATGTTGGTTAAGTCTGATAAAGTTTAAGTTAGAAGGAGTCATTACATTAAAAGCAGCAAAATGAAATAAAATGATATATTCAAACAGGTTATCACCCAGGAAATGGGAGTTCAAAATACAGTGAGAGTTCAGTTTTTAGCTATGATGAAGTTTATCTAGGAGCAATTAACTAGGTGCTTACACTTAGTGATTAAAATGGTTGTTTTCTTTGATCCTTGAGTAGAATAAGTGTTTAGGATTTTTCTTGTGAAAGGTAATTTTAGGCCAGAGCTGTGACAGTACAGGATGTTGAATAGAGTGAACAACAGGAAACATATGACAGCAGTGCTGTAAGACTGTTAAAAGGCTGTAGATTGAGATGAGTGATGTTTAAGATTATATAGGAACAAAAGTCAGAAAGTCAAAACATAATTAGGTTTATGCTTTTGAATGAAGAGAACAATTGAGGAAACAGAGTAAGTTAGAGCATAGTAGGGAGAAGGTTTTATCCATTACAGTTAAGGTGGATCTAGTCTTAGACTAGGATCTACTCCGTGAATTATTAGTTTCGGTTATGCTTTTCGTTGTTTTGGTGACCTCTGGATGTCATCCAGAGGTCAAAAGGGAAGTGTCAGGAATAGAAATATTTTACTGCTATTATTTGCTGTTATTTTATAATCATCATTACCATTTCATGTGATGTTGCATTCAGATGCACTCAGATGTTCAAAATATATTGGTATTATATTAGTCTTTATTACAGGTTCAGTTATAATCAGTTGAATCTATAATTTAAAGGTTTTTGAATGTTTTATATTCTTACACATAGTCTTCAGTGGGGAGAAGCTGATTGCAGGCTGACAGGAAGCGGTGTGCTTTTGCAGAAGCGAAACCGAAAGCAGAGCGAGTGCAAGCCATAATAAAGAGTTAGTATGCATTTATCTTTGATTTAAGAAGTTGTGCCTGTATGAGTGACATTTTCTACAGGAAGTGCACTTGATGTTCCAGGGAGATAAGCGACAGCGAAGGCGGGCTAACAGGAAGCATCAGCCGTCGACACGAAGATGATGTTCTATGTTAAAAGTCATTGTGGTTTTGGTGTGACGTAAATCTGCCTAGTAACAGAAAAGGGGGCTGTACAATTCTTAACCCCATAAAACAGTTGTCTGAATATGAGAAAGACAGTTCAACACTGATTGGGTTGTTGAACTCACACATGTGTTCATTAAAATGCCGTCTAAATTGCACACGCCTGGATCTGTGGTTTTTATGGATTCTTCTCTCAACATTGAACCCTAACACTTTGAATGCTCTTCAAGAAGCCTGGAGAACAGAGTTATTATATTTTTGTAATTTCTAATTTTTTGTTTTACTTGGTTTTGACTTTTTGCATTTAACTCTGTTTGTTTCAGGTTGTTTCCAGAGTGAGTTTGCTGATTTCAGTTTTAATTTTTTTTTTTTTTTTTTTTTTAATGTTTAGATTGAATTTACTCCAATTTAAGTTTCCAGAAGATTTTTGTGGCAAAAACAGAAGTTTTTGGAAGCAGTTGGCTCAGTCTGGTATACATCCAAAGCCTCATAAGTCAAGTTTTGATTTTTACCAAGTTTTTTTTTTTTTTACCAAACTAACAAACATTAAAACTAGGGATAACTCCTATATATTTTGCAGTTTAAAATCATTTAAGTTTCTTTTTAGTTTTGGTAACTAAAGGAGAAATCTTGCTGAACCAATCCTACTACTACTGTTACTACTACTACTACAGCTACCATTATAGAAATTACATGAAAGGTTGCTTATGAGAGTTCAGGCTGTGTTGAAGAATAAAGGAGGTCATAGCAAATATTTACTTGCAAGCTTGTTAGAGTTGTAGAACCTCTATTGTCATTTTATATACTGTATTTTAGTCATATAGTACATATGAACTTCAGTAAATCGCTGCACCTATTTCTGATTTTTGTGGCAAAATATAAAGAAATGAGTGATGACTTGGAACTTTTGTATTAATAAAAGAGTACAAAATATCTCAAAGGTCAGTTCAATTTAAAGTCAAATTTGTCATTTGATCTGGCCCGTGATGCTGTTATTCTGGTGAGCTCCTCAGTCTCTAAACTTCTGGCTGTAGATGTTTGCTTCTCTTGAATGCAATGGCACATTAGAGAAACTCAGCAGTAATGTCTCGTTCCTTAAATCATGGCCCAACAAACAAACAAACAAAAAGAAATCCATAAACCTCTTTGTCAGCAGTTTCATATAGGAAGTATGTTCTTTCCACTAAGCTGCACTGTATAGCAGGTTAGCTCACATTACAGCTAATCCAGGTAGGATGCCATTAATGTTTACATCCACTCCCAAGCATGATTTTGGGGCGAACTTCCCTTTAATACAAAGTAAAACTATCTATAAGTATGGATTTAGCCTATGATTGACATGAGGTGGTATTCATGCCCTTTCCAGATCTCCTAAGCATTTACTCAGCAACACTTCAAAGCTTCCACAACACATTGAGTGGGTGCATGATTAATGTCATTTACTGCTAACCACCCTTACTTACTAATGTGCGCACTGTAATGCACTCTAACGCTCGTCTCTCTTGGGCTTTAAAAGGCTTTCAAATTGCTGTATTTGATTTCAACGGGACTTTTAATGTGTCTTCTTTCCAGTGGCAACTCGCAAATGCCTTTAGCCCCCGCTGCCTCGCATTAATGTTCTCTCTAAAGCTGTTGTGATTGAGCAGTCCATCTTGTTACAACTTCTTCAACATATTCCAGGCTTAGTTCACACCGGCAAGGGATATTCAGATGAGCACAGCTCGTGATTTTGCATGCAGTCATATGTTAAAACCCCAGTATACTGGAAGCTGCCATATGTACTGTGCATGTGTGGACAGAGGTAAAGGGAAAATGGGGGGGGAGAAAGTAATAATAAAAGTTTTAAGTGGCTCAGTCCCTTACTGCAAGCAAGATCAGTCAAACTTTGAAGTTGGAAAAGAAACATCCGAAAATCAACAGCCCCTGTAATCTACAAACACAACAGAGACAGAGAGTTGCTAGCGGGAGCCAGTGCCAAGGGGAGATCCAAGGCAACTTCAGATTGTCGGTTCACACACAAATAGGCACAGGCACTCACTCCTACTCTCCCAATCCTCCTAAGAAACATTCTCACAAACAGTGAGGCACACACACACACGCACGCACACACACACACACACAAAGACATCGCTTTTCAGGCACAAATGTGTGCCTTCACATATACGCAGGCAAACTACAGAGGACAGACCAGTGGGGTTTGTTGTCAAAATATCATAAAGACAAAGAGCCAGCCCCCACCGGGATGACTGAATTTGATCAAAGCAAAGCTTTGTTCCAAATCAGGATCACTTTGCAAATTCTTAAGCTAATGAACAGTTTATACTGGCTAATGAAGCCATCAGTGGCTAATAAGGATGACAGTGTTTTTGTGTTGTTCACAGCACATTCTAAGAATAACATTGTTAAAGCGCTGCTGTACGAACCTGAAGCAGCAAGAAGTAAAAAAACAGGAAGATGATTTTACAGTCTATTTCCCATCCCACCACGAGAACAAGCATGTCGGGGATAATCAATGCTCGCGTATTTTTGGATCATTTTATTTCTCCCATATGCCTATTAGTTGTGAGACACGTCAGCTGTAGAACTGTACAGAAAATCTGTCTCCCACATGCTGCGGCTGAGCATCGAAACTGCCAACCTGCCACCCCCAGCAGTCCACTTGGCCATATTGTTGATGTGCTATAAAAAATACAACTGTAATTGTCCATTAATCTAACATTGATCAGCATTCATTACAGTGCATGTTAGAGGGGCCATTGAATCACTGCATGCATTATATTACATCGTTTTACACAGAGGCTTGATTGCTTGGTTTATAAGAATCCTGCATCTATAATGTTGGTGTAATTCTTGTTCAGGGAGAGTGAATAATTTTCCAGTATGTTTGAAAATTAGCTTCAAGACTAAGAAAATATGGTACGTATGAGAAAGTTGTTATTTGCTGCACATAAGTAAAATCATCAATAAATATTAGAAGTGCTGCATTTTGTGGCTTTCATTCAGTGGGCTGTTCATTTTCAGATTCTACAATATGTGTTAGGATGCGTATCTAGGAAGTCTAAATTAAGGTTAAGTTATCTTTCAGTGTTTAGGTCACATGTATCAGACATGTTCTTTTACATTTCAATTTAAGTTCTCAGTAAATGTAGGAAGCAACACTCACCGCTTGCACATAGAAAAACAAATACACTGGCACACTTCCACTGCATCTGTCAGCTTGCAAGCTAGCTAAAACAGAATGGCACCAAAGAACTGCAGCCTCCTTGGTCGATCGTGGCTCAAGAGTTGGCAGTTCGTCTTGTAATCGGAAGGTTGCTGGTTCGAGCCCGGGCTCGGACAGTCTCGGTCGTTGTGTCCTTGGGCAAGACACTTCACCCATTGCCTACTGGTGGTGGTCAGAGGGCCCAGTGGCGCCAGTGTCCGGCAGCCTCGCCTCTGTCAGTGCGCCCCAGGGCAGCTGTGGCTACAATGTAGCTTGCCGTCACCAGTGTGTGAATGGATGACTGAATGTAGTGTAAAGCTCTTTGGAGTCCTTAGGGACTAAGTAAAGCATTATACAAATACAGGCCATTTACCATTTATCTAAGAAAAATTGCAGGTAACCTGGTGATTGCACTGAATTTTTCATGTTCGAAGATGTAGTTTCTGCAATTGACTGGTTGCCAACAGATTGAGCCAGTTTGCAAACTGGTTGTATACTGATCATATTCCCAGATAAACGCAAGGTTGCTGACAGCCTGTGTCATTTTGCAGTTTGATTGTAGTCCTACAACAACTACATATGTCACTGTTTCAATAAGCAGAGATCATTAGAAGGAACTGAACATGATTCATTGATATACAGAATACCGTTAAGTTATCTGGTGATCAGGCTGTCATGGCCCATCACAGCGAAACCAAACCCCAGCAGTGATAGAAATAATGGTAGCACCTCCCAGAATCTAGATGCTGGTAGTGAAGATAAAGATGGAGACTTGGGCAGAGCTTGAGTAACATGGGAGAAGCAGAGACGTGGAGGAGGTGGGTTGCATAAAGGGAGAATGACAGATGAGTGGAAGTGAGGCTGATTGGCTTGAAAAAGGGGAGCAGAAAGATGACTGGATTAGACCAGTGATGTCAGCAATGAGCTTCAAAGTGTGGGAAAGTGGAAGTGATGTAAAGCATAGATTATTACTTCCTTATAGAGCTTACGCATAAGCTTCAGTTGTGGAAGAATTTCAGAATTTCTGTTTCAGATCTATGAAGTTTTGGCTGGGCTGTAAGTAGTTTTGTGAATTTCTGTTTTTATATACATTTCTGTCCATGGAAGTTGCAACAGACAGCAACAGCTTTGCAATCTTTGCAAATATAACACAGTCAATCACTGTATTATCAGAAACAAATTGCTAGTAATCATCAATTTGACCCCATTCAGTCACAAACTGTCAACAGACTGACTCTTATCATGTGTCAAAGTTGCAAAGTTTAAGTTAAAAAGCAAACTGACTGCAAGTGGCTGCAGACCTGGTAAAAAATAAAAACAATAATTTAAAAAAAAAAAAACATTTCAAAGGCAACAAGTTCACAAAGATCGGAATTTCGATCATGCTGTCACCTGCAACCACAGTTTTTCTAGTGTTTCTAGTGTGATTGTACTAAAGAATGTGGAGGTGATGAGAATTTCTTCACAATGTGTATTATTGTAAAAATATGGGCAGGAAAAAAATATTGGGGATTCATTATAATATAGTATTATATTGCAGGGCCACCAATTTGGACATGGCACTGCTCAGAGGAAAAAGAGGGCTACACTTAATGTAATGCAGATCCATTAAAGACTTTTCGCTCAAAACCACAACATCATCATCATCATCAAAGGTCAGGCCATCTGGGGACCCTGACTAATTATGATTTGGTGTTCTGGGTTTGTTTTCTTGTTGTGCTTATTTTCTTTCATATATGCTGAGCTTTCTTGTGGGTTTTATTACTTTACTGAGATACTTTTCATTGATTTGCTTTCATTTTATCAAACTGATTATTATCTTGTCTGCTTGTGTGATATTTAACTGCCATCGGCTTCAAAGTTGAGATAGTTCAGGCAGACCAAAGGACAGCTGCAAATGACTCCAAATAATATTTCTGGTTTTCAACTTAAAACTTATTCATGCAAAGTGATGAGAGGAAGATGTGGATATTAGACAACATAACAGGATGTGAATGTAAATATGCACAGCTCGGGGGAAATTTTGTGGTGATATAACAGCCTTGTAAAGTGCTCACCTTAGGGTCATTCTTCAAACAGAAAAAAATATACATACAGATAATACAAAGAGTTTCTTGAAATGCATTAAATGTTTTTTCAGAGTGAGTGAGAACTGCACTGTCCTTTGGATAAACATGGTTATACTGTAAGTTAGATCCTGCGTCACCTGCCAATCTCTTCTCTGTAATAAAAGTGTGTTTGCTCAAACAAAAGACAGCGCGTGCCTTTCCTCTACATCGACATAGCAAAAGAGAGGGAAGTCACAAATCACTTATGGTCGAGAGACAGTTTTACTGCGGCAGTAACTCTCCTTCTCCACGGAAAACACACACACTAACACTGCGGACCGATCGCAGCGGCATGGTTGCTAGGAAACACCTTGGGGCCAGCTCCCTTAGTATCTGACCTGATTAGTTAATTGCAAAAAGTGAGCAAGTTGCAAAATTGCTCTGACTGTCATTGACTCACTCGGGCTATAGCTCTCCAGTGTTTAGTAGGAGATTGCCCTTTAAAATCACCTGCTTTGTTTGCATGTTTTAACCCATTAAGACAGGCAAATAAATTGTCTGCCATTGCACGGTACCTTCAATGTACCAAGCTGACAACAGTTGAGATAAAATGGAAAAGTCCTTGTAAAATACCTGCTCTAAAGGCACATCTAAATGGGACAGGATAGTGTCACTTTGATCAGACACCAAAGTTTAGATTTGATAACATGTATTATAAATAGCAAAGGAAGTGCACTAATGTAGAGCTATTTAACTAGTGTATTCTCTAACCCCTTCTGATATGTTCAATATGTAGATCTCAGCATCCTTCATCAGACCTGTTTTAACATATAGGTGGCTGAAGTTGCCTTGAACCAGAAAATGACCTTTGCCTCAGAAAGGAGTCATTGGTAAACCAATTAAAAGGAAATGTCATGCTGGTAATTGCATCTCACAATGTGAATCATCCACACATGGTGCATTGCACTGAATCCAATGACGGGGTGATACAGCATGTGGCATTGAAGTCTGTCCTTTCATGTCCTCCTTCTCACGCACTCTTTTGATCTACCCATTTCTATTTTTTCCCATCCTATTTGAAGTCATTGGTTGTTTAACATCTTAGTGAGGAATCTTTCTTTTACATTTTTCTCCATTCCATCCATTTTCTGCCATTTACTCGGGTCCAGGTTGAAGGAGAAGCAGTCGAAAGACAGATGCCTAGACTCACCTCTCGCTGCCTGTACACTGCTTCCCGCTTTCTAGAGGGAAGCCGTGGCGTTCGCCAGAAAGCTGTGAGACATAATCAAGTTATAGAACTGCTTATATCTGCGTTTAGGTAATTAGTACTACTGCACCCATCTACAAAAAACATCTCCATACCTTTTGAAATGTTTGCTCCAAAGATGGGGACCACGTCAGAGACAACTCGCAGTCAGTTGTTGTCTTCATAGCGATTTTGGTACATAAAGACAGTGATAAACACAGGGAAAAACTGTTGGTCTTGGTGAAGTCGGCATTTATGTACAATCTGTTTGCAAAATTTAAAAAAATTAAATATGAAAAATCTCCGATATCTTGGCATCTACATCAAACATGTATTATTGTACCAGAGCCAGGGATGAGCTCGCCACAGGCTAAATGTGCGGAATTCACACATCCGTTTGAACTGTTCTGTTAGAAATTTCCAAGAACTGTCCATGGTCCTGAGGACTAAAACTCATTGCTTTATTACAAACTGTTCCTTTACATAAACCTGAGCAGCTATACTCCCGAGTGAAAAGTTTAAGTCTAACATGACCATCATTCACTCCAGCATTCACAAGTTCAAACTTGCAGTCTTTGGTAAGGAGTCACAGGGAGATGTTTGGTGCAAAATCCTCTTTCCAACCAATTTTACCTGACGATACTCAGTACCTAACTTAAACAACCACTCATGGAATATACATTTTTTCCTTGGAACCAGATTACCAGGAGATCGTCAACTTGTCTCTACGGCTTACCACAAAACTTCCCTAATCAGAAGCCGGCACGCCACTCTTTTCCAGCTGAGAACCACATTCTAAGATTAGCAGGTTCCCATTCGGGTCCCAGCCATAGGCATTTTACAGCCAAGTGCAAGCTGGAGGTCATTGTTCAATAAAGCCAACAGGATCCATTAACCTCTCCTTAAAAACTCTGTGCATGCTAGCTATTAACAAAAGAGAAAAAAGGGCAACAAAGAGTGACAAAGGGTAGCTCTGGTGAATCCCAAAGCCCACTGTGAATAAGTCAACAACTCGAGTCACTGTTGGCAATGCAAACTAAATTCTAACTGCCATTGCATTAGGGACTAAATAGCTAATAACAAAGGGCTTGATACCTCATACTCCTCTAGTAAATCCCACTGGAAACCCTGAGTGCCTTTTCCAAGTCCAATAAAAAAATATTCCACACACACAACCAAAAACCATCTAGTGTATCTCTTTTACCATCTGCCTATTCTGCAATATTTGTGCATTTTCTCACACTTTACACAAAAGGTTAGATTCCCTTTATTAAATATTTACTCAGTACGCTTATGAGGGATCAAAGAAAAACCAAAATAGAACTTTTCAGGTAAACTTTTCTATCTGTCTTATCCATCTGCCTCAGTGCTTCTTTGTCCTTATGAAATTCACGACAGAATCTAAGAGTGATGTCTGGCAGGTGTTCAAATATGAGACATTTGTCATAGAGCCAAGGTCCAGTGGAGGAGACTGAAAAGACGTGATTAGATTTTCTTTTTTTTAAGCAGCGTCCTGACATTTGATTCTCAGGAAATGATTTCAAATCTGAAATGGCACTGACTTTTGCAAATAAAAAAGGCTAATAATGTTAATATTTGAAATAAATGGGCTGGTATTGTGAACATGGTCATCATGGTGAAATAGCCTGCACTACATTTATTGTTAAATAATGTCACATAGAGTTATTAGAGTAAGTTGAGCACTGAGAATGAGAAATGAAATTACTTCTTCCCTCTGACAGGTTTTCCCATGCCTAGAGTATGTACTGTAAGTTTATTAAGTTATAATATGCCTGTGATAGCAGATTGTATAATCTTCGGCTTGTTATCTAGATTGTCTATTTTTCCCCACTAAATGTAAATTTTAAAACAGATTTCAGCACAGATGGCTGCTCTGCCTCTGTCCTACAGCACAGCAGATGGGAGGTCTCAGCTTCACAGCCTCACATTCATTTTGCTCTCCATTCCAGTTGTAAATCAAAGTTAAAGAAATGTTTTTTGTCTTCCTATCTTTTTCTCTACAACTCGTTTGTTAAACCTTGCTTCTGTTATCGTCAGTTGGGGCGGCACAATCAGCAGCTTCATAAATTACGTGAAAAACACAATGCAATCCCATACTGCACGCTTAGTTGATATTTTATTGTCTTCGTATTACACAGTGTTGATAGAAAACTGAAAATGGATTGTGAGTGAGTCTGGCCTGAGCACTGTGCTGAGACAATAGACTGTATGTAAAAGATGAATGTAGCCTCAGGTCTGAAAAGTGAAGCCCGTGCAGAAAACAATCTAGTCTATTCACTATTGCTTGCTCTTACAACTTGAATGTATATCTGCTACCTACACTGAAGGCTTGAAAAGTTTTTTAAGGTAGCAGATACTGGGGGGAAATGTCCTGTTCTGTCCAGCAGTCACTGTTTAGAAATGCAGATCATTATTTTTTAGAAATTATTAAAATGGTATTTTGTCTTCCTTGATGCCAGGCTGAGTAGAAGCTAGTTACATCAGCTCAATAACGTCAATAACAATATTTTTTTTTCTGCAGTGAAACCTGTAATTTTGCATGAGGTAGGGAGAAGAGGAAAAGGTTTAGTGCTGGAGCTAAGAGGAAAGCTAAGGGGAGCAAATATAAATCTTCTGTTTCATCTATCATCGTGTGGAATGTAAAATTCTTGAACAATAAGACGAGTGAGCTCCAGTGCTGATTATGACCCAGAGGGAATACTGTGAGTGGTGTTGGATGTGTTTCTTGGAGACTTTTCCACTTCCAACCACAAAACAGAGTGATTGTACCTGGCTTTTTGGGCAGATGGCTATTAATCTGAGCAATAAGTGAAAATGAGGAGGGATTGCATTCATTATGAAATAAAACAATGCTGTAATGGAACATATCTGTGGCCCAGATATTGAATTGCTAGCTTAACAATGCATCCGTACTTTGCTGAGCAAATTCTCATCCGTCATTTCCGTTGCTTGAGAAAGACTCCGTTTAAAGTCCTACATCAGCTGACACGCAATAATTTGGACGATCTCTGCGTCAGCTGATGAAGGAATCCAGACTGTAATCCATCAGATGACCAAACAATTGTGTTTATGGTGAAAGGCTGGGAATAAGAAATTGCTCCGGACCACCTCTGCACTACTTCATGGACAGGTACCAGAGAAAGTTTCTCTAAAATTTGTTTCAGCTTCACTTGCACAGAAATCTTTTCTGCCTTATACCACAATAAATGTATGCATTTATTAGAAATTAATTAATATCTGCATTCCAGACTATTTTAATTTACGTTTCCTATTTAATCGAGGTTCTTCTTTTATGTGTTTTATACCTTTCTGAGCTATTTTGTTCAGTGATATTTACTTAATTTTTTTGAACTCTGTTGTTTTTCATGTTTTTCAATCGATTGGGTTTAACGATGATAGATCTTATCTTTATCTTAATTGTCATAAAACGATAACCAATGGCTATAAGACGGCTCTCAAACATTAGTCGACAGCATTCATATTAAAGGTGGACTACAGATGGAAACCTGAAAGCTTCTAGTACCACAAATCCTGTCCCATGCCCACAGATTCTGCATATTTATACACAGACTGTTTATACCCTAAACCTCCATTCATTCTCATTAAAAGGAGTCCGATTGTCAACTTTAAAATAGGACTTTACAAATCAATTGGTGGCATCATTAGATAGTGGCTACGCTTTGTATATAGTCTATGGCTGAGATGCAATTCTTGTGTTTTGATTGTAAAAGAAATGTCAACAGAAGATCTCAAGAGCATCAAACTAAACATTTCTGGCTAAAGCAACTGCATTGATTGAACAGCTGCAAATTCATTTAGAGATAATAAAAATGCATGGCTGGTACTTGACTTAACATGTCTTCTGTCTGTCGTGAATGCAGCAGAGAAAAGGCAGTTTGCTTGTTGCCAGTTTGAGGGCATGACCTCAGAAATGTTAGAGCATTTCACTTTTGATAGGATTATCTCCTCCATTATTGAGAAAGAAGAGAGTCTCACAATGTGGCAATGGCCCTCATTCATGTATTGTTCCAAACTATAATTGCTTCTTTTCATGAATTTTGTAGCGAAAGGTTAGCTTGCTAAATCTTACAGTTGCTTCACTCTGTGCTAAATTATCAGCTAAACCGAGAAGAAGGCATTAGATTGATAGTGGACGTTTGAACAAATTTGTTGAAGCGTTCTCTGCTCGTCTGGTGTTCTGCTGCTTTCATTCAGAAAATGATTGCACTTTCAGAACATAACTTTTTCAAAACAACATTTTGTGCCGTGATGTGTTTTATGAAAAACACTTGGCATTAAAAGTAACACTTGGTTGACTGATTAGTACAAAATGATTTGGCACCCTGGGCAACGATTATTCGCTAGATTTATTTTTTTAGAGCCGAAGCATGTTTATAATAATGAATTCAATAATTTAGAAAGCTTGACTGTTTCGGTTGGGAGGAGATAATAAAGTAGGCAAGCGTAGTTTTACTGCTGAATTTAATGACATGTTCTCATATGCAATGCTGGCAGATGTTCGTTAAAATGGATTAGAATGCAGGATATCTGAAGCTCCTCTCTGTTTTAATTAACCAATACCTCTGATGAATATTTAAAACCTTGGCAATGACATTGCCACAGAAGGAGGCACCCTAGGGTAGATTAAGCTGAGTATTCAGGGGGTTGTACTTTTTAACTACTCAATGGCTCGGCAAAAGACTGGATCAGAGTGTGAGACTTTGGGCTTATGTGTGTAAAACTTACTTGAACTTGAGTGTGAGAATGAGTGATGATCACAATACAATGTGACTACAGAGTGTAGCGATAGATGTAGTGCAGCTAGTGTCTTCGATAATACACTCGCTGAAAATGCTTATTATCGGTGTGTATCAGACAGACTTTGTGTAAAGTTGTTGAAAATGCCATATAGCCAACGATGGTAGCATCCTGTGGATCTGCTAATGTCTCGTTTGAAAGCTAATTTACTGATTAGCCCAGTTTGAAGTGAGAAATGAGTCTTGTCGTGTCACGCTTGCCTGGCTGCCAACTGTCATCTCTTCACTGTGCAAGCAATGAAGGGAAACAGGGATGATACATTTCATTTAGATTATTTAACAGTATGGAGGGTGAATAACCACTTTCTTCCCCAGTAGGCTTTGATACCAGCTAACAGTCCAATTATTCTATGTGGCGTCTATACTAATAAATCTTTAACTTTATCAATGAGCAGGATTAAAAGGTATCCTTTAAATAATTAAATGTGCTACTGTCACAGACATTGCTGATGTGTTACCTCTACCAGCAGCATTTGGCTGTGTCTAACAACACAATATGTTTTTGGTTTCAATTAATAATTTAGATGTAAATACTGATTGCACAGCATAGTGCTTACGTGATAATGACACCATAATTTTCGTTGCCTATAAGTCTTGTTTTCACTATGTATTGCTGTCTGGCACTAGGTGCAAAATCAAAGGAAAATAACTGCACTGCCCAGAAGCTTCTACTATATACAGTAGCTGAAATGGACAATGCTAAGCTTTTGATTTGCGGTCAAGCTTAAAAAACATAAACACAATTTAAAGCGGATAATGTTGGATTTTATTATCAAATTTTACAAAGCCAACCAATTTCTAATGGCTTAGTCACACTCGAATAAAAGTAAAAAGACTTACTTGACCATGCAACAATCTCAACTGCTTGGCAACCACTTTGATCACAAGGTTGCCTGGTGGGAGGCAACCAGTCTCCAAACAGACGTGGCCCAACACAAACTGAGCTCGTCATTAATTGCTATCGAAATCTATTTTATAAATGTAAATAGACTGATTGCCAACATGGTGCAGTCTGAGTTAATCTGCACCAGTGATTGCAATCCAATGACAACATCTCTCTTTGCAGTAGGGGATACAACTTACCTGTTTGCCAGTTGGGTGTACTCTTATAACATTCATATATAAAATCAAGATTAGTGAGAAGCTACATCATTTTGCATTAAAATGAGCAACTAAATCAGTATTTGTAGACAATTTTCTAAATTTCATTTCAATTCAGTTTTATTTATATAGCGCCAGTCAGCAACAACAGTCTTTACAACGCTGTAATCTACAAGAGTCTGCCTGGACTGAATGTAAGCAGTTATTGTGAATTTGTGTTTAATGTGAAATTTCTATAGATGTAGATGGCAACAGATTTGTAATTCATCTCAGTGGATTGCTGTATTATCACAAACAAAATGCATGTAACTGACAACTTTACTCATTACCATTTTATCTCTGTCTTGATCCACCAAAGCTGTCCTGAAGACGGGAACTGACTGTAAATGGTTGCAGGATGGTCCCTGTCATCAAAGTCACCAAAGGCCATGAGGATGCACAAGGTTGCAATAAACTTGCAGTGGTCGTCCTGTGGTCTCCAACCACAGTTTTCCCTGGAGTGACTTTGGTACAAGAAACTGCTTATAGTCAGTGAAGGTATAAATGATGGAGCTGGTTATCTGCGCTCCTTTGAGGTGTTTTGTTCTTTAAAAGCTTTCATGGTACAAGCTCAGAGTTCAGTCGAGTTCATTCATTCAAGATATTTTCAGTGTACCAGTGACTGCTGATACTAGTTTCAACTGTTTTTCAGTATTTCAATGAGCTTCCTGCTAAGGGCAAAGACAAGATTTATGGGGTGGTGAGGCTGAATATGTGGGCCATAAAACCAAAAGAATGAGCTTAAAGACACACAAAAAAACATAGAAAACATCCATATTAGGCAAGAACTGTCTGTGGGTTTATTTCTAAGAGTGAAACCTTTCAAATTCAACAGGCATCCAAGCCTCTGTTAATAGCAAAACATCAGTTATTGCAGCCTCAAGTGAGAACAAGTTTAGTTATGTGGAAAAAGATAAATATGAAATAAAGGGAGAAAGCATATACAACAGTCTGCCACAACATATGACCACTCACATGTGAGGTGAATAATACTGATCATTTCATTACAATGCAATATTCCGGGAAATCTTGGTTCCCTACTTGCGTGTGGATGTTGCTGTGAAATGCACCACTCGACTAACCATTCCTGCAGACCAATTACACTTCCTAATAGCAGAGGCCATAATGTTCTCTGCCACAGAAATGGCTCAGAAACAAGATAAAGAGACCGAGACATTAACTGGGCCTCCAAACTCCCCAAATTGCCAATCTGAGCACGCATCCACGTGAGCTGCAGAGGCCCTATCCCGCATCCAAAGCACCCCCTTGCCAGTCTCCCAATACCACAAGGCACCCCCAGAGGCACCATGTCCAGTTGGTTTAGAACCATTTTGCTGGCAGGGAGGTTTTAATGTTGTGGCTGATTGGTGTGCCAAATTAAACTTTAGACAGTCATTACAGAAAATTTTGTTCAGTGATAAAAGCTGGTTTTATATGAGTCGGTTTATTATAATTTAATGATCTGAAATGGAACATAGTGCAATTGTTCAATTAAACATATATTGTTTTAACAACAAAATACATGATTTTTTTTTTTTATCTTCTTGTCTTGTTGCTTTAAACAAGTGTGTACACTATGAGTGGGACACTAAGCTGTTAACCAGCTATCTATGTTCACTTGACTCAGTTCTTTAGTCACAGTTAGTCACCTTCCACGGGTCACAGAGGAGATGAAGCAGCAGATACAGGCTCTTAATTTATCCGAGAAATTAAAAGCTATTTATTCTGGCTTAGACTCGAACAGAATATTTGTCCTGTGCTGCTCATTAGCATTGGCAATTTCCTCTGTACAGATGAGTAAAGCAAGCTGATTGAAATCTAAATTAAAAATTAAAAGACCATAAGTGTTAAGGAAATAAACAGTCACTTTTGCCTCCTCTGATAAGGTGTGAAGTTATGAATAAGGAAAGGGAGGAGGCGTTTTTGAATTGAAGGGGGGGGGGGGGAAATGAGAGGAGGGGAAAAACAATAGCCTCTCTCCGCTGCACAATGTGAAACATCACAACAGCAGGGGAGGGCAGAAGCTGAAGTTTTATTTTTTGCTTGCCACTGTTATCAAGATTTAGTGTTGGTTCACTTCCTTACATTAAGGCAATGATAATCTTTCTGACAACTCCAGCATTAGTCAGAGCTTCTGGCAAGGAAACACTCTGCAAAATGTAGTGCTTGCTGTGAGAGAGAAGCTATCTTCAGAATGGCTTTGAAAGGTGTAAATCCATCAACCAGACCCATGCCATTCTCTCATCTAATCCCTTATCATGCTGAAAAATGAGAAGGCTGCGTATCAGTTTGGGAATACGCAAGACATTTATCAGTTTAAGTGCAGATGATTCTGATTAGTTTCTCGGAAAGAAGCAGAATTTGACTTTATCAGAGAGCGGTATGGCCACTTTACCATTTAGTAATCTGGGGGAAGTCAGTCAAACTCATGTCCTTAGGTGTTTAAACTACCGCACAGTATTTCATATTATGCAGCAGCTATAATTTTAAGTAGACAGAAAAATATTTCAAGTACACGTCTTTTCTGGTTTAATGTAAATGTACCGGAAGATTTAAAGAATTGTTGGGCCTGAGCCAAAGCTGTGCTACACACTCCTGAACCTCCTGTGAGCTGGTGCCGACCGCAGATCCACTGCCGGGACTCATCAGGTTTCTTTAAAATCCGGGTTTGCGACTACAAGAGTCCAGGCCACCAACATATTGATGCTTCTTTACAGCAATTTACGTACAAGCTTCAATATTTGGTTTATGTGACATTTACACTGCCTATTTTTGGAATGTGCTTTCTTGAGATTGCTAACGATGCATCAAGAGAACCCCTTTTTATGTATGAAAACGTACATTTTTCACAATAATTCACACAGGATCTTGTTATGGCAGGGTGCTTTCTGTGTCAGAACAGAAGGACCGGCATTGTTAAACAAGAATCTGCGCTCATTATGACAAGAAACTTGTTTTAAAGACATTTGCCGATCCGTTCATCATGAGACTTTATTTATAATGAAACCCAGCAAACTAGACTTACTGCCGGAAATTACACAGAAAACTATAATAACCGAGCAAGATGTTCCATCAGAACCAAAAATGTCTGCATGTAATCAGCAGTTCATTTGGAGAGACGAGTGAAGTCTTAGTGAAGTCAAAGTTTTACTTTGTGATAAAGCACAAACCTCAAAATGTCAAATCTTTTCACATTCAAACTGTTCCTCCTCATCACATCAAAGTGGTGCCAATGATGTATTTGTGTTTCTTTGCAACATTCTGAGGAAATATTTGCAACCAAAAAAACATTCAAGACTTGTTACAATGTGTCATGACCTTGTAAGAAATTATAAGCTGCATTTTATAGGTTGGCTCACTGTAATTTAGTGGAAACAGAGCTAAAAATTGAAGCCAGTGCTGAAGACCTGAAATCTGCCGTTCCTCAGCCTTAAGTGGTCTGCAGTTGGCCACTTGGGGCTGGCTCCAGAAGTGAGTCAGTCCCCACAGACACCCACATTAAAATGCCCCCAACTTTACAGCAATAAAAAGTCCATGCCCAGCTTCTACAAAGAGGTTTTTGTCTTTTTTAAATTATCCATCTGGTGGCAGGTTTATGACAATAGTGGCCTTCAGATACTTAAAACATCTCCTTGGCACCCCATTTACATACAGTGAATATCATTTGTCAGCGTGCAGGGTCAAACAAATTTTTATCTAAACCATAATCTTTTCTCAGCAGCCTAAAAATTAAAACAAAGTGAGTAAAATGCACAGCAAAGCAGCTCTGGGTATCTAACATTCTGCTAATATTGCCCCAATTGATGTATCATGTCACCTTGAGCATATCCCTGCAGTAACAGCAGAATCTGGGGAGAAAAGAAAAGAAAAACGTATCTTCTGATTGCCATTGGTAAGAACAGTGGCTGCTGTTCATTATGTTTTTAGAAAGCCACATACGCATGATGCTAAAAATTAATTTAGCTTCTTAACACAAAATGAAGTAGACCAAATCTGAGTGTGCTAATTGTTTTACCTGAGCTTCTGTTTTTACTGGTTTTGCAGAGAAGGGTCGTAAGCATGACCTGAAAATCAAATCACTGTCAACTCAAGTGTCACAGCAAGTGCTTTAGTCTCTGTGATGTCACTGAGAGGGGAAGGCCAATTACATACTGGAGAGCAGAAGACTCATTACCTTCAGGTAAATTTACATGTGAGGAAAAGGAAATACTCTCTGTATAAGTCACACATGCTTAACACTGCTGTGGACTCGAAATTTATAATTACATTTTGAAGAGAAAAATGTGAAGATATGCGGGGGGGACTGTGTGCTTTGTCGATGGGAGCTGCAGTGCAAATGATTAATGTTAGTCACGTCTGTCCACACTGTATGAGTTATGTGTTTGCATAGTGCTAATCACTCTTAGTTCAGAGAAAGGTCAAACACCATGTTCAAAGGCGAAAGTGAACCACATGTCAAACACCAACTCTCATTTTGCCTCTGCTGCACAGCTTGATGAAGATATATTGGAGATGTGGTTAATTCGTTTTTAGCATAGCCGCCAGTCCTTTGAATTCAATCAGAATAGGTCCTAAAGATAACGCACAAATCCAGGCAGATCTAGAGGCTCAAGTACAGGAGAGGAGGAATTTAGAGGTGGATGTTTTATTTCCAAATTCAAAGTGGCAGCACCCACACTCCACTGCCTGGCACACCTATCATAGGAAATTGTATAATAGGTATCCATTTGTCAAATTAGATCAGAAGCTGATATTGAGCTAAGACTGTTCATATCTCCGATGGGATTTCATCCTGCAGCACAGATATTTTCAATAGGCATTAATGCGTTTTGCAGTCTCTCACTGCACAGATTTGATAGCAGGCAGGCAAATACGCTGTGCTGGAACTAGTAGGCTGTCTCTTCCTCTATCTTGCTCCTTTCTTCTACTTTTGACATCTGTCATTTGCCTTCCCCCCCTTAAAAAAGAAAAACTTTGCTCTTTGTCCGCATACTAATCCCGGACCATCAGAAATTGGGTTCTTAAACAGGAGCTTTCACTGCATGCAAGTCCTTTATTGTCACAGTAAAAGAAATATTGCAATTCCCATCACCTAGAGCTTCTTTCAAAGTGTGGAAACTGATTGCTTTGTGATACATTATCATTTATACCAAACACCACAACATCATGAATGCTAAAGCAGACACACATGCAGATTTTCAACTCTAATGCCTCTCGTTAGATGGTCGTTCAGTGGCAAGTTGTTTAATTTATCTAGATATACAGCAGTCAGTGTGATGCTGAGAAACTAGTTCATGCTTTTATTACTTCTAGGCTGAACTGTTGTAATTCATTATTATCATATTAGCTTTTATGATCTACAAGCTCCCTGAAAATCCAACGGTTGATCCAGAACACTGCAGCCAGAGTACTGATGGGGACTCGAAAGAGAGCATACAGTATTTCTCCCATATTACCTTCTCCTCATTGGCTCCCTGTTAAAGTCAGAATCAAATTTAAAATCGTTCGCCTCACATACAAAGTCTTGAATTGTTAGGCCCCATTTTATCTTAACAACTTCAAAATATTTTATCATCCAAATGGAGCACTTTGCTCCCAGACTGCTTACTTGTGGTATCTGAAAAGTAGAATGGGAGGCCAAGCCTTCAGCTTTCCCAGTTTGGATTTGAGAGACTCTCTACTTTTACTTGTACTTTTTTTTTTTAGGCTTAACAGTTTCCTTTTGGAAGGCTATAGTTAGGGCTGGATCATGTGACCCTGAACCCTGCCTTAGTTATGCTCCACGCTCTTGTCCAATCTCCTTCCCCTTACCCCCAACATTCACATTGCTGGCCCTCCGTCAACCCCTGGTTCTGTTGGTGGTTTCTTTCTGTTAAAAGGGAGTTTTTCCTTCCCACCATCGCCAAAGTGACTGGCTTTCTTTCTATTATTGTAGGGTCTTAACCTTACAGTAGTGATTCCCAAAATATGGGTCAGGGGCCCCTGGTGAAGGTACTGCAGGTGGGCCGCAGTAATAAAAGAAATTCAGTTTGAAATTACTCACAAGTATCTACAGTTACATATTTGTTCAAATATATTTATAGAAAAAGTAAACTGAAACTGTGATTTCAGTTTATGGCAGGTGGTTAGTTTTTTAATAATACTCATTACTCTGATGTAAATCTACTGCTATGGTATTGAAGTTTGTGTCCCAGTAGCAGGTGGGTCACATATTGGCTTCAAGACTGGGTAATATTAGGAATTTGCAGCCAACAGTCTGAGATTTATGGGTTTTTTTAAATATAGTTTTTTAAGGAAATGCATCACTTTCTCTTGTTTTTGATTAGAGTGGCGATTTAAGATTGGGTAGACCCCATGGAGTTTTCTGGTTTTAAGTAGGCCGTGGCACTCTTGACCTTTGGATTGTACTGAGTGTTTAGCAGTGCAAAGTCAGAGTCTGAGTCTGCCAGGTGACTTCTATAGGGAATCAAATTGCCAATGCGGTTTCCTGTGTGATCTAGGGTGCCTAAGCAAACAAATAAAACTTTGCAGACTCTGTCTTTGGGCTGTTTGGGGTTTTTTAGAGCAGTTCAGTTCAAACACACTGGCACATTTTACTTACCTCAGGTTGATTTATTTTGGCAGGGATATATAATGCCATTCAAACCACAGTGGCACCAAATAACTTCAGTGAAATGCCTGAAAGTGTTGGTCCTGGTCCAATTCCAAGTAAACAATTTCTTCACAATACCTGCAGGGTCTAGGTATATTTCACCACCAGCACCAAAGTCACTAAAATCTTTAAACTTGTAGTAATTTAGTAACTGATCATTGTCTAATAGTAATTACTACATGAGATAAATGTTCTGTTTCTAGCTTTTTCATGTTTATTTGTTTTGTTTTGTGTGAACATACATAAAGTAACTTAAAAATGGGCCATTCCCTGGTTCTTTTGGCTTTCTCTAACAGCATGCACACTCACCATCCACTTTATTAGGTACACCTGTTCAACTCAGCCAATCACATGGCAGCAACTCAGTGCATTTAGTGCATTAGAATTGGGGAAGAAAGGTGATATAAGTGACTTTAAGCATTGCATCGTTGTTGGTACCAGACTAAGTAGTCTGAGTATCTCATAAACTGCTGATCAGCTGGGGTTTTCCACACAACCACCTCTAGGGTTTACATAGCATGGTCCAAAAAAAAGAGAAAATGTCCAGTGAGCGGTGAAAATGCCTTTTTGATGGCAGAGGTCAGAAGAGAATGGCCATGTCCCTTCCTTTATGACCATAGAGTAGCTACCCTCTGACTGCTGCTTCCAGCAATATTATGCTGGAACTGTTTTTTTTTTGTTTGTTTGTTTTTTCAATACAGCTGTGCTCAAATGGCCTCAACACTCACCAGATCTCAATACAACAGGGTACCTTTGGAATGTGGTGAAATGGGAGATTCACATCATGGATGTCCAAATACATGAAACTATCATGTCAATATGGACCAAAATCTCCCACGGTTTCCATGACCTTGCTGAATCTGTGCCATTAAGAATCAAGGCAGTTGTGAAAGCAAAAGGGTGTCCACCCTGGTAATAATAAGACATTCTGTATAAAAAGGCTGGTGAGAAATGCAACAATATTGCAATATAACAGTGCATGACAATCTCATTAACTTTTTGGCCAGTGCTAGCTTTTGAGCTAAAAGATGTTGGCTGCATTGTACGTATTCATAACAACACTGTTCTGGATGTTGTACAGGTGATATTAAAATGTTTGATAGATTTCATTAAGGTTAGTCTGTTTGGGTCTAATAAAACTTTTATTGTGGCTTTATTATGCCACAGTTTTTGTTTATTTGATTTTTATGCAATAATCATAACAGTACATTGTCATGTAAAGTGAAGGTCCGTGTTGCACTGCATGGACTTATTTGTTTGCTGTCCCCTGAGCACTCTCCCCACTGGATATGTATATCTTAGCACTGACTTTTATAACCTGTGGCCAGCAACCTGTGTTGAATTGTTTCATTTCACCTAAATGGCTTTAATTGGCTTTCATTTAATTGGCAGTGGAAGCTGGAGCCTTTGGCAAGGCTCTTGCATCCCAGAGTTGAACAACTTTCTATCAATTAACAAATTAGACTGAGGCATAGCTCTGATGAAGGCCGCGTAACAGTCTGCACACCAGAAGCTGAGCAAAACCGGCACCCGGTGGTGAAAGGAGATGTGCTGAGGGTGGGTAAAAGGTACATTTTCATTGTTGACAGCTTCATGGAGACAAGTCATTTGTGAGCATTTTTATCAGGAGCTGTCACATCTGACACGCAGCTCAGTTTATCTGCATGCAGTCACATATCACACAGAGACCTAAGTGTGACAAGGGAGTGGGCTCTCAAAAGGCAAGCAGAGGCAAGCATGAAAAAGGGCACACACGTGAGCTTGAATGTTGCACACACACACTCCGCATTTCTGTTTCAGCTCTCATCTTTACTAACATCATCTCAAAGTGCCGAACAGACTTTCTAGAAGACTTACCCCTGCTTATTATCAGCATAAAGTAAAAAATGAAAATGTACAGAGCCACCATCAATGTTTACACACAGATGTCATTCTAATGACCGAGGGGGAAAATTCCACACAGTCTGACCTCTCTGCAGTGCCACCGGTCCTCTGTGCAGCCATTACCAAGCAGACTTAGTAAATTGAACTAATCATCTTTAATTAAGTAAAGACTTCAGGCTTGTGAAGCAGCAATGACAAAGGTCATTCTTCATAATGCGATATGACATTGCAGCCCGAGTCGCCGAGGCAGTGTGCCGTCGCAGAGCCCGTGCGCGCACATAGCACGGGGTTACGGGGCCAGGCCCAGTAATTGCTCATTGTTCATGTGGACAGATCAGAATGCGACATGACTGTAATGTGAGCGCTTACTGGAAAGTTACCCCCATATTATCAGGGTAAACGTGCTTAGATTTTTGGGAGGTTTTTTTTTTTTAGGCCAGAGCACGACAGTTGTGTACTTTGGGCCTGAGTGACCCATTATCTGGGTGAATGGATTTATTGTATGAGGATATGGGGTTCAGCTGAAGTTAGCATCTGTGGAAAAAAAAAAAAACCCAATGAATCATGCATAAAACTTCATCTTTATTTTTGTTGCAAAAACAGGCGAAAATCCTCAAAAGACGCCTGTGATTTCTCCGCGCCATTAATATTCAATGGGTTTGTTTTAAAGACAAAAACAGGGAGGGGGAACTCCACCTCATTAAAGCAATTCCTGTCTCTCAGGTGTGCTGAGGTGATGTGGCATTTCATTTTCATCACCAGCCAGCAAGAAAATGAAATGCCTGGAAATAATATCTTTCGACCTGAGGAAGTGAGACAGATACGTGGCTGACAGTGAGAATGTTTTGCAGCCCCATAGTGTGGGCCAGCACCTTACTACTATAGACTGTGTTTGCAGCAAGGTGTCAGGGCTTTGTAGCTTCATCATCAGGCGTAGTTTCACATGAATATGCAAAGCGTCGGGACTGCCAAGCTGCCAAAAAAAGAGCTGGAGTGGAGGAGAATTGGTACAGCGCAGCCCTTTGCTATTGTGGAGATCTAAGCTTCTTTCAGGCAAAGTACACGTGATTTATTTTTTATAGCGAGGCGAGTGCTCAGCAGCCTACAAATAGAGCAATCAAAGAAAGTCTTCTATTTACTGCTCCCACACTGCTGTGATTTTCATCTGTCCATTGTTTTCTATTCAACTTTGACAACCCATTTGCTAACGAGGACCATATTCTGTTTTTTAGCAAAAACGGTTTAACACATTAAAATTTTTTAAACCATGTTTAGAAATGATCAAGGCAGATTTGACAGAATTAATTTTATGGTCGATCACAGATTCAGGAGGAATTTCTTTCCCTTTCTCTAACAATGACGAAGCAGTTTACTCAAGTTAATTTCAGATTACAAAAACAATTACCACATTTGTTTTCCACAATATTGTTAAACGACTTAATATCCATTTATGTCTTTGGGCATTCATTTCACAAACAAGAAGTAGCTCATTCAAGCTTCAATTTGTGCGCTTCTAGACCCAAATGTTTGCAAAGCTACTTACCAGCACTTCTCTGCAGGGAATGCAAAGCTTGCCTTGTTTATAAGAGAGGGAGAGATATAATTTGAATAAGCTTTTAATCTGCGGCGAGATGATCCAAAGGACTCAGCTGCCGCTGCTTCCCATTTCAGGACACAATCTCCTTACAATGATGGCACTCTATTATCATTCTGTGGCACATACACCAGTGAACAAGAGCAAAGACATCTAACAAGGAGAATGAAGACAGCAGGAGAGATGACGAGCCTACTGTACTGCTCACTTTTTGTAGCGTTTGTAGCAAAATGAGAAAACAATAAATATCTCAGCTTTAGCGCTTGTAACGTCCCACATCATCTAACAGATCTCAAAGACACCAATAGATGGAAATAACCAATTAACAGTGGGGTTTTTTCCACATACAATGAGGTCTGATGAATAAGTTCCATAACTCCATGTATAAAAAGGAAAAGATTTACCTAATCACCCCTGCTGCTTTTTTTTTTCTTTCTTTATTTCTGCACCACTTCTAGCACTCCTGCTACTCTCTTGCTTTCTTGGTGCAGAGATGCCCAAGAAGATGACTTTAAGAATAAGACGTTGACCAAATTCAGATGAGGTAAATGGGTTAGGGCAATGTGATTGCGCTTTGTATAATGAAAATTGATTTGCATCCATTCATTGGTGACAAAGGGCATGGTCCAACACTCACCTGAAATGAGTCTGACTTACTGCCAGCAATTCAGACCAAGTCGGCAGTGTGGTTGTACAAAGACTGAGTTGTCCATAACAATGGGCCAGACACCCCCGCAGGATACCCCAAAGGATGCACTCAAATGACTTCTCCCAGTCCACAAAATACACACCTTCAAATATCTTCGAGAGGGGGTCCAACGTCCCACAACCAGGATGAAAACCACATCCAGGGTTCAACTAACGCTCTCCTCTCCAGCATCCCAGCATAGATAGGAGGCTGATCGCAATATAATTGGACTATGCTGATATCCCTGTGCTGGTGTGGTTCCTACATCATCACAATAATGTTTGTCCAGGATCAACATTACAACAGCGTAATTAGGCAGTTGCAATGTCATAGCTTGGGAATGTTCATAAAACTGTCTTCTGGAAGAAATGTGAGGCATTTCCAGCATTTTCTTTATTAATTTAACTGATATACTATAAGTTATTTTTGATGTTAGCCAAATTTAGTTTACTTGGTTGGTTTGTGACAGTTTTTAGCTGACTTCCTGACTAATGCTAAATGAATGCTCAGATAATGTCACTGATCATTGCAATGTTGATTCTGGACAAAGACTCTTATTATGAACAGGGGAACCACCAGAGCAGTCTGCCAATCCAGAGGCATGACCGCACATCTCTTTACCGACAAAATGTCAACTAGGTCAGCGCCACAACATCCAGAGCCTTTTTTGAGTAACACTAACACTGACTACATCAAAGAGGACAAATATCTTCAATATGCACACATGTTTGACCATATAGTATGCAGTCAATTTGTACAATATAATGTCTTTAATATCACGGTGATGCTCAAAGCAGTGCCAGTGAGATAAGATAAAAGAATCAATAAGGAATCAAATCGATAACTGAAATCGGTGATGGATTTGGAATCACTACAGTAACTTCTTATTAATTCCCATCCCATGTGTAAAGCAGAAGCTGTGTTTCAGCTGTGTGGTTTTGTGTCAAGCAAACGATGCTGTGAAAGCAACACAGATTTACATGTGCTCTATGCAATGAAAGCATGCACTCACTGTAATATTATTAATTTGCTGGCTGCTGATTATTATGCAACCCTGCTGTTAATTTGCCCACACTGCTGAGTAAGCCTCTGTATTAACTGGGCTACTTATTTTTCATGTATGCATGTGGGATTACACTAACCAGGATCCAAATTATATGTGTGCAGGTACATGCTCAACTCCAGCTATGTAGCTGTTAACAAAATAAATCCCATAATGACAAATAATTATCTATGACGCACCATGGGGGGGGAGGGGAGTAATTACTGTTTCAAGCCATGCCAAATCCAGGCATTTTGATTAATGGGTATCTGCCGTAAATCCATATGCGCAGTGAATGGCAGCTGTAAAAAGCATCCTGCTGTACCCCATTACAGCTGTCTACACAGCACTGAGTGAGCTACCCTCACAGTCACAAAATATATAAAAGCAGTGGATCAGCTTAAGTTAATTATGACAGCAGCAGCAGCGAACAATGCAACAAGCAGCTGTTTTGAGTTTGTCGGTATGAAACCATAGCTCAGTAGTGCTGCTCTTGTTAACTGTTGTGTTCATGCCGAGGTTAACGACTGCCTTTCTAAATCTTGACCAAATTGTCCAGCTATTGAACCTGACGTAGCTTTCGGATTTTAGAGGAAAAACTACAGGATGCTACTGCAGCTATTAAAGGAAACAAGCATGCGGGGTTTTCTTGGTGTAGCACTATTCAGTTGTAAAGCCTGTTCATTTTGATGCAGGCCCACAGTTTTCATTGAATATTGTATAATGAAGGGGAAAAAATTCAAATAATGAAAATTCAGACGCTCAGCACAGAAATGACAGTCTGTCTGTGATGTTGAGGAGTCAAGCACCCCTGAACAGATTATCAAAAATGTGGATAATATTAAACTCAGACGTTGCTATCAATTGATCATTAAAACCCTGTATTGGCTCTTTGTTTTTTTTTACTAATACATCAAAGTAAGATCAGCCCTCACATGGTAACAATTGATGACTTGCACATTCCCATTTTGCATTTTCCATTTTGTACAGCAAATGGATAGCTACATCTTGAGTTACTACATATAAACAGGAAGGGAGGGATCCATTTGTCAGGTTTGTCACTGGGGAAGCACAACAATTTTTGTTCTGTGCAGCAGGAATGTCAGCACTGATAATGTTAAGCCTTGCGTAGGGTCACTGAGGTCACAGAGCAACTGAGCCAAGAGTCATCTTCCCATAGACTTTAACGCAAAAGCCTTTTTCTTTTCAACCAGAATCACTCCCCCCCACTTTGCCATCAAAAATAATCCAGGTTTAAAGCACTTCTGCATTGACTCTTCTTTTTAGAACCATAACCTACATCCATGTTTTATACACGTTTGTTAAAATGAGAACATTTAAGAACGCACAAAGCAACATCTACAACTGGCTGCAAAAGGATATATGGAGCTTGTAGTATCTCAGACAATACAGGAAAGATAGTCAAAAGAGTTACAGTGAAGCTAAAGAAAGCTGTCATAAAGTACAGTTTGCGCAGCTGTAACAAAGGGTTAGAGGCATTGTGGGTTTTTGAAAGCGATGTTTGAGATGCCCGTTTTTGTCATTAGCTTGGATTTGTTGTGACAATCTGAAGATAAAGTGGCTGAAATAGCTGAGTCATATAGATATGGTGTTTGAGGACAGACTGCACTTGGCTAATTACTGTTCTAAGAGACAACAAAACAACTCTTAGAGCTTGACAAATTTAGACAATAGACCATTAAGTGCACTCGAAATCACTGAGTTATCATCAAGGCTTTTTATCCAGCTGTAATTATTTTTTATTGCAAATGTTTGTGGGGAGGGAAAAAAATACTATTCATAAGCAGCCAGTGTGCAGCTGAGATTTCAGAGGACAGAATTAAACTTGCAAATTTCTATCATCTGTGATTAATGCCGATACGTATTCACCACAAAAAAAAAAAATTAATGTTGAATCCACTCAGGGAGAAAAGATGGAAATCAGGGCAGCTCTAAAGATACTGATTGCAAGGGGGGAAGAAAAGGTTGAAACTGAAGCTTTTCAAAGACCTCTTGAGTGCTGTGATCCCTCAGCTCTGTTATGAGTAAGATGCTGGCAACAATTACATGGACAAAGAAACACGAGTATGAGATAACACTTTATTGGTATTCCTGATCAGCACAGTGTTATGCTTCAATGTAACTTTTGCATTAACTTCCAATTGGGGTGATAAGAAATCCAGCGAATGAGAATGTGTCCTAAATTCATCCTTCCTTGGGGATTAGAAAGCTGGTTCTGCTACGATCTGGAGGAGGAGGGAAAAAAGGCTCCCAGTGGAGTCGGGAGAAAAACCTACAGAGAAAAACTGTAACAGGATCTAATACCAAATCTGCAAGAGCCTAAATCGGAGGAAAACCAGCGTGTGGGGGAAACAGGTACGTCAGTGGAATATACAGTAGTCACTGCATTAGGTCAGGATTATTTACCACGGTGATTTACTTCAACCCGTTTAGTTTCTGGCAAGGCTGAAATCCTCTTCATTTGCACAATTTCACAGAGAGATAGTTAATGCTGAGAGGCATCCGGCCCCTCGCTCTCTCTTTTTCTCTGCTGCTGCTGCTCCTTCGTAGCGACCATTCAGCTAAGCAGCTGAGTGGAAGTGTAATTACTGTTCAGGCAGTATTCCCAATCTCAGAAAAATACCCAAACAGATAAGACTGGCCATGAATAATATGATACTGTTCGCCCTGTTAAATGGCATGTACAGTATAAATAAGGCCCAGCATACCAAAACACACAAACTACCACTGAACAAAATACTGCAATATTTCCAGCATGATGTCCTCAGTAATGAATGCAATGGCTTGCGGTAATGAAACTACTATTAGAATAGATTCCTGAACAAAATAAGTTTATTTTTTCTTCGTTACCATCCAATTTCCGGTATATGAGCCCATTTGCTTTTGGTGCACTGACTAATGCTTGTAAGCAATCCCCGTGCACCTCATGTATCAACTGTGTCTGCTTTATATGCTGATAATTGCCTTTACAGTATGTCCCACGCTGATGGTGAATCATCCCTTTTTACCGGCACGTCTCGGAGTCGCGTTTACCTCGGAGATTGCATCAAAACAATCGCGAGCACCTCCTCAAGCGTTCTCTCTGATACGTGAAGAGGCTTCAGGGGTATTAAATAGCAAGCTGTACCATAATTCTGTAATCATATTTCATTTTGCGCCTCATTCAAACACGCCTTACCTTATATTTGGGGCGAGGTTTTATGTATCCAAATCTCACTTGTGGACTCAGAATATAAAGTGCAAGGAAAACATTGTGAAAACCCATATTGCTTTTGCATTTGCATGTGTGTTTGTGAATGTATGCAACATTAAAATGGTAAAAAAAAAACAAACAAAAAAAAACATGTAGACTAAATAACTAAATATATGCTGGCTGCAAAGAATAAATGTGGAAATAAAACCGACAGCGCCTGTGACGCTCTTCTTGTACTTTATTTAAGAGTGTATTGAGACCCTGTATAATAAAGGCACGTTTAATAGGCTCTTCTGTCAAAGCAGAGCTGAGGGATGAAAAGGGTTCCTGACACCAGCTAAGCCCCTGAGAACTCCCGGCAGCAAAGGATTGTGGGCCAGGGAGCAAAAGCCTGTGCATAGTGACGATGATTAGCCTGTTCCAGGCAAGCCACATGGCATGAGTAGTGTAGAGCTGCTACCTCTCAATTAATATCATCACAACCACACTCAGGGGCTTTGCAAGTGCACACCACTAATGTGTGTGTGTGTGTGTATGAAGGGGATAACAATGGCCAAGGGTTGTCAAACTGATTTTCCCCCCATAAAGCCATCATGCTGTGCCTGTGGCGGTCACATCACCTCAGCAAATTAAAAATCAATTAATCAGCTCAAAGTCTTTGCGCCTGCTAATGGACTATGGGTGCTTGGATTGATAAGGCTCATCGTTAGTATCGATGCTCTTATACCAACAACACCATAATGGAGTTTTTTGGGGGGGGGTTCAACAAAACTGCTTTTTAATCTGGTGAATCTGGAGCAGACAGAAAGCAATTTGTTCAGGGTTATAAGTTAATTAGCTCACACCTCGTGCCTTGTTCCCCAATGAAACTTTGTGGTAATTTCAAATATGTATTTTGCATTGAGTTTGTGGAAGATCAGGAGACATCGGCTCAGCTTCCAAACAGACATATGCTTAAAGGAATACTGCTTATTTCATGTAATGCCACTGACAATAAAAGAAGAGATTGACAGAGCTCTTGCACCTGAACTGTAAGCAGTTTGAGTTAGCTTAAAAAAAGTTCTATAAAAGATATTTGATAGCTAATTTAGCCAGTAATAAGGTTAGATAAATTTAACGAATTAATATCTTGTATTATGTGTACTGTGTAAAAATAGTATTTTGCTGCTTTTTTTTCTTGGGGTCTTGTCCCATGCTGCAGATCGCAAACTAGCTTAGCTTAGTCACTAATCATAACCAGTTAGTGAGGTCACTGAGGTTTGGACTGTGGTAATTTTTTCCCCAAAACAACTCAGTATTATTGTGAACCAATGTGACTCTGGAGAGAAGTCTGCAGGAATTATTTGAAGTTACAGGTTGTTCTGGTGGTTTCAGGCTGACTCACAAACCCCCAAACCACTGGCTGGCTCTTTTTCCCTTGTGCTATTCTTAAAAATTCTTTACAGTTTTAATGATTTCCGGTTTTGGAGCGTAGTGACTAAATCTGAAATGTACTGTAATAAGAGAAAAAAATTCAGTATATCGCTCGTTTCTGGTTATGAGCTGTAATTACTAACTAATTACTTATTACTTCTCCAAAAAAGTAATTCCGTTACTTTACTGGTTACTTATTGTCAAAAGTAATTATTTACTTAGTTACTTTTTTAAAACATGATACACAACTTAAATAGGTAATAAAGCCATAGACCTTTCAGCCCAATTCTATTTTTTATGCATAATCCATCATATAAAATGTAATCAAATGGAAAGCCTCTTTTTAAAAATTGTTTTATGAGTTTTAATCTTTTAATTTTATGCACATTGCAATAAGCAAAAATTAAATTAATACAACTGTCTTTGACTTGAAGAAATTATTTAACATTTAAAGCTATTTTCTGCATATTCCCGTATATAAAAGAAAATAATGTTTTGTGTTTACACTCACTGTTTCAAATAGATGCAAGTCAAACACAGCAAAAAATAAATAAAATCAAAGATTCAGCAGCACTAAGTCCTGTCGCTCTTAAATCTCTTCACCTGTTTAGCAGGAGTGGGGCCAGTGGAGGTTTGCCCTGTGCCGCAGCGGTCATGTATGTGGAAGGATCCGGGGTTTCTCTGTCAATGTCACATTCCCGTGGCAGCATGCTCGGTGCTTGCTCAGATCTGAAGTTTAATTTTTCGCTGTAGCAAGAAGTTTTCTTCCCACGCAGAGTGTACAGTGGACACTAATGTTTTTGTCACACCCATGGATGAAAACTTAAGGTAATGTAAGTACGTCCACGCTTTAAACATTGCATGGCCGTACTCTCTCCCACATTCCATATTATCCATTGTTGATCTACACACGTCTGCTGCCACGGGCGTCGCACGTGCTTACGTCATTGTCATGAGAAACTCTCACAAACAAAATCACGATGGTTTAGTAACGCAATAACGCAGCGTGCTTACTGAAAAGTAACAGTAATCTAATTACTTTGCAACAGTAATCCCTTACATTACTCGTTACTTGAAAAAGTAATTGGATAACGCGTTACTGCCCATCTCTGGTTATGAGCATAGTCACTAACATGACTACATTCACACAGGTTTTTCAGGACTTCCTTTCTCCCGCTGCTGTCTCAAAAGAACCTGAAAACACAGTGATGGAACAAAGATAATAAGCTGTAAGAGCTTTTATTTTTTAAAACCTTCAGCTCTCTGCCCCCTCAAAGGATTTCACTGTCACATAGAGGGTCGAAGAGTGTTTTTACATCTTTGCTAATTAGTACATTTCCACAAAGTCAGTCTTTTCCCCCCTTTGCTGTGGTTGTGCAGTCGTGAACACTGTAATCAAACTTGGATGTGGACCAATACAGCTCCAAAGTTTGTGTATGGACCATGATCCAACCAAGTAGTCAGAAAAGGAAGGAAAAAACAGAATTTGTTTTGCTTCTTAGCAAGATAGAGCACTTTGTGCATCAGTAGCAACATAGCAACACTTGTTTTCTTGCACTTAAAAATACTGCTGCAGCACGTTCATGGCTAGAGCCTGGTCAGTGGTCTGTGTGTCGCTTATTAAGCAAGTCATAAATACGCAGCAGTACATGGCAGTGCAGATAAAAGCTTTTGAGTTTTCATTCACTTCTGCCATCCTGGATTGTTAACTCAGAGTTGGTGAGGCTGCTGTGACTTTCCGAGTTGGAAATTCAGAAGTTGAGGGGATGTTCCAGATGAAAATTCCAAAGATGAAAATGTTCCAAATATCAAACCCCCTGTTGTTCAGTCTACCACTGTGTGAGTGGTCGACAGAAAGCCCTTCTGCATAGCAAATTATGCTGTGAGTGTTCAGATAGAGTAGCTCTATACAAGAACCAGTCCATTTACTATTAGACTGGAGTAAACAAAATATAGGCGTGATAATGCAGCAAACCTGACTAATTGCTCTATAAAGAAGTGGTGTGACCTTTGTTGAACTAGTTCTAGTTTACAAAGGTTTCAGCTTTTGCCTTGAGCTAAACTGCACTGAGCTAACCAGCTTCTAGTTCTGCCTACACACAAATCACAGCAGAGTCAGTCACTACTCCTAAATCTTAGCAAGAATAGGAATATTCATGTAATGTTTGAAGTATTTAACAAAATGTTCTTGTTTATCAGAGAGATCAGACCATATGTTCTTGAAGCGTCTTGAGCTCTATTACACAGTGTGTCATTTGTCCTGTCATCATCCCATCACCCTCAACCAGTCACGGTAGATGACTACCACTCACTGAGACTGGTTCTGCCGGAGGTTTCTTCCTGTTAAAAGAGAGTTTTTCTTTCCCGCTGTTGCCAAGTGCTTGGTCAAAGTATCATATGAAGAAGCTCTTCAAAATGGTCATAGCTTAAGATGACCCCCTCCTAGGCTGCTGAGAGCATTATAAGATGATCGACCTCTTTTAATTCACATTGTCATCATCTATACATTATAAGCACTGTACCTTCATTCATGAACACAGATGTCAGGACATTTTGTTTGAACCATAAGTAAAGCACCAATCCTTTTCAAAAAGTCAATTTCCTGCTTGATTTTAATGACTTTCAGCTTTGTACACCAGAAACAGCAGGGGACACCGCTTATCTCGAACAAAGTTCGCTTTCTTTAACTGGCTTCCACTCAGCGGCATTAATCATTAAGAGCGAGTTGGTAGATGTAGACTTCTAAAAATATTAGGGTGTCGTTTTAGAGTATAAAAAGCATAAAATCATTAATCTGTGTTGCTTACAACACCTCCGGTTTGTGATTTATGTATTTCTAATATACACCACAGACAGTTAGTTCTTCCTTTAAAGCATATGCATCTTTTTCAGACAGCCAACCTTTAAAAAACTCTCAGTAGTATGCTGTTTTTGTTGGAATTTAAGCATTCAGAAAAATCCTTTGAGAAAACCTTCTTAACTTCTAATGAGCCCCTTTCACACTTACTGTTTGTCAGTATGCTCCATCTTCCACAATGGGCATGACTCTGAATCTTTCTGTCTTAATATTTCATATATACACTCATTCCTCTGTGCCTTCCTGCCTCCACTCCATCATCCAGGGTCCATAAGACCTTTCTCCTCCTTATGATGCCATATAGAATTATCTTCTTTGATTCAATGCATCCTTTTCCCTCGCTGCCCATCTTAGCTCCATCTCTTTTCACCTACTTTCATTATTTCTTCATGCAGGTTCCCTAGACCCACTCAGATCCCTCTCTCTTTCTCATTTTCCTCAAGTTATCCTTCCTTGCTTTTTCCTCCAGCCGTCCACATGCTTTTCCATCCACTATCTCCTCATCTCTTGCCTCAGGGCAGTCTGTACGCACGCTTTATATATCTTTCTGTAGGTTTCCTGCAAAAAGGAGCCACAACAGAGAGACGGGGGTTCTCCACAGGTCAGAAGACCCTTGATGGCTATCCTAGCTGACACTGAGAGTGACCTCCCTCGGTGCTTTGAGGCAGCCATCAGCGACCTCTACCCGAGATCGCCTCCGTTCAATTCCTTTGACAGTATACACGATCTTATCAGAACAGAGAACAAGAGGAGAAAAGAGAAAAAAAGAAGAGAAGACTCACTTCTGAACTGTCCCTCTGCAGGTAACGCAGACTGTGTGGATGCCAACACTCTGTCACCTGTAGAAAGGCAAATCCGCCTCCATCGCCAACCCCTTGTCACCTCCCAGACACCGTCACCCACGCGCTCAAGTTGATCAGATGTGTCGCTGCCACTCTGGCTCACATTGGCACACAGAGGCTTACAAAGCATGCACACACACACTGTCCCAAAACGAACACCTGGCAGGTCTGAGTGACAGCGGCATACACTGTACGAACACGGCTGAGTGACAGTGATGTCACTTTCCACAACAACGCAATTAAAAGCTACAATAATTGCCTGCATGGAGAGAATGAGGCTATTATGTTGTCAGGGAGGTTGAAGGACTTAAGACAGCGGCATTGTAAAGGCTCCCAGTTGACGATGTAAAAATCTAAATTTTCACCTCTCCTATAGTTAAAAGAACTCCTTCTGCTTCCTTTGCATATTGGACAATGGATTCACTGTAGGGTGCACTGTGGCACCCTTCCTCCATTTTCATTATAATCTTAACAACTGTCTGTGGCATGTTTACAAGGCCGCTCATTTGAAATCATGGCATCAGTTTTCCTCTTCTCCCTGCAGTGCCTGCGGAGCCCCTCATAACAGAGGACCTCTACCCCCTAGTGGCTAGGAAGAGCAATGCAGCTGAGAGATTACTGTAACTGGGAAAAAACTTGGTTGTGCGCCACTGAGTGCTTTGAATCCTATTTATATGAATGACATGGCTTTTGGAGTTCCCTATTTCTCAACTTTGTAGAGCACACGCTGAGCAACGGCAATCCGAAAATATCAAAACATCCGAAAAGGCACCTTAATTGCAAAGCATAGCGAAATTGGGTTTGAGGGCTTAAGTCACTGGTGTGTAGTGAATCCAGGCGTGTGTCGGTAAGATTACTTATTGTGCAGCTCGATCATACATATGCAAATGCTCCTTCATGATCCCAGAGCATTGAAAGAATTGCGGTGAGCATCCATCACGCTGAAAGACTCCATACTGGCCCATATAATCACTCAGCTGAATTGAGGGCAAGTGGGAAAGAAAGGAAGCGTTTTTCTTGCTCTTCCTATCATCATTCGGAGACCAGAGAGGAGAGAAAGATCTCCGATGTACTGCAGCGCAGATGCTTTTGAGTCTTTTTCAAAGACCTTTTCTTACCAAACACGCCCCCTCTCCACAGTGATCGGGTACAGCTTTTTGGTAAATATTTGATAGTCTGGCCGTGTGTCTTTGAGACATGGAGAACGTCCGTAAGGAGTTGTTTTTTTAGGTCATCTCCAGGACTGCTCCTCTTCTTCTTCGTCTTCTTCTTCTCCCTCCTTGTTCAATCGTGGTGAACGCTGCAAAGGACAGGATGTGATAGGCGGAGGAGATTTGTTTGAAATTTGCCCCAGTTCAGAGAAAAAGGCATCAAGCGTGTGTGTGTGTGTGTGTGTGTGTGTGTGTGTGTGTGTGTGTGTGTGTGTGTGTGTGTCAAAAGATAGCGGAGGAGGCCCCCTGCCTCCCGCTTTCCTCCCGCAGGGTACACAACCGATTCAGGGCTTTCATCCGTGTTAAACAATGAGCCACCTTCTGAGATAGAGCAAGAGAATGGAGATAACCCTGAGATGACTCAAGTTTGTGATTTGGATTTAAGAGAAAACAAATGAAAACACTGACCAAAGAGCCTGAAACCCTGTTACATCAAATCCTGTGTTAATATATTAGTAAGTAATACTACAGCATAAACAATCCTTTCAAAATATTTCTGCATCCAGACCCAGATTAACTTAACTAACAGAAGTCAGTCACTTCAAAGTTAGGCCAAGCCCCACCTGGTAAAATGTTTATGCAAATCCACTTGAACTTTCTGAAAACTGAAGTAATCACTAAACCTCCTTGCCGGAGGTAATAATTTTCCTGGAAAATATGCAAATGTAGCCACTGACTGCACCTTTAAAACACAGTTTTATTTTGAAGGAGCCACCACACAGAACGAAATCTTCAAAGAAAAAAAAACAACAACAAAAAAACTTCTAACATGGGCATTAAAATTTATATATGCAGCTTTTGCTCTCAACAGTCATCTCCACTTGATGACTTAACACTTCCTGACAAGTTTTTTTTTTTTTTTTTTTCCTTACACAGAGATATTATCAGACTTGTTCAGCATGTAAATGGCACACTCATGGCATCGCTAAGTAGTCGCACCACCCACAGACTTTTAAGTAATGGCATGAAAGATGAAAGTGTGTGTGTGTGTGTGTGTGTGTGTGTGTGTGTGTGTGTGTGTGTGTGTGTGTGTGTGTGTGTGTGTGTGTGTGTGTGTGTGTGCATGTTTTCGTGGGGGTAGGGTAACCAGTTGGCGCCATCAGTGAGGGGTCACCGGGGAGCCGGTTAATGGGAAATCGTTATGTAAATCCAATCAAATTAAAATTAAGGTATGGATGGGGAGAAGGGGTGTTAAATAACATTATTACCGTGCCTCATTTGCATAACCTAATTCATAAGATAAGATAAGATGACCTTTATTAGTCCCACAGGTGGGAAATTTGTTTTGTTACAGCAAAAGTGCAAAGTTATGTAGCAGAAATTAGAAAACACTGGAATGCAATAAAATACAATAAAATAAAATAAAATACTATATACAATAGAATAAAATAGAATAGAATAATATATACAATAGAATAAAATAGAAATACAAATACTATATACAACTGAGTAGGAAAATACAAAAATACAACTTCGTCAGAAGAAGAATTGCACAAGAATTGCACATATAGCAGTCTTATTGCACATGTGTGGGTTTTCTTCTCCAAGTCCAAACAAATAACCGAGCTGTGTTACACTGCTCAGTTACATGTGCACCCAACTCAAATTTAGAGTTTCTAAAATAAACTCAAACTTCTTGCCTCTCCACTGCTTCATCCGTGAGCATCCGCTGATGATGTGCGGCAACACACGCATTGACTGAAGCCACGGGGAGATCATTGATGCTCTTTCACTCTAACTAAAAAATCATTGCAGACGCAAGCTGGGAGGCCTTAAAGTGCCATCACACCTGAGGACACGTCAGACTTCCCTTCAAACGCACCGCGTAGTCAGGATTTGTTTAATAGCGCGTATGCATGGGATCGAAGATGCAGGCCTCAAGGTTTACCACAGAGATTGCAGCGACTCTGTCATCTGATTAGGAGGCTTAACACCTTCCCTCGGATACATGGCGACAGCGAGCCTGTGTAGGTGGAAGGTACGGTATATACAGTCAGTATATGTGTGGAGACTTGAAGCAGGCTTTTAATTTAACCCGTTTCAATGTCATGTATTCATGTGTCGGCAGCCCACTTAATGTATGCACATATAATCCTGCAATTTGCTCTGGAACCATGAAATTACTTTTAAGTTTTTTCTTTTCATTTGTAATTAAACATTTTCATGTTTCTTGGAAAGGACATATGGACTCCCACAAACTAACTGATGTGCTAGAAAATACAGGGAGAAATAAAATATGGAGCTGAAAACATCTGATTCATTTGGTGATAAATGCATTAAGAGTGTTGTGGTGGTTAAAAAAAAACAAAAAAAACCAATTTGTGTTACACTGTGTGAAAAAAAAATAAATAAATAAATAATAATAATAATAATAACATGTTTATATGGAGCTATTGAAATAAAACACGTTTACAGATTATGTCGCTGTTAAACCTGTACTTCACTTTACTTTGGTATGTACTTCCTAACAGTTATTTGTTTTATTTAGCTACCACATCTAAAGCGACAGCACTGACTAGCACACAAGCACAGAGACCAGCTGGCGACCACCTGGCCGGTTGCTAGGGAAAAAAAGTATTCCACCAAGTAGCTGAGTTGCTAGGGGGGTTACTAGCACTCATTGTGAAAGTGTTTGCTAAAGCCCCAGTCACATACACTTAGAGACCGCTTAGTGACCCCCTGGTAATCAACCAGTCATTAGGAAAAATTGGTATTCCTCAACTGGCTGGCAAGTGGTTACTGTAGGTTGTTTTCTGTCTCCAGGTAAAACTGGTCACAAAGAAAATCTGCAAACACTAAATGCTAGACAGCAGTGAGATCACAAAGAATGCAATGCAAACTAGAAACTGTGATCACTCACCTTTTTTAAACATAGCTGCTCCTCTGTTGTTGGTTAGAGAATGTTTGCGGACAAGTCACTGTCTTCTACGCAAGCTATCGCAACCACGATAATCTTCTAGTGCAGCACTGTCTTTGCTTCCTATTTCACCCGGCAACAGCCAGCAACTTCACACAAACCAGGCCGGGAATACACCCTTTCCCTAAGAACTAGTGTTCACCAACCAGACTCCAGGCTTGTGTGACTGAGCCCTAAATTAGCAAAATATTGAAATATAAGGAAGCTTATCTTGCTCTGTGTCACTCGGAGAGTGTTTTTTTTTTTTTTTCTTTTCTGTAAACAGCAGTTAAGCAGAAACCAACATAAAAAGCACACCTTTGACAATTTCACTAAGTGGCTCAATCAGTGCACGCATTGGGTAGAGTTTTAGCATCTGAAATGATAGAAAAGTTTGCGAAGTACTCAGTGCAGTCACAGTCTGTAGATTAGTGAATTAATTCTAAAGAGGTCATTGAGGATATTAAGCAAAAGAAACAGAATTTATGAATATTTATTAGAGGTTTCACAAAAGAATATTCTGATGAGTGACTCTTTGATGCATATTTAAATGTGTGCTTCAATGCATATTTAGATCTCTCATCTAGTAAATAAAGAAAGTGATGTTGGGAAACTGATTGATGTCAGTACATCTAAATCTTTAAAGTGGTGTAAGAGCCTTCTGAGGAGTGTTACCATTTCATTTTCCTTTGAACTCCCGAACACCTGCAGCATAATCTGAAGTGATGGTTAAAGGCTATTTGTAGTGCTCGAAACTACGTGTGTGGTTACATGCATCATACAGGCTTCCACTTTGATTGAACATTTAATCAGCATGTTCAGAGTGGATGTGGAAGAGACTGAATGCTTGCTTTTGATAGTGTAAAAAAATGTAAAGAAAACAGTCTGGTGCAGTATTTGGGGTGATCACCTGAAAACTGCACACCTTTAAAGCCCTTCTTTTAGCATTCCACCAACAGGAGCGCCAAAGCATATCAACAATTAGGCTACAACCACCAAAATAAGCTGGAGGATGCTGGGGTTTAGAAAAAGATGTAGTGTTAGAAGCACCCATATTTTACTCTTTGAAGTCATATAACGTAAAACTATAAGTGATTATTTTCTTTAATGTAGTTTAGAATACAAGGAGCCACAAATCTTAGAGAGAGGCTTCCTCCGGCAGACTGGCAGCTCCCAGGGCCGCTAACGATAGCCTTCAAAAGCTATTGAATCCTTTGTACCCACACAACCACCAATTGCAGGTCTGTACTCGGGTTGTTGTGGTCTTTTATTTTCTTTTAATACAATTTCATAGTCATCATTTTCTCTCTCTGCAGTGCTTCCCATTGTGTGGATGCTGGAAGCAAGATGAGTGGAAATTCTTCACACACCTAACTTTGACATGTCAAAGTTTGCTACTAGTGTTAAAAACCTGCTGTAATGTCTCTGCTCACATTTCACTCATTTTCTCTAATATGCTGCTGTTTACATCTAGGCTTGACTTCAAGGTGGCTGCCTCCATTTGTTATACAGTCTGTGAGAGTGCCTAACCTGAAGTAGGGGTTAAAAACGACCTCTGAAAAAAGGATTCAAAGAACTTTGAACTTTTGAAGAAACTTCCTATTTCCAGTAGGGTGAACACGCAAAAAACGGGGGTACTTCTTTCAAAAGTTATGAGAACTTTCCTCTCCGAAAACACCTTTGTATGCATACTGGTGTGGAAATGTATTACTTTTTTCACTGCGTGTGTGTGTGTGTGTGTGTGTGTGTGTGTGTGTGTGTGTGTGTGTGTGTGTGTGTGTGTGTGTGTGTGTGTGTGTGTGTGTGTGCGTGTGTACACAAGTGTCTATGCAGTCCTTCATTTTATGTAATGATGTGTCTGTGTATGTGTTACTTGGCATGCGTTATGGGGACAGTCTACAGGGGCCTGTTCAGCTCGTGCGGAACAGCACTGTGGGACAGTATCAGGTTACCCTGCATCACTGCACTCAGACAGCTGTGGAACAGTTATTTTTGATCATGGAACAAAGCTTGTGGATTCCTACCTCAGCAAATCTTTTGTGTGTGTATGTGCACGTTACATTTCAGTGTCTCGGTGTGCACGCACAAAAAGGTGTGGGTTTTCAGGCGCTCGTGAGCCGCTGTGTGCTGTATTTGCAGGGGAACAGCGTGTCCCCATCTTCTCTGATGTCTGTTTGTGCTCAGACGGCAAGGTCGGCCTGGCTTAGACAGACAGGCAGAAAGCTTTAGATGCACCTCTTCCCCCAAGGCTGCACACACTTTGAGCAGCTGTGCAAAACCCACAGTGAACTAATATCCACCTGTGATTAACCCTGCATTACCTAACCCAACGTGTTATCATCTGGAATTCGGGGCCCTCAGGCTGCACTGACTCACAGTGTGGCCTCATAAAACGCACCATTAAACAATTATGAGGCTTTACGACTGAACCACCTGACTGTAAGCACTTTGACAGTGAGTGTTTGTCTTTGGTGGTAGGTATAAAGGGGGTACGTTTCGGATCAGGGATGTGGCATTGGCTGATTATGCCCAAAATTACTGACTTTTAATCTCTCTGGTTCTCTGGCTTTTTTTATGCAGTAACGGCAAGACACTGAAGGTGCTGGATATTATCCAAATAAGAGGAGCTTGCATAGTTATGGGACATGGAACATTTTCCAATTAATTCCAGACAAATGAGCATCATTTTTATTGGGTTCTCTGCAGGACTGGAAGCCATTTTTATACAAAAAATAGCACTATATCATTTTAAGCTGCATTAAGAGGAGAGCAGTGGTTGCAATAAACATTACAGGTGATAGATATAAGACGCACCATAAAACAGGGGTGCCAAAAAATGTACAAAAACATTTTTAGCCTCCTCTCCTATTGTAAATGAAAGAGTTCTTCACATGCTGCTGGAGTTTGCCCCGTGGAGCCACAGACAAACAGAGAAAGTTCAAATGTTTGGAGCTCTGACCCTGTTGCATTGACCTTTTAGAAAATTACTTAGGGCTTCTGTTGAGGTGAAAGATGATGCTGATTGTGTCAGAACTCTTGACTGGGCCATTAATGAAGCTGTAATGTAATAAACCTTTCGCATGCAAAGTTGAAGTATAACCTGCAGGTTATAAAAAAAGATTTTTAAGCCCTAATTTCAGGCAAGTTCGTCCAACTTTTTATGTGTTTCTAATGAGATGATATACAGCGAACAGTGAAATCACAGTTACTGTATGAATTATATTTACAAAATGTTCATGTTTTATTCAGTATGGCCTGAAACAAATGGTTGAGCCCAGAAAGTCGACAGGAAAGTTTTTACTCAGGTCACAGACCAAGAGAGCCTGAGGGTTACTTTTCCTCTATATCAGCTCAGTCTCTCGGAGGTCTGTGAAATAGCTATGAGAACTGAATCAATTATTTTCGTGTTCATAAACACAAATTGTAACGTTATTTTGTGTCACTGAGCACAAATTTGTAAATTTGGAATATTTGCACTATATCTGACGTGTGAAAAACTGGTGTCTATGACATGGGTCCCTGATAGGAACACCACTTATGCCTCCATTACACTTCTGACCTCCAAATGCAGACTTTTTTTCTTTTTCTTTTTTTTCTGTCTTTTAATCAGTAAATATGAGAGCAGACTGATGAAAGGTTGTAAAAAAAAAAAGTTGTAATATTGGGCCAAGGAACACAAAAATGAGAAGCAACAGCTAGGGGTATGTCCTATGGGGGGTTGGGGGGGTTGAAATGGGGATTTTTCCTGGCTTTGTTCTGAAAAATGTCCACGTGAAAATCCAAAAAAATAATTTGAAGCGCTGTAGAGAGCATGGTAAAGCAACATGTGGCGTTATAACCCTAACCATAAAGTATTGTTGGCCAATTAATAGACATTGAACAATAACAAGGCACACAGTCTGACATCAAAAAAGAAGTCAAAGATTCCTTGTTGTTGCAAAAACTGAGTTTTCTAAAACTGGCTACAAATACCAAAATACCCGTGTACGTGTGGACTAAAGGTGGTGATTATTTTCCATTCACTCCCAAGGAGGTGTGGTGGACAGCTGCCCCTCCATGAGCCTGATTTAGCTGGCGGTTTCTTCCTGTTAAAATTGAGTTTTTCTTTCCCACTGTCACCAAGTGCATGTTCATAGGGGATTCGAGATCATTGTGGTTTCTTTCTAATACATTACAATATGTAGTGCCTTTGGGCACTACATATTGTAATGTGTAGTGCACTGTTAGACTTTTCATCGCCACTTTACGGTAACATACTGGCGTCACTGTTGCCAGCGTCATACCGTGACGCCGTGTTACGGTAGCTTACCGTTCTGCAGGATGATACCGTTTTTCGCTGGTGTGGTATAATACTCTTGGACAAATTATGATAACGCACCGTAGCTTTTTTACGGTATCTCACTGGCGTCACTGTCGCCAGTGAGATACCGTTATGTCGTTATGTCGTAAATTACGTCAACAAAGTAACATCATACTGTGATTAAGAAATTGGTATACTACCGTTTATTCACGGTATGTCACTGTAAGCCCGCTGCAAGGTAATAAACTGCAATATATTAACCAGTAACTTACCGTTATCACGCATCATCAGTACCAAAAATATTCATCTCTGCTAGAGGATACCGTTCCCAACAGGCGGTCATTTACTGTTTAACAGGTCGTAATTTACCGTAATTTCAGTTAACAGTAACATACTGTAAGAGACTGGAGGTTCCAAAAAACTGGATAGATAGATAGATAGAGATAGACACAAAATATAATTCATGTGCTTTTACACCACTTTTTATTTCAGTTCTGATTTTCCTCTGCAGAAATACACATTTCCAAAATCAAAACTGAAAAGAACTGAAAACATATTTTCATTGAGAAAGCACTTGTTTTTACTAAACCATGTAATCCATTATTTTCTCAGATGGTTGTACAAACAATAACGATATTATGTCATATTTATATCATAAAAGCCAACATATGCTCAAGTGATGAGTTTTCTTAGTTATATTTTGTAGGGTCTTAAACCTACAATGTGAAGTGCCTTGGCATTCATTTTGTTGGCACCATACAAATAAACTGAATTGTAATGAATATAATATCAAGCCCCACACTTCTGCCTTTATATACACTTTGTCCAAAATACTGGCTCACACCACCAAATCAATGCACAAAGCAGGGTCCACAAGGACATGGATGAGTGTGTGTGGTGTGAAGGAACTTGACTGACCTGCACTGAACCCTGATCTTGCTTTGTGGACTGAGTTCATTGATTTGTAGGGTGAGCCAATACATGTGACAATTAAAGTGTAAGTAGCTGCAATAATTTTTAACAAACGGGTAAAGAAGAAAAAAAAATCAACACTGTTGCACTCAAAAAACCTATTGGACAGAGTCAGCGTCTTGCAAGATGGCAAGAGAGCTTGTCTTCTTTGTTGTTCGTCTTGTGTAAATGTCCAGAAAGCATGGGCCATGGATCATCTGTGGAGACACAGGTAACAACACATTGGTCACTTAAATTATACAAGAAATTCACTAAAAATGGCAAAAACAGTTACCTAATTTGAAGTTCGCCACTCAAATTCAGTAAGCCACTGGGGGAAAGTTGTGACATGAGGGTTAATGTGAACAACCTTTCGCTTCACAGTGGTCCCAGTCCTTCTGCTTGTCCCAACCTTGAGGTACATTTTGTTCCCTCTTCAGGGTTTATCCTTACAAAAAAACCTTGCACACGCTGACTCCTGGTATTCCAGGTTCAATACATAGAATGAACCAAAGAAGACTGACATTGCATCAGCAAAGATGTTCTCTTTGTCCAGCTCAACAATTACACGCCCCTCTGCACTCACCATCCAGCAGGTGGCGGTCATTGAACTTTGTCCTTAAATGTATAGGGGCAACATGTTGTCATTATGCAACATAAAATAATTTCAATACTTCACTTCTTCACACTGTCTAGATAGTCATAAAGCAAATAGCTATGTACAGTTAATTATTAATGGCCTTATGTACATAAGTCCGTTTTAACATATTATAATTGTACATAATTGGGAATTATTCTGCCCATTAAACACACCTAACAAAGAGTCAGCCCAATTAAATTACCGGAGATGAATCAACTGTATGGTTATTTTGGGTTTATAGTTTGTTCTGCTGTTAAACTTTACAGTATTGACTTCAGTATTTTGCTGTTGGTGTAGCTAGATTACTATGTTGATCAGTAATATGTAATGTGAAATTTGATATTGTTACTTTGCTGGATTCACTGAGACACATGTCCAACAACCTTGGTTTATAAAGGAAATTACAGAAATTTGAGCTAACAAAACAGAGACAGGATACCTGTGTCCACGAAAAGCTCCTGTGCCAAACAGAAATTTTAATATGGTCTAATCAGCTCTATTTCATAAATGACTTCTTACCAAGCATAATCAGCCTTGGGGTGCTTGGCAGGCTTTTAACATGCAAACTGAACAATATAAATTTGCGTGCACTGAAGCCACAAAATTTAGAAATACACAGCTGCAAAAAGTTCAGTGACCAATTACCTTTCCTGAATGACATATGCAATGCAAAAAATAAGAGTATTGTCAATAGGGTCCAATTCCCAGTTTTTACATGATCAAAATTATTCACAAAAGGCTTCAATAAACAGAAAATGTGTGCTGACAAGAGAGCAGTGCACAAAAACGAAAAGATATTTGAGCTCGACGCTTTAATGGGTTTAACATGACTTAGTCAGCACTCCGCACCGTACAGGTAGTACAAGCACACCTGAAAACACTGACCAGCTAACAGCTTTAAGCATTTGGGCGCAACCTCGGTAGTTCACCGATTCACCTGTTGCAAACGTCCAAGTTTCTATCAAGTCTCATAAATCCATCGGCAACTATTACCTAACTAGTCTTTTGAGTCTCCACATTCATAGCTATTGACATTTTGTCTTAGCATTTGAATGAAAATATCCTGGTAGGGTAGCTTAAAAGTCAAAACAAACAGTAATAAGAACGCATTTCTGACTTCTCTCGAATAAGTGAAAAAAACATTTACCTTCAGACTGATTAGCTGGTTCCGATCCAACTTTAATGTGTCCCGTGTCAGTCCGTTTTAGGGAAAAAGTGTTAAGTGGTTTCATTTAATTTTGGGATACTCCCGCATGGACGAGCAATTTGGAGTCTAGCAGAGTTATCACGAATAGCATACGATCTTCAGATATAATCCAGTCAACCTTGCATTTAACCCGATTGAACATCCAGTTACCTCTGACTACTTCTAAGTTGCACATGTTAACGGTCTCATCATCACTCTGTGCTGCAGCGAACTGGATCTGTGGCACAGAATAGTTGATGGTCATGTTGTTCTCCTGCTTTGCAGCTTTGTTTGAGTCTGAATTAATTGCGGCTTAAACGTGCAAAACTAAGAGAAGCAGATCAATATTTTCTTCTTGTTGTTATTTAATGGTGGTTGGCAACCAGCGAAAGGAGCATTAACCACTCGAGCAATATTTTCTATCCCCATTGTTGTTTTGAAAGTGAATACCCGACGTGTGCGTCATACGTCACGTTGTACGTCAGGTGAAGGTGTGGTGTCGGCTATCGCACCTGTCGCATTAAAAAGCTTTAAAAACGTAACAATTGCTTTAAAAACACAACCCAACGCGCTAAACTGTGATAATGTACAGAGCATATTATTAGGTTAGTTCACTGTAGTTAGCAGAGGTGTCTTAAAAGTACCACCTTATACAAAACAAATGAAGGTCCAGAAAGAATAAGAAGAGAAAAAAGGAACACCCTGCTAAATTAAGTAATTTTTAAACATTACTCTAAATGTAGCCATTAGTATTTGTTGCTGGACATACAAAAAATAAGTATACTTCAATTATATTTCCCAAGTATACCTTACCTAGTACGTATACTAATAATGCTTCTTGGGACTATATTGGCCCCCGTTTTAGTACATAACAGTATTCTTGAAATTAACTTTTAGATGTACTTTTTGTTCACCATAATTGTACTAGCATAATGTCATAATGTCTACAAGAGTATAATTAAAATATACGCGACTCTATCACAATACTAACCTTACAAGTATACTATTAATTAATAGTATTACTAATGTTTCACATTGTTTGACTTAACAAATACATTTATTAATATATGAGGTTCCATTCAGTTCAAGGAATTAAATTTTAGTGTGGCTGCAACTTCCTCCTTAAGTTAAAAATTATGCTGTAGTTTATATGTTATACTACTTTCACAGTGAATCACATTTTATGGTAATACACTCTGAATGAGGATTTAAGTAATTACTCTTAGATCTACAGTAGAAAACAACAGAAATTCGGATGGTGTAATAGTATAATCTCAGTGACATCACCAATTGTTACATTTGCTGTATTTTACAGCTGTTTCCATGAGTACGGTGAGTTACCGTAAAAATAATGTAATCTCATGGAATTTTCCCACAATTACATGCAAATTACAGTACTAAACTGCTAACATCCTTTAGAGTTTTTTACTGTTGATTTTGCAGTACTAAGCTATGGAAATTACTGCAAAGGCTAACAGTGTGCCTTTGGGCGACTGTTGTTATGAATTGGCGCTAGATACATAAAAGTGAATACATTTGAATCGAATATATCACAAAGTGTCATGAGACGGCTGTCTTTACTGGCATGTTGGCCATTAAAATAATTCAGGTTTAAAACACTTTTGAGTTTGATCCATATTTCAGACCTATTTTTATGGCTATTGCTTGATCAGCACAAATCACCATGTTAATGTGATGCCACTGAACAGGCTTTTTCTGTGCACATAAATCATCAGTAAAAAAAATACACACACACACACATATATGTGTATGTATGTGTGTGTATATATATGTATATGTATATTTAGTATTCAGTTGTATAGTTAAACACTTGTTCCATGATGAAGAGTTACTAAAGTAGAAACAGTCGCTGAAACTTGGTTTTGTGTCGGTAGTGATTTTGTATTAATCAAAGCTGAATATAATTTGGTTGATATTGTTCAGAGTTAATTGTCGGGTGGGTATCTCTCCCAACGAGATGAGTGACGATGAATACAAATAGGTCAAGTCTTTTTTTTTCATCTCTTTTTTGTACTCGCCAGATTGCTTTTGTATGTGTGGGTGTTTGTGTGAGTGCCAGTTGCACATTGCTGGTGCAGCACCTCTCTCGATCTTTCTGGAGGTCACAGCTCATATCCTCCTTTATATTTTAAGCGTGTAATTCTCCTCGTAAAGCTGTATTTTATTGGTGTCAGATCGCTTGCCTGTAAAATGGTGTATTGACTTCATCCCCCTCCCTTTCTTCTGATTGTTATTTGTGTGTGAGCAGAGATGCCTCTGAGTGTTTCATGTGTTCTGTGTGAAAAAGAGAGAAATTAGCTCAAGTCATGAGTCTCCATGTAATGTATTGAAACCTTCATACAAGGGTTGACCATGTCCTGGTTGGTGACATTGTGATACAAAGTATCCAGGCAGCGTGTGTGCTTTGTGTAGTGTGTGTTCTTGCTCAGGGGAGCTAATAAGGTCACTAGAACCAGCAGAACGATGTGTCACAATGAAGGTCGCAAGTTCAGTCCCTGTGTGTAATGTCACACTGGTGACATTAAAGCAGATGGCCTCTTAACTCAGCTGCCTTGTGCCAGTCTTTGGTACAGCAGACACTATGGCTGAAACACTATTACGCTTCCTAAGCCTCAATTACAGCATGAAATCTTATCTCCTACAAGTTAACGTTCTCCTTCAAAACAACTGAAGGGCAATCGGCCACAGAAGTAGGAGGGATGGAGAGGAAATCAAAGAGTGTTGGAAATCAAAGGTTGTTTTTTTTAAAATTCTTTTCACCTTTACTTTTTTTTTGGTTTGTTTGTATCATACACACAATTTCGTCCAAGGACCCTATTAACCGACAGGATGAACTTTTGTCCCCCGCTCAGGTACCCTCATCTCTGCGTGTGATGAGGGAGACGGGGTCAGCTGTTTTTATCCCGAGCTGAGACCGTAAAGACCTTGTCGATCTGGTCCCCAGAGAGATGGCTGTAACAGCATTTTTCTGTAGAAATCATAGGACAAGACACAGCCCGAGCTGGGATCAGCAGGTATGAGAGGATATCTGTATGGCTATGGGAAGCTAATACCATTTTTCCCTGAATGTCAGTGCTGTTAAACAGTGAGATAAATGTTAAATTAGAGCTGCTCATAGCCATTTATGAGTAGGATATGTACTGGTATCGACTGTGCATGTGTGAAAACCAGCGTTCGAGGTGCTAATGAAAAGAAAATTATGTTACACACTCCTATCAGGTTTATTTCACATTATGTTATAATAACACTAATATTCGGTCTAATACACCCTTTTACATAAATTATGTCACACAAGTTTGATCATTTGTCACAATTTAAATGACATGCAATCTAATAACACATGATCAAATCTCATGTTCTTGTAATGCATGCCATATGGTGCCGGCTTGACATGCCACAGCTGTGAATGTAGGCCAGTCAATTGCTTATTGCATCGCGTTGGAAATCTAAGCAAGGACAACCACAAGGGGTGGTTGTCTGCCTGTCACACTGTCTTGCATTTCAATCAGTGATCTCCTTAATAATGTCCTTGTTATTGATCGCAGTTGGGAAATGATTCGCTTGCTCTTGATGTTATTGTTTGCTTTCCTCTGCCTTGACGCCATGCATGTAAGAACAATTGTTAAGTCTTGATTTGTTATTTTTGCCCCCGGTGGTGCTTCTTTGGCCAAACGTCTTGTCTGGGCCATTAAATCCCAAACCACTTCCTTCTGCTCTTATTTAAAATCCATTGCTCATAATAATCTGATATATACCTTCTCTAAAACAACTAGCAAAAATCCACCCTACGGGCAGTTTTTCCAGGCCTGAGGTGCTTTTTTGCTTCAGTCATGTATCACATCGACGCGTGTGGTAAATTTATCTTATTCTGAATATATTTGTTACACAACTGTGTATTGTCAGATGACAAAAACTTGGTATTATTTTTACACTCAACAACAGAATATTAAATTGATGCATAGTGAATCTATATAAATATATATTTCTGTGTTAATAATTCTGTGTTTCTAAATTATGACAAGATCCATCACTGGCTGAAATGCCACCCCAAACCATAATAGAGCCTCCACCAGTCCTATGTACTTATTGATGACAATTTGAATTAAAATTTCAAATTTGGATTCATCACTCAATAAGACCTGTTGACACTGATTTTTAGGCCATTTCTCTTGCAATTTGCCATACCTTCGCCTTGCTCCCCATTTCCCTTCCTTCACAATATCTTCTTCTGCTGAGAAGAAGTCATGCTTCTGCTGAGATCATTTCTCATGAGGCTTCAGCAAACAAAAGATGGATCAATTCAAGGCCCAAATCATCTCTTGGGGTCTGTTTCTTACTCACAATCAGTTCGGTAATAATACAATAACGTTTGTAACTTCATTGGAAACTTTTTAAAACTGAAGCGATTAACCCGAAGCGGTATCATTTCACTTCAAGAACTGTTTGGTGTCTTTATTTTACTGGAAAGGTTTTTGGGGTCTTCTTCCTGTCTGTGTTTGTTTACCTGTGTACACATCACACTGTTACTATTTTAGAGGTTTGTGGATTTTTTTAAAGTGTTCTCACAGCAGCTTTAGTTTGGGGGGAATCTGGCTTACAGCAATGTTGTGGCAGTTCTGCACTGTGAAAAAATGAAAAATATATTACTACTTCATTTAAGATGCCTCTTCAAATGCATTATCTTTTTACATCCAAATAACCTGTGCTGGGTTCACTCAAGGGTAATCCACTCTGCAGCCTCTGGTAACATGAGTCTAATGGCTGTTTGTGCAATGGGATCAAAGTGCCAAGGCTTGTGTGCTGAATGAATAGTGTTCACTGTCTCCACTATGCACTGTAAAGTAAATACATGGTTAATCGTCATGACAAGCTGTTAAGAGGGACCGAGGCCTCCCTGGTTGTGGAGTCTAGACTGCAGAGATAGTGGCAGAGGGGAGTGTAAAAGCTTCCAAAGTCTGTGCAGGGACTGCAGGTAGAGAACAGCTGCAGTGTGGGTATAAGGAAAAGATTACTGTCTTCACAATTGGCAATTTCAAACTTCGAGAACTCATAGAAAGAAAGGTGTAGACCAGCGTGAGGTTCAGTGGAAGTCCATCAAAAATACATAAGATAAATAATACAGCTGTTTGGCAAGGTGAAACCTTCTGATAAAGACACAATAGCTGAAAAAGCTGACTAGATAAAGCAAGGTAGACTAGTAGAAATCGGATTATTGAAAAGAAAACAAGGACTTTACATGATGCACTATAAAATAAATTAGGCCTTTTCATTCAAGCAATACTAGTGTATTACATACACTCAATGTACACTTTATTAGGTACATCTTGCTAGTACTGCCTTCGGAGCTGTCTTAATTCTTCATGTTATATATTCAAAAAGATGTTGGAAACAATCCTCAGAGATTTTGGACTATGTTGTCATGACAGCATCAACAGTTGCTACAGATTTGTCGAACGTGCCGAAGGTGCCAAAGGTGCTCTATTGGACTGAGGTGTGGTGATTTTGAATACAGAGAAGTCATTGTCATGTTCAAGAATCCTGTGTGAGATGAGATGAGCTTTGTGACATGACAGGTTATCCTACTGAAAACAGCCATCAGAAGGTGGGTACACTTTGGTATAAAGGGATGGACATAGTCCAGGGCATAGTTGGGTAGGGTGAGGTGTTTAAATGATGCTCACTTGGTACTAAGAGCCAAGAATATACCTCCCATACAATTACACCAGCAGCAGCAGCCTGAACCAATTATACAAGGTAGGATGGATCCATACTTTTATAGAGATCCCTACCCTATCATCCGAATGCTGCAGCAGAAATTAAAAGTCAACAGACCAGGCAACATTTTCCCATTTTTCCAGTTTTGGTGAAATTGTATGAATTATGGCCTAATTTTCCTGTAATTTGAGGACAGGCGTGGCACACAGTGAGGTCTTCTGATTTAATCCACCTGCCCTCTAGGTTTGACATGTTGTGCGTTCAGAGCTGATCTTCTGCATTCTTTGGATGTAATAAGTGGTTGTTTTAGATATTGTTCTCTTTTCTCTGTAAACCCTAGAGATGGTTGCGTGGGAAGACCCCAGCAGATTAGCAGCTTCTGAAATACTTAGGTCAGCCCTTCTGGCACCATCCACCATCCCGCATTCAAAGTCATTTAAAATTACCTTTCTTCCACATTCTGATTCCTAGTTTGAACTTCAACAGGTCATTTTGCCTGTGTCTACATGCCTAAATGGACTGACTCATTGACTCTTGTCTCCTTTGCCATTAACATTATCACAGGAAGTAAGAGCGTCATGGCTTCAATGCATGATCTGATATTCTCATCTTGGTATTGTTCCTACATCATCATAACATGTTGGTCGAGGATCAACATTGCAACTGAGCAGCACTCAGTTAGCATTAGCCAAGAATTTAGCTAATGCTTTCAAAGACTGTCATAGCAAACCAGCATGAGTAAGCAAAATTTGGCTAGTAAACCTAACTTGATAATATATTTATTATATGATATAAATTCGTAACAAACAATTGAAATGCTTCCAGAAGAGACTTTTATTTCCCCTAAATTGCAATCCTGTGACTTCACAATGCAGTTTTGATCCTGGACCAACATTTTTATGGTAATCATGGAACAGCACTGACACAGAGATATCAGATATGCCGGGCTTCCATTGCCAAACAGCTTCTGTAGCTGGTCCAGTACTTTTGTCCATATCGTGTATTTGGTCAGAAGTTGGTGAAAGCCAGAAATGCTCTTCATTCACTGGAAATGCACAACTTCTTTGTCAAATGTAGACTTGCATAGTATGTTTGGATCATAGTCTTAGAAAATAGAACTCGGTCCATCTTGTGTCTTTGCCATCGCTGTCACTCAACTGTAATTTCACAATACCAACAGCCATTGCCACAGTCTGAATAGCCAAACAGTTTACTCCTCTGCACATGGTCCCTGGCTCTGTTGTATTCCCCAGCCCTCATGTCTTTATGTCCAGAATGGTTTACATTCTGGATAGGCTTATCTATGTGTGGATAAACTTTGCTTCTTTTTTTTAACTGCAGCTGCTCCCATGTGTTTCTCCAACAAACAGCATCTTTCACTGTGTATACTTTACTTTCTATAAAAGGACTTTAAAAAAACCCTGCCACCTGTCTAGTTGACGGCTGAGTGAAATTTGAAAGCCGTGGCTTTTACATGCCGTTTGATGATGAATCATTCCTTTCTTTCTTTTTATTTCCTTTTTTCCACCCTCCCATAGTGCTTTAAAGAAGCCCAAGTCTTCACAAGAGCTCTGTAAGGATTTACACTGAAAGATTGACACAGTGGATGATGAGCGCTACGATATCGAGGTGAAGGTGGCCAAGAATGAGAAAGAGCTGCTTGTCTTTGTAATGGAAATGAACAGAAGTTTAACTCTGTGTCAGAATTTTTTATGGAAGCTAACCACACCTGTATTTTACCCTAGGTAACCTCCAGCTCTTTGAAGATCAAATGCTACACTCTCATCTTAATCCTCCTTCCAAGATTATATCTATTTACATCTCTAGCCACACCAAAGTGAAATTGTGATATTGCATGCACTGCCTCAACTCACGGGGAATTGCAGACATTGGTATGAAAAACCATGCATAGTTGAATGTCAAATTGTATTCTGCAGGCTTTGTGATCTGCTCTAATCCACAAAGGATGCAGAAGAGAGACGTTCTGTGTTAGTGCATATCTAAGATTGCAGAGCGAATATAGGAGAAATGGAGAAACACCGTGCTTCGCTCGCTTTCTTTTACTGACCCTGAGTCCCAGCTCGAGATTTTAGAAGATGCTGGAAAAGGAAGTTCATAAGAGGCCAAACCTGATGCACCAAAAGAGGCCTGGAGACCAAACAGAAAAAACAGCATGAAGAAGAAGAAAGTGAAAGTCAGGCTGCAGGCAGCAGCTTGCTCAGGTTTACACAAATTTTTTTTCCGATAGAAACTATTGTGTGTACACACACATACACACACACAGCCACACACTTTTTATTTTTTACTGCAAGGCTTCTTGTTTGACATTACCAATATCTGCAATATCTTAAAGTGGCTGTTCAGTACAACTATAGCCATAATTTAAATAATACTCAAGTGCTCTTGTATTTCTGCTTCTATTTGGCTAAATTAACTCTAACTCTTAGTTAGATGCAAACTTTGTGGAAATACCTCAGGATTTTCCTTTGGCTTGATTTTTGTAATAGAGTTCTGCAGGTCACAGATTACCCCCCACCCCCCAAACATCCAACCTCAACCCCACCATGACACAACAGCATATCAAATACAAACTTGTTACCAAATGCAAGTGCATTTTGCATTTCTTTGGATCTACTTTGCATTCTGAACTGTTGGTGGCAGCATAGGTCAGGATGCTGACACCATGACAAATAAGGGATCTGACTCATACTTCCAGTGTTCACTTTATCATAATCTCCACCAGGGGCTGTCCAAGCATCACCCTCCATTCATCCATTCATTTTTATTTATTTATTTTTTTTACTCATGCTTGAAAGACGGCTGCTGAAGGTGGAAGGATGAAGGACTGATGGCACATTAAATTTTAACCTACGACTTAGCTTGAGTAAACCTGGTCCTGCATGGTTTGATTCTGTAATATAAGTTGGTATGGTCATGAATATCTTTACTGTTGCAGATTATGATGATTGTGAAAGTACAGATTGAGTGGCAGATTGTTGAATAATAGGTCATGATTGTAGGTGGCTAAACTACATGCACAGTATCTATTAAACAATGCATTCAAAATATTGTTTCCTCACCTTCAATGCTCATGTCATTTTGTGTTTTTCTTCTATTTTGAACAGATGGCCTTGTTGTTATTGACCTCAGATGGGTTTCTGTAGTAATATCAAACATCCCACACAATGTTATATTTGCCCTAGCTTTGACTCTCAAGTTGAAATTATATCAAGGCTTTACTGTCTGCTGCTGTCTTATGTGTGTCAGTGCTGCTTACACTGGAACAAGCTAGAAATAAGACACAGAAACGTCCAGAGATTGCTTGGATTCATCCAGATATAGCTGCATGTAGCTTTATATTTGTTGATGGGAATCAGAGCCTCACTGAGGTGTCATGGGAGTGATTTAGTTAAACATCTGCGATGGGAGGTGCCCACTTAATAACCGGTGACATCCTCTTTCTTACTCACTCGTCTCTCTCTACTGTGTGCCAATGCTGGGTTTCTAAAGTTCTCTTTTTTTGCTTTTTTCACACAGTGTACTTTTATGGCATCCTATGTAAAATAAACAATTCCAGTGGAAGATCAGTAGCCATCAGTGTCGTTACTAAGAAATGGAGTTGAATAAAACATCATCCACCCCTAGAGCAATAAGTGTAAATGATCTAGCCATAGATAAAGTGGCAAAAATTCCTTTTTTGGAAATCTGGTTGATGACGGTGGTAGATTTTTGGTCATGGGAGATTTTGGCATTGCGTAAGGCCTGGTGAAAGCAGGAACCAGATGGACTGGAAAAGGTAATCAGTTTTGACAGCTCAAATGTGAGAACATGTTTTGTTTGGGGGTTTTTTGTTCTTTTTATTATTGTTATTTTAAGATTTGATTTTTTGACACCTGGCGTGTTTGAAAAAGCTCTTGCACAGTGGGTTGATGTCTTTTTGCACATTTTATTTTATATATTTTCATAATGCACATATATCCCTCTATAATGTGTGGAGCCTTATGTTTCAAATATACTGGCTGAGGGCTACTTTACTGTTACAAAATCAACAAGAACAAATTATTACATGTAACTACTTAAGCTTCACATAAATGCACTGAGTCAGACTTTTGATGAGAGACAACATTTTGCAAAGAAGAGACACACTGGAATTCTGTCTCTGCTTTTGTTAGACTTACAGCTGATGTGACGGAGTCCCTCAAGGACCTATCCTCGGGCCACTGAACATGTGAAACTATTAGAAATCGAGCCAGTCGGGTCAGGGCAAGGCTTGTGGTGGTGGTGTGTGGTCAAGGGGTTACACCCGTGGACCTGACTGACCGAGCAGGGATCCATATATATATTCCAATGCAGTCTAATGTTTCGCACATTATTAGTTAAGTAAAGCCATTCTGAAATATCTCAAAAACTTTTATGGCTCATTGTGAAATCTGGTTTCTCTTTGACACGCATTAGATATTTTTTGTTCTTGATGAAGGATTGTGACATATATGAATATTATCTGACAATTATGTAGTAGTGACATTTGGTGTACTTTAGATTTTATGCCAAATAGCACATTAATAATCTATCGCATCGACTGGTTTATAAATTTACTCTTAGAAATCAAGATGGCAGATAACATATATGTATGTATATTGCATATATTCCATACTACAAGGTGTATCGAAATATTTGACTTTCTGTTCCTTCTTAAAATAAGAATCTATTGGAGAAAAGTGTCCCAATAGATAAGTACCTTATTTCAATCTCATGAAAACCTTTCTGTTTATCCTCAGAATATTGCAGTCCAAAGGTAGTATTAATGCAAATAAGAGCCACGCACAAGGGAAATAATCCAGCTGTTTGCTTCTGCAGGGGTCCGTCTTTTGTTGGCATTTTTGTCTTTGATATTACACAGCAGAGACACAAGAAGGAACAGGAAAATGATCGGAATGATAAAAGTGCTGGGTTTTACCCAGGATGCTGCAGGTATTTGATATGCACATCGACCAGCTGAGCCTCCGAGACATCTCAGATACCAATCATCCATCATACATACATAGTCGGAGCGAGGGCTGCAGTATGAATTAATCCATATGAAGTTGATGTCTGACACTAATGGCATTACTTTCTTCTCAAACAGCGTGATGACATCATTAACAATTGCGCTTTTCCACGACTTCTACCTTCACCTCTGGAACGTCAGTTTCACACAAGATGGCAACGCACTCTTTCATCTAATTTAAAGCAATATGATGAAATGGGGGAAATGTCAGGGGTTTGTTGAAAGCAATGCAGTGTTAGAACCTTTATAATTGCTTCTGAGGTGTTTTAGCTGATGTAACATTTTGAAGGTATACATGTCAGATTTTTGGCAACGTGAACCTCTCTGGCCTGAGGCGCCAAAGATCTATGAATCCTTGACAGCAGCTGCAAACGGCTCGCAGAAAGCAAAACAGCCTAGAGTCGCAATGTTTTCTTCCCAGGTTCGTCTCTACATGCTCAGTGCTGCCTCTTCTGGCATCGACATACATGAGACTTATTGAGCGATGATTTCATTAGGTCGTAGTAGGGAAACTCAGTTAGGACGCACAAAGCCAAAAAGTCCTGAGGAATAGTGCACAGGTATTACTGCAAATTTTGGGTTTAATCTGATACAAGTGAATACAGGGCCAGTATTGCAATACCGATACTTTTAACCTATAAAGGCAGCGTATCGAGCAGAGATTTGTGTGTCATGACTTATGAGATAAATCATCATCAATTTGCAAATTCTGAACACATTTTAATGAGCACTCACACAGTAAAATACACATTTCAGCTTTTTATTTAAATTGTATTTTGAAGAGCTGTGCCTGTCTCTAAAGCACTTTGGGTCGACTTCTGTTGTTTAAATGTGCTACAGGCTACAAATAAAACAGACGTGACAGTCAACACATCATAGTGTGTGAGGTATATTTTTTTCATTTCCAAGAAGTTATTTATTCAACATAAATCAGTGGGCTACATACTGAACTTAGAGTATAGAAACAAAGTATCAATCCTATCTCGCTGCTATCAGTCTGATACCAGTACCAGCGTTGTTATCAATACTAAAGATCATTCTGTCCACCTCTACTGAGGAGGCACAGCTCAAACTGAAGTGTGTGGCTGAGGTAAACAGGTGAGCTCATGATGTAAATATAGCAAAGGCATCACAGGCCCTGAGTATACGGGCATTGCGCTAACTGTAAACGTGCCCAAACCACAGCATCATTTTTGGCAATCAAATTATACCGTGACGTGATTCAGCTCAGGGTAATGGAGGTTTCTGAGGCAGCTGTTGTTTGCAAACTGGATCAGGAATAAAAGTCGAAAAAGAAACACGCAAGATGAAGAATGACAGGTTTATCTTTAAATACATCATTTTTCAAAGAAATTAACATAAACACATTTTCAGATTTGTTGAGCGGAATGGCCTTCTAACCCTCCTCTCTCTCCTCGTTATGTCAACACACACGCACACTTACTCACAACTGCGTTTGCACGTGTACACAATCATCAGAGCGCATTTCTTTCGCTTTATCTTTAAAAAGCACATGCAAAAGAGCACCGGCGCATATGGTGCTCATTTCTGCACCAGTTGCCTAATGCTCTTAAGTTCGCTCTTTGTTCTGAGCATCATTGTTTTAAGGGAGGGAGGGGGAGACAAAGCCGAGCAGTGTCTGCGTGCTGCTGTTTCACAGTAGAAAGTAGAACACTGCTGCTATTGTGTTTGTCACCTCCTAACTCTCTGTATCCTGAAATTGCTGACAGACACGAGGTCAGAAATAGCTGAGGTGCCTTTGGTGGAGGGAATCAAACGAGAAACTTCACTTCTGCAATTCTCTTGATGCGTTAATCATCTCGTGTAAGGGCTGACACAGAGAGTAATGTAAGAGCTGTAGTTTCTATTGAAGATAAAGGTCAGGTGTTTTGGGGTTTGTTTGTTTTTTGTTGTTGTTCTCTTTCTGGGAATTTTGTGGTTTCCGCACAAAATTAAGAGATTATGTTATAAAACCTCTTCCAAGGTGATCCCAAAAAGTTGACTCTGTTCAACTGACCTCTGTGTACTGTAGATTTTACCCAGGCATTAGCGTGCTTGCAAGCTGAGAGGTGTTGACATACTGAACGTAGCCTACTTGTGAATCTGTTTCTGAATTTTACTGTCTGAGCATTTCACAGAAGAGACCTGATCATATATCCTCCATCATTTGAACACACCCTGCTGAATATATGTATTTAGCTTTCACTTTATTAGGTACACCTATACAGTACATCTGCTCATTATATAATACAGTAGCTTAGGTCATTTAGGTATGTAAACATGGTCAAGACCATCTCAACCAGCTGAGGTTCAAAGTGACCATCATAATGGGGAAGAAAGGTGATTTAAGTTACTTTGAATGTGGTGTTGTTGTTAGTGCCAGATGAGCTGGTCTGAGTGTATCAGAAACTGTTCTTCCACTGGGATTGGTTGCAAAAAGATAAAATATCCAGTGAGGAGCAGTTCTCTGGGTGAAAATGCCAGAGAACTCAAATAACCACTCATTATAGCAAAGGTATGCAGAAGAGCATCTCTGAATGCACTAAAAACAATGGGCTTCAGCAACAGAGGAACACATCAGGTGCCACTCTTTCACCATAAACAACAAGAAAGCATGGATCCACCCTGCCTTATATCAACAGTTCAGGTTAGTTGGGGTTGAATGATGTGGGGGATATTTTCTTGGCCCCTTAGTACCAACTGAGCAGCGCATCATATCTGAATGTTGTTGCTGACCATGTCTCTTTATGACCACAGTGTACACACCTTCTGGTGGCTGCTTCCAGCAGGATAGCGTACCATTTCACAAAGATCAAATCATGCTAAAGTGGTTTCTTGAACATGACAGTGAATTCATGTACGCCGACAATCAGACGATGCCCTATGAAATGGCCTCCAAAGTCACCAGTTCTCAGCCTGTTAGAGTAGCTTTGGGATGTCTTAGAATGAGAAATCTGCAGCAACTGTGCAAAACTGTTGCGTCAATATGGACCAAAATATGTGAGGAATATTTCTAGCACCTTTTTGAATCTGTGCCACGAAGAATAAATGCAATTGTGAAGGCAAAAGAGGTCCAACCTGTCACTAGTAAGGTGTACCTAATAAACTGTCTAATGAGTGTATATACATATAGACAGTATAGTTAATTCATTATCAGTGCAAATAACAAAATCTTGCTAAATTATAGCCAAGAGTTTGCTTAAACTGGTAGGAAAAAACTTCTTTCTAATGGACAGGGACATTTTTATATCTGTGAAAAAAATAATTCTTGCTAGAATGAGTAAGTATCAAAGGAAAATTGGATTCCCACTAAGACTCATATGCATGTCAATAGCTTGGCAACATTAGCTAATGAGATATTCATTTTACTTAGCCCACATGCCTTTTCAGAGTCACTGCATAAATGAATGTCTTGAGCAGTTATATAATTTGATAACTGTGGTTATTTGTCATGTTATGATGGCTCACATAATGGCGAGCAGTTAAAGGAACTCCATAACTCAGTTGCCAACACATTATGCAGTCTTTGGGGCCTGCTGGTCTGCACCGTGAGCCCCTTTTTTGTCCAAGATAAACATCTCATGCGATCTCTGTTGACACTTTATTTATCCCAGAAGGCTTTCCCCCCAAAAAAGAAAAGTGTCCATTTTCTGCCTCGAGTCACTCTAGATGTTGGGAGTTTTGCAGCTCTTAGGAGAGCTGACATTTTTTTTTTTTTTTCACTTTGGACTCGGGCTCGTCGTTACAAGAACAGACCGAAACGCACAATGCAGCCAAGGGTAGATGTGTACTGTATGTCTTAAAAAGGTGGGAGGGGCTTGAGCGGGTATTGAGTTTGGTTTTATCATTGAGTGTAGTGGAGGACCCGACTGCAGACTAGGCTCCCTCCTCTCCTCTCCACTCCTCTCACTCGACTCTAGAGCTCTACTTTGTCCCGTCGTGATCCACAGGTAAGCGCAAAAAACAACAACTTTGAACTTTTACAGACGATATCAGACCTTTTGTGGGTGGAAAGTTGAAGATGACGTAAAAAACCCCAAAAACAAACAAAAAACAATGATGCAATAGGCCGCGTTACGATGGCAGATTATCATACTTGGATGTCTGTTGTGCGCATGGGCTGCTGATTTTACTTTTCGGAATTTCTTGGCTGGGAGCCGCTCCCTCTTTTGTGTGCGTTTCACGCTGCTGGTTCACTAAAGGCATGGTGAAGTCATGATTCCCAGCTGCAGGCCCAGAGAGCTTTTTTAAAAATGTGTTTTATTGTGGGGATGCATAAAGAAAAACATACCGCATGCACGCTCTTGCAATGCGCGCTCACGCCTTCTGATTCTTTAGCGAACAAAGTATGAAGGGGCAGGAGGAAGAAGGAGGGGTGGGCAAGTTTCTCATCGCCAAAGTAACCACTCAGTGCAGCCTAATGGAAGTTTTTTGGGGGTTTTTTGGCTTGAAGAAAAAGTTGGTCCACTTTTTGGCCTGTTGATGTTGACTCTGTCAACAGCATCCTCCAGACACTAAAGGAAGGTTGTGGTTTTGACCCTTAGTTTAGAAAGGCATTCGGAAAGTGTGCGGAGCTAGGATAAGGGCAGTTATCCTAACTTTGTATAGATGCCAGCTCAACAAATGCCCTTCAAAAGATCAAATCTGAACATAAGATCTTTAAGTATTTTTTTAAATTAATGCTTGAGTCTTAAAGACTGTCCAGCATCTCCTGCAGACAAAGCCACAGGGCCGTCTTTCAGAGGGCAGGCCTTCTTGCTTAAAAATGAATTCTCTTCTCAAGGTATGACATTCTTTGCAATCCTACCACGCCAGAGGCAAAAAACTCTCTTCAGCTCTCATTGTACTTCAGTTTGGGCATAAAGTCTTTTGATCTCAGCTTTATTACGTAGTTTTATCTGTGAAATAGAAGCATGGTAAATGTAAGAGGGTGGAGGGAACTGCAAAAGGTTGATCTGTAAGGTTTGGGGGTTTTTTTTTCCATTTTAAATACTTTCAGGAAACAGACAGCACAGTAATTGTCCATGAAACTGTATCCGATAAGTTGTGCAGTGTTTGGAAAACAAGTGGAGAATGCCCTCCTGCTCCTTATAAGGTGCAGGAGCAACCTGATGACAGATGACTAGAATAGCCTGAGGAATGCAATGAATAACACACTTCTAATACAGTAGTTCCAACCTTATGCACCCCACGGCCATCTCATGGTATCTGTAGCAGTCATTCATTTAATGTTCCCTTTGTGTCCATTTAAATTTTTCATCTGTGGAATACAGTTAACACCTTTTTTTTTTTAAGTTTGTATTTGCACTGCTAACATTTTAGGCATATATTCAATGCAATATAGTTATTTACTCATAAGACAATTCTTTATTGGGGAATATTTGTGCTGTTTATCACTGTATATAAGCAATTTTAGCTAACCATATCACAGTCTAGCCATTACTTTTGTAATTATCAATTTCGTTTAGGCAACTATATCTCTATTTATCCATTACTTATCCATTACTTATAGCTATTTATAAATACTACTTCTTAGAAATTATGTAACTATATATTTCTTTTAGCTAACCATTTAACAATTTATCCTTTCCTTTTTTGGTAACTATGCAACTTGTGTCTATTACTTTTAGTTACATATTTGGACTATTTATCTGTTACTTTTTGCTGTGTCATGAATACTGGTGTGTTGGACCCAAGAAGCAGACAAACACGACAGACCCTGACAAACTGTGCAACTATTTACTTATATAGTCATTTGTATCATTATTTGCCAGTTACTTCAATTAAATTAAATTCACTTTGTATAGCACTAAATCATAGAAACAGACATCTCTAGGCATTTTCTACTTAAGGTAAAAACCTTACATTAATACAGACAAAACCCTGACAGTCAGACGACACCCTATGAGCAAGCACAGTGGGAGGAAAAAACTCCCTCTTAACAGGAAGAAGCCGATCTTTTTTTTTTATTCAGTATGATGCAAAATGAGTGACTCAGCTCATAAAACACAACAGAAAACTGTTTACAGAGATTAAGACAGATGTTTTATTTGGTTAGACTTTTATAGGACCAGAGGGTTTTTTGCAACCACAGATAGCGCCATCTGGTGACCTGGAGATAAAATGCAGTTTTAAGGCACTTCCGCATCAGCGTAATTTTTCTGACCTTGAAGCTATGTCCATGTTTATGCTGCCTTTGCTTTTATCCTACTATGTAAATATTTATCCGAAATCTCTAGCTTGCTAAAAAGCTTGTTAAACTATCGATCTGATTGAACAATGTGTATCTATTTAAATGTTTACATAATTACATCTACTGTCTTTTTTTATTATGCATAAATTACTTACAGTCTTACAGTCTCTGACGTAGGTTTAAGATTGTGATACCTCCGCTGGCTCTGAAGGCCATTTTTATACTCATTCAACAAAGCTTGTGTTGTTTTTAATAAAGCTCCTTTGTGCCTTGTGATTGGCTTGTTGTCATCACAGGTTAGAAAGGTTTAATTATTGGATGAAGCTGATCACTCAGACCACTCAGATGTGTTAATTTGCAATGAGCCCACACAGCCCACATCAGACAATTTCCAACACATCATAACATACAGCCCTCAGCTCCTCACTGTTAAGGTCAAATGTTTAGTTTTTTGTTTGTTTGTCTCTGCGTCTCTGTATATATACGTGTCGCCGAATCATGATTTTTTAAATTTTTTGTCAGATTAGTTGAGCCACTTTGTTTTTAAAGTGCTTCCTGACAACTGCCAAAGTAAGGTTTTTGCATGGATGTTCACACTGTCACACACATATTTAAACAGAGCACACATCAGACTGCAAGCCATACACTGGAAATGTGGTGCTCTGTATGGATTTATAATTGGAACGATATGATATGGGTGCAGAAGAATGTGGAGGTAATTGCACAGAGTGATAACATGGGTTTGGCAGTGTGGGCGAGGGCCAGGGTTAGGGCTGGGCAGGCAGGATGTAGGGAACACTGCCATGCATTTCCGGAGTCTGGCTCTGAGCTGCACAGTGCGGTGAAAGGCTTCTAGTTACTGTATCCTGGCTCCCGCTCACTCTCTCCATCTCATTTTCCATGCCATTTTTCTTTTCTTGCTGATTTAACTTAAGACGTTTGCTGATTATTGTGCCTTATTCTCACTAAAATCAAGAAATGCTAATGTTATTTGTTTACATGAATGTAATTTATGTGGCTGCTTTGTTGAAGTCTAATGCTAGATACTCATAATCCACCACAGCATCATGTTCCAAAGCAAGAATCCAGAGTTTCCCTTGCAAGGCAGTAGTTTCTTAGCACTGCTGAGCCAAGGCATTCAACCAAGTGGCTCAACTGAAATTTGAATAGAGTGGAAAACTGACAGAGGCAAATTTCAAACACAAATGATCAGACCAGTCTTTTCTCTTTTTCTTTTCTTTTTACCTAAACTCCCCATGTGGTACACTTTCCAAACATGAAGACACGTCAGTCCAAACATACGTTGTTTCTGCACAGCAGGTGCCAGAGCTATTTTCTGGTTTCTTCTCATAACGGACCAGTGGAACTATGTCAAGCATGTTTCCTGTGCTCGAGTGTTTTTGCCCGCTGGCTTAATTTAATGCAGATTTGTTTGTTGTAAAAATATGGCATGAGCTATGCTGGAGAACCGCAAGCGAAATGAGCACTTTCTGTTTTATCAGTGCTGTCCTTGTCATTAGTGTGAGCACCACTTACTTTGGGGGGGAAAAAAGTCAGTGAAGGTTTTAAGTTTGTCTTCTGGACAACAGCAGGAGTAGGATGGGGTTCACCTCATTTTGAAGTGATTGTGATTGACGTGTAGCTAACACTCAGGGGACTCTTGGTCCTGGACTCGAGCCCTACAGTGTACTCTGTGCTGTCCCCCCCCCTTCCTTTTGCCTTTTGAATTCGATAGCATGTAATTTAGATGTGCTGCATCCAGAACCGCATACTAAGTTGTATAATATTGGTGAGCTTGGACAGACGGGCAGATGTCGGGTTGGGGAAGAATTCTTAACTCTTTCACTGGGTAATGGCGGTCAGCAAGTGGTAGGTAAAAACTGGTAGGGATGGTTAATCTCTTGTGAAGGAAACCTTAGAAGATGTTTATTAATGCTTTAAGAGCTTGGAAGATGTTTGCGATATATAAATTCCTGTTATTTTCCATGTTAAGAGGAAAATCTCTCATGCCATGACACGTTTCCGTGTGTAATTTAGCCTCATATGCTGTTTGTTGTTCTTTGTTTTGCAGCCAAACTGACATGGAACAGTTGTGCAGTGGGAGCAAAGTGTTCTTGGATGTTCTGGCATTTGTTCACTCTACAATTAGGCTCTGGTTGTCTCTTGGGTGATGGAGATTTCTTCTGCTCCTCTTCTTTTTTCCTTGGCCTATAAGAGATTCGCCACTATATTCAGTCCTATTTAACCAAACCACAATTTCATAGCTATTTCCAAACTGCAGTTTTTTAACACACTTCTAGGATCGAGCTGTCTTTTGCTTCCTTTCCTTTTCAGACTCACTCTCAACTAACTTTCAGTCGCCCCGTCTGAAGCAGTCATGTGGGCACAAAAGACCTGCGTTTGAATTCCTCTGGGCTTTAGTCACACTCGGATGGAGAGGGTTTGTTAGATCAACCTCTCACTCGTATCGTTTTCTGACTTGAAAGTGTGATCACTCAAGGCCAGATTGAATAATAGGCAGCACGGCATGTCAGTGTTGGTAACTGGCACATTGGTTCACCATCTGCTAGTTGCCAGATGCCAAGCTCTGCCAGAAGTTTCATAGCTATTAAAAAACACAAAAAAGGACTATTACGATCCTTTAGCTCTTACTAAATCTTTAGATTTTTGAGTGGGAGATGATTAAATTCATGAGGCAGCCTTGCTTTATATCTTAAAAGGTAAAAAATCTTCTCTTTTCCCCACGTGGTCTGCATTTCATTGTTTTTTTGTCGATGATCAATAGTGTGAGAGTGAGGTCAGCAATCCTAAGCAGCATTTCTGATGTCATGCTAAAAAGATGCATGTTCTCCTCTTGGTTTCCCAAAGCAGGTTATTCTGAGAAGTGTACAACCTTGTTGAGAGGGGACATTTAGCCTTTGGGCTTCTTCTCATCTGATAAAACAAGCACAGGAAATGTCTATGTTAGCTGATTGGCCTTGTGTTTTCCTTCGCTGTCCTCCCGCTGGGACTTCAGACATGCACAGTGTGTCCCTGTGGCAGAGAAGCTACCTTGTGTGCCCCTCTCTCATAACGCTTATGTTACTTTCCCTTCACCTCTCTTCTTTTCTTCAGCACCAATATATCCTTCCTAAGCTTTTATTTTTCTTTAAATTTCTCTCAAAAGTAAATGATTGATAGAACTTCAATTTACCCAGCTTCATCTCTTTGCCAACTTTCCATTCCTATGTCCTCTCTTCACCTCCCCTCCTCCTCCCTGCTCCTCTCAGCTTTTCGTCTTCCACCCGAAAGAGTCCACAAAACTAAACAAACAGGGCTAATCAAGAGCCTGTCAAATCGCACTTTAAAAGTCCCATATTTTCGGTTAATGTGGAATTAAGGGAACGTGAAGGTAATAAGGTGATGTAAATCCCAGAGGAGTGTGTGAAAAATACCATTCAGTGTGAACATATGACAAGTGAGGTCATGTATTTACACAGTTAGCAAGGTTAACCGGTCTATGAATTGCACGCGGGGGGTGGGACAGACAGACAGACAGAGCATTGTGCAGGTCAGTTATAGGCCTGCTGGGTTTATGCTTGTGGCTGTAGAAACGTTAAATGTGCCGAAAGGCGAATTTAAAGGACAGCTTGGAGAGGCCGTGCTGGACGTCTGCCATCCTGGGAGTGAGAACTGGCAAGAGCGAGATCAAGCTTGCATGTTGTAATGATGGTAGTGAAGTTAGCTCATACATATAAAACAATCACTGTGTCCTTACATGGATATTCACATGAGTCAGACTTCTACTGTAATTCAGTTTCAGCTTTTGGATGAGCTTCATAGCTGTGTTATTTTTCCAACCAAGTTCTAAGCGTTTAAAAATTCATTGATGTAAAATCTCAGGAGAGGGTCTCACACTTGCTGAGGTATTTAGGGATGCAACCAGCAATTATTTTTAACAAGAAATCTGCCAGTCGTTTGCTTGATTAAACTCTTGATTCCTCCTAGAGTCGAGATAAATCCGTTTCTGGAGTAAGCCAAATAACAGACAAATAGAGGAAGTTATCATATTTAAAATGCCTGTAAAAGTTCCTGTTATAACTTTGCAAGTGACCTGTGCTTTCTTTTGACTACTATGACTCAGTGAAAACAAGCCTCAAAGGCAACACTACAAAACCATTTTAAGCCAAAGTATCCAGACATTTAGTCCCATGTAATTTTTCCACAGAACTAAAAGGTCCCTAAAGAACATTGGTTGTCTGTGTTTAGATTGCAGTTTAAAGCACTGTTTGCAAAGTGGAATTTATCTTTTCTTGTGCTTTGGCTAAACAGGGCAAAAGGCTGTGTATTTTAAAATGGGCAGAGCAGATCTCTGTGGCAAAAATGCTTTTACGCTCGATTAAGCTAGTTTCATTCATTATAGTGGAAGGGTAATTTATGCTACATGTTCAGTGTATCCAAAAGACTGAATAAAATTAAGCAAGCCCACTGAGATATTAAAAAGCAAAGACTGTCCTTACATATAGTTTTGTGAAGTAACTTCATTGGTAATGGGATCTTTGGGATCTCTCTCAACTTAAAGTAAGTAGCTAATGCAGAGACTGACTGTACTGCAAGCCCCACCCTTAAACTTCCTGAACTTTCAGAAAGTGCTACCCCCCAAGGACTTGAAGGATAAAATAATTTCTCTGGAATTTCACCCATCCCTTCAAAAGTTCTTAGTAAATGTATTGGAAACAAAACTTTAGTTAATTATTGTATGTGTTGCCAAAAGTTACAAATATACAACTTCGACAGCATCATCATTAATTTAACATTTCATTTCTAAAAACCTAACTTAATGTTTTTTCTAGAGCCCGACTAATTTATTAGCCGATCGCTATCAGCTATTTGCCGATCTGTCGGCATCAGCATTTATAAATATTTAAAAAGGAAAGAAAAGATGGGAGAAACACCCTTCAACAATGTGGTAAGTGGTGACGTTACATAGTTTGCCCACCAGAGGGCAAACATAACAACAAATGTTAGAGAAATCTATTTGTGCTTCATACGTCTGAAAGAATATAATATTATAATAATATCTGATTTTAAAATTACCGTACCAGTATCTGCAGTATTGCTATCAGTAGGTCATAAAAATGCTAAGGTGGTGAACGATCGAATCTGTTTATTAGCTAGTGGTCTGCTTTGTCTCTCAGGTTTGGTTGTACCTATTCAGAACCAAATGGGCTCCTCGGTTATGCACTGTGTTTATTATAGGGCATTCAGTGGTGGAAGCTCAGAGAGTGAATTAAAAAAGTGCAAAGATGTTGAAGGATTATAATTTTCTGCAGGATAACGGCTATGCATTAAATTCTGTGACAGAACTTTAACCAGTCCTTAATAATTGAAAGTATAGCTGAGCATTTGTTGAGCATTTGCATTCATAATACTTGTCAAACCTTTTTCAGTCTGATTTTCAAAGTCAGACAAGGCACATTGTTGTAAATGGTCCACATCCAACTTTCTCACCTGAATAGGCTGCAGCACAGTCTGAGGTCTGTGTCGGAGCTGCAGTTGGGAGCAGTGGTAATTGTTTAAGAGTGCATTTATAGAGTGTACTCTTTGTGCCTCGTAATCAGAAGCATACTCAGGCGTTTACATATGGGCCTCCGAGGATTGCTCAGGAATGTATTACAAGCAAGGCGAGAGGACGGGCGAGTACAAAAGCTAGTAGGCCACTCCGCTGTTACCACTTCTTTCCACTTCACATGTCACTGCCCTGTTCGGCTGAGGAGTTGGTGGAGAGGGGTTGAAAAGATAAGTGTGGGGAGGGGGGGGGAGGGGTGTGAAAGTGATTAAGGGTGAAGATCAAATCACAGAATGGCTGATGCAAAGTCTTTCCTCCATCACTACCAGTAACAAATGTAGAGTATGTTCAGGCATACGCTCAACATTCTCTTTTCCAGTGACTTTGAGATATGGATACCACCAATTTCACACACAAAAAAAAAAAACATTGCTCCCATCTGTCCACCTATCGGAGGCCTTTAAATAGATTAGATCTGTTTTTGTGGATTCATTTCAGTGAGCATTAGGTAATTTGTCAGTTTTTCTCTCTGTACTCAAACTCGGGTCTGGCAAGGGGACAAGGAGAACAAAAATATGGCCTCAGAAAACCATTTTAATCAGACACTGCTCCGCAGGGACATAGGCTGGCATAGAAGAGCTTTTTACCTCATCAGAGCTCTGCCAGTGGTGATTGGGAGAAACACTCAGTCAGGTTTTTATTGAATAACCCCAGCTCTGTACTGGAGGGGCTTTACTGTAAAAGAGCAGCTCTACAGCCGCCGAGGTGACAGCCAAATGGTACTTATTAAAGTAAGGGCTGATTCATACTATATGCCCTGCTGCAGTTTAACCTTGTTGGAGGCTTATAGTTTGGCTACAGTGCTAAAGTCCAGTCACTTTTTTTTATGACTAAGATACATATGCATACGATTAGCCTCTGATCAGACATCAGAGTTCACAGATTTCCTATAAAAGCACCACATGATCGCAATTATTTAATACAGGCAAGGATTCATTTCATTTTACTTACAATTTGAGCTGTATTATCCACTTGAACTATGCAGCAAGTAAGTTTAGCTTTCTTGAGGGTACAGCACCAGGACATGTCCTGAGGTGCCACGCTATTCAGGAGTAATAGCTGTGGGTCCCATCGTCTCTGCTTGTTTACACAGTACACAGCTCTCCAGCACAAATTGAGCATGACACCTAATGGAGTGTGAGCGCGGATTAATTACCCCCGCTTTTAGACTAATGTCTCCTTCTCTTCTGATTAATGACGACACATGTCACATTGGAGCTGAGCACGGTTAAAACATATGAAGATTTTGATGTTAAAATAAGACATCTGCAAACAGAGTAGTAAGGTGTTTTCTATAGATTTAGCTCTGCTGGATATCATTGACTTGTTGTTTTTATTGGTTTGTTTCCATTTTGTTCAGGGTTCCAGAAGGATAACGGACGGTTCATTTGATCAGATGTTGAAAAAGGTTCAAATGTAGTATAGTGCATGTTAGGGATGGGGTAGGGTTCCCATTATGACTGGCCTCATTAAACGTGCCTTAATGAGAAACAAAACACCCAGATGACCCCCCCACCCGCAGAACAATGGGTGCTTGTTATCAAAGAGACTGCGTCGCACATATGACGGTGTCTGGCTTGCATCCAACGACGGCTTTTTCACGAGATGCTGAATTCCTAAGTTGAGCCCTGAGCTGCGCGGTGCCATTCACTCCTGTAACAGCCACCTGGGAGACCACCTTGGAAAATAGGCCCCTATTAGTTCAGGTTAGACTTAATGACCAGTAATGGTACACCGGCCAAGCCAAACTGTGCAAAAGGGCTCGGGGCAGGCCGAAATGAAATACCAGTCACTCAAGCTCTGAACATAAACACAAGGTGGGTGGTGGGTGCATAGGTATTTCTGTAGGTGCATGTGTATGAGGGGATTCAGGCAGCCTGGCATCTATCCATTTGAAAAAAGAGTTGACCCAGATGGATAGCACAAATTTCCAACTGGAGGACATGGGTGAACCCCTTTGGACAGATTAGTGGTGGTGGTGGTGGGGTTGTTGGATGTGGTTTTGGATTTAGTCCCATCAAGCGCTGCTGCTTTGTGAACCAAATCTCATTTCCAGTTTTGCCATGAGCTACAAAAAGCTTGCAGCAATCTCAACGGAGCAACAAGAGAAGCCTCCTAAAAGCACTGCTCAATTATTTACAATTTCATGCCTGTCTTAGATATGTGTTACTCCAATAAATTTAGGAATTAAGAGGCTTAAATACTGCACATATATTAACCTCTGAAGCTGAATTTTATCCTTCATTTAGTGGTAAATGCCACATCATGCTAATGGCGTTCAACAAGGATTTCGCCTTCCATGGTCCAAAGAGTCTGTGGTGTAGAATTAGCATAGGCATTAATAGTAAGGAAAGCCAGCATTTATAGCGGTATGATATGAGTCAATCAGCCACTGAATGAAATTACTTTTCGTCCCAGGGAGATTGAGCTGCAGAGCTTCCAGGCCTGCTGGGGCAGACAGAGGAACATAGTGTAATCTACAATGAAAGAGACAAATACTGAGGAAGAGAGAGAGCTTTGTTATGTCTCGTGAAGCTCTAGAGTTTCCTGGAATTTCTGGCAGTGGATCCCAAAGTCACATAACCACAGAAAGAGAGAAGACAGACGTGGGGTAGCTCTCCTGAACAGCAGAGTTCAAGTCTAAAGAAAGCTGCTCTGCCGTTATGTACTCCAGGTATTAGAGCTAATGCTCACTTTGGAATCTAAACAGTCATGCTGTATACAGATTATGGATAATGTTTAATGCAAGTATGTGAAATGCCAATGTCTGGTCCAAAAGGAGAAAATTAATATCTTTAACATTCACAAAGATGAATCTCTGTTCTCAGGGAGGCCGTTTCCTGTGACGCGCTCATGAAGGAAGTATTCAAGTACGTGCAAAGATCTCCTGCGGTTTCATGCTATAGTCACCTTGGCTTCATCGCTCAGACTTCATCTTATGCTTGAGCTGTGTTAAGAATTGTGTGACGATGTGTCTCAGTCTCGCGTAGCTCAATGTGTCTGCGTTTGCAAACTTGCATGGATCATGTTTTAGTCCTTAAGACCCTCGTTTGGGCCTTTAACCTTGACAGGGATTTAGAGGAGTCAAAGACATACCTGTCCTAGCTGGCTGGCTGCCACACTAATAAGGCAACATTCAGCACAGCCATGCACCAAAGTGAGATCGGGTAAAGCTAGTGAACCTCAGCCCTGCAGAGCCCTGAAAGGATTTAAGGTACGAAAAGGCTGGAATGTATCTTTTGGATGGCGAGGTGAGCTCCCTCACTTAGAAAATGTGCTTCTGCTGTTTCAAAAACAGTGCTTTGATATCTTAAAAAATGTTACTGCAAACCCACTGAAACACATGTGCTTTACAGGGTTATGATATTTACTGGTCTGTATTTCTAGCTGTGTTCATAACATGTGCCAATTGGTGGAGTTGGACTGGGATTAGGATTGGTGTATTCGGCTGAGTTTTGTGCTGACCTCTGCAGCCCTTTGTCAAGAGCTATGCTTTGGCCTTTTCATCAAAGTCCTTCTTATTCTAACTTTTTCCTCAATGTACTCTTTAAATCTTCAGTTTGTGTCGGCTTGCATTTGAGAGAAGTATTACCATAAAATGATATACAATTCATGCACTTCTTTACAAATTCACACTGACTAGGATGGCAGATACATTAAAATACACAAAATTCATACTCTGACTATGGAGCCAAACCAAGCCCACAATGATAATACATCAGCATATAACAGCTGATTTTATGCTCACATGATCAGATGGCTTAGCTGATACCATTCTCCAAATCTCGTGCAATTTTAAGTATCTTTAGCATGCCTACAGTTACTAGAGCAAGCTGCTCCAAGCTGCTTTGCAACCCACCTTTACCACAGCTTCTTACTTTCGTTTGTGTTGCACTTTTTCAAGTTTCACTACAGCTTGGACAGTTGTTTACAGACAGTAGCACAGCCTTCAGTGGTTACCAGATGGTTGTATAATAGTTTCTAGGCCTGTGTGATTGTGACCTGTCACTGATACCTGCTCTGTTCTGTGCTGTGGGTCCTGTTGCTGCTTTCCCTGCCTTAAAAGACTTCCATGCATGTGCACTGAAGGCTAGGGAGGTCCCAAAACGGAGGCACACTGACAAATAGTAATCGTTGAAAAAGACCTAACACCTAGCGCAGGTAGCAGTCTTTCACAGTGCGGCGTTTAGTGGCTTAAAAGTCACGTGTTGTGTTTACAGTTTCCTCTCAAGTGGCCAAAAACATTAGTGGTGCAAGCATACTCAGCAGACTTGTATGCAGAGTAACTTAAACCTGCTGAATGCTGTCTCTGTCATTGTCATGGCCACTGAAGCCCATTTATCAAACGTCTGCTGAGTATTCCACTTAAAGGCATATTCTCATCTCCACACCTGGCAGAGGAGTCCCAGCGCATCCACCATTAAGCAGTTTGGTCCTGCATCAATTCACTGAGAGCACGTCTGCATGAATACCCAGAGACAGAGTCAAAGAATTAAAGCAAAACATCCTCCTCTATCTCTGCTGAGAGACTCTCTATTATCGTACCTTCTTTACTGACTTGTGTAGATGCACCTTCCCCAAAGAAGCCTTCAGATTTTTCTTTTTTTCCTTCCAACAAAGGCTGAACTGAAAGCAGCGTCAGGGGATCACTCCACATCCAGTGTGAGTAATAGGCCTGCTCAGTCAGGTCATCTTGCTCTCCCACCACCCCACCCACCCACTGACTCCTTAATCTCCTCCTATCTCTCTCCAGGAATGCAGCCCCTTATTTTGAAAAATACCTTGTCATGCAATACCCTTGAAAAGCCTTGCAGCAATCTTCAAAAAAATTGGCATTGCACCGCATGATTTACTGACTTGTATGCAAAAACAAGGCAGGAAAGATAAAGATTTATGACATTTAGGAGTGATTTAAATAAATATGTCCTCTGTTAAAGCCATTTTCCCTTTTGTTTTCCTGATAGGGCTGTGATGCCTGCATGAAAAAAAAAAACGGGCCAAACTCGTGGCAGGGTTTTCACTGAGCTGTCATGTTTTCAACAGGCTCTCAGTGTGCAGGGGCATTGCATCATGCCTTTCAGCCTCACTCTACCCTCATGCATGTTTCCATGTAAGGCATGATGGGAAGACATTCTCTCGTGGCGCAGTTTGAGTCAGCCACATAAATCACTCAGCCTTCTTTTTTATTCTTTTTTTGGGGGGGGGTTGGTCATCTTTCCGATTTTCTCCCCTTCTCTCATCGAAGTGTAATTTTTCCCCGGCCACGGAGAGAGCCACACATCCAACGTGCCAGAAGCATGTCACAAATGTCAGCAGATCCATTTTATTTCCAGTTTTTGCCTTAGAGAAACACATCAGGAACCTCTCAAATTTAATGAGAAATACATTTTTATGCTTCCCTTAATGCTTCCAACATGTCATGTTATTGCCCATGTACCAGAGGCAGTGGGCTGCTGTAGCTCTTGCTAATCACCTATACTTTTTCAGTCAGTGAGCTTTGGTGTGTATATAGGATGACTTTACTCTTATTAAAGTTCAGTATCCTGCTCAAAGGCCTTTAAGCCACGCTTAATTTTTTTTCGTTAACTGGAACTCTGATCTTTTAGCTGCTTACTGTAGAAAAAGGAACTAAACCAATTCATCCTTACTTGAGATCTTTTCAGTTTAATTCTATCCTGCTTTTATATTCTCTCTTCCGTTCTCTAGCTGTGGTGTCAGCAGTAGCAGTGCTTAGACTCACAATACATCAGCACTCCGGTTCCACAAGTCTCCCCGGTCAGCTCACTAGTAGCAGATTAATGTCCTGTTGAGGAGACACAGACTCCTGCCCGGGCCTCATTTACTCTGACAGAAGGCAGGTGTCAAGACAGGCTGTCCTGAAGGAACGAGAGCAGGCTGCAAATGGACACGAGAGAAGGGCGAGGAAGGGATTCGTGACAGGTCTCATGTTCATGTGCGAAAGAAAAACGCCTCCATTGCTTTTAGAGGTATCCTCGAACCTTAAAGACACTTTTTTTTTAGATTTACCATTTGTATTTAACAAAAACATTGGCCACCAGGGGCATCATTTTAGCATGATGTTTAACTGCTTTTTTCTAGCTATCCCTATTTCCTCAAGGGGTTTTGCCTTTTGCCAGTGTGCCATGGTAAATTAAAATGTGTCTAAAAAAGTTATAATATCTAGCTACACCATCTTGTGGTACAAAAACAGAATTACGTAAAAGTATAGCCAAGTCATAGTTCAACTTAAGTTGAAACTTCTTCAACACAAAACATAGATTGATTGGGCATTAGGTCACAGCAATTGTTTCTTCACATTCTTTTAAAAGCCTTATTTAACTCTGGCAGGCTTTAACTGATATCGCCCAATATTGTTTTTCTTTCAGATACACAAAACATAAACAGATTTTTCTAGCATTTCTAGCTATTTATTTACTTGTTTACCTTCTGTGTGATCAGATAAACTGGTTGTTGTGTTTGTGGCAGCATTTCAAACATGTGAGTTCCAGTTCTGCATAGTTCATCCACCAGAGGGCACCTCTGGTGGATGAACTATGCAACGTCAACACTCATGACATGACTGAAGGATGTTTCGCCCATCTCTCCTTACATTTTTAAATTTACATTTTATTTTCATTCGTTGACCATTATAAATGCTGATGCCATTTGACACATAGCTAATGTCGGGATGATAATGAATAAGTCAGGCTATAATAGGTACCCGGGAATCTTGTTTTTCTGTGTGTGTGTGGGTTTTGTTTTTTTTTTCATTTTATTGAGCTCCTCTTCTTTTTCTTTGACTTCACTGAGCATCTGTCTGTCATTATTTATTTAACCTCCCATTTAATACACTTGAAAGTGTCAGAGTGCATCCTGAGGTACTGGATGATTCGATGATGACGTCCTTCTATATTCATCAGAGCTCTGCTTTGTTTTGACAGGAAAACGATGTGGAGAAATTACATTTATTTATTCATTTTATTCCTGTCTTTTCTGATGCTATTACAGTCTTGTTTTAATACTGTATTGGCTCTTCACAACATGTTTGTTGTGACATTGCAGTTGATTCTGAATGACAAAAAGATGAGGGCTTGACTATAATGTCCTTGTGGAATTCCACAACAGACTGCTAATGTTGCATGTCAAATGCAGGGGCGCATATTTATTGAGATTATTTGACATTCTGGATATTTGCACCAGAGTATCTGATGTATATTTTTTTTTCCAAGGAGACGCTTACATAAGAAGGGTGCTGCGCTGAAAACCAAGGCTGCCTGGATCTTAAGCAAACAGAGAAGGAAAGAGCCAGATTGGCTTATTTATCACTTTTTACTCCCCTCTTCATTGCTTGGCAGCAAAGCAAAGAACATTCATTGTCAAAACGTATCGTGGTAATAAAACCAAGACACATTTAATTTCATGTGACCTAACCTGCATAAAGGTTTTATTTCCGAATTCTTTTACATTTGGGTTTTTTGAGTTGTCAAAATTCCCATCTTAAGACTGATTGGGTTTAGTGAGGAGGTTGAGGTTAAGCAAAAAGGAACCTCAAATTAAATATGCTAGGATTACCATAAGCCCACAGCTACCCAGGTGTTAGTGCAATTTAAGTACCTGCACAAAAGGCTCTCTAGTAGGCGCTCAGCAACCTTACTTTTAAATAGGAAGATAACCAGAATGCAACCAGTTGGCAACCAGTTGAGTTGAGTCCCCCTATTGCAAACAGACATATCTCAGACAAGTTACACTTATTAGCACAGAATGGCTGACCTTGATTGAAAAGCGTTAGCAATCTGTCTACATTTAGAAATTAGACTGATTCTTTGCAAACCTTTTCTAATGTGCTTGACAGAGATTTTAGTGCATTCAAGTCTGGACTGCAGCTTGCATGGTCAGAGGCTGCAGGTATTGCAACTACTTGCAATTGGTCACCAAAAGGGAAACAATTCAATGCAATTACCGGGCAACCACTGATTTTTGCTGGTCGCAAGGAGGTTGCCGTCCCATTTTAATAATGTGACTGCGGCATTTGTGATGCCAAGTGGGCAGGCAACAAGCTAAACTACTTTTAGGTTTGAGGCAAGCTACTCAAGCAACAACCATGAATACTGCTGAGTGTCATATGACAGAATAGGGAATCTGTTGGAGGGTTATCAGGTACCTGGAGCCTGGAATGTCAGCTGTAGAGCTGCCGACAAGATGTAGGTAGGTCCAGTGGTAAAAATTTTTCAATTTCTCAAGTTGAGCAACTGAAACGACTACCAGTGTGGGAAAAGGATGATGTTGGCATCCTTGTCACCTAGAGCCTGAAATATCCACTGGTGACCAACCATGAGGAACAAACTGATGCACGGCAAGCAGTTTTTCTGAGGATGCCCTCTTTACATAAATAGATGCAGTCATTCTTCTGCATTTTTTTAGGCTAATCTACAGTCACATTTTGGGTTTAGTTGAATGTTTAGCAAAGGGATATGAGATATTCTTATCTAACACAAGGCCAGAAACCAAATTAATGTATTTCTCAAATTCCAAACTCTTCGACACTCCTTTCAGATTGTGAAAAATATTTTCCTTTCCCATTTTTTACATTTGGCCTAGCAGACCGACTGAGTCAAGCTAGCTGTATCCTTGTTTAAAATCTGTAAAAGATGTTAAATCAGTAATTAATCACACAATCATGAGAGTGACATCCATCTTCTCATGTAAACCTTAGAAGGTAAGCCATTAAGCTTATTTAAGATGTCAGAGTGTTACTTCAGTTTTGGTGCAAAGGTTGAGTAACTTAGTAAGCAGTTTTGGAAAAACACAAGCACATTATTTATTGTTCTGTTCAGGTTTTTTTTTCCGCCCTCCTGCTGAAAGGAGGAGGAAAACAAAAAATAAATCCCAGATTTTTCGATAAGTTTCTTGTGAAATGACAAACCTGCATGGAGATTTATTAGGCATTTATTAGGCAGTGGCAGGAGAATGTCAGAGCCACTCTGTATGGAGGGGGGGCAGATAAACAAACTGTTTCTAACTGAAGTAGAGAACTGTGGCGTTGGAGACGGCTGATTTTTCACAGAGAGGAATGTTCCCTTCCAGGGGGCTCAGATTCAGAGTGCATTGCTGAGAATGGTATAGAGCTCATATGCGAGAGCGAAGAAAGCTTTTTGTGTGTTTAAAAATGAAACGTCAGCACAGCCAAAAGATTGGTGTGCCTTTCTTTCATGACTCCTGAGTCGTGCAGGTGTGTGCGTGTTTGTGTGCGTTTGCCCAACAGTGTTGGCTGAGATGTCACGGCAGGTCCGACATCACCATCAGTCATGCTGCTTTGGGAAGGAGCCAGCTCTGTGGCCACTGCGGAGTGAGTGTAAGAGCTGTATCTCGCTGTGCACACAGCATGCAAGAAAACCTTCCCTTTTTTTTCCCTTTTCCCAGTTTGGTTACGGGAAAAGGCAGCATTTTTTCCTTCCATATTTGGTCATATGGAGCACTGCCAGTGAGCAGTAGCCTTTTGATGCCGTCCAAACATCCCTATTTTGTGTGGGATTTGTACTTTTTGGAATGCTTTTTCTCCCAATTCTGCATGATTGTGGGTGTAGCATCTGAAAGTGCACTTTTAAAAGGGACACAGCCTTTAAAAAGTCAAAGACTGGAGCGGAATTATATTGGCTCTCGACCGCTGCTGCTTCACAGAGACGTTGCAGGATTATTTATGATTTGGGCAGAAAGAATCCAACTCTTAATGCAAATGTACCCCTTAAAACCAACGTTTAAAAGCAAGACAGTGTTTTATAGCCTTTCCTTTTTTCAGCCAACTGCTACATTGACTCCGTTTGAGCAGTGATTTCATTTGGTAAATTGGATCAACAGCTGACAGATCAGAATTTATCATCTCTTTTCAGTGGTAAACTTTTAAGAGCTTCAAGTAAGATTTTGAGGCCGGATATAGTTAGATCTCCTCATAAATGGGAATAAAAGAGACCCGTTTGCAGTTTAAGGTGGAACATCTGTGCAATCAAACCTGCAAGTCGAAAAAGCTGAGATTCAGATGATGGATGGCGTGTTCTGGTGTTATTTTTATTGCAAATTAAGTGTGACTTAGCTTCAGGCATGGGGTTTAAGGACAGGTAAACACACCCTCAGCCTGCAGGGGAATGTTAGCCGGTGAAGCACAGGTGTCTTAAGCTGTCTCTCAGCAAAAAGAAAAAGCGAAGGCAAAATATCTTTGGATCTTGCGCAGCCTAAAGCGTGATGAACAGTACAAAACTCCCATGCATGTGCTCTGGAGGAAGAGGAGAAAATATTAAAAGAACAGTGAGTCACAGTCAAAATATATAACCAATAACAGTGTGCAGAATTTAGCTGTGTTATCGTCGCTGATAGTGGAAAATAAAACACAGGACTGAAGTATGCTGCGTTGAGAATCATTTGTTTTTAGAAAACGCGGCGCAAGAATGCAGAAAGTATCAAGCTGCAGCTTCCTGTCCAAAAAAGATTTGTCATTTTGAGAGATAATTGAAACTGTTTTATTTATTATCTCTGCTTTATCACAACACATACGGTTTGAGAAAGTAAGGTGGAAGTTACACAACATTTTTGCTGATAAATGCTAGACTGCAGGGGCGCTTGCCTTTTGTAGTTTGGACCATCATTTTTGTTGCTATGTGGGGACATGGACACAATGACCTGATCAGTTATAAACACAAAAATATGTTTTTGATATTGTGTGCAGTAATCCAATTACATTTTTATTTATATAGCACTGTATCACAATATATATTCCTAGGTAAAGACCCTACAGTAACACAGAGAAAACCTCAATAATCAGATGACCAACTGTGAGCAAATACTTGTTGACAGTGGGAAGGAAAAACTCACTTTTAACAGGAAGAAACCTGGTAGAACAGGCTCAGGGAGGGGCGGCCATCTGCAACAACCGGTTGGGGGGTATTTAAGTGAAAAGATTCAAAGTAAGGTCAAATATCTTATTATATTTTTTATAAGTTAAAAGGTATATCATGAGTAATCATTTGCTATCACTAAGCTTCCCGCCTGAGCTGTTGTGGGAATCACAGTCACTCAAACACAAATTCATCAACTTGCAGGCGAACCTTGTAGAGGGTGACTGGAGCAAGGGTTACCTAAGAGTAACAGCACAGTATTAGCTGTTTGGACAGTCGAATAATCATTGTGTCCCCTCCCAAAACTGGCATGCAAAGTAATGGAGAGACGGTTAAAGTGAGGATAACGATACCTGTGGTGAAAGCAATTTGTAAGACTATGATAGGTAAAGAAAACGCCTCCAAACACGTGTTAATCTATGTGAAAGTGTTGTTTTTAAAGACAGTTTTCTTTAGCTATGAAAGCTAGGGCTTGTGTAAAGTGCTTCAGGCGCTTTGAATTTATTGATGCGCTCTGTTACTTTTTCCTGTCCCCTAACATAACAGAACAGCACACTCTCTGTGTTGTGATTTACAAATTAACCACTGGGGTTTCCCCTCTTACTCAGCCAAACACACACTACAGCAGTGTAAACCAGCACCATCCTTTCCTTGATGTAGCAGGAGGACTTGTGAGTGAGATCACAGATAGAGAGGAAGAGTCGGGGCAGGCTGTAGGCGAGTGGTGGGAAACGGAGGCTCATTTGCATTTATAGATCTGCACAAACTACAGGAGGCAAAGGTCGAATGTCACATTTAAGACATTTTTAGATTTAAAGGGATTTGGAATAAAAATAATCTATTTTTGTGGTTCTGATGACATTATATGTCGCAGGCCTTTATGAGTGCTTCCTGGTTTGTGGGTCCACAGAAGGGCCAGCTCATTCAGGGCTGACTCTAGGGTGGAGCCCTGGTAACCTTGAACTGGACAAGCTAACATAGTCTGTTGGTGTTTCCAATGCAAACTGGTCCCTCACCCTGGACTAGTTTGCATTGGGTGACACTTCCAAGACCCTACCAAAGGCAAATAATACTAATAACATTATGACTGGCAGTAATGCTCATGCTGCAGAAATAAGATCTAATTTATGATCCTAAGCTATCATTGAAAAATAATTTTCCTTCATTAAAGTCGCACTTTATGTAACATGTACATGACTCACAGTGATTGTTTTAACATCATAAATGCTTACTTTAACCTGCTAACCCTATAATGCATTTAAGGTATTCCATTGAGCTTTTCTTCAAGTGTGTGAACACATACCTTCAGTTGGTCTGTCTCAGTGTGTATGATTCACAGTGCACAGAGAAGTGTTATGGAATGTGAACCATTGTCTGGGAATGCAAGAGTCTCCTTTTTTTCACCAAGTGGAAACTTAACATCTTTAAACTTCAGGTCTCTTCCTTACGCTGATGTGAAATATTTCCTTGCTGGTTTGTCTTCTATCTGACAGCCAAAGTCAGCACAGAGGAGATTGTAGCACGATTTGAGGGAGGATTTTGTCTGATCAGTAGATCTTAAGTCAACAGTGACGGTATATCCAAAGCATTCGTGGTCCTGTTCTTATTTCATGCCCTAATCTTCAAAAACGTCGTCACATTATCACATTGCATTTCACTTTGCGCTGGCTTTAGATACTCAGTTTCGCCTCTGAATATCGTCGGCTCACGCTTAGTGAAATTTTTCCTCACTCGAAGCGAAGCTAAACTTTCAAAAATGTATTTTGGAGGAGATAGAGTGTGAGCGGAAAGCAGATGGTATTGAGATTGAGCTGCACTCTGATGCAGTTGGCCGCTTAATGTGTTCCCTTGAATATATAGTCGCGGCTGACGGCCTCAGCTTTGACAGCAGAGGCTATTGTGGTTGATATTCACACTGTGGCATGTCGATGCACACACAGACAAATAAGGAAAAAAAGCTTGGCGGCATGACATGCTTGAATACTCTGAACCAAGTACTCAACTTAATTCATAGCCGACCAACCAGCCGTGTGTCTCTTTATATTATAGCTGAACACAGTCTGCAGTTGTTGGCTGCACTGTTGAATTGTGTTCCAACCAGGAAAGAGAAAGTGGAGTCAACACACACTAACTGTTTAATATTAGAGATATTAAACATATATGAATTATTGATGCTTTCGATGTGAGTATTTTAGAGATATGCGATGGGTTAAAAGGCTTAACTGGAAACTAAATTACAGAGATAAATTAAGTTTTTGGTTAAGGAGCCAATAGTGCCGTATAGTGCCGTATATTTGACATTTCTTTTATATTGGAGGTTTCCAATATAAAAGAAATGTCAAATTTTGATTACTAACCACTTGATTTTAACCAATAACTGGTGATCCTGTAGGGTCAACTGAATAAGGCCCACATGGGCCCTGTGACTGTTCTGGGACCATCTGGTAGCCACCAATCACCAGGGAATAGGTGTATTCCCTGGTGTTTGGCAAGTGGTTGTTGGTTGATGGCAGTCACTGAGAAATTGGTTGCAAAAGCCCCATTCACACCGTCCTAGAGATCGGTCAGTAATTTGTTGACAGCCACCTTGTTACAGTTGCTTTGGTCTCTAGCAGATTGCTACACTTACTTATACATAACCCAGAAATGGAGAAATGTTATCTGTGTAAGTTATGGCTCAGCTTTGCAACTAACATGTTTCAAAAGGTACAATTTTTATTTAAAGGCAAATAGTCTCCAATTTCAATTACATTTTTCACATTTTACTACAGCTTGGAGGCTAGCTAGCAAGTGTTCATTTGTAGACAGTATCTACAGGTCAGTATCAAGGATGTTTTTGATAAAGAACCCTCCAGCAATCACTCACCAACCAGTTAGGGAATCCGCATTTTTCTTTCCCGACCTTATGTCCGTCCAGCTCTTGATAAACGTGAGTGTGACATCTTCCGAGAAACTGCTATAGTGCTTTTTTACAGAATAAAGTGGAAGTGTCATATAATTGATTTTAATTAAATTAGATGAATTCAGACATTGAACGTTGTCACTGAATTTTGTTCTTTAACAGTGTCTCGCTTTCCCTCACTGATAAGCTAACGTGCACTTAGCATGTTAACTTTATTGGCTGCTAACAAAAGCTAACAAGCTATATCATTGCAGTCATATTAGGGCTGTTCGATACACAGTTTATATCGTTTCATATTACGATCGTTTGTTTCGTGGTGTCGCGAAATAAACTGTTTACGGCAATATTTTTTCAACGTTTTGATGGTCACTGTAGTGGCTATATTAAATTCTTTAAGTTCTCTCTTTCTCATACATTTAAAATAACCACACTATGGACGGACAAGCGACTGTTTTTACACGTTGTCGTTAGCAACAATGATGGCAAACCCAGTGTGTGGCTCCACAATCCGCTTGTTTATTTTCCACATAAACCTTTCACAATAAAGCTGAAGCTCCTCTTGAGATTTTTCAAAATAAACTGAAATGATGACAAACAGAAAGACCAGTCAAAACAAATCGAGGACCTTATTTCTAAACGGGGGGCTACCTTTGTAGCATGGACATGGTTTTGTTATGAAAAGTCTGACACGGATCAGAAAACTGTACTATGCAAATTATGTGGGAAACCGGTCCCCACCTCAGACTCAAACATGGCAAACGTCTTCTACCACCTACGCAAGAGTAACGTGAAAGAGTATGGAGAGAGTTTACGGATAAGAAGCAAAAAACACGCCGTGTAATAAATACTCACAAAGAAAATTTGTGGCCGTTACAACTTGTGTCTAAAAATGTATAGTTTCATGCATCAGTCAAAACACTCAACTCCAGGTACATGACGCCCAGCTAAAACAAACACTTCAAGAAAGTCGAGTTGCCCGAGATTCAGAGAATTCAAAGGAAATGTAAAATTTGGGGGATCTATACATATATATATATATATATCTATGGGATATGAGATTTTTGTCATATCACACAGCCCTAAGTCATATCCAGAATTTTTTTTACCTATAGTTCTGACTCAAAAATGTTTCCTCATCTTAATTTCCTGATTGCTCTGGGCCATCTTTGTTCAGGAGTTTTCATTATGGCTTGTTAGTTTTTGCTTTTTGGTATTAGCAAAAAAAAAACAACAAAAATGGTAAATGGCCTGTATTTGTATAGCGCTTTACTAGTCCCTAAGGACCCCAAAGCGCTTTACACAACCAGTCATCCACACACACATTCACACACTGGTGATGGCAAGCTACATTGTAGCCACAGCCACCCTGGGGCGCACTGACAGAGGCGAGGCTGCCGGACACTGGCGCCACCGGACCCTCTGACCACCACCAGTAGGCAACGAGTGAAGTGTCTTGCCCAAGGACACAACGACCGAGACTGTCCAAGCCAGGGCTCGAACCGGCAACCTTCTGATTACAAGGCAAACTCCCAACTCTTGAGCCACGATCGCCCCTGACGATCCAAAAAAAACCCAAAAAACAGCGATAGGAGTAATTTCCAGCTAGATTGAATTTTTCACAGTTTAGTTATAACTAAACTCATCAGGCTTTGAAAAACAACTGGAAAAATACACTAGATTATAGATAAAACTGAGATGAACATGTAAGCTTTGAAAAATTCTTGGCCTTGTTGTGACAAAACGCGTCCACGAATTTATGAATGCTCAGCCACAGCAGCTCTGCATCCTGGGACTGTAAACGTGTTAATGTTGCCTAGGCCTGGACGTGTGAGAGGAGCCACATAGCACAGAAACCCACAAGCACCGGGCCAGCTTTCCAAACTCTGACATCCAACTGCGCTGTAGGTGTTGATGGATATCGCACATGTACACACATTTATTGTACCATAAACACAAACTGCACTTGCTTTGGTCTCTCATGTTTGCAGTGTTAAACAGTATATTCCGTTTTCAGTTGAAATCAGCACTAACAAAGCCTCATCTGTACAAATCTGCAGACATTTCTCCCCACACAAGCCCATTCACAAATGTAAATTTTACTTTTTAAGTACTGTTTATCATAATGCACACACCCTTACACACAGGCTGAGCATATTTTAACAGCCTTGTCAGACTGCTCTCAGGAGACTCCTTACCCCTGCAGAAAACGTTAGGTTTACCCAACTCAAACTGTCCCCAGAGCCTCAGCCAAAACAGCTGTTAGTGTGCACTACCTACAGGAAAACACTATCTCGTTCTCCTTTTTTATTTCCCTCCTCCTTCTTGCTTTATTGAAGAAGCTTTATCTGTGTGATAAAATAGCCATAAAATGATCTTTCCCACTTCAGTAAAACACACTATCATCATATCTTAGTTTAGACTGAACTGTCTCTACCCCTTTTTCCTCCTCCAACTTTTACTGCTCCTATACCGTCAAAGGACAGCACGTGACCTACAATTTCAAGTGGAGTAGTGGTTAGATTCCCACTGTGTCAGTTACCGCCTCCATGTTTTTGAAAAGTGCATCTTTTGGATTGTTGATTTTAATAATGTATTGTTGTGCAATATAATATCTTTAGTGGGAAGAAGATATGAATCATGTGAAATGGGAGCCATGTGTCCTGTCAAACTGCATTAGCACCTTTCTTTCTCCTTCTAATAGAAATAGCATTGAAAAAAAGTAATGTTTCTGCACTGATAAAAAATTTCCTCTGTTTTGACAATTTATGTTCCAAAAAAGGAAGAAATTTCCCTATGTGCAAGACAATTAATGTTTTTATTAGTGCTGTCAGCGTTAATCTCGTTAAAATGACCTTAACGCCATAACTGCATTAACACGGCAAAGCTCCGTTAACGAGTTACCGCGGATCGCCACGTCCGTGGGGCTGCATGGTGTCAACGCGTTAGCGCAGTTAGCTCGTTAACGCATTAATGCAGTTATGGCGTTAACATCATTTTAACGAGATTAACGCTAACAGCACTAATTTTTATATTATTTCATATTTGTCCACGTTGCCAGCTCTAAGACAGCAGATTTACATTTTAACACGCTCAACTGGCTCACTGTAAAAAAAAAAATAAGACTGTAACCTGAAAACTCAAAGCCCATGAAAGAGAGGAAAAGTTAGGATTTTACAGATACATTAAAGATACTTTTAAGAATTACTGGTGCTATTGTCTTTCTGTATTTTGAAGTAAAATAAGTAGTCCTACAAAATAGCAGCTCAACTCAAGCAACGCAAACTCAACTTCTTGCCAAGCAAGTATGAGGGCATTCGATAAGTGCTGTGGTAATCTCCTTATAGCTGAAAATACTAACAACCATGAACAAAACAAAATTTGTTTGTTCTGGTTGTCAGGACAGCGCAAACACGAGTTCAAACTTGGGTTGATAGCCCTTTGCAGAGGCATACAAAAACAGTTATATAACCACAAACAACTAGTTGTTATGAGTTTTTCAAGTCCACTACAGGTCCTTCTGATGGATGTTTGTATAGTTGGTGCATTATATTGTAGTACTGGTAAGGCCACTTACTCTAATGACTAAATTTGCGTCATTCCAACCCAAGTGGATCAGTGTATAATTACAGACGCTAAAATAATGGTGTTTGGCTGAATATGCAGCACTAAGCAACTGTTGCTATGCTAGCTATTGATTACAAAGTATCCAGTATCTTAACTAACTTGACTCTACTGTAATCTTGCCTAATGAAGTTATTAGTAAGACTATGATAATGTTTTTACCTGTCTCTTTTTTCCTTCATATAGCAATTGAGAATAGGTTTGTGTCATGGTTTTGTGCTTTTTGTTGTTTATTTTTCAAGTTATTTCCGATTTTATGTCATAGTCTTTGGTTCCTGTCTATTCCTGTCAGCTTTACTTCCTCCTATTGTTAGATTTCCCTCCTTTGTAATTGTCTGCCCCACCCTCATTAGTATCACCAATCAGTCGATCAGTGTCCTCGGCACTCCAGTTGTCCATTTCCTGCTTGTCAGACTGATTTCCATCATGTCCTGAGAATTTTCTGATGAAAAAGCAAGCTCTGTTAGAATGAATTAATACTGTCGACATACCAAGAGCAGCACTTTTTGTAGAGACAGTTACCAATACTTTCAGACAGATTAGTCTGAAACTTATACCGGTTCAATGTCTGTCCTCTGTACTCATTTCTTAAAGTCGGCTAAGGCTGTCTTTGGCATACTTTCTCAAGCCTTTAAGTCTAATGTATCTGTTATGCGTTTTGGTAAAAAAATAAAAAAAATCTGAATCCATAGAGCTTTGCAAAAGAGATCCACTGTCTACCATCAAGCTAAATTGACTATTAGCAGAGACTGTTTCAGTCATTTCCATTATAAAGGCGAGGTGAATAACATACGTCAAGCTAGTCTGGTAGACCTATGACAGTATTTAATAAGAGAGGCTCCTGCTGTCGTAAAGGTTTGTCAGAATATAGAGACAAAGTATTTTCATCCTTGAGAAGCCCTAAAATTTTAAGTCTAGCTAAGTCAATATTGATGGGAGACAGCTGATGTCAAAATAGATGAAATCCTGCTTCTCATAAAACTTTTCTCATAGTTAGGAAAAGATGCTTTCTACAGTCCTTCATTTGTAATATACAGTATCTTGTCAACTACTCGAAAATGACTTTGTATTGTATGCATTTGAATGCACCTTGTGTATCGTCAGGCCTTCTACAGTAGAACTTCTGTGAAAGATCAAATATCATGTGGCTGGTAAAAAAAGAAAGAAAGTGGCTCATGAACTCTGCTGCATACCAAGTACTGTGACAGGTGGACAAAATATTTTCTTCCACTGACGCAGGGACTAGAAAGCCTTGGGGTTGTGCCAGTGTTTCTTTTACATTCCTGTTTACTGCAGTACTTCTCTTTACCTGAACACCTGCACAGTTGTGACTGTTGTAACTCCTCTCATAACTGTCTCTCGTCTTCAGTGTTGTAAAGCTACTGCATTTGTGGCAGTTTTTACTTCTAATCCCTGGTTGGACACCCTTTGACTTTCAGATCTGCCTTAATTCTTTGTGACATAGATTTACGAAGGAAGTGGAAATATTCCTCAGAGATGCCTATTGACATGATAGCATCACACAGTTGTTGCAGATGATTTATTGAATTGAGGTCTAGAGGCCATTTGAGAACAGTAAACTCATTGTCATGTTCAAAAAAGCAGTTTGAGATGATTTCTGAGCTATCCTGCTGAAAGCAAACATCTGAAGATGGCTACACTGTGGTCATAAAGGGGTGGACATGGTCAGCGATACTACTCTGGTAGCCTGTGGCAATGACCAGTGCTCAGTTGTTACTAAGGGGCCCAAGTGTGCCAAGAAAATATCCCCCACACTGTTATACCACCAGCGGCCTGAACCATTGATATAAGGCATAACTGATCCATGGTTTGATGGAAATGCTGACCCTGTCCTCGAATGTCATAGAAGTCAAGACTCATCAAACCAGGAAAGGTTTTTCCAATCTTCTATTGTTTAACTTTGATAAACCTCAGTTTCCTTTTTCCTGTGCTGACACAGCAAACTGTGGCAAATCAGTTTTCACGTGTTGTGTTCAGAGATGCTCTTCTGCTTTCAGTAGTTTCTCAAATACTAGTCTAGTCCATTTTTTAGCAGCCATGTCGTGTTCAAAGTTAATTAAATCACTTTTCTTCCTCATTCTGATGCTCTGTTTGAACTACAGCAAGTCATCTTGATCATGTGTGCGTGCCTAAATGCACTGCATTGCTGTCATGTGTCTGGCTCATCAGATATAGATTTGCTTGAACAGGTATGCTATAAAAAAATTATCAGTACGTAAGCACGCTAATATGCAAAACTTGTATATTATCATTGCCGAGCATGGTCGTATGTTAACAACTCACTATATATCTGTCAGTACACTTTTTTGTAGTACACTACTTACACTATATAGTGGTGTTAAATTAATTTTAACAGGGTGTATCAAATCGAACAATCAGATCAAATTATTTGACATGTGATTTGCGTAACTCAAACTACCACATTTTGAAAGTTTTCACAACTTCTCTATTTACTAACCACACCAAAGTTAGGAAGCTAAATTCCTCTAATGCGAATGATAATTAAATACACTTGTACACCAAAGGTTTTTCTAAAAGTCACCAAAACATCAGCGACTGATCAGATTCCGCTATTGCTAGTTAGCTAGCTAACAGTAGCAACACAATTAGCATGGATGATGTAGCTATATTATCTCCTTTCTTTACACTAACAAAACTTTAGGATAGGAATTCCACAGAGGTCCACTTGACTGTTAGAAGTTAAATGTTGGAGCTGCATGTAGCTATACTTAACAGTGTGTATTTATTCTTTTAGGCACTGTGAATAAGAAGTGTACAGAAATACACAATCTGAGACAGAGTTATTTTTGCTTAATTGCAGAACTAGCTTTGTCTTTATTATAAAAATAGCTACTGTTTAATTTGTGTATAAAACAGATTACATCATTTTTATTTTTTTTACTAATGTCTTTAAAAAAAAAAAAAACAATCCTGGGAATAGCAAGCTACCTTTGTTCCTTCATTTGCTAATCTTAAAGCTGGCAAGCACATAACTCTTGCAAAGCTAGTTTTTACTTGTTTATCTTCACATTAATTCCCCTTATTCAGCAACCAAAATAGGGTTAGGGTTAGGAGGAGCTGAGCTGAGTATAACTGCCATGTGAATGAGTAATTTGGAGACTCTTTCAAGTCCCCTCTGCTAAAATCAGAGACTGAATCGGAGCATTCCTCACATAACTCCATAACCATAACGTGGAGATTAATGTGCTTGTCTAAAGGTTATGAGGGGATAGTTGCTCCGAGTATCAGAGTTACAAATCTGACCAAAAAGCTGCACTCTTCTCTTCTCACAGAATGCTAAAACAGACTTAGGAACATTTCGCCAGAGCCAAAAATAGATGCTGCGCTGCTGGCCTGTTATTCTTCAGGCCAGCTCCCAGACTTCTGCTTGATCTACTCTTTGCCTCGTTTGGCCGATAGGAGTCCATTGTTTGGGGGCTTTTACCTGGAGACCCTACGAGTCGATAGAGGCATTACAACGTGGTGTAATACTAGTGGCTGTCAGGATAAAATCAACTTGGATTTTAAGGCTTTTCAAGAGGTTGACACTTAGACACTGGGTCTCTGCCAGGGTCTGGCAGTCTCGACAGGTAGTAATTTAACTGGTAAATGTGTCATTATAGCCATTGTAGAAGGTTGGGGCAGACAGGGAAAGAAAAAAGAGGGGGAGGAGAGAAGCAAAAAGACAGACAAACAGAAGGGAGGTAGAAAGATGGAGATAAACGGTGGAATAAATGGTCTGATGCAGCAAAGGTTGAAGACGTCTTACGGCGGACCTGCTCAGGCAGCCTGAACTTATACAAAAGGTCTAAAAATGTCGCAAACTGGTGACTTCAGGTTGCTCAATTTTGTGGAATGCCGTCTTTGTCTTCTGCCTCTGTTAGCTTTTGCAAAGTGTGGGTGGTCCTCTCAGTGATTTTCAGTACACAACAGTTACTCTCTGACGTCTTGCTGAGGGCCCTTTCTGTCAGTGTACAACACAGCCCCCCCATGTTGCTGCTGCTTCATTCAGAGAGCAGCCCCATCCGCACATCATAAATCAGTTTAAAACACTATTATCTCAAGTTTGTTATTCATTTAAATCTCGGGTACGTAATCCGCTTATCTTTTGGCAAACTAAGTTTTAATTTTAATTTACCTACAGATCATTTCATAAGAGTAAATGACATGTCTTTAAAAAGGATCCATAGCTCATTTTTTTTTGTATAATCCAAACACCAAGAATGAATAAGTCATGCGTTATTTGCATCTATAACTCCAAATTCATTCGCAGCCGTGCTTGTGTTACTAATAAGTTTGTCTCCCTTGGCGTCGCTACTTCTAGGAAGTATGTGATTAGACTGGTGATGTTTGGAGGCCTTGTCGCTTTTAGTTATTGCTCTCATTTCGTCTTAATTACAGTTGTACGAATAGCCCCACGTCCAAATGCAGCTTGCCTCCCCACGGTTTCACAAATGACACTAAGCGTGCATCTAAACATAGACGGTGAATTCTTGCGGTGTTTAGAACATCTCCTTCTCGTCACAAAAGCGCTCTCGCAGTGCAGAGGCAGGGCTGTGTTTACTATACAGGCTCAGAAAGGGGGGAGGACACTGGGTGAGAAGATGCAGTGGGGAGGGTGAGCGTTAGCGGGACCTCTTGTCCTCGTGGTTTCTTTGAGAATGTCGCTCCTGTGCATTTCCCATGCATGTGCTCGTTGCTGTAGTGTTATCATGCTTGTGTGTGCGTGTACCTGATGTGGAGTAGGCTATGGGGACAGAAGAAAAAGCAGGCAGAAGGCACAGGAAATCGAAAACAGGTCAGCCGAGCTCTGACATGGCGGTAAACAACACAGGAAAAGTTAGCTGTAGAGATAGGGAGAGATAGAGAGAGGGCTCAGGAAGGGGTGGGGGCGTGGGGGGGTCACTGAGGGATGGAGGGAGGGACGACTAGCAGGGAGGGGAAAGAAGAAGAAACATTCGCCTTTTCTGTCAGCTGAAGCCGGACTGTGGGAGACTATCACTGAAAGTTGGTGCCTCTGTGTCTTTGCTTGGAGAAGGCATTGTGAGGAGCTGGTATGGTGTGAAGGGAAAATACATTGTTTGAAGTCTAAACCAAGGTATGACATGCATGATTCTCTTTCTTTTTGGCTTTCCAAAAGCATTTTAAAGCGGTGTCTCTTTCCCCACATTCTTGGTCTTTAGATATCACTTTATTCTCACCTTTTTCAATCAAATGCTTGGTTAGCATTTGTTTGCTATGCCTCCCGGTGTATAGTGGATGTTTTTGTTGATTTAGCACAGTGATGTGTGATGGGAAGCTCAGCAGCTCCTGGGTGGTCTCAGGCCTCACAAGCACAGCCTGTCACGTACCCTTCCAGAGTATTTTTAGTGAGGGTTTCTCGTAAGGGATGGAGTTAACATCCTGCCTTGGCTTCTCCTTTCCTCCTTCATACAGCTTTCTCTGTCATTTTCTCCTTGGTTCTGCAGTTTGTTGACTTTGATTCCCATCAGATTTGTGTCACTTAACAGGAGGACATGGCCTCACACTTGTTGTTGTCATTGCTTGAAGACAGAGATTGTGTTTAAAGTTCTAATTCTTATTAATTTTTGCCTTGGTTGATTTGGCACCACCTGCGGCTGATATAGTAACAGCAGTTTTAATACCAGGCAGAGACACACGCATTGCCTTATCTATCAATTCCATGGTGGCAATGACAGTCCCTTGGCTAACAAATATAACAATAAATTTACAAAAGTAATTAAAGTATGTAAAAATATTCATATAGAGGTTGACTATAGCTTTAAAAAACATTTTTGCCTCGATGCTGACTGAGTGAAATAATGTCTATTCTTTATGATGTCTCCACGTAGGGCACAACCATGGAGGAAATGGACTTTGAGCGGCGCAGGGAGTTGAGGAGACAGAAGCGGGAAGAGATGCGCCTGGAGGCAGAGAGGTGAGACCTGTTGGTGTTTGCAGATTTCTCAAAAGGTGTTTAAGAAATCTCTCCTCTGCAGTGGCCTAAACAACACATACAGACCAGCTGCTTAGACTGTTTGAATAGCCTCTGCTATTTCAAGGCTCTGCTAGTTTCAGTGCACAACGCACTTCCTTTGATGCGCACACCAAGCTGAAAGAGCACAGATTCAGGAGCTAGGTCTTTTACAAAACATCAATCAGCAAATGCCGACTTCCTTAAACCAGGCTGGAAGGAGAAAATAAGAGCTGATAAGAAATCTGATAGGAGACGTGATGACCTTTAATGTTCAATCGTGCCCTCCCTCCCTCTTTCCAATTTTCTCTCCCAGATACCACGGCCTTCTGAACCGCCTTTGATTCCCTGCGAAAAAAAAAAAAACTGATTAAACTAAAGTTCATTTCAGCAAATTGATTGAGTGGTAACCGGCCAAGTGCAGTAATCAAAAAGAGTAAAAAGGGGTTTTTATTGTGAGGACTTGATACATAGTCTGCCAAGGAGGTATTTTCACAAAAGTCTCTTCATCTGTGCTGCAGCCCTCGCAATTAAAGATGAGGTCGATGTGGATGCAGATACTGGCCAAGGTCACTTGCCTCTTAGAAGCATTTTATTACAGCTACTTACTCCATCACTCATGGAAAACAAGCTGACATAGGCCTGACCACTGCTGAATACATAGATGGTTCTCTCTGATAAGTCATCTATATGACACAAAGAATATGTAAGGACATTAACTGTAGTAAAGAACAAGGCCCTTTGCTCAAGGTAAAGTAGCTTTTCTTGTTTTAAGGAAAATGTCCATGATAGTGGGTCCACTTAGTAATAAAAATTCAGGGTCAAGTCATTCATCCAGTTCTAGGAAGTGTGTCATTCATCTAATAAATGCATGCCTGGATGCATTAAATGTATTTCCAGTGAATTTATCCAAGTTATTTTCAGAATGAGAACTTACGGGACTATTTTTGCTCAGTCATTTAACTAAACCTACCTGAATAGAAAGCTTAGAACGAAGAAAGATGGTGAACAAAGCCTGACTACATTTCTGCTTAATACTTGCCAGCAGTGGTCAGGCCTATGTCAGTACGATCTACTGTACAATATAAAGCGCCTTGAGGCGACTGTTGTTGTGATTTGGCGCTATATAAATAAAATTGAATTGAATTGAATTGAATCTATAGATGTTGGAAAGTATGAGAATAGATGCAACAAATTGCAGTGCAGGAATGTTTAATATTTACTTGTGGTGCTAAAAAAAAGAAATAAATTACCTGTAAATTAAAAATGGCTTTGTATTGTTTTTCTGTCACTTGGGGGCAGCAAAGCAAGCTGTGAGCATTAGCATACAGTATTCTTACTTTAGTATATCTGATATGGCCTAACAGTTGACAACTGACTTTGTAAAAATTCAGCTTAATAGATTAGCATTAGCAGGATTTTCTGGCATTCTGCTAAAAGTAATGTGTTTTTATCTCCAGCTAGACATTAAGGAAACACATTTCTTTAGCTGCTAAAAGCTACATAGTATTTGTAACCTACGTAACATTATCTGTCTGTCATTTGGTTAGTACAACAGGTTAATGTGAGCTCTTTTGCTGAACACACCAGCTTACTTACAGATAAAATAAAACTAGCTAGCCAAAATGCTACACACTCTGAACCAGAGAATTTATAAATATGGTGGTATCTATCACGTTATACGTAGTCACGCATGTCATTGTATTTTTATAACATGTTTATGGAATGTTTTCATGCTAGTAGCAAGAAGTAGGAATCATCAGACGCCTCAGAAAGCTAAAACTTTTAGCTTTTGCCTTTTAAGACGTATATTCCTTATTTCCCCAGCTGTACCCTAAATAGCTGATTGGAGTGAAGGTCAATGCCTCTGTTAGCTTTCACAGCCTAAAACCCCCCCACTGCTGGAATTATTTATGCATTTTTGGAATGTTTATGTTACATGGAGAAGATGGAATTTGGCAGAAAGTGTAGACTAAAAAAAAAGAGGCGACCGAGAAGAGTTGTGGGCCGACTGGAAGAGCAATGGAGCGAGAGTGAAAAAGGGCCAGAGTCGTAAGCGCCCTCGACATTTACATTTTCAGCTCAGCGGGAGTTTCTCCGTGACTGTTTATTTGGCCCGAGCAGCAATAATTTCAGCTGGCAGGCGACGCGTCGCTCCTGTTATTGATAAAAGATTACATCTCTACATTGTTTCCATTTCTGCCAATATATTGAAACAATCAATATTTACATGCCCCCTCTTGGTCGGACTAGTCAAAACCACATGTTGTCTCATTGGCTTGCTTTCATTCAACCATCATTGAGTGTGCTGTGAGAAAAAGGAGACTTTGGGGCCATATAATAACGGCTGAAGCAATGCCAAATTCCTGGCTATTATAAGTGTTTACTGGCCAGGTCTCCATGAGCTGTTTCCTACATGCTGGGGTGCTGCGATTGTGGGCTTCCTCACGCCAGCTCTGTGCATGTCACTGTACTTGAGAGCGCATGTGCACGAATGTTAGGATGCTTCCACGCAGCGAGTGTTGGTGTGTTTCGGATCAGTATCGGGCGATGAAGGCTTGACAAGCTCCATTCACTTTTTTAAAATACAACCAAGTATACAAGTGTGCGTGTTTGTCGGGATGACAGCCAAGCCTTCCCTTGTTCTGCCTTGCATCAACGTCAGTTATAGCTCTAAGAAAAGGGCCATTGACGCTGTGGCTCACATCGTGCTTTTGATTTCAGTTTTATTAAGCAAAGCCACACACATACACCCCGTTTTTCTGCTGGAAGGTTTCTCACACTCTTTAGCGCTCTTTAATTCCCTGCAATCCACGCCGTTCGTTGGCGCTATAGCAATCAGACAAGGAATGTCTCTGCCTTTTTTTTCCCTCCCCTTCTTAGCCAATGAACGCACATAGATGTGGAATTTTCCCAGTCAATTCACTGACCAGAGGGTATCTGCCTTGGTTAAAAATGGTTTTTTTCTCATGGAGCCTACAGAAATGTTGCTGCCACTCCCTTCCCAAATGAAACTCGTGTACTTGAGCAGTTAATCCTCCTGGCTTTGGCTATTAGAAAGCATTTGATCATACGCAGCAGTTTAACTTAACATAGATGACTGTCTGCGTGAAGGCTACTCTGAGTCAACACTGTTTCAAAGAAATACTATGACTTGTGTGCTGAGAGCAAGGTAGTCTCACTATTCCTTCAATTTTAAACTATGAGGTAATGTTTATTCTCAGAGGCCTTTACTTAGCATTTCTTCTTTTATTTCCTTTTTTGGGAAGTGTTTATTTTTGATTTTTGCCATTCCCCACCTCCCGATCACTCTCCTCTGTCTCCTCCCTTCATTCTTTATGCATCCCATCCTCCTCCCCCTCCTCCTCCTCTGGGTCTCACTGTCTTTCTTCTTCTCCCACTCCTCCAAAAACCCACTTTCATTTTCTGATTATTCTCCTGATTGTTTCCCTCTCTTGTTTCCCTCTCCTCCTCTCTTAAACTGTCACCTCTGCCTCTCCTCTCATCTTCTCCCCGCTTCTTCTTCCTTTTGATCCCACTCCTCCACTTAAATTGTCAACCCCTCATTCTCCACTTCCTCCTCGCTCGCTCACTGTCCGTTTCTCCGTCGCTTCTTTCACTTCTCTTCACCGTCCTCCCTTTCCTCCTCATTCTTTGCATCTGCGCTGGCCCTCTGCCTCAGAGACTAGGAAGGGTTGAGGAAATAACACCCATCCTCCGTGAATGAGTTGTGCCAAACGGTCCCCCGCCCTGGTCGAACGGACCATTCGCAACGTGACCCGGTCCTGCATCGTAAATCTTTGCCAGCTTCCAAGTTGCTTTGCCACATCAGCATTGAAGGGAGTTAAGGCTACCCTTACTCTCTTAGTTATGTTTCAAATGCATGCCATATGACCTCATTCGTCTTTGAGTAGAAGAATAAATGCAGTCTAGAAGGACTGTACCACAGCTAGCAATATGAATTCTTGGAGCTGGCCCAGCAGAGTGCAGGGTGGGGGGAGAGACAGACGGGGGACGTTGTGGTTCTGTGGGCCGGCAGTAAGAAGGGAAACAGTCCAGAGAGGCCAGCGTGGGAATGGGTCAGCATTTCTGACAGCTCAAGCCAAGCCCCCACCCTCTCTCCCTCGCCCTAACCATCCCTTCCTTAACTCCCCTCTCTGCTCACAGCAGCCTTTTTCTCTCTCTTTCCCTCCCTCCACTGTTTTCGAGCTTCCTCTTCACTTTTCTCCCTTCCTTCCCTCTGTCCCTCCTCTTGCCAAGGAGGGGTGAAGAAGTCTTTTCTCATGAGCTTTTCACTGACATTTCTGAGATATTTTGCTGTAAAGAAAATATTTGGACATACTTCTCCCTAATAGGCTCACTTATGGCGATGTTTAGTGTGCTTTTCATGCAGACGGTTTAAATCAGTGAAAACACACTACTCAGGGTGTGAAACGCACATTATTCATATGCTGCGCTGTAGCTGGCACGGCGAAGTGCACGGCATCCGTAGTAAAGCGCCAATACTGGGCAGGTTTCCTTTATTTACATGCTGTACTCGGCCACTCAAGAAATAGGCGTCTGGTGGAGACTATGTCCTGGTAACCTGCAATTTATTGCTGTGGCTTCACATCATTTTGTACAGGAAAAGTTGTCGACTATGATAAAATCTGCAGATTACTCCTTTTTCCATTATTGTGCACACCCCTTCCTTTCCCGTTTTTCATTTCCCACCTCTCCTCTTTATCCTCACTCTATCCCATTTCACTTGCTCGTTCTCTTCCCCTCCTATTTTTTCTTTCTTCCATTATCCACCATTCCACCTCTCACCGTATTTCTGTCAGTATGCTGATAGAGTTTGGGGGCCTCGCTATGGAAAGGGATATTAAATCAGGGCTTTGGTTGTGTATGTGTCTCCAGCCAAGGCTGTGATTGACAGGAATGCTAATTCAGCTTTCGGGAGTTTTTTCTGTCTTTCTTTCTTCCTTTTTTATTTTTTCTCCTACTGAGGAATCTTTAACCCTGAGATTGTCGTCGTCACCGCCACCAAGGACTCCTTTGTTCCATTTTTAGCTGTTTTCGTTTTCTCATGACATTCGGTGCTGTTTCTGGGACGGTTCAGTCCTTCGGGAATTACAGCAGTTGTTGTTTCACAACTTTTTTTTTGGTCTCACAAAAACATCACTCTGCTCTGATATTTTAAATAAGGGTTAATGTACTTTTTGTTGCAGTGGAGCTCAATTGACCTTAATAATGAATGGAAAAGAAAAAAACTTTTTCTCGTATTTTTTTTGTTTGCTAAAATGTAAATATTGTGCCAGCGCGCTCAGTGTGCAATGTATATCACTGGCCCGCGGGGCTGGAATTCAGGATAGACCCTCCTCTGGATAAAGCTGATTTTCTACACTCGAAGAAGCTGAATAGTTTAAACTAAGCAGACACACATGCACATGTGTAAAGCATTGCCTGACGTCACTGATGTCACCGTCCCACAGGTCTAACTTGGGCGTTAGCAGATTCATCTGTTCTGTTATGACTAACCCTAACATGTCTCATATGAGAGGGAGAGGAGGTTGGGGGAACAGCATAGTGGGTGGGGGGGCTGTTGTTCACAAGCTGTAAAACCTCACATAAACCCAGGCGGCTTTAGCTCGCCTTACCACACGTGTTGCAATTAACATGCAACGGCATGCTTCACTGGCCAGCCTCAAAGGCTGCGCTGCGATGTTAGGTAGCTGGGCATGTGGTGAGCAGTGGGAGTGTAAAGGTCAGTCGGGGCAACACAGATCAAACATGGAGCTGAGTTCATAGATGTCAGGTGGCCAGAAAAACTGCACTTTGGGAATGAATTTGATACCTTTAAAAAAAAAGGAATAGTTTCAGTGTTGGGTCGTATTGCATTGTTTGATATATGATATATGATTTTACTTTTGGGTGTAGTCTCTTTTCCTTAAAACTGTCTATTGTACTTCACTCTACAGTTTCCAGCATTCCCCAGACTGACTTTGGACAGACCTGAGAGAAAGGCCTGAACTTGTTGCTTTCAATCAAATTTAAGAACATAAATATACAGTAGCTTGGAAGCCAGCTAGATTTTTGGACAGTGGAGTCTTGTTTATGATAGCATGCAGCCGCACCCTGTACTTAACCCTTTGCGTTAAATAAATAATTTTATAACTCACAGCAGGTCTCTGAATGATTGTGTGGGGTATAATACAAAAACCAGATGTTTACCCATGTTTTAGACATGACCTGCAATGACCATGCATCGTCTGCTGTGTGCCTAAATGCAGCAGTAAGAAAGTAGAACAGAAAAGGAGAACGCAGGAGTTACGCAGTGCTGAATGAATTTAATGCAAGAAATAATTTGTACAGATGTTTGAGCTTTCTTGTGAGGTGTAAAGTTTTATTCTGCTGTCAAAAGTTGTCCACAGTTAAAGAAAATGGCGCAGATTAACCAATTGCAATGCAGCAGCTTCATTTGTGATCTCACCCCAACCGGTCACAGCAGATGGCTGCCCCTCCCTGACCCTGGTTCTGCCTGAGGTTTCTTCTGTTTAAAAAGAGTTTTTCCTTCCCACAGTCGCCAAAGTAATGCTCATAAGGGGTCGTCTGTTTGTTGGGGTTTTCTCTGTATTATTTTAGGGTCTTTATATTATAATATAAAGTGCCTAGAAATGACTGTTGTTGTGATTTGGTGCTATATAAATAACAGTGAACTGAAACTGAATTATCTGAAAGCCACCAGGTGGTGATAGCTCTGGTTGCAAAATGACTTCCAGGCCTATAGAAGTCTATGGCAGAACGGCTTTTCATACTCCACAAACACACTAATGTCGAGTTTATTATTTCGAGTCATGTTAAATAAAAAAATGAAATCTACTTTGAAAATTGTGTTCATACCTTGTTTCATAATGGAGGAATTATTTGTGTTAGTAGCTCATTGGCTAAGTTTTTAGCCATACGGTTTCTCTTTGTCAGATCCTTTTTGAGGCTTTTGCAACCAAGATAACTGCCAAAACGCTAATTTCTTCAAAACAGAACTTCAGAAACTAACAAGTGACATCACGATAGCTACATCATCTTTATCACCTGCTAGCTTCATGTATTTTGCAAGCCATTGAGCACATGTTGTTTAATCCTCCTTTATGACTCTTAGAATGATGATAAGACAAGAGTTTACTTAGGTCAGAGAGCGAGGCAATCAAGGGTCATTTGCCCAGACTTCTATGAAATCATTAGTCTTTTTGAGAGCAGAGCAGTCGCCCCCTCCTGCCTATTAAGAAGAATACAGGTAGCGTTTTCTCTTTAGTTTTAAGCCATGTTTGTCTTTTATACTATATATGGTGGCCATTTAATCTTGATTGCGTCATATGTTGCATATATATAACTATAAGAGTAGTATGAGTCTTGTCATCTAGCTCTGGGTGTTTCAGCAAAAGCTGAGCTTGTCTGTCATTTAATTGATGCTTCAGCTATGCACGCACCAAATACAGCTAAGAGAAGTTTTTATTGTAGTATATCAACTCTGGAAAAATACGATTGCTAAATTTTATGCTGTATTAAATTCTTTGGAAGAATTATGAACTTTTAAGATTACACTGGTTATTGGCCAGTGTACACACACACACACACACACACACACACACACACACACACACTTCCTCCATTCCTGCACTGACCGGACTAGTACAAGCTGCTGGCCAGAAACACTGTTTCACTGCTCTCTTATCCTTAGCCAAGCCATGTCTCCAGACAGAGTTTTTATCAGCTCGTGAAAACTGCAGCCACGATAAGAAGTATTGGTGGTTACACAGCTGACAGCTCCACTTGATAGAAGAGAAGGGGTGGGGTGGGGGGGACTTGGGGTAAATCCACCAGATTTGGTCACTGCGAAGATTACAGTCCAATTTAAAGAACAGCTCACTTTGAAGTTTCTAACTGTTAAGCTAAATTGAGGATAGGGAGAAAGGAGATGAGGGGTTGAAAGTTCAAAATAGATAATGCGCGCCTTTGTCTTCTCACTCTCTCTTTCTTCTTTCGTCTTCCCGCAGGATGGCAAGGAATGATGATGATGAAGAGGAGGCGGCCCGTGAGAGGAGGCGCAGGGCACGCCAGGAGAGGATGAAGAGCAGGGAGAGCGAGGAGCCCAGCGGCCAGTCGGAGAGCCTGGTTATGACAAACAGCCACAGGTATAGCAAAACAAGCTCTCGTACGTAGTCCAGCAGACAACTGATTGGCTCCCTCTTTTTGTTGGATCGCCTGCAAAAGCGAGAGAGCACCAGTAAAGTCCAACTGATAAACTCTCAACGTAATGTCATTCTCTGGGTTTAGGGTGTCGGGGGGGGCGGGGGCTGCATGGTTAGATAGTCTACCGCCAGAAGTTTTTGAGAAAATAGTAAGCTTTAGTAATTTAAGTGAACTAGCCCATGAAAAACCCCAGAAGGAGAGGTGCCAGAGTGTATTTGAGGAGTAAAAAAAATCACTTCTCTAAAACCTAAAGTCTTCCAATACAATAAGACTGCGGATAGTTTATAAGTGCAGGTTTTAGTTCAGTCTAAATTAAAGCAGTAAAGGTCAAAGTCAAATAATGACATCACAGCAGCTATGATGAAACTTGGACTCTGTCTGAGGAGTCAAATGCTCCTCAGACAGAGTTGCAGTGATGCAGACAAAAAGCGTAACTATTAATTTCTATGCATTTTAAGACTTTGAGATAAATTGTGTTGGCTACAGTGGAAGTGGTGGGTCGCTCTGACATCTAGTCACACAGACACTGCTTTGTGGTGATGAATGTTTCCTCTCTGTAAGCTCTTAGATACATCCTGGGGTGGTCAAACAACAAGGGGATTGTGCAGGAGGATGCTGAGACAGGACCTAGTTCTTGCTAGCCATTGTTGATTGTGCAGATACAAGGATAATGTTTGGCAGACTTTTAGGTCACAGTATTGTGAGTCATGCTGTAGTCATGCCTCGAGGTGGAAGGATAGTCACTGAATATTTTAGTTAGAAAATATAAATACACTTACTCCACACTTTATTAGGTACATCTTGGTAGTACCAGGTTGGGCCCTCTTGTTCCTTCAAAACTGTATTAATTCCTCATGACAGAGATTTAACAAGTTGCTGGAAACATTCCTCAGAGATTTTGGTCCACTGCAGATTTCTTGGCTGCATATCTCCCATTCTACCACATCTCTAACAGGAGATCTGGTGACTGTGGATTGAGGCCTGGTGATTCTGGAGGCCATTTGAGTACAATAACCTCATTGTCAGTTTGAGATGATTTGTGCTTTGTGATATGGTGCATTATCATGCTGCATGTAGAAATCAAAATGTGGGTACACTGATCTTAAACGGATGGATATGGTCAGCAACAATACTTGGGTAGGCTGTGAAGTGTGCCAGGAAAATATCCCCAACACCATTACACCACCACCATCAGCCTCACCTGTTGATTCAAGGCCAGATGGCTCCGTGCTGTCCTGTTGTTTATGCCAAATTCTGACCTTATCGTCTGAGTATTGCAGCAGAAATAAAGACTCGTCAGATCAGGAAAGATTTTTCCGGAAAAAAACAGAAGATCTTCCAATTTTGGTGAGCCTGTATAACCTCAGCTCCCTGTCCTCACCTCACAGGGGTAGCACCTGGTGTGGTCCATCAGTTATGGGCCATCTGCTTTTAATTTGATTTGAGGTTTAATATGTTGGGCATTCAGAGATGTTCTTCTGTGTCCCTTGGTTGTAAAGCATTGCCTTCATATCAGCTCGAAGAAGTCGGGCCATTTCTTCTGACATCAACAAGGCGTTTTTGCCCAGAAAACTGTGGCTTCCTGGATATTTTCTCTTCTTCGAACCATTCTCAGTAAACTCGAGCGATGGCTCTGTGGGAAAATCCCTGCAGATCAGCAGTTTCTGAAACACTCAGAAAAGCCCCTCTGCCACCAGCAATCATGCCACATTTAAAGACAAATCACCTTTCTTCACCCTTCTGATGCTCAGTTTGAACTTCAGCAGTTGGTCTTGACCCTCTCTACATGCCTAAAGGCACAGAGACACGGTGATTGGCTGATTAGATATTTGCATGAGTGAGAAGGTGACCAGGTGTACCAAATGAAGTAGCCAGTAAGTGTGTATTAAGCTTTATAGAAGATTATCTTGGTTTGTTTGGAGGTCCTTTAGCGCAGACAAAACGAAATAAATTTTTTTTACACATTTGGGCTGTGGTGCAAAGCTTAATCCTCATGTATTTGGTAATGTTTCACTTTGTGGGTTAAATTTAATGCCACAGCAACTACTGACTCAGCATCCAAAAACATGCTAACTATGATAGCATGTTAGCATGCTATCGTAGTTAGCATTTAGTCCAAAGTTTTAGCAGGTGTTAGCATGGCTGTAGACTCTAACTATGGCTGTATTTGAGCACATACAAAAGTTCCCACCTAAAATCCAAATTTCCATTCATTATAAAGCCTCACCTGAGTTTATTTGAAGAGCTGTGGTGAAGACCAGTCATTAAAGCCATGGGTCCACATTTTCTGCTGTTCTTGGCTATAAAGCTGTCAGTAACAATGCAACCTCTTTCTGGAAATTATGATTACACAGGGGTTGCGGCCTTCCACCAGGGGCACCTCAGAGGTAACAGAAGATAATGTCATGGATTATCTTTCCATGCCCACATTTGTATAACAGCTGACGTCTGCTGTGACCTCACCCCTTCCTCCTCTTTGACACGAATACACACAATGTGACATTTGTGCCGTCTCTCTCTTTCTCTCTCTCTCCTCGTAGTGTCACAGAGACTGTGTCTGTGAGCAGCTCTTATGGAGGCGGTGGAGATGACGAGGACCAAGCCCTACTGGACCGCATGGCCAAACGTGAGGAGAGACGGCAGAGGCGCATGAAGGAGGCGCTGGAGAGACAGAGACAGCTGGACCCCACTGAGACGGAGGGCAACGACAGCACCGCCACGGAGAAAAACAGCGCAGAAGAGGAGAGGCCCTCCTCCTGGCGTAGGGGACGTTACCGTGACAATGACGACGAGGCTGAGAAGATGGAAACCTATAGCTCGAGAAGAGAGGAGGAGAAGGAGCGAGAGGAGCCGAGGGAGGAAGAGCAGGCTGCCCCTGAGGGGGGAGAGGAAGAAGCGGAGGGGGTAGATGAAGAGGAGGAGCAGCCAGTTGCAGTTGTGGAGGACAAGCCGAGAAGGTCTTACTTGAGAGACCAGGTCAGTTATCAGGTCACCGTTCTTCTTTCATTTCAGACATTAAGTTTAGCTGGTGTAACCGACAGCCTTGGCACATTTGATCCTTGTTTCTATAGGCGTCAGCTGAAGAGCCTAAAATGCAAAACAAGGTATGATTAGTGATTTGTTGTCTTTTTTGTTACCTTTGATTTGATCGCTGAGCTTACTTTCAAAGAACTGCTATAATCCTTTTTCATAGGACTTCACCGAAGAAGAAAGACATTCGGTAGTCAGTGAAAGTTCAAATCAGGCCAAGTCATCAAATTCAGAGGCTGGGGAGGATACAGTAGCATCAGGGGAAGCTGAAGAGGTACCTGAGGATGATAATGTAGATAATTCACAGGGGAACAAGCCTATGTTACTAAGAAATGACAGTGAAGAGGACTTTGAGGTATCTGAGATACTGCAATCAGAAGATAATGAGGTATCATACATGCGGTAAGAACTTCAGTAGAGGTGTTGCACAGCACGTGAAATTTCTTTGGGTAACTTCAGTGTCTAACTAAACAGAAATGTTTACATGTTAAACCTCTCGATGAGCCCGTCTTGTTGACGTGTTGATTTATGACACTGAAATCACCCGGACACCTCGTGCCGTCTAGCATGGTTTGCAACATTTGCAAACTGGTGATGACAGGTCTGCGTTTGATGAGGTGCTGTTTCCAGCCGTGTGGTCAGGCTTTTCAAAAGGTTAATGCTATGCTCCACAGAGTGGTCACATTTTTTTTCTGCATGTCTCCCACCTCAGCTATGAGTGCAACAACACATCACATTACACTGGCTCCACTTCAGCAACTCACTGAGGCATCAGGTCATCTTTCGATATCTGTCAAAAGTTTAAGACCATTGAGGATTGAAATAAACCCTTTGTTTGTGTTTTTGGTGCCCTGTATTTATCTTGTACAGGGCACTGGTGTTGTCCCTTAGTTAATCCAGTGTCTGGAACAAGCTCCTTTAGGCCGTATTCCATCACTACCAGCAGATTGTTTCACTCACCAGTAGTTTTAATGTAAGACACCAGCTTGTCTGCAAACAGTCACCAATTTTTGCAGTTAAAACTCAAATGTACGACTGTCCTTCTTAAAAGTAAAAATTGTGCTTTCACACTGAAAAAAAAACACATTTCAAAAGCACAGCGTTTAGTATTTATTTATTTATTTCTGTTTGTGGTTTAGGCTGCACTCGTCGCTGCTTCAGTACAAAAGTTGGCGAGTGTGTGGAACAAGTTGGTGTCTTCCATGCAAACTGTGGGTGACCGCTGCAGTCGCCTTTCAGTTTTTGCTGCTGCATCGTATAGTTCTTTACAACCACTTTCATCAAGCGACAGCAAGCAACCTCCAATAACCCCTCATTAACTGGTGGAAGAATATACATTTTCCCTAATGTCTGGCAGTTGCCAACCAGTTGCCAACCAGCCTGTGTAACTGAGGCCAGTTCCTTCTGATTGAAAACAGAGGGTTTGAACTTGCCTATTAGGGGTTACCTGGACATTACCTGAAACTTTGGCTGTGTTTTAATGTGGATCCACCACTTCAACATAGACAGATGGATGGCTATGAAAAAAGATAGGGAAAAGCATTTTAACTGATTACGTCAGCATTTTATATTGAAATGGTGTCAGTGCAAGAATAAGAACGTTTATAGCGCTTTCTCAGTAAAGACTCATAATTTGTATTACATTCATAATATATCCCATGGTCTTCAAAATTTGATCGGATATGTACTTATTACAGAAATAGTAATCATCACATATAAGACTTTAATTATGTTGCTGATTATGGACAGCAAGTGGACAAAGGAAATACCCAGCTGGAGACACTCCCAGTGTGATCACATGTTAGATAATCCTTTGTCAACAGTAATTCTGGAGTGGACGTAGTGTGATGTGATGTTCTGTGTTATTTTATTTGGGCGTGGTCTCTTTCTCTTATGGGATATCATGTGATGTCACATGATTGAATCCAATCACACTTCACTCTACGCACCTTTCTGCCTACCTTTGTTGTTCAGTATCACTCTATCTCTCTTTCTGTGTCTGCTTGTGTGTGGGGGGGCTTTAGGTGAATGAGCCCAGAGAGGAGAGGGAGGATCAGAGGAAGCACAACGGAGGGCTGCATGAGGAGGCGCCTCCCAAACAGCACAGGAAACCTGAGAGGACCACCAGGTACAGCAACAAAAGCACACACTGTCTTGTTGTCACCCCAAGGCCAAACTGGGGATAGCCCAGTCCTGTGAATTATTCAAGCGCCTGAGCTGTCAGCAGTATCGCTCAGATTCATGTGACAGTTTGACGCTCTCTAATTTGTGAAAAATCAGAAAGAAGACCAGAATGCAATTTGTATTTACACTGTTGCAAAAATGTGAAGATAGTTTGTGTCGTCTAACTCTGCAAATGTTCTGTTTTTTACTACAGACGAACACAAATTAGGCTAATATTTTCCCATTTTCAGTTCAATATTTTGTCACCTATCTGATAATGGTTATTTAAGTCCTACTAAAAAAGATAATGATCCCTTTATTCTGAAACAACAGGTGACTAATTCATAAATGAAACCTGTATGCCTGAATAAAACACACAGACTTAATGAATCTGACTAATAGCAGCTGCGCTTATCTAATCTTTCTTACAAAAAAAGGCTAAATATAAAAAATCACTGAGCTACAGAGCTGTGCATAAGTCCTGAGCCGCCACTCATTTCTCTTTTCTTCATTTACTTGTATTATTTGAGCAGCAATTCTTCGGGCATTTATAAAGGTCTTTCAGACTTTTTCTTTGGACATTGGCTGTTTTTCACACTTTTCAGTCCGTGCACTCGACCATTTTCAGAGGAATGTTTTTGTTAAGCTACTTAATGTTTACCTGTGACTCATTCAAGCATAAAAAAGACACCTAACTCCAGAGATGAGTCAGTGTTGTGTCTACACATAACAAATAAATTTATCTTAAGGTACTTTATTGCTAGCAAGCAACATTTGTTCCCAGATCTTTAGTTGAATCTGCAAAAGAAAGCAAAGAACACAGTCTAACAGACATGAAATGGCATTTTTAATCTAAACAGCTATTTTAAGTTTCAAAAACTTGGTATAGCTCAATGTAAAGTGTGTTCTTAAAAATTCTGAGCAAACTCAGAAGTCGAGGACAAAAGAAGTGACAGGCCTAAAATTCTGTTTCAGATAAATAGTATGTGAAACTCATGTCCTTAAGAAATAGGAAAAATCCTGGAAATACATGGCATAGGACCTGAGAAATGCATCTGGACCTTTAGCTGATTAATCTACTGTTCACTGAAGGCTCAGCAGAAATGGTTTCAGTGGAAGGGTTGCTGTTAAGAAGCCATTCCTAATGATGGGGGACAGATTCTATGGAGTAATGAATCCAAATTTGATATATTTATTTCAAAACGACTCAAGAGGGAACTACAACAGTGAGTCTACAGCCATCTGTGAAGCACGGTGGAGGACTTGCCTCTCCATTTCAGCCAGTGGTGTTGGGGATCTTTTCAAAATAGAGGGAATCGTAAACTCAGAAAGTACATCAGATCCAGCATGGAATACTAACTGGAAACGTGATTGGCAACTGCTTCAGTTTTTAGTGTGACAATAATCACAAACACATTGTCAGTGTAGTAAAAGCCTGGATTTTAAAAACACAAACACAGTGGAACAACATCAGTCATGGATTGGCATCCCCAGACCCTTGACCTCAACATTACTGAACCAGTGTGGATCAAATCAGCAGAAAATGGAACAAAAGGCAGTAAACGTCCAAAGAAGAGCTTTGGGTGTCCTTCAAACAGCCTGGAGAACTATTCCTGAAGACTACTTAAAGAAATGAGAAGCGAGTTCAGGCTGTGTTAAAGAATTAAGGTGGTCATACCGAATATTGACTTTCAAGTTCATTAGAATTCCACAAACTCTGATTGTGCCTTATATATTGTATTTCCATGTGTGTTTGCACATTTCAGCAAATTGCTGGACTTATTTCTGCACAAGTTTGATTTTTATGAAGAATTGAGGGATAGCTCAAGACCTTTGCACACTAATTTATTTTTGGAATAGCTACAAGAGTATGCTGATATATCAGTGACTCTACTCTTGTCCACTTGTGGAAAAGTACTGCAGTAACTTAATATACCAGACCCAAAGGTCAGCTGAAAAGATCAAACTACAAATAACCAAAGCTCATTGTGACCGAGTGCGAGGAGAGGACAACAGTCTGTTGATAAACAACATTATGTACTGCATTTTAAAGGAAATTTGTTTTATCAGACAGGAAGTTATGTATGAGGCTGACATTTATCATTTATTGCACAGGCTGGTGTGAAAGTATAGACATGTAGCCCGAGGCTTCTAAAACATAATTGAAAAGCAAATCTCATTCAGACTTTCAAGAAAAACACGTTGTTTTTGTTCAGCTGGCAGAGTGGCCGTGTTTTTCTGTCACGGGTCACCTGCAGTGAGTTCTCAGGTTGAAACACTGGAACGAAACTTGATGCCGCCTGTAACTTTATCTTTGCAAACGTGATTGCATTTGTTTGTTGTGTGGATTCCATGAAGGCAACATATTCTTCTGGTGTGCATTTGAATACCTGGAGGAAAAGGCAAAGCTTTCCGTTCCGACCCGTGTGCTGACCCGTGTTTCTGTGTGTCCTTCCCAGCCGCGGCAGCGTGCGCTCCCCCGAGCCTTCTGCGGGTGATGACCCGGACGAGGACGCCCGCCTGGAGGCGGAGCGCAAGCTGGAGGAGCTGAAGCGGCGTCGCGATGACGCGGAGAGCGAGGAGTTTGAGAGGATGAGGCAGAAGCAGCAGGAGGCCGAAGCTGAGCTGGAGGAGCTGAAAAGGAAGAGGGAGGAGAGGAGAAAGGTGCTGGAGGAGGAGGAGAGGCAGAGGAAGCAGGAAGAGGCAGAAAGGAAAGCCAAAGAGGAGGTGGATGGGGTTTTTTTCACCTAACTTTTAAGCTGTTTTTACTCTGTTTTATCCCATCTCTATGTAAATGTTTAGTTTAAAAAAAAAAAATCATGATGTTAGAAAAGTCTGAGCTTCAGGCAAGTGGCCGATGGACGCAAGTCTGAGTGTCATCTTACAATCGGAGGGAGACTGGAATGAGCAAAATTATTGTGCATGTGCAATGATGTTATGAACTGGTTGCATTCGAAATTGATGTTTCAAAGATAGGGACCAGGTCTCCGACCACCTGCAGTCAGTTGTTGTCTTCAAAGCGACTTTGGTACATCAATAAGAGCAATAAGTTGCTATCAGTCTCTTCTTGTGATAATTGGGCAATTAACTGTGATAAATGTTAAAAAAAACCCAAATCAATCTCTGGGCTACCACCAATTGTTCTTAGACGCTAAGATGTTGCTGTCCTGTTTTCTCTCTATTATGACTGAATTATCACACAATTCTGATTTTCAGTCATCTTTTCCTTCTTTAATATTGTTCTTTTGTTTAGTTTTTTTGCCCATTCAACTTTGGATTAAGCCACATTTCTATGCAAGTGGCTTATCCGAGTCTCCGATATATCCATGAAGCTGTCCTTTTATCTGTAAACTTGAAAAAGCTCGAAAAAGCTACACAACCCTGTACTGTATGTTTACCTGTTATCCAGTTTTGTAGCCCAAGAAAAAAAGCTTGCTTTCTAATTTGGATCTTGTTGAGTCCAGGTGAAACACCTGCTGAGATATTTGTAAGCTCCTGCACACACAGTGTTGTGTCTGTTCCCATTATTGTTATAATAAAATAAAAGGAGGGGCTGTAGTTGGGGATAGCAAGTCTCTAGAATGGCACATCTCTTGCAAATGAGTCATTCTGCAACAATAACACACCGTGTGTGCTTAAACCTCTGACCGGGCCAACAGCGATGAATCGAAACCAAAAAACCCCCAAAACAATCGGAAGAAGAATGGACTTGAATGGTTTTTATTGCCTGTCCACACAGCTGTTGCAACAATCAAATTTCAAATGCAGACATCAGTGAGAACGAAGTCAACAACCGTCACTGCAGTCTTTTCCATTTTCTCATGCTCTGCACCATGTTGATTCATCCCTTTGCACCTGTATGAGCAGAAACCCATGCATCACTCTCTCTCACACTTGCACCGCTGTGACATTATCTCGCCATACGTCTCCGTTATCGCGACTCAACCTATTTGGGTCCCGGCTTGTAACTCACATATGTCATTCCTCCGTTTCCTCTTCTTACAACATCCTCGTCCTTGCGTATCTCAGACGCGATAACCTCTGCTTTCCTTCGTGTTCCCCCGCCGTACCGAAACGCGTCGCTCATTTTCGCTCGCAGCCAGCTCGCGCCGAGGCCCCTACATTCTCACTATTACCCTGACTGGTCTTCTTTGTTGATCTTGGCTCCGAACGTGGCGGCCCATCTCTCGCTATCTGCCCCTGTTCTTCTCCTCTTGTGTGATGTTAATGAGGCCTTTTGGTTTGTAATTAAAAGATGGCCCAGAGATACAGAGAGACTAATTAACCAAGACAAGGCTGCCGGAGAGGGCTGATATACTGCCAAGCACCAGCCCTCTTCTGAATACTGTACAAATGATTCATACTTTTTTCTTTCTTTTTTTTAACTCTTGATAGTCTGCTGTATCAGGCTTTTCAAAATGCCTTTTTTCTCCCGAGGCAGCCGATGGCTGTAAATAAGAATTTACTCAGAGTAATTGAATTCGCGACTGACCTGCTTCATTTGATAAAATGAGTAAATCAGTTAGAAAGTGTCTGAGTCGGCTGCATTTTTGATCGTCAACTGCCAGAGAGATTTTCTTTATCATGTGATAGCCTGTGGCAGGATAAGTACGTTTCCATTTAGTTAGAGTCGATACAAGCAGCTAGCAGACACAAGTTACCATTACCTGGCAGGACTGCTGTAATTAAATTGACCAACGTGTTCCCTGTCAGAGTCACTCAGAAATGCCTGCCATCTCTTTCTCAGGAGGAGAAGAGGAAGATGAAAGAGGAGATCGAAAGGAGGAGAGCAGAGGCGGCTGAGAAGAGACAGAAGGTGGATGACACTATGGATGGAGAGGGCAAACCATTTAAGTGTCTCAGCCCTCGAGGATCCTCTCTGAAGGTCAGTCCAACCATTTTTGACTTCTCACCTCAGCTTTTCCATTCTGGTACTGCGCATATGGGTTAGGATAGAAATAGAAGCAGCAACAGAAACCAAAATACAAAGATCATTCAGCAGGCTGAACAGGCAAACTTTGTTTGTTGTATGAAAATGCAGTTCCTGGCTGACTTTTATTCCAGTAAAGCCTGAACCATGAAATATTTGCCAGATTTTTTTTAAACTATATAGTTAACTGAACCTTCAAATAAAAAAATGACAAATTTGCATTTGAGTTTTAATTTCTATAATTTTTCTTACAGCTGATATTTTTGTGCAATGTATTGCTCACAGTAGTCATGCTTATGTCTTCTTGGATACTGCAGTTTTTAAAAAAAAAAAAAAAGGGTTAAATCCATGTGAGCTGTTTTAAAATCAGCATCTTAAAATGGGACTAAAACATTTGCTCTTAACGGCTGAATAAATGATGTATTGTTGACCTGTAAGGATAAGCTGAACTGCAGTAAAGTGCTTATTAGTCCTGGTTTTGCAAGTATGATGATGTAAACGCTAATCATTCAAAGGTAAATTAGTTTAAAAATGTATATCTTTCATCCTTAACTCAAATAAAACGTGCAAAAAAGTTTGGAAAATTAAGTGTTGTAATGCTAAGCTAATCTTTACATCCCTGACAGGCCCCCACACTATGTATGAACACACTATACTGACCACGCTAACACTTGTAGCTTTGGTTAAGCAGACAATCACACTATTAACTGACATATTTGTGCTTGTGTTTTTGAATTGGAAAAGTGAGTAAAAGCACGCAATTCATCTAAAACTATCAGGCTAAATTTTTGCGACCATGAACAATCAACTTGATCTTGCTGCCTTTAAAATGGCTGCTTTAAAGACAGGGACCAGGTCAACAACCACTCACAGTCAGGTTTCGTCTTCTAAGAAACTTTACTGATCAAAAGGCAACAAGACGTAGTCAGTCTGCAATCAGTCTGCTATTATTTTGTGATTCAGTGGGGTTAAGTTGCCAATTAAATGTGATTCACAACCAGTTAGCAACCAGTCGAGCAGAGTATTGCAAAGAGACATGTCACAGACGAGTTGTGCTCATCAGTAAAAATTGACTCAAATTGATTTCAACATGCTGGCTGCCTGCTTCAATTTATAAAATAGATGGCAATTATTTGCAAACCTTCACCATTTTGTCTCAAAGTGATTGCAGTCAGGTTGAGTCAGAATTTGAGGGTATTTCTTGCTCAACCTCCAGGCAACAATGCAGTCATAGCAACTACCTGCAACATGAAAGAAAATAATTCATTGGGCAACCACTGATATTTTGCTACATTGCAAGTGGGATCAAAGCTAACAATCAAACCAGCATTTGAGTCCAAAGCTATTTGACAATGTAGTGTCGTGAACAGGGGTTGAACACTTAATTCAGTTTAAGGCTTAAAACAACTTTATAGCATTTGCGTGCTGTACTAAACTGCACTTTGCACTGGGTCCAGTGCAGTCGTCAGCAGAATTCCGTAAAAGCTTTCCTGCAAACCTGCAAACGCCATCTATCCTGTGCAGCAAAGCCTACTCTGAACATTCAAATATTTGGAGAGATTAACCGCCAGGTGACTGGCATCTGCACAAGTGTTATCTAACTGAGATAAAGGAGGGGATTTCATAAAACCAGAGCGAGAGATGCAATAATCAAACTGTAACTTGTTTTTTTAAAACTGTCTAAATCTAAACCTTTCTCGAGAAATGCACGAAGAAAAGTTTACCCCCCAACCCTCCCCGCCGCCTTATCTAAAGATAAATGTTTGTCACTGCAAAGGAACGTTTAATCAACTCAAATGTGAATAAATGTTTTCAGTTTTGCCAAAAGCCAACTCCCACACACACAAAATCTAGGGGGATTTTTTAGCCAGTGGAGAAAATCTAATTAGTGACAGTTAGCTGTAATATTCATCTGACCCATCCCAGTGAGACTCTAGACTAGAGGTTTGGCTCTAATGGTGTGTGAGCTCTGATTGTACTAGACCCAGGCACTTCTTTTAATTGTGGTCACTTTGTAAACAGTAATTCTCATGCCCCCTTCACTCCCTTCACAGACAAAGCTTTACTTTGTCGTCATGTTCACTGTACGTACAAGTGTTTCTTCATGACTGTGTTTGTTTGAGTGCATATCTATCTGTTGCGTTCTTCACGTACACGGAACATATGAACAGTTATGGCGCTGTGTTTTGCTTTGAGTTAATTTGTGTGTTTTCGCAACAGATGAAATAATACAAAAAACGAGGGGTCTGGAAGCTCCATAAATTAAATTAAAATCGTATAGCTAATATGAATGTTGCCTTAACAAACATTTGCAGACACATAGCGTCTTTAGCATTTATTTAATGCCATGTATTTTGATGTTTATTGATTGTAATAGCCAATATGAATTTCGTTTCAGTTATTCAGTTATTGCAAGACATCTGAATAGTACTGTCTAGCTAGCTAATTTTTGCTAGCAGGAAACACGCTTACAACAAAAGGTACTCACTGTCTCGTAAGTACCTGAAAAGCTAGCTCCTTAATGCGATTAGTACAAAAGGATATCAATAAAGACAAAACAGCATCTACCTGTCGCTCAAAACTTAAAATGGCTTGTTTGTGTGTAGTTTTAAGATGAGTTTGATAGCAAGCAGATCTGTCATGAAAATGTTTTTGGATTGTAAGCAGGTTATAATATAGGGGTCATTTTAACAAGCAGCGATTCAGGGAAGTTTTTGGTACTTAAATGTGGGCTAATTTTAAACTTAGAAGGCTCATATACTTGGGAGCTAGCTGATGTATTTCACAAAAAACTAAGTAACTCATTGTTAATTTAAGAAAATGGACAACCCAAAAGTCCAGTAGGTCGGGTATATACCATATAGGCACTAAATCCCTGGACTGTCTCCACTATCCCTGACTATAAAGGAACGTAAAACCACAGAAGTTTAAGTTTTAACCTTTTTTTATTATAGAAGCACAAAATATGGGCGTAATAATCCCATAACTGTGAAGAAGATAGAGCATGAAAAGCAACTCTAATCTATTTCATGCTGAAATACCTTTTGCTACATAAAGACAACAGACAACAGCAGATCTGTTTTTCTCTATATTGGCTCACATGAATTGGAGCAAATTCTTGCTTGATTTATGTGCAGAGAGAATTTCATGCCCCTTTGGTTTTTGTTGAACCTGTCCAAAGGCTGTTTCATATATCAAAATGACATGCATGCCATTGAGGACACACACTTTACTCCCCTCATTTCTTTTTGCTATTAGGTGCTTTTTGTTTGACAGCTGCCATTTGGTGGCTCCTGTTACAGTAAAACGTAAAAAAAAAAAGACTGCCTCACTATCAGGAATCAGCTCCCAGTGGAACTCTCAGTCCCGAGAGCTCGCCTTCATGTTATCAGCAGTAAACCAGCATAACCCCGCTCTGTATTGTAGATAAAGCTCAGTGTTCTGTGGCGGAAAAGGACAGAGGGACGAAATGAAGGACGGGCAGCAGGGATATGCAGGAAAGCGATTAGGGTTAACAGGATTACTGTAACTGCATTCGGATGGCTACGGCTCTTTAAAATGCGTCTGAGAATGGGGAATTTCCTGTCAGGGAGTATTTTTGGGAACTCCCACATTCGGTAGCAGTCGAGTGCAATGGCCTTCTTCATAGAGAGAGGGGGAAAGGGCCTTTTTTTCTGCTGTTTCTTCTTTTGTCCCTATTATAGGGTTTTGTGTTTTTGTGTGTGTATGTGTGCATCTAAGGAACGCATGTGCTGCCCTCTCTTTTAGCCTTTTGTGCCGTTGATCATAAACAATCCTCAGAGATTCCCACAGACTAAAGGCAGAGAGAGCAAAGCATTTGCTGTGGGGTGGGGGTCAGTTTCTGACTGTGTGTGCGTGTGTGTGCATGTCTTTCAGAGCATTTTGCACATAGAGGGAACAGTGTCTTGGTGCTGCTCAAGAGAAGCCAAATTATATTACGTATGAAGGAAGATAATAATGAGATATTTAGTATTTAAAAGTACAGCCTGCAAAGTGAGTATAGGAAATAAAGTTAAGTGCATAAAGGGGACCTATTTTTTGTCTGCGGTATATACTCTTACCATGATGGATGTTCATAAACACGGTCAAAGTTTCAAATATTGAGCAGAAGTAACCCCTGTATGGCAGAAGCTCAGGGCTCAGACTGCTTTATTCTTGGATCTGTAAGCTGTCAATGAGAACAGATATCAGATATAATATGATCATCTCGGGCACACAGCTCTGGCTGCAAGCATAGCAGCTCCACCCACCTTCTGTTCAAATTATCTGTTTGCAGGGGAAGGCAAAGGGAAGTCAGCTTAAAGTGGCGGGAAAGTGAGCTGAGATGGTCTTAGGTGTCACAGCAACCTCAATTTAAAACAAATGAGGATTATTATGAACTATGTCTTTGGTGGAGTCCAGAAAACCAAAATCTGAAGCTGCACACAAGGTTAACAGATCCCCTTTATGTTATTAATCATCAAAGCTTAGTGACTGTTTAGAACTAGGCGTGTTTACATGTTGAAGTCAGAAATGAGTTCATATTAACGGTAATAAAGGGATTGATGCACTTGAATCAGCAGCAGGGATGCTGTAATAAATATCTGAAGTGTGGTAGAGATGTACTGCATGCAGCAGAGCAATTCTGATGCAATATTTATAACTCACAGCCTTTCTAACCTTTCTTTACAGATTGAGGAGAGAGCCGAGTTTCTAAACAAGTCAGCACAGAAAAGGTAAGCGTCATCTTTTTTAGTCATGTTGACCTCTACTAACAACGCTTTTTAAGCAGTCCTGTTATTGCTGAATATGAACAATACAAGAGCTAGACCCGAGTGTCTGTAGTGTAGGACGTAAAGCCCAAACTGCATGTGATGTATACATCTTTTTCAGAGCATTTAGATTTTTCATGCACTGTGTGTTAATTTCTTGCTTCTGCCCAGCAGCACAATGAAGACGTCTCATTGTCCTGTGGTGTCCAAGATAGACAACAGGCTGGAGCAGTACACCTCAGCTGCTCAGGTTAGCTCTGCATCAGCTTTGAAAACATGGATGGATGGATGGATGGATGGATGGATGGATGGATGGATGGAGTTGTTTATTGTCATTTTCAACAAGTTTCACGCACATCTCCTGTGCCATCCCAGCCCATTCTTCTTTGGCGAATCTCTCAAGCTCCTCCAGATTTGATGGTCTTCTGGCACAGATTTTTTGAATGGGATTCAAGTCCTGGCCTTAAGCTGGCCAGTCAGTATGTTCACTTTAGTCTTCTGGAGGAGTGATGTATGTTTTGTGTTGTTGTTTCTTCATCATTCCTTCCACCTTGATAAGATTCCCAGTTCCAGACACACTGAAGCATCCCCAAAGCATAATACTCCCACCACCATGTTTAACTGTGGGGACGGTGTTCTTTGGGTTGTCTATCTCCAAACATAACCAGAATCTGTATAACCAAAGAGCTCTAGTTTCATCTCAGGTGACGGACTTCTAGTATACCTAATCATTCTCGAGGTTGTCCTTAGGATACTTCAGCCTGGTTTGAAGGTCTGCAGACTCACCGCCATTCCCTGTGCGAGGCTCTAGTGATTGTCTTCTTTGACATCACAATTCCCGACTTGGTTAAGTCATTCTCTTGTGTCTCTAGTGCCTTGGCAGTTGTTCTGGGGTCTTTAGACACATTTTTCACTAGTTTTCTTTTCAGAGTCTTTGAAATCTTTCACTGCCTACCTCTGCCAGCCTTGCTCTGTGTGGCTCTGTTTGAATTTCTTGATGATATTTCTCACTCCAGTTCTCAACACTTGGAAACACTGTGATAACTTTTTATATCCAGCATTTGCTTTGTGAGCAGCAGCAATTGTTTTTCTCAAGTCTAAACTGATTTCTTTTGTTTTTGGCATGATGCTTTCTCAAGTGACAGCTCAAACCCTCACTGAAGTTTTTATACTGTGTGTAAATTGGAAGATAACCCTCAGTTTTAACTTGACTAAATCTTACAAGCTCTGAGCATCACAAAGTTAAAACACATCATTGCACAGCAGAGGTTTGTGCTATGGCTCAATAATTTATCTGTACATAAATAGATATGTTGAACCAATCAAAACAACATCATTGCTGCACGCACATTGCACATGCCAGTCACTGATTGATCTGTGCATCTCTAGTGCAAATATCCAATATTTGTCAAAAGCAACTATGTAGAAAAAGTAATATTTCATTCCGTAAGATTTTTAATTTGCTTGACTAAAATGTGCCTGCACTGGTCTATAACAGGACCAAGGTCACACACACAGATAAATATAAACAGTATTTTACTTTGTTACATTGTTTTCTATCATCTATTATATAACATTACTATTTTGGAAATATTATTATCATTAAACCAAAAGTGCCACTCCCGAGCACAACATTCTACTTTGACTCCCCAACTTAGCCAAGACATAACAAAGACATTGCATTGAGTTGTTGGTATTTATGCTTTTTTTCCTGAACTTTTATCGCAGCTTAAAACCCAGATTTCTGTCTCCTCAGAGAGAGAACAAGGAGTCACGATCCCCTCGCTCCGGAGCCGTTGATCTGCCCATGGTCACCGACAGCATACGAAACATCAAGAGCATGTGGGAGAAAGGCAACGTGTTCAGCTCGCCTGGAAGCGGCGGGAGCACATTCAAGGTAAAAAGAAAAAAAGAAAAAAGTAAAGGTGGTGCAGGATGTTAGAAAGTGTTTGAAACTTTCTGTGTGTATGAGCGAGAGAAGGACAGACAGACAGGAAAGAGCCCAGTTCACTGGTCCTTCCTGCTCTGCCCCGTTGCCAGTGATGACCAGGCTTGGCTGACCTTTGACATTGTCCAAACAGGAAGCAGCTGTGATAAAGACAGGCGTAGCGGGCCGCATCAACGACTGGCTGAATAAAACCCCAGAGGGCAGCAAGACATCAGGAGGAAGGCCAGTGGTAGGTCAACACCGTATGAGCACAGTGCATTTAACACTCACCTCAGAGCAAAGTCCAGAACCAGAGCACATGAAGGTAGTGGCCTGCATTAGGGTTAGGGTCATCTTTTAAATCTCATAAAGTTGTCATGGAAAACACAAGTAGTCATTCTTCTGCCAAAGTTTGTTTTGTTTTTCTTTTTTGTATTTTGTTTTTCTTGGCTCTTATTTTGAAGTGGGTGGTGCTTGGTTGGCCCAGAGTCATGTTACTGGTCTCTGTCAGAGAGCCACCCCTGAGCCTGGTTTCTTCCTGTTAAAAAGGAGTTTTTCCTTCCCACTGTCACCAAGTGCTTGCTCGTAGGCGGTCGTTTGATAGTTGGGGTTTTCTCTCTGTTATTACAGACTCTTTACCTTACACTATAAAGCACCTTGAGGTGACTGTTATTATGATTTCACGTTATATAAATAAAATTGAACTGAACTGTACACCAGTCACGATTTAACAAGTTGACCCAGAATCCAATGACAGCTGGTGGGTTTTTCTTTAACTGTCAACCAAGGCCAAATCCCACTGTGGCCTCTACACCCTCCCACTTCACTGGGAGTGTGAAGTGCTGTTGAAGGTTCTCTGAGGCCATCCTTGTGAAACAAAACAGGTGTATGGGCAGTTATCCGACATCGCTGCTGCTCCCACGTTAGACCAGTTGGCTCGAAACGGCTCTTAATGTGGCGGACCCTCCACATAACAGTGAGAGTGACTAGTAATAATGTGCAGCATTCCCTCTCCTGCTTCAGCCCCGCTGTGTTTTTATGCCTGTGTCATATTTACTGCTGCTCATGCTCTGTGTAGGACATGTTTTATGATCACTTTCAAACGATGCAGTGAAGCAGGTCAGTTGGACGCAGGCTGTATCCTCTCTCTGACTCCACCTGGTGGCCTCAAATAAAAATGAATTATGACGTGTGTGAGCTTGCTGCTCTCGCAGCTGTAATTTCCAGATATAGTGCGTGTGGACAGTGTAGACGTGGCATCGTTTTCAAGCATTTGATGCTAAACCTGTTGCAGTGTTTGCTTGCAGACAAAGATTGAGCTTTTTGTCCTGTCCTTCTCAAGTGTATAGAAACATTTAAAGCTATGACTTTATCCAAATATTCATGCTGAAGCATTATGCTGTGTGCTAATATTGTTAAAATAGAGCAGGGGAAGCTTTCACTGCACATAACTTTATGTCCAACGTGACAGCATTAAGACGTCTTTCTCGAGTTTTACTTGGATTGCCTCAGACTACTGCTCACCGTGTGAGCGCTTTTTCCTCCACACAAACCCCTCTCCGCTTGATCGTATCTGTCATTCTCTGCACTCTTTCCGTCCTGCCTACATCTTAGGTACACCGCCAATGCTGCCACACGATGAACATTTTCAATCAGACCTCCAAATGCAGAGCACGCACTGATAATGCGTTGCTTTCTGACTCTCCCCCTGACAGGACCTGAAGCCTGTTGACGTCACCAACAAGAGGAGTCTATGGGAAAACAAAGGCGCCTCTCCGGCCAAGGTAGATGTCATTAATATCAGCCCATTTACTCGCTTAACATGAAGTGAGATTTGTATAGGGAAAGATCCAGATGAGTGCTCCACGTACTGGAGGAAGTCCAGAATGGAGTTTTGACTCTGCCAAAACAGTTTGCGGTCTTGGACGGCTCTCCATATTTTTTTTATTTTTTTTGCTCCAGTTTCCTGTCGTTGTCAATCAAAGAGAGCATTTTGTTAAAGAGATGAAGTAAAGTAGAAATATTAGAATAATCTCATGATGTTTCGACCCTGTGTGGCATTACTGAGAGTAACAATCACTTTTATGTGTTTTTTGTTTTTAAAGAACTCTGATAGCTAGTTGACCTCACCGGTAAATCTGGAATAAGCCTGGAGAGGTAAAAGAGAAACTATTCTACATGTTTTTTGTGTCTTTTTTTTTTTTTTTTCCCAAAGCGCTTATAACTGAATGAGCCCACACTGCTTTGCACTGACTTTTTGTGTGTGTTTTGTTTTGTTTTTTTGGCTGTGGTTGGACATTTTCGAGTTTCAGTCCAAAGTTATAGATTTGTGATCTAACGTGTACGTCACTTTTTGTATCTCCTTGACCTTCAGTGTTTTTAGAGGCTTTTATTTTGGCGAGCAGTCACTTTGAGGCGCTTTCTGAAAAAAGAAAAAAACTAGAAAGAAATAGAAATCTTTTCAATTGCTGTAAAATAACACACACAAAGTGGACTTAATCAGCAAAGCCTTTAATAAAGTCAGTTTAAAGAAAGGTTACACTGTTGCCTCCATTAACATCCATAGGTTGTTAAAGCCAACCCAACAAAATCCGGAAGATTACATCAAATTAACATCGTAAATTTACAAAAATAACAAAAAGTGTGCCCGTTGTCCAACTGCAGGCTTTAAAATTTTCACAAATGGCTGCATCACATCACCACTGCTCCTTCTGACAGCCACAAATCACCGCTCTCGAGCCAGCTCAGCTTCACTTTACTTTTTATTGCCCTAATGGAGGAACTGTTTACAGCATTCTTTACAGGAGAGACGCCTCACTGGGGTGTGCAGCGGCAGCTCAACCGCTGTGAATCACTGTTATCGCCTCCGATTTTCAAACATGTTTGACTAAAAGCTGATGGGAATGATCTGTTTTATCGAATGTCTGTGTGTAAATTTAAACTCTGCTTAGCAGAAATGGGAAAAAAGGCTGCATATCCAACACAACCACTCATTTTTCTATAAACTCTCCTTTCCTTCTTATCTGGCAGCCTTGTGTTGCCACAGGCAGTAGCTACAGCGCAGGCCGAAGGCTGTGGTCTGCAAGTGAGTAGTGGGGCTGGAGGACACCAGGCGGTGGTCTGCGCTGATGTGAAAAAAAAAGGGCCCTGTACAGGAAAAGTGGTGGTTAGAGAGTTGTCATTAGGTAATGTGCTATGCCATGACGTCAGGGAAGACAGAAGACGCGGGTGGGATAGGCGCAAGAATCCGTGGGCGAGGTGCAAGTGGAAGTGTTTCTGCATCTTCGCTGGCTCATTAATGTCTTGTCTTCATGTTTTCCAGGTGGCAGGCAGAGGGGAGAGCAAATCAGTTGCTAATGGTGAGTTTTTCCACGCACAGGCATGCATACGGCCGCTCTGAAGAGTTCAACTTCACTGGCTCATTCTGAGCTGGGCCACTTTGTGTGCTTTCTTCATTTGTGTAATTGAAAAGACTGGGGGATTTCCTCAATCCACAGGGGTACACACTTAATCCTTTAGTTGAGGTGGAAATGTGGAAATGAAGTTAGACAGTCGACTAAAGGACGAGGACATCGATTATCTCATTGTGTACAGTCAGGAGCTTTTTGTAACAAGCCAGGAGCGACAGAAATTCACGTGTTCGTGATCCTTCGCTTGACTCTCCCAGCAGCAAACTTTTCCACTTGTGTTTGTTTGGATACATGTCTAAGCACTTAAGCATTTTAATTTTTGTCGAGATTAGAGGCATGACCTCACCTGCGCTTTGACTTACACAACACCGTGTGTTCCAAAGCGCATAACTGGTCCTCCCACAGGCTGCCGTGCAGTATTTCGGTTTGCGGTTTGGCCTTTTGTTTGGCTCCGACGCTGCTTTAGGATGCCACTTACCCATACATTGTTTGCTATTTTAAAATCTGATCCGAGCACAGCCTCCTCCTCCACCTCCTCCTCAGGCAGAAGAGAGCTTTTGGCCTTGAGAGATTCCACACATGTCAGCGTAATGTGGTGTTTGTTCGGAGCACACACACACGCACACGTAACCAATTTCACCTTTATGAATGCTTTCAGCAGCCTTCTTGACACCACTCAGACCTTTCAGCTTTTCCACTCATGCACACGTCCACGTCTGTTGCTTAGACCCGGGCAGCGTTACAAGCAGCATTCCTGCCAAGACGGTTTGTCACATTAATAACTGGTATGTTCGAGATTAGCACACCATAGCAGTCTGACTCAGAGGATGAGAAAGGATTTGTTTCTTCTTTTTTTTTTCTTTTTTTTTTATTTCTTACTAGGAGTTGGCTGTCACACCGTACAGACATCTGACACCAGCGTGGACAGCGTGGAAGTTTACAGCCCACCCGCTCTCCACATGCTTGGAGAGTTTCCAAAATTATGTAGACACTTGAAAATAGGTAGAATTCAATGCTTACTGAGTGTAGCAGTTTATGAATCAGGGTGCACAACTTATCTGCTGTCCTTCAACAATGCAGAAATAATCACAAAGAATTGCTTTTATTCTACTTTTTATTAAATCAGAAGCAACCAAGGGTCTTGAATGGCATTAGGACCCCTGTTAATATTATTATGTTGCTTGTTTTAGGTGTTGGATTGAACTATGAAACAGGGAACAAAAATAAGTACTTACTAAGTGCTTAAAAACAACAACGCTTTGAGCCAAACAGTAGTGTCAGTAAACCTGTTAGCATGATTGCAATAATAAAAAAAACATTGCAATAATTTGATGGTTAACTGGAGAAACTGAACGTTTTGACCCGATGATGGTGTTAAATGAAAAGTTGAATTGAAAAATTAGTACAATAACAATCCTGTTCCTAGAAATACAATACTATGCAAAAATCTCAAGCCGCCCCACATTTCTTTATATTTTGATAGAAAAATGGAAAATAAGTGCAGTGATTTATTGAAACATTAAAGTACAGTATATAAGGCAAAAACAGATTGTGTACAATCCTCATGAGTTTGAAAGTCACCATTATTCTTCAACACAACCTGTACTCTTAGGCAGCGTTTTTGTCATCTCTTTGAGTATTTCTTAAGGAGTATTTCTTCAGGCTTCTTGAGGGGACATTCAAAGCTCTTCTGTGGATGTTTACTGCCTTTTGCATCGTTTTCCGTCAAGACAATCCCACATTGTGTCAATAATGTTGAGATCTGGGCTCTGGGGAGGCCAATCCATGACTGATAGTTTTCTGGTGTGTGTTTTTCTGTCCCGATATGTTTGTACTGGACTGAGAGTGTGTTTGGCATCATTATCACAGTGAAAAAAGAAGCTCTTGCCAATGAGACACTTTCCTCATTCTGTTGCATGATGGATGGTTTTTGCTGCATTTATAATCCCCTAAATTTTGACAAGATCCCAACACCACTGGCTGAAATGCAGCCCCAACTTATTACAGATGAGTGTGTACTTGCTGCTGTTGATATATATTTTGATGACGACGTGAACCAAAAATATAATTTGTAATCATCACTCCATAAGTTCACTTGCCACTGATTTTGAGACCAGTTCTCATGTAACTTGAAGTACCTCTGTGTCATAACTTGACATAACTTCCTTCCACTGGGAGCATTTCTGATATTAGTGATCAGTAGATGGATTAATTGAAAGGCCATCTTTCAGATCCTGCGTCAGGTCTTTGCTTGGATTGTTTCCTGTTTCTTAAGGGCATGACTTACTCTTTAAAATTGGTTCTTTGCTAAGCTGTCTGTTATTCCATTTAGTTCAGTGCCTTTTTTTTAACTTAAATGATTCATAGGTCAGCGTTAGGTAGCTTAACAAACAAAAAAATAAATTTCTCTGGTACAAGGGGTGGTCTTTTAAAAAAATTTAAAAGACCCTTAGGAAACTTGAAGAACTACTGCTCAAAACCAACAATATTTCACCAAAGTCTTGCTCCTTGGAATCAAAATATAAAGACAAGAGTGGTGACTCAAGACTTTTCCACAGTACCATATGGAAAATTAGCAAAACTATTCTGACTCCTTGTTTTGAAGTCGAAACAAGTCCAATAAACTCAGACTTGTGTAGACAAATTTAAACACCTCACTGCTTGGTTTAACACAGACCTGTGTGGGTATATGGACTTTGAGTCGGGCCACTGATGTACTCGTTTTTGTGTCTTTCGATAGGTATGGGACACTAATGTCTTGAAGGAGCCACTAAAGCTGGGGACCACGACAATCCAAGACTCTTCTTTGACTTTTCCTTAAGAACCAAATACAACACCCCCAGGAGGGACCCCCAAGAGCACGCAGGGACAGGACAGACACTGTCCGAGCACTGTACCGAAACAGCATCAGCATATTGTTATAGGCTTACCACGTATAGTGCCTTTGCACAATAATTTCTGCTTTCTAAAAAAAAAAAGTATGATAACAACAAAATGCTGTGAAATTTGGACATTTTAAATTACTACTTTATAAAATCCTGCCAGGAAAACAAAAAAACTAATAGAATTAAGATTTATGTCTCGTACTCCGTGCTGAGTGGATGAGTTTAAAAGTTTCCACATTCCAAAGAGATGGGTGATATCACTTCTCTCCCTCAGAATATTTTCCATCTCTCTCTTTTTTTATTTATATTTAAAGCAAAAGCTTCACACAATGCTATATTATTCAACGTTCACCTGTTCAGGATAGAAATATAAGCACTTCTAGAGTTTAGCTGATTTCACTTTTATTGTCTTACCAATAGTGCAGCAATGGTCTGAGTAATATATGCTAGCACATGTGATGTTTTGACTATGACCTATCATACAGTATCATATATAACATCTGTATACTCATAACAAAAGGTATTTTTTGCTTTTTTTTTTTATTCATTCACCAACAGGCAGTTAATTTTGAAGGTGATAGGAGTGTTGGATATTCAGAAGGCCATTTTGACATTTATTATCCTTTCATGTCATTTCTTTTTTAATTTATGTTTTAATGTTTTTTTTTAGTTCTTTCTAGCTTTCGAACACTTTAAAACATCTTCAGACATTCCCCTTAAAGCAGTTGCACGTGGTGCTTTTGCTGCCTTAAAGTTTTATAATGTAGGACATGTTTTTTTTTAATCTGCCTTTAACTTCTTTTTTGCCTCTATGCACACTCTTATGCTCAGCAATACTTTACATATTGAGGGCATACAAAGTAAAATCAGGGTGCCTAAACATATAGCAAGGTCATAGTAACAAGCATATTTACCACTATGTAAAACTTCTGGCCTTATGATTGCAATGACAGCATTTAGGACAGCCGAGGTACAGTACTTTAAAGCCTCCTAGCAGCTCAGCATGATTTTGAGACTTGTGATTTTTCACGTTTTCGCGCAGCACAAGCTTATAAGAATATGAACTGTTTGTCAGGGCATTAAATTGATCGATGTTACTGCTCAACAATCTGACAATCACATTCCATGGCTCCTGAAAAGAGCAGGGGAGCTGGACCAAAATATTTTTAAGCATGATAAAATGTGACGTTTTTGTATTTTTTTTTAATGTAATGGTTTCATAATGTTGTGTTTTGTTTTGTTTTCTACAGCCTTGTGTCCATTTTTAAAATTTCCATGTTTAACCAGACACTTGTTTCTTGTGTAGCGCTAAGCCTATGCAGAATACACGATCTGTAGTCTCTCTCCAAATGTCATACAAGCAGGCAGTTTCCAAGCGGAGGAATGTGTTGAACATTGTAACCTTGACTCAACAACAGCAATAAATACATTGAGGTATTCCACATTGTTGAGTTTCCTTTCACAACTTCACTGAATACAATCACCAGATGCTTCTCTATAGTAGTACCAGGCTGGACTGCAGTTTCCCTTCACAACTGCCTTCGTTTCTTGTATTCTGAATCTCTCATTCCACCACATCCTGATGGTGCTCCAAAGATCTGAAGAGAGTGGAGGCCATTTGAGTACAGTGAACTCATTGTTATGTTCAAGGAACCAGTTTGAGATGATGTGAGCTTTGTGACAAGGTGCAATGTCCTGCTGGAAGCAGCCATCACTGGCTTGGTAGTAAATTGGTCATAAAGGCACAGACATGGTCAGCAACAATATCTGGTGTTATAACCATATATAATATAATTTCTTCCGCCCCACTCTTGCCAAGTACTTGCTCACAGGAGGTAATCTGATTGTTGGGGGTTTTATCTCTATTATTTTAGGGTCTTTACAATATAAACAGCCTCAACTGTTGTGATTTGGCACTACATAAATAAAATGTAATTGAATTTAATTGGTACGAAACAGCCCAAGAAAATACCCTCACGCCATGACACCACCACCACTGGATGGATCCATGCTTTGCTAGTACTTACAAAAGGATTGATCTAGTACAGGGTGGGCAACTCCAGGCCTCAAGGGCCGGTGTCCTGCAGGTTTTAGATATCACCCTGGGTCAATACACCTGAATCAAATGATTAGTTCATTACCAGGCCTCTGGAGAACTTCAAGACATGTTGAGGAGGTCATTTAGCCATTTGAATCAGCTGTGTTAAATCAAGGACACATCTAAAACCTGCAGGACAGCGGCTCTCGAGACCTGGAGTTGTCCACCCCTGATCTAGTAACTTCCTAGTACTAGGTTAGACCCTGTTTTGCTTTCAGAATGAAAGGGTATTAATAAAAGGTCCATGGTTTCATGTTATTTATGCCAAATTCCCATCAGCTCGGGGAAGTCTGGTCATTCTCCTCTCATCACCTCCACCTGGCTATGCCTAGAAATTCTGTCCTAAAATTAATATATAATAGGCAATCTTGGAAAAAGTTGAATATAATGAGTTTGACGGTGGTCAAAATCGCAAAAACATGTTTCCAACATGCTGCTTCGTAGTTCTTCTGCATTGTAAAACTACAAGTTGAATATTGGAAGATATTAGTTCAGGTGTCCAAAATAAAAGGTCATTTCAGTCATTTTCTTCAGAAATATTGAATAATAGTGAATTATCGTGCTCTTAAATGAATGATGTGTATGAAATTATTTGGCTGAGATGTAACTGGAGGTACAAGTTTGAAGGCAATTGTACTTCCACTCCAGCAGAGCACAGCTTTGTGGTGTCATTTCTCTGAAGGAACAAAAACCATGACGTTCTGACAGCCCTCTTTAAAATGACTCTAAAGTGAAAAGTATTTCCAATTTCTCCCTTCATGTGTAGCGGATTACGGTGAGCACTCAAAGGCAGCATGTCTGTCCAGGTATAACTCATCTGTCTGCCTCCAACAATAGAACTGACCATCCTGACCAGTCATTGAAAAGATATGTGGTCACATGACAAACAGGGCTGTATTAAGTGTGCACTGTGGGTTGGGAGGCGGATGATTGAACTTGTCTTTGTCTGGCAGCTGAAGAATAAGACCAGTACTTGTGGCTAATCCCATTTTTTCTTCAAGGAATATATAGGAGGTAAGAGTTGAGCATGGCCACCATCTCAGGGTGCATGACGGCAAAAAGGCCAATAATTGCAATTAAAGCGCTCCTGAGTTAGATACGTAAAACCCATCAGCATGATCAAACGATTACCTGTTACTCATGTGTAGTGATATGTAATGGATCAAACTGGCCTGGGCATTTTTATGATGACTTCTTCTTTTTTTTCTGTATTCTGATCCAAACTGTGCATGTGGCGCTATGGAAGGTGCTAAGCTTGCCCCTGAGACTGTGGAGTTGGTTGCATGCTTTGGGCTTTGACTTAATGCTGCCTAATGCTGAAACCAGCACCCGCAACATTCTTGCCGCTGTCAGACTCTCTGTTGTTCCACAGTTTCAGCCAGACGGGGACTGACCGCATTCATTAAAGCAAATACACATTTAATACCCGGCCATGACAGCTCTCATACATTGTGAATTCTTTCTGGGTTTCCAGTTAGTGTTATTCTTCAACCAGATGGCCTTCTTTCATTTCAGCTTTCTCTACCTTTCTTGGTCTCGCTCACTTTTTCTTCCTTTACATTGGCCCTTTGACGTCAGCTGCCGAGTTTAGTGCCACAAGTAACCACACTGGGGCCTCCACAGGCGCCGCGATGTGTGAATTTGAGCACATATGTAGCAGAATTTAAACAGAAGCATGCATTTG